>NC_084847.1:6028400-6711733 GCF_033115175.1 Lepus europaeus
CCTGGCCCCTATTTCTTTGTTTTTGAGAGCTGTTTTTGGACTCTGGGATAGTGTGGTCAGGAAGGTTTTGTGTAGAAGGATCATTTCTGTTGTGATGGTCATTCATTGCCAAACCCTAGGGCAAATCAGGACAGCAGGACACTTGGTCCAAGCCCTCCCTGCGTCCGTCCACGCTCAGTTCAGATTCCTGCATGAGGTGGTCGCTCCAACTGTGTGTCTTCCACTGTAGCCAGCTTGCCTCTCGCTTCTTATTCTAATGTCAGCCCAGTACAGAATCGCGTTATACAGCTGGGCCTTGACCCTTCAATGTTGTTTCTCGACTCTCTCCTCCAAGTCTGTACCTCCTTTTTCCACGATGGAATGTCACTACTTAATCCCCAAAGTGCTGCTTTTATGTTTGTGTGTGGGAGGGTTTCGGTCAGCAGCAGGAAGTCCCTTATGTAACGCTCAGAATCTGTGCGTCCTTCTAAGTCCGAGGGGACTTCACAGCAAGGCCAGGATCCTCACTTTGCGTTGAGAGGTGTAGGACGTCAGCCTTGGCAGGGGAAGGGCTCTGGAAGGCCGATCTGGATGTGTCTCCCCAAGTCCCAGCTGTCTTGGGTGAACTTGCAGGCCCAGGCGGATGGAATGGCTGAGTGGACCAAAAGCTGATGCTCATTGACAGTGACGCTTTCTGTGGCAAAATCCGAGCTGAGGCCCAGACGGGGCTGCAGGGCACAGAACAGAAATCCACGCGTCATGACCTTCTGTGATTTATGTCTTAGGCATCCCCAAGGCTCCACCCTTTCTGTTTTCCTCCTTTGCATGCCCTGTTTTCCCCTCCTGAACATCCTTGACATATCCCCCGTCATCTCACAAAGCAAATATGATATTCTGGGAGGAACAGGTTACATCGTTTCTTCTCTCTCCTCCCTTGCTTTGCTTCTTGAGTTTTCCAATGTCCACTATCTATGAAGAGCAGCAGAAATCACCCCAAACCTCCCACAGCAATTTTGAAGGACAACAAGACAGGCAGGACTCCAGGATACTCAGGGACGTTGGCGTGTGCTCCCAAGAGAAGGAGGGCACAGCAGCAAACATCACTGGGAGATGCAGAACTCCCAGGAGCCAGTGCACCTGGAGGATGCACAACTCATTTAGAAGAAACTGCTCAGGAATGTCTCACAACGTGGCCAGCTCCCAGGGGGTTGTTCCTGGGAGGTGGAGTTGACCAGTCCAGCCCACACACGTGGCCATTCCCAATCCAAACTTGATGAGTTCAGCCAAGAGGACGTTTCTGGAACCAAGAAGAGACCCGGCTTGCGGTAGGGACAGAAGTCCATTCTCAGCAGTGTCTCGGCATGGGAGATGTTTTTGAAGAGTCTGGTTCTGCCCAGAAGCCCTCAGTACCAGGCTCAGTCTGAGGCATAGGGGAAAAAGAACAAAGAAGGCCCGGGTCCTCTGCTCTCAGAGCTCCCCGGGTGGGCAGGCTGACAGCACCGGCTCCAGGCTCAGTTTGGCAGGATGTGGTCCAGGACGGAGCCGGGAGCAGCAAGGGTGACAGCAGAGAATCTCACACGTGCACAGTCAGCCTGGAAAGAGGGCATTATCCTCGTGGCAGTTCTGTAGTTGACGTACTCCTCTGAGCACAGAGAGATCAGCCAGCACAGTCAAGGTTGCACGGCTTGTGGTAGAGAACCACCCTGATGAAGAAAACCCAAGTCTTGAGTTCAGCCTTGGCTGCTTCTAGAGTAAACCAGGTGAGCCTCTGTGGGGTCTCAGTTTCTTATCAGAAATATGGGGACGTGGCTTGTGTGGCATCTCTGATGGTGACCTCACTTTGAATGTCCCTGAATCCAGATGAGTGATTCAGGCACCTTTCGCCTCTACCCTTTTTTTAAAAAATAGAAAGCACCCAACACCTGAATGTAGCCAGCCCCAGTACAGGGCTTTGTTCATGGGTGCTGTGTGCTCTGACTTTGTTTCCCTTTCTTGTACACAGCCCAGTGTGTGACATCAGACCTGTTACTGTGGCCACATTTTACCACCTTCTAACCAAGCAAGCTTAGTAGTTCAGACAATTAAGAAAATAGAAGTGGAAAATACTTGGTTATTAGGGAGTAGGGCATAACATAAATCCAAGGTGTTGGCACAATTAGCACTTGCAGTAATAAAAGTCAAGTAGAACTCCAAGGAAATGAATATTGTGTGTATTATTTAGCATTTACGCAGTACTGTGCATTTATAAAATGCCTGAAGATCTTTTTCAGCTACTTCTTTGAGTGTAACTCTGATAAAGGCCATTTGCCAGTCTTGGGGGTAGTATAAGGGGGAGTGATCGGAGCCCATTAAGTTATTATTCAAATAACACCCTGTTTTCTTGCTGTCAGCTCAGATGTCAGAAGGGTATCGCCTAGAAATCCTGCTTAAACATTGTCACTTCCTGACCTGTTTGTTAAGTGACTGCCTCGCTCCCGCCAGAATCCTGTAAGCACAGTTTCTAGATCCTAAAACACAGAAAGAACATTTGTGGAGAAGCTGGGTGGATCTTTGAATAAAATCTATCATTTCATTAGCAGTGATACACCAGTGTTAAAGTCTTAGTTTTGAAAAGTACTTATGGCCAGCGCCGTGGCTCAACAGGCTAATCCTCCGCCTTGCAGTGCCAGCACACCGGGTTCTAGTCCCAGTTGGGGCGCCGGATTCTAGCCCGGTTGCCCCTCTTCCAGGCCAGCTCTCTGCTATGGCCCGGGAAGGCAGTGGAGGATGGCCCAAGTCCTTGGGCCCTGCACCCGCATGGGAGACCAGTAGAAGCACCTGGCTCCTGGCTTCGGATCAGCGCGATGCGCCAGCCGTAGCGGCCATTGGAGGGTGACCCAACGGCAAAAAGGAAGACCTTTCTCTCTCTCTCTCTCTCTCACTATCCACTCTGCCTGACAAAAAAAAAAAAAAAAAAAAAGAAAAGTACTTATTATTAGGGAAGATGCCAGTGCTAGGGGGGATACAGGGTGAGGATTTCCCTCTATAAATCTAAGATTATTTCACAGATAGTTTTAAAAGAAGTCCAGGTTCCTTGAGCAGCCAACAGAGACATGTCCTGTAACCATTTTCTGGTCGATTCCCTTACACCGCCTCCTCTCTGGTTTCAACTGGTTATACGCTGCACCAGCCTCTTTGACTGTCACGTTCTCACCCCAGGACATTTGCGCTGGCTGTTTCTGAGTCTGAGCCCACTCTGCCTTGTCCAATTTTGACGCCTTCTAAAAAAAAAACTGACTGAAGATCCCCACCCAGCCCAGTAGCCCCAGGATCCCGTCCTCCCCCTCATTGTGCTGTCATGGTTCCTCCCTCACTGGAGGTTGAACTTCCTTGAGAGGAAGGATTTTTGCCTCCTCTTGACACTCTGCACTTCCGCACCTGTGGTCGGACCCAGCACGCATTTCGTGCTTAGCGAGTATCTGCTGAAGTAAAGTCTAAACTGGGTGTCGGCCAGCGCCGTGGTTCAACAGGCTAATCCTCTGCCTGTGGCGCTGGCACACTGGGTTCTAGTCCTGGTCGGGGTGCTGGATTCTGTCCCAGTTGCCCCTCTTCCAGGCCAGTTCTCTGCTGTGGCCCTGGAGGGCAGTGGAGGCTGGCCCAAGTCCTTGGGCCCTGCACCCGCATGGGAGACCAGGAGAAGCACCTGGCTCCTGGCTTCGGATCAGCGAGATGCGCCGGCCGCAGCGGCCATTGGAGGGTGAACCAATGGCAAAAAGGAAGACCTTTCTCTCTGCCTCTTTCTCTCTCACTGTCCACTCTGCCTGTCAAAAAGAAAAAGAAAAAGAAAAAAAAAGTAAACTGGGTGTTGTCCTAGGCACTTTCGCTGAGCTAGGCTTTGTGGGATCCTCTCGGCTGTCTGAAATCTGAGTGTTGTTGCTGCCGCTGATGCACCTCTGAGAGGTTTACGTCCTGCCTGACGTCACCCAGCTCTTCACGGGTCAGGATGGAAACCTGGACCTCCAGGTGCTGGGCCCGATTCTGTTTGTTTTGTAGCACGTCTCTGCCGCATTTGCATCCGTGTCGTCGTCCTGGTGAACCAGGGGTCGTGAGGACTAGAAGGGGCGTGGCTCACCCAGACACTGGTCATGTGACTTATCCTCTTTCTCACGTGGAGACATCATCGAGATAAAGATAGAGAACATATTGTCTTCCCCGGTGTTCTTGATAACCCTGGAATACTCTTGAGGTTTTCATGAATAATCCAAAATCAAACTCTGACCTTGAATTTCCTCACTGTGGACCTTTTGTTGTTTTTGGCTTCAACTATCTGTTAGGATTTTCACTGCCACGAAGGCTGTGTGACATTAGGGGGAAGGCACTGGCCTAGAGCCCCCAGACCTTGGTCCTAGGACCTCGCCCCACTCCTGTGTGGACCCCTTCCTGAACTCACTGTTCCTCATCTATAAATTGTGCATTGTTTTAGCACTGAATCAGAGGTATCCTGAGGATGAGTGATGGAACCAACGTACAGTGTGTTGCACTGCGATTAGTGTCTGAGTGTCATTGTTTAAATGAAGGAGTTGAAAGGGAAATGAAGGTTGTGGTTGTCATTTTCTGGAAAATTCTTTCAAGTCACAAATTCAATGTAGCATCCATCAACTCTTACCATAATTTCAAAGGATTTCTCCCAGATGCCTCTGTTAATGTCATTGTCATCATAATGACCATCATCAAACACCTGTCAGTTATGTCGATTATTGAGCAATGAGATTTTATTTATTTATTTATTTAAAAGGCAGGTTAACAGAGATGGAGGGAGGAGGGAGGGAGGAGGGGAGAGAGAAAGAGATCGGTCTTCCCTCTGCTGGTTCAGTCTCCAAATGGCTGCAGTGGTCAGGGCTGGTTCAGCCCACAGCCAGGAGCCAGTAATTCCATCCTGGTGTCCTGTATGTGTGGCAGGGGTCCAAACACTTAGGCCGTCTTCTCTGCCTTTCCAGGTACCTTAGTAGGGAGCTGGATTGGAAGCAGAACAGCCAGGACTTGAACTCGCACTCTGACAGGGGATGCCCATGTCACAAGTAGTTCTTTAATTCATTGTGCCAAAAATGCCAGCTCCTTGATTCTGTTGATTCATTCTTCAAAATTTTATCTTTTTTTTTTCCCTGTGAATCGACCATGTATTGAAAGCCCACTTTGCACATGATGGAACTGAGGTTTCCTGGAGGTTAATAAATTTGCCCGATGTCACATGGGGCTGGGCCTGAGGTCCAGGTGTTTCCCTTGCTGGAGTTGAGGCCTACATACTTGGCACTGCCTTATTGCCAAGGAGAATTACAAAAGCCAGTGGTAAGAGAACCAGAATCTGCCTGCTGCAGCTACTTTCTCTTAACCTTCGTCAGCGTTTCAGACCTGTGGCTCAGAAGCCACTTGTGTTGGAACTTCCTGATGGAGCTGTTACACATGCGTGCTGTGGTGTGTGCGGGTCGCTGTGTAACAGCCAGCCTGGGGCATTTGGTTGTAGGGGAATCAGGGGTCAGGCGTCTGCTCAGAAGGATTTTCCAGTTTCAAGAGTGTGAATTCTCCCACCATGGCCAACTGCCAGCTTCATCCCTGAGCGTGGAGTTAGGGGAACTTATGCAAGGTCCCCTGTCCACGCACCCCACCCCCTTCCACCAGCAGGTACCTCAAGGGCCTGGCTGATGTACAGTGTGGTGAAAGAATTTGCAAATGATCAGTTTTGAGTCTATTACTTTTTCTATGCATTCATTGTGCGTTTTCATAATGTCACTTTTGTTCCAGGCTGTGTTTAGCAACAGGCACACAGAGTTCCTGACTGGTTAACAATTGGCTCCCACACACCAGGAGGGCAGGTTCCAGGACTTCATCAGCTACCATCTGCACTGAAAATACTAGAACCCTGGACTCTGTGTGCCCCGGTGTGTGGGCTCTGGCTGCATTACTGCCCCCGTAGAGGCCTTGTGCAGACCGCATTTGGAATGAGATTCTGAGAATCCCACAGCGCGTGATGTGCGTCTGAGAGATGTCCACGGGCTTCCCGTTCCTAGCACACGCTTGCAGGCAGCTGTGCTAAGTGAGCGCTGCTGCGCCTTCTCTTAGAAGAGATTCTTCCTTCCTCTTTAAAAATGGAGACAAAATATTCCGCAGGTTTATTTTACCCTTCGGTGAAGAGGGGCTGCTGTCTGCTGAGGGAGAAGGCAGTCATCCTATTTCCCTATAGCCGGCACAGGGAAGTAGTTCAGAGGCCTTTCCTGGAAGGTTTAGGCAAAGATAACAAAATGTCTGGGAAAGCTGCAGGGCAGGACTGAATGGAAAAGTAGGCTTGTAATCTCAAATTCAATATAAGAGATCGAAAGCGTCACATCATCAGAGTCAGCAGTGAGCCTCGCCATCAGAATGTTCCATCTGCCAAGGAACTCAGCTTTGTGATTGTATTATGATATATACATTATACATCTCTCCCTGCCCCCTCTCTCTCCGCGCGCTCCTCCTAGAAACCGAGCATCTCGGAGGTCCATTAGGCAGTCTTGCCTGCCTTCAATCACAGGAACTGTTTGAAACCTCACCTGCCTCCACCCCCAACTCCCACCAGCTTAAAAATGCAAGTCTTTTCTCTCTCTCTCTCCCTCGGGTGGAGGTTTTAGTTCTGGGGAAAGAAACCCCCTCCACCCAAATGAAGGGAGGTCCAGAGGCTGGGAACAAAGCCTGATACACAAGAGCCCTTGTGAGGCTGGGATTTGCCGTCTACACAATAGCTTTGCTCTTGAAAGTGGATCTGGAGGGTAGAGAACGGAGCCCATGACTAATGGGTACCGCATGCTCACACTACGGTAGCAGCCATACTAAGTACTTCCTATGCATTGTGCTTTTAATCCTGCCTGTCTTTTGTTCTTGGTCTCATTGGAGGTAGTCATTCGATATCTTTTGAATGAACTCACAAATCTGCATCTTCTAGCTGGGAGATGCAAGGCGTGTCCAAGGTCAAAGAGCTGGGAACCGGAGGGCTCACTCCCACTTGGTTTCTCAGTCCAGGCACCAGGCACGTGAACTCACACCGTTGTCTCCCTAGGGTAAAAGGCAGTGACACCAAAGTGTTATAGCACCAGTTACCCATGAGGATTATTCAGAAGATTCCACTTGGGTCCATAAGTTATGAAGTTCTGGGGTGGGGCCCAGAGTTTTCATGTTCAACAGGGGACTTAAAAGGTGAGGTGCTAACTCTGTGTTCACCTGCAAGGCAAACCTGTCTGCATTTCAGACCACAGAACCACATCTTACTCAAGGTGGCCAAGATCCTTGCTCGCCCCCACCTCCCAACTGAGGGTAGACCAAACTCAGTGTCTATACTGATGCAAGTTGCAGTAAATAACCCCATAAACGTGATGTAGTAAGGAAGCCGACAGAAATCGGGCTTGACTTGAAGTCTCCTAAATGGAAGGACCCCATTAACTAAAAATCTTAGAGTTGTCACATTGATTTTCATATTGTGATCCTGTTGTGATCAAATCTTGCTCTAAGAAGATTTTTATTTGAAAGGAAGAGAGACAGGTGCTCCTGTCTGCTGGTTCATTCCCCAGATGAGAGGTTCACTTGGGCTGGACTGAACTTGGGAGCCAGGAGTTCGGTCAGAACTTCCACATGGGGCCGGCGCTGTGCCTTAACAGGCTAATCCTCCGCCTTGCAGTGCCAGCACACCGGGTTCTAGTCCCGGTTGGGGCGCCGGATTCTATCCCGGTTGCCCCTCTTCCAGGCCAGCTCTCTGCTATGGCCCGGGAAGGCAGTGGAGGATGGCCCAAGTGCTTGGGCCCTGCACCCGCATGGGAGACTAGGAGAAATACCTGGCTCCTGGCTTTGGATCAGCAAGATGCGCTGGCCGCAACGGCCATTGGAGGGTGAACCAACAGCAAAGGAAGACCTTTCTCTCTGTCTCTCTCTCTCACTATCCACTCTGCCTGTCGACAAAAACAAACAAACAAACAAACAAACAAACAAAAACTTCCACATGGGTGTTGGGAACCCGGCTGCTTGAGCTGTCACCAGCAGCCTCCCAGGGCATGCATTAGCAAGAGCCAGAGAGGGGTGGTGAACCCAGGTACTTGGATATGGGATGGAGTGTACTGACTGACCCTTGAACCACTAGGTTCGATGTCCATCCCTAAATCTTTATGTGGCTTTCCCAGAAAAATGGAAACACAGACTGCAGATGTACAAGAACTTGAAATGGCCAGAGCACTTTCAGAAGCATTATCTCATTTGTTTATCTGTGGTTCAAGAGGGGCAGGTGTTGGCATTCCTGTCTCCGAAGTGGGGAAATAGAGCCTCATGTCCGCCGACCAAAGCACGTCACCTTCAGCCTGTCTTCTCAGAGTGCCGTGAGTTCCATAATGTGGTAAGAGGTGACCCGGTATATCCATACATGTTTGTAGATGCTCTTCTTTCGAAGAGTTAGGTGATGAGCGTGTCGGAAGGTTGCTTGTGGACTTTGCTATAACATGGCTACCGAATAATCCTTTCTCGAAGAAGTTTCCATCCAACCGTACTTTTTATCCAGAGGTCCTTCGATCAGAAAACTCACACATTGTCTTGCATTGTGAGGGTTTGTCAGCTTTTTCCCTCATAGAACCGAGAGCATCCCAAGACCTCGGAATGTCTTCTTCCTCCTCTATCCTTCAGTCCTTGCAGTGTTCTTTATGAAAGCAGGAGGTCTTCAAATGGAAGCTGAGTGGAATGCTGTAGACACAGATGACTTGTTCCTTTAGGTACAAAGAAAAAGCCCGCAGGCGAAAAACGGCCCACTGTCCACTTTTATAAATAAAGTTTTATTGGGACACAGCTGCAGTCTAGGTCTGTTTGTTTACATATTAGCTGTGGCTTCCTTTTTTAAAGATGTATGTGTTTGAGACATAGAGTTAGAGACAGAAGGAGAGCCAGAGAGAGAGGTCTTCCATCTGCTGGTTCACTCCCCAATTGGCCACAATAGCTGGAACTGGGCCAGTCTGAAGCCAGGGGCCAGGAGATTGTTCCAGGTCTCTTATGCTAGTGCAGGGGCCCAAACACTTGGGCCATCTTCTACTGTTTCCTAGGCCATAGCAGAGAGCTGGATTGGAAGAGGAGCAGCTGGGACACGAACTGGTGCCCGTTTGGGATGCTGGGGCCGCGGGCGGAGGCTTAGCCCACTATACTACAGCACCAGCCCATGTGGCTGCCCTTAATCACCCGTCAGAAGCATCAGGGCCCACAAATCCCCACTACTGACTTTGTGACTCTTTAAGGAAGACTCTGCTGCCCCGTCTAGCTAAAGATCAAACTAGAAAGGAGATGCAGGTATTTCTGTTTTCAGAGTGGGTTCCTTAGTATTTCCATTGCCCAACACAGACTTCCTACCCTCCTCATTCAACAATGCAGGAGAAAGTAGCCTACTGACAAACAGGATTTGGGGCTCAGAAACAAACGGAATCGTGTCAGTTTTCAGAAGTGACGTTTCTTGGCCAAATTCATGTGAACAGCCGGGTCAGTGTTCACGGAGAAGGACATCTACACGTCTTAGTGCACACTAAAGAAACCCTGTTAGTCCTGGAACAAACCCTGCGGAGCCCTTGTCTCTCTGTTGGTATAGTTACACCAAGAGAGAAGTCATCAGTAAGGAAAGTCCGGCTGTTTTCTGAGCTCGGTTCCATCTTCAATTCCCCACCCGTTTTCTGCAGCTGGATTGTGCTGCCGGTAGTTTTCTGGGGCCTGGAAGATGAACATAGTGTTTAGAATTGCCATTTGGTTCATTTAAATCTTGCATAATAAGTTATAAGAAAAAGCATCCGAGCTAGGTGGAACTGAAGGTTCTGTCCAAACTTTCAAATGCTTTTCTTTTTAAGTCGATGTTGAGGTTGGCTTTGATTTCTGAGCGGGACAGGGGATGAAAGAAAACTAGGACGTGAAGACGGGGTGGGGAGAAAGCGGCAAGGGAGCCTCTCCAGGAGGGGGGGCGGGAGGGGCCCCCCAGAGGAGAGGCTGCCTCCTCCCTCAGGCTGAAAGCTCTCTGAGCTCCAGAACAAAAGGTTGTCAAAGCCAAAGACAGCAAGATAGCGCCAGGGTTCTTGGGAGAACTGGATGCAGCTCTGAAATTAGCGCATGGGTGTCACTGACACCTGCTTCTCACCTGAGGATTGGCAAAGGTGGGGGTTGCCGGCGTTATCCAGAGCAACAGGATGGAGAATAACTGTCAGGGAGGATGCGTCAGGATGTGCGCTGAGAGAACCGGAAGTTAGGGGCGAGGGCAGGGATTCTAAGGCTGGCCAGGAAGCCCCTGGACACTGAGCGGACAGACAGCATGCTCGGGCGGCTGCGTCGAAGCCTTAGGACTTGAGGCAACAGCAGAGGCTGATCACTGCCCAAGTAACCCAGGCGTGCCAGCGTCACGGGCCCCACCACACTCATGCAAGCCACCAGCAGCGCTGAGCCCCAGGAGAATGGGAGAGAAACCATAGGTGTACTGACCACTACTGGGAAGCCTCCTGCTCCACTGGATGTCCTTGGCCCCTTCTCCTGGGTCCTGACCCTGAGAGAGTAGGTCGGTCCCACAGGTGGGCTTCGTGCGCCTGATCCTGCAGATCCCAACAGAGGTTGGCACACAGAGGCCGGGGATGCCCTCTGCCCCTCTCTGGTCCAGTGGGCGAGAGTTTGGATGTTGTTGACCCTGGAAGCCTTAAAATGATATGGGCTGAGATTCCCTAAGCAAGTATCAGGAAGGTACTGCGTGTTCCTTCGATGCCACTGAGGGACTCCACCCAGGGGTTTGCCCGGGCTCCCGGCCACTCTGCCCACTGCCTCCTGTGTGCCGACTGAGCAGCTTGGGATGCCATCAGCCTCTCTCCACTTCAGTGCCGTGGTCATAGACTTCCTCTCTGGCTCATCAGGTGCTGTTCTGAAATGCACTGTGCGAGAGAGCTTAGCAGAGCGGTGGCCATTCAGCCAGGGAGTCAGGCTTGGTTCTAAATGCCAGGCACTGTGGGCTGGAAACCACCCTGAGCGCTCATGGGTAATGACTCACTTGGAGTAGGTGCAAGTGGTGTTCCTGTTGCCTAACTCAAGTAAATGTCATGCAGAGGAGTTACTGAACTTGCCCAAGGTCACTCAGCAAGGAAGTAGTGGAGTTGAGAATCAAAGCCAGATAGTTTGGTTCCAGTGCCTGTAAACATTTATCGTTAGTTATTATCATTACTACATTTTAAAAAGTTCTTTTTCCTAAAGCCAAAAGTCAAAGCTTTGGAACATGGACAATTAGAGAAAGAGTACTTTCTCTGTAGTTTTGTCATTCTGACCTCTGCTAAGCAGGTTCCTGTCCCCGGGATATCTGCCTGATACATGAAGGTGCTTGAAAAAAATTGTGGAAAATGGAATTAAAAGATCAACTTATATTGGTGCAAAACATTTGAAATTCATGCATGCAAGGGTTCTTCAACAAGATCATGAAAAATGCCTGTCACTCAAAAACTCCGCATAGGTTTTGAAAAGCTTTGACACCTAAGTAAACAATTTCATTTTTCTAAGAACTTTTTGAAGTATCAAATTGAATAGGTGTGTAATAAATATATTGGGTTGATTGGATAAATGAACAGCTGTTTTAAAACATATTTATTTCAAAGGGGGAAATGGAGAGAGAGAGAGAAAATATGTGTGTGTTTGTGTATATGTGTGAGTGTGTTGTGAGAGAGAGAGAGAGAGAGAGACCAAAATCAATCTTCCATGCATTGGTTCATTCCCCAAATGCCTGCAGCATCCAGGGCTAGGCAAAGCAGAAGCCAGGAGCCCAGACCTCCATCTGCATCTCCCTTGTGGGTGGCAGGGACCCAGGTACTTGCACCATCACTACCTCCAAGGGTGCACATTACCGAGAAACTAAAATCAGAAATGGAACCAGGACTTGAACCCAGGGACTCAGATCTGGAATGCAGATATACCAAGAGGTAGCATAAGTGCCTTGCCAAATGCACCCTTGCCCATAGCACCTGCTTTTGAGCCCCTTGTCCCCTTCCAGGACAAACATCCATCCTAATATTCCCAGGTGTCTGTGCTGTCTGCTTCAGTGGCATTACTGTGGGCTAAATTACAACCCAAACATATGTTGAACCCCAACACCCCACCACCACCACCACCAAATGATGGCATCTGGAGATGGGGACTTGGGGCAGGGGTGAGGCTTGGTGCAGTTCCCAGGAGGGGATTGGCAACCTTATAAGAAGAGGGAGAGACGAGAGTTAATTTCTGGCTGACCTGGGAGGACACAGCAAGAAAGCAGTCATAGGCAGGCCAGAAAGAGCCTCCCGAGACCCCAGCTGATCCGTGTCTTGATCAGGACCTCCAGGCTCTAGTACGTTGAGAAGTAGCTGTTGTGTAAGCTTCCCCCCACCCCCACCCATGGTGCTTTGCTGGAGCAGCCGGAGCTGACTAGCAGAGACACCTGCATGGCCCCTGCACTTTTGGCCAGGTGCGTGCTCGTCCCGTATTTCTCAAGAATCAGAAGCAGCAAGGAATCTGCAGTTGGTCCTTCTGTGGCCTCCAGCTTTCTCCTTTCTGAGGCTTCATCATTGAGTAGAACATGGGCTGTATTTGCGTTGAGGGAAATGCGATGTATTTCTTAAATCTGTGTCACCTGTCTGTGGAATCAGCCCCGCCGAGCTGCGAATGAGGCATTAACTACCTCCAAAGCTATGTGATTAACTTATTTGTTTGCCTCCGGACTTGAAATGAAAAGAGCCAGGAAGCTGGGCAAAGTCGGCAGGGGCCCCGTTTGGAAGGAGGATTGTGAGAAAGCCTGAAACGTGCGTTTTAATTCACCTTCCCTGGGCTTCCTAGGATGGAGATTTTTTAATGGAAAGTAACTTTTCAGCATCTCGCTTCGTTTTAAATGGAGAGTGGGCACCATTGTCTAATGCAAGGCATGAAGTTGATTGAGTATGCCTGATTTTTCTCCCCCACCCCATTCTGTGGCTCTTTGTACACATTCAATATGGTTACATTTTTGCTTAGAACATAGATATTTTCCCCCTGAACTTTCCTCGATTGCTTTTTTATCAGGTTTACAAATCAAATCACATAGGTATATTGCAGAGCTCCGTGATATTATTTTCTGAGCTTATAGTACAATGTATTGAATTATGCCAGCCCATACACTGCCCCTGCTATGCTGTGCGGAGAGAGAGAGAGAGGCACCGCGGACCCTGTAAATTCTCTCGGTGCCCGGCATGACTGGCTAAATCAAGACTGCTATTCAGGCTGCAAGAAGAGACAGAGCAAGTGTTCATTATACAAATCAATTTGGTCCAAAGTACATCGCAGTGGGTACTCAACCATCGCTCACATAATATTGTCAACTTAATCAAATAATGCCTGGAAGACACTCACAAGCTTTTCTCTCTAAGAAATAACTTGATTGGTGGGGGAGGGAGAAGCAGCTGGCTACTCAGAAGAGCACTTTTTATTTATCCCTGGGAGGAGTTGGTGCCTGGGAAGTTGCTGAAATCCAATAGGATGATGGCTAGGGAAGCCAGGCTGTCTTAGTCTCCTGTTGGGCACTGGGGTTCCTTACCTGGATAGCAGAATTGGGGGTGCTCATGGAGAAAGGAGAGGGCTGACCCTGAAGAGGTTTTCCACGTGGGTTTGGTGATTTGCTGACTGCCTGCTGCGTGCGATGGTAGAGGGTTACGAAGATGCATTGTCTGCAGTGTTTAACTTTGGGGTGTTAAGATTTCCCAAAGACGGAGATAAGCAAACCTCCAAAGGCAAAATCAGGAAGCTGTGGTTGATGGGGGAGCCCTGGAGGGCAGCACAGGGCTCTGCAAGCTCCAGCAGCAGTCTGGTTTCCTGGGCGGGCCGGGCGGCTGTGCTGGGGCCTCCCCCGTGAGCTCACCGCTCTGAGCTCAGAGCTGCTGTGACCCTCGCTCCTCTGCGCATGTGCTTGGCAGTTGCCCTCCAGGACTGTCTTTCGACTTTGCCGAGCATCTTGACCTTGCCCTTAAGAGGCCACTGCGTGAAAGGAGTTGGGCATTCTGAGTCCCACACGGCCATCTCCCAGCTGTGCGGCTGTGAGCAGATCACAGCTGCTCACTGCGCCTCCATGGACCAAGTTGGGAGACAGCTAACAAGACGCCCAGCTCAGGGTGGGACCTCCGTGAGGTTTTCCTTTGCGTGCTCTTTGCAGACCCCTCGGCAGGTCCCACATGTTGCTTCTGAGCCGTCAGTGGACGGCTGAGCTCAGCATCTGTGCAGCAGTCCCTCCTCGGTCTCCACTCACAACGAGGGCAGAAGCAGGCTTGTGTGGACTTGGAAAAATCGTCTGCAAAACTCAGAGGCTTAGCATGTGTCACCCCCAGGGAGTGGGTCCACAGCTTCCCTGAAACCTTAGGTGTGTACATGAACACAGCGATGGTGGGGAGGGAGGCGGACCACCGAGTAACAGCAGGAATCATGACAGTACCCAGCACCACTGCTGGCAGCCCCTGTGAGTGGAACCAGCTGACACTGTAGAGGGTCTGGGTACCATCTTCAGTTCCTACAGGAGCCAAGGAGTGTGTTAACATCACAAATTTATTTCATTCAGAGTCCTTATTTGAGGGATCAAGGCACAGCAGGTTAAGCTGCCGCCTGTGATGCCTGTGCCCCCTATTCGAGTGCCTGATTCGAGTCCTAGCACCTCCACCTCAGATCCAGCTTTGTGCTAATGTACGCCCTGGGAGGTAACAGATGATGGCTCAAGTGCTTGGGCCTCTGCTACCCACACGGCAGACCTGGAATGAGTTCCTGGCCCTGGCTGTTACAGACAATTGGGGAGTGAACCAGCAGGTGGAACATGTTCATATTCTCTCTCTGTTCTTCTTCCCCTCTTCCTATTATTTCTCTATCCCTTTCCTCTCTCTCTCCTCCCCCAATCCCTCCCCCTCTTCTTCTCCCTCCCTCCCTGCTTCCCAGCCTCCCGAGCATCTGAAAACAAAGCTTTTTATAAACCTTATTTGAAACTTGGTTGAGAGTCAACTTCATCGCACTCCTCATTTCAGAGCACAGTAACAGCATCATTGCTTTAGGGAAGGCTCTTTTTTTTTTCTTTAAAGATTATTTATTTGAGATCAGAGTTACCCAAAAAGAGAGGTCTTCCATCCGCTGGTTCACTCCCTAGTTGGCATCTATGACCGGAGCTGCACTGATCTGAAGCCAGGAGCTTCTTCCAGGTCTCCCACACAGGTGCAGGGGCCCAAGGCCTTGGGCCGTCTTCTGCTTTTGCAGGCCACAGCAGAGAGTTGGATGGAAAGTGGAGCAGATGGGACTCGAACCCACACCTGTATGGGATGCCGGCACTGCAGGCAGCAGCCCCAGGGAAGGCTCTTGCTCTCTAGCTCCGTCGTCTTTCCTCCTGTTAAATCCATCCTCCACTCTGCTCCACCCAACCCTCTACGGCTCAGAAGCTTTGCTGAACAGAACTTCGTGAAGGAAAAGTGCTGTGCCTGGGCTCCCTATCAGGGAATGTGATGGTTTTCTGACTGTTGCATCGCAGTAGCGCACACATAGTGCCTTCGATAACATGACTGTATTATGCTGTCATTCGAGATGTCAGGTGGAATGGGTATCATAGCCTGTGGGATTTGTTTGTTTTTGGAGGCTCTCGTTGGGCTCCATCCCCTGGCCTTTTCCTGCTCGCATCGTTGGGCTCATGACCCCTTCCTGGGTCTTCAAAGCCAGAGATGGTGGCAGAGTCTTACATGGTAGCGTTCCCACTGTGAGCTGTTCTGCCTGCAAGTTCTGCCTTCTACCGGTGATAATGTTGGGCCCACACTGGTTAATCCAGGATAATCTGTTTTACTGTCTGGTGATTATCAGTCTTAATTCTCTCTGCAATCTTATTACCTCTTGGTCCTGGGAAGTGACCTCCTCACACCTTCCTGGGATTATGGCACAGACGTCTGTAGGGGTCTTATTTTTCTCACCATGTGGCATGCACACCGCTCGGCACGTGCAGTGGGGCCAGTGGCTGAGGAACTGCATTTTCAGTTGGGTTCAGCTGGAAACGTAAGCACTGTTACTTGATTTGGTTATTGGAAACCTTTGTGGTTTTCTTGAGTATTCAGCTGTCATTTTTTCAAAGCTTAATGTAGATCAATGTTTCCCCTGAAAATTCAGTGCCCATATGGAGGTGGTGAGCTCTAGGTGTAAAGCAACATTTTGAAGAATGAGTACCAAGAAAAAAAAAAAAAGAATGTAAATTATCTATTACATTGAGGACATTCTGGAATAATTATTTTTATAAAATAGGTTAAAATACATATATATTTCAAATGTCTTAATACCTCTTTTTCTTTTTGCAATGAGTCCTCTGGGAATTTTAAAATTATCTATATTAGTTACGCTTTATTTTATTGGTCAGGACTGCCCTTAACTACTTACTTGGTCTACTATTCTTGAGCTCTATCTAGTGCTGATTTCTAGTACGTGTGCTTTTAATTTCCATCAAACATGATTCCTTAGGTCAGGCCTTTGGCCTAGGGACTAAGAGGTCAGTTGGGATGCCCGAGTACCTGGGTTGAGTTCCAGCGCCATTGCCGATTCTGGTTTCTGGTGATGCACACCTTGAGGCACCGGCGGACGGTTCCAGTGACTGATTGCCCGCTGCTCATCTGGGAGATTAGGATTGCATTCCTGGCGCCTGGCTGGCTTTGGCTCAGCTCAGCAGCCCTGGCCATCGAGGGCATTTGGGAAGTGAACCCATGGATGGGCATGCGGTCTCACATTCGTTATCTCTCTCTCTTAAAAATTTGTATCATTTCTTGTTTTATTTCTAATTGCTATTCCCTCCCTGCCCTCAGCACTGTATGTCGAAATCTCTCCTCTCCCTCTGATTCTGATTCTTGCCAACGGCTGCGTGGTGTTCCCACCATGCCTGCGCCTCCCACCTTTGCCTCTCCCATCACAGCATCTGCAGACAGCCCTGGGATGGAGTCTCTAATCCTAGCTCTGCAGCCGAGGGAACTCACACTCAAAAGGTCTTAAGGAGCTGACTATTCAGTCACGGGCTGGGAGTTTTTCCTACGCATCAATATGCCTTACCTATGCTTCCACGCCCACTTACCTGGCCGTGGGCAGCTGAGCTGAGCAGGCGGAGTTGGCAGTAGCTATGGAGGCTCTGGGTGGGGTGGGGAGCAGAATCAGAAAGGTGCGTTTTTCCACCTGACTGTGCGTATTCTGGCTCGCAAACAGGCATCCCTGGATTGGTCGATATCAAAATCCAATTTCACCAGGATTAGCCTTGGGTTGCTCAGAGCTATTCATCGAATTAGGAACGATTATAGCGGAGGGAGCCCCGTGGTTCTTTATTAAGGTCTTTGTGGAAGCACTAAGTGATCTTTAGGAGATTAAAGTGCCGGTGGAGTTTTCTTAACATTTATAACCTGCATCGATACCTGGGGAGTTTGTTTATTAAGAAAAATGCCGTGGCAAACATCCCGCCTCCTAACGGGGCCTTCACCCAGGGCAAGGTAGAAGCTGGCACTGTGCTCCTAACGAGCTCGTTCGGAGAGCTCGAGGCGAGTGAGCTTCCTGGGCACGCAGGGCTCTGCAGCCTTCCCTGGGCAGTGGGAGTCGTGCCTGCATGGACCCAGGAGATGAAGAGGAAATGCCAATGGCATGATGATAACCACAGTGCTCCTTCATGGGACTCGCACGTTTACAGAGGCGTTGAGGTCACTCTCCCACGTGAAAGGGTCCGGGACAGCTGCACACTGGTCATTTTATGGAGATGCACACTAACACCCAGGAAGATGGCATTGATTTCCTGTATCACCCTCATGACAAGGCCACAGACACTGAGAACTTTCACCTGGTCCACAGCTACGTACGTACCGGGAGTTTTCTCTTGGCGGAATCTTGCCTCCCCAAGGGGATGTTGGAATCCCAGATGATATCTTTGGTTGCCCCAACTCAAGGGCAGGCTATGGGGTGGAGGCTGAACATCCTGTAGTGTATGGGGCAGCCCCCACCCCCACCCCCACCCCCACCCAGGAAGGAACCTGGCACATTGCCAACATACCTCCCCGAAGCGCTGCTGTCCTGGGTAAGGAAGCAGAACAGTGGGCAGGAAAGCCAGCCTGCCCCTGTGGAGGTCCATTGTGGCGAATGAGACAAGCACCGTGCAGACCAAGAGACCAATGTAGGAGTGTCTCCTTGCCATGGTCTCGCCCTCCTCAGTTTGCTTTACCGTGGTCAACTGGGGTGTGAAAACACACATGGCGAATCCTAGAACTAACTCCTAGTCTTTAACTTGTATGTCATTCTGAGCAGCACGATGGGATATCTTGCCGTCCACTTCATCCTGCCCGAGACGTTAACTAGCTATGCACCTGTTAGTCTGAGTAGCCCTCTCAGTTACCAGATCAACTGTCACAGTACCGCAGACTGTCTTCAACAGTTTGACTTAATCATGGGCTTGAATGAAGGAGTAGGGATGCCGGCATGTTGGGTATGCCCAAGAGAAACTGCAGGGCGCTTCTTTGAACTGAAGAGGTGAAAGTTTTCAAGTAGGCAAGGAAAGTAAAGATGGTGTGCTAAGGTTGCTGAGATCTGCAACAACAAAGGATCTTCTGCCCATGAAGTGGTAAAGAAGGAAGTAAAGAAATCCATGCTGGGTTTGCAGTCCCCCCTCAGATGATGACCGTTACGCACACTGTGCTTGTTTACAATGGAAAAGGCCCGCCTTTGTGGGTTGGTACAATCTGCTGTTGCAGGCGTCCAGCAGGGCTCGTGACAGACATCAGCTGTGGATACGAGGGTTATGGTAGCATCAGCGAAGAAGGGCTGAGTGCCGTGAAGCAGTGAACAGGCCGATGCAGAGCTGCTTGAGATTCTGGGGCCAGGAGAGGTTTCCCCGCGGGGCTGAGGTCTGGACAGAGACCGTTTTGGCAAGAGGGCAAATCATGTGGGCATCCAAAGCAAGATCCTTCCAGGCCTAGGGAAGAGCAAGTGCAGAGGCTGAGGAGGAAGCCTGCTGAGTGTGTCTTAGGAAGAGCAAAGAGGCTCGTGAGCAGGAAAGGAGAGCTGCAGACAGCAAGGAAGGAGATGCTCTGGCTGGAACACACAGAACCTCACGGACCCGGATAAAGGCCCAGACTGCAAGCTCAGAGAGAGAGACCTCCCCCACCAGCCTCTGTACACTGCAACTCAGATCCTCGGTCCTCGATTGTCTGAGCATCCTCACCTTCCTCCACTCCGGGTGAGTGGACCAGCCTTACTCTGCTGGGTAGCCGTGTTCCATCTTCTCATCTGCCACGTATGGTGACAAGGTGCACTTCCAGTTCAGATCGATCTCATTATAAAGCAGACATACCGTAAAAAGACAACTCTGACAATGCAGGAGTTCTTGAGCATTTAATTCCCAAGGAGCCTGGGCAGCACCAGCCTTGGGTATCATTGCCCTTCAGGAAGATGCGTTCTAGATGTTTAGTTTTCTTGCAAGTTTCACAGTTGCTTCAGGTGGTTTTCTTCCTCCTTAGAAATTTCACTGTGGGCCTTTGCTGTAAGCTTCCATGAGCCTCTTGGGCATCGCTGCATCCAGGCCCAAGGACAGAGAAGCAGTTTATGAGCCTAGGCCAATCACCAAGGGAAGATGGGAGTAGCTTCTGAGTTTGGGGCCTGGTTAAGATGAGCCCTGCTGGGGCCGACCCTGTGGCATAGCGGGTAAAGCCGCTGCCTACAGTTTCAGCATCCCATATGGGTGCCAGTTCGGGTCCTGGCTGCTCCACTTCCAATCCAGCTCTCTGCTATGGCCTGGGAAAGCAGTAGAAGATGGCCCAAGTGCTTGAGACCCTGCACCCACATGGGAGACCCGGAGGCGACTCCTGGCTTGGTATTGGTGCAGCTCCGGCCTTTGTGGCCAATTGAGGAGTGAACCAGCAGATGGAAGACCTCTCTCTTGACCTCTTGACCTCTCGACCTCCCTCCCTCCCTCTCTCCCTCCCTCCCTCCCTCCCTCTCTTTCTCTCTCTTTCTCTCTCTCTCCCTCTCCCTCTCTCTCCCTCTCCCTCTCCCTCTCTCTCTCTCTCTCTCTCTCTCTGCCTCTCTTTCTCTTTCTCTTTCTCTTTCTCTTTCTCTCTGCCTCTCCTTCTCTCTCTGGGTAACTCTGACTTTCAAATGAATAAATAAATCTTAAAAAAAAGATGACCCCTGCTGACACATGAGAGAGCCTGAGGTGGCTCTGGAAGGGCCCTGGTCTGAGGCCAACTCCCATTGGGAGCTGTGTGCTGCCTGCAACGGCAGACAATGCGTCAGTTCCTTGCCGACAGCCTCTCTTGCTGTGTGCACTCCGGAACTGTTTGTTTCCTGGGGGACTGAAGTGGATTGAAAAGTGACTTCCAACGATACATCCGTAAGCCAGGTTCCACGAACTGAATGGATGTGACCTCACTTAGGAATGACAGCATCTTGACAGTGGGCATGAGGCTCTCAGGACAGGATCGCCATGGAGTGGGGACTGGTTCTACTACGTCCAGCACACGCCGTCCCTATCAGGAAGGAGCCAGAAGGAGATCGGGGTCAGAGACACAGAGAGAAAAGGCCGCTCAGGGGTGGAGGCAAAGGCAGAAGGGACCAGCACAGCCCCATGCCCTCGAACACCCGGAGTCACCAAAAGCTGACAGAGGCCGGGCCTGTGTCTCCCCCGAGGGAGTGTGGCCCCACCAGCACCTTGATTTTGAGAGAAGAAAGTTCTGTTGCCATCAGCCCGCGGGTTAGTGTCAGGATGCTGATCCAGAGGCACAAAATGCAGGCGTGGTCTGTGTGTGTTTGCCAGGAGAGTTCACAGACTGCGGGGAGGAGCCCGAGCTCGCTGGCCTGGAAGAGTCGGTGAGAACCAGGCCCCGCAGTGACTGCTTCCTCCCCATCCCGGTGCGTTCGGTTCTCACTGCGATCTCGAGGTCACCATCTGGTCCATGACCGGCCTTTTACAGAAGAGAGCCGAGGCTCAGACAGGGAGAGTTACCTGCCTGACACGAGCAGATCTGGAGACAGGCTCGCACAATGGGCTGTGCGACCCAGAAACCCTGGTTCTGTAGGCCACGTCAGCATGCAAACAGGCATGCTCAGTGTGACAGAGATCTCTTCTCAACCTGTGGATCTGAATACACTACTGCTTCCCTTTCCTCACACCCACAGTCGACAGAAATGCTTTTGTGTTCACATTTTTGATGTGTTTCTTTAAAAAATATTTTTAAAACACAGGTATTCCTACATAACAATTTACAGGCATTGTATATACACACACACTACAAAATGATTAATTGAGCGTTGTATGTTTTTATCAAAAGAAACAACACAGAGATTTCTCCAAAGTCCTGTTTGACTAGAGATGATTAATTTTAATTTTCACATGAGCGGCGTAATGCTATTAATCATTTAATATGTTTAATCATAATCTCTGTAATTCCTAATTAGGTTTATTAAACTGAAACATCCAACAGTTGTGCACAAATCCGAGTCTAAGTCTCCTTCGTGGGGGTGGGAGGGAGCTCGTTTTGATTCTGTATTTCAGCAGCAACTTCTAACAGGATGGAAAAATGTGCCAGAAGTGGGTTCCTTAGCTGCTGCTTCTACAAACCTAGAGGCTTGTGGGACTGTAGTAAAATTCCATCCCCCTTGAAAAGTGGTGGTCTAGTCATTCAAGTTCATTGCTCCGTGATAGACATGGAACCAGATGGACGTTACCAGTAGGGGAAGCATAGATCCTGCTCTGTGTGGGTCGCGTGTTATCATATTGTTCTTGGGGTATCCTTTGAAGACGACAAAGTTGATTGTTCATGTTTTGATTTGTTTATCCATGCACTGATGATTCATTGATTCGGTTAGCAAGCCAGCCCGTTACACAGACTTTGGAGCGCTGACACCATGTGCTGCTCACACCAGCTAGGAGCCTTAAGTGGCCCCTCCTAGTTTTTAGGATGAGGTGGAGCCTATTGCTTTGTACACAGGGCCCTTAGCGATCCAGACCCTGGGTCTGGTCACGTGATCTCTGATTCTTGCTTTGTACGTGCTACCCACGCCCCTACCACTGAGGGGCACTACAGTCCAGACGTACCACCCTGAATGCAGAGCATCATTGCACCTGCTGTACCCTGTCTTGGTAGACACCGTGCCATCCATCTGCTCTGTGACCTCTCCCACGTAGAAGGTGCCTGCAGACTTGCCAAGCCCAGCTGAACTCCCAGCTGGGCTGTGTGTCTCGATTGTCTCTCATTGCAGCGTGTAACACTCTGTATTACCGTTCTCTTCTTCTACCAATTTCTGGCCCACTAAACTGGGAGCCTCATGTGACTTCTGAGTCGAGCACATAGTAGGTGCTCAGTAGGGATGTGCTTAATAAATAAATAAGACCTTCCCTTTATGCTTCCCCAAATCAGTTCACTCTTAATTGAATATTTTAAAGAAACTGATAATCACTCTGAAAAATCCATTACTTTGTGTTCACTGAACATATACTATGTGCCAAGAACTCTGCCAGTGTGGTGCACATTATTGCATTCAGTTTCATAAATCCTTACAAGGTGTGAACTACTGTTTCTCATTTTCCAGTGAATAGAGCTATCGCCGTCTTCCTTCCCATTCACTGCCACGGCACAGGCAACGTGACCCAGTACGTTGCTGTGGTTGTCATCATGACATGGTCTTGGAAGTTGACGAAGTCATCTCACAGGGCTATGGATAGCAGATGAGCTTGGAGGGCCGGGCTAGCAGCCACCAGGAGGTCTGGCCTTCCGAGTGCAGTAGAGATGTGTTAGGAAGGAGCGTTCCAACGATACCTTGTAGTAAAGACCAGAGTTGAGGAGCAAGTTGCCAATTAAGCCCATGTTATTGGAGTGCTTCTTTGATATTCCACCTTTGAGATCCTCTCCTGCTCAGTCTTAATGGATTGACATCTGGCTGCCTGCGTGGATAGTTTGGCTCCAGTCACGTATTTCTAAGTTGGTCTCGACACATATATGGACAATAGGTTGTCTATGCACAATATAGACAAAATTTGTCTATAAGTAGGTGAGAGGCAGCTCTTGCTCTTGACTTGAATGGGCTTGGACACGGGATCTCCGTCATAGTTTCGAAGAAGCAGGATTGTGAACCGGACGCATCTATTGCCACCTAGAGGCAGCATATGCTAATTGCAGAGAAAGTATTTGAAAAGAGCATCTGAAAGGCAATGGCCATGGTGACCCTTCAGCCCAAGTATTTCTGGAAGTCAGTCTGCTATCACAGTGTCTAGACTGCTTTTGTGTATGTGGAGGGGGCAGGATGCTAGGGAGAGGAATGAGTTAGGCTAATGATGTTACGTTGTCTATGCCAAGAGTCCAATGGAATTTTTTTGTGGTGGTAAACTACAAACTCAAAATGCAGCAAATGGAAGCCAAACTTTGTATTTGATTTAATTTTAAGTCATTTAAATGCAAACAGCCAGGTGTGGTCAAGTGTCACGAACGTAACAGCTCTGGACAATTAAGAAACGAAAAGTGAAAACCATAAAAACAAAAATAGCACTTAGCTAATTACTTGGACTAACGAGAGCCAAAAAACCTTCTCATTTCTTACCTCATTGTAAAATACTTGTTCTGTGCAGCCTCAAAAATTATGTGGGCATCTCCTACGATTCCCATCAGCTGAGGAACATGCCCTGTGTTACCTTTAAGGATGCTTGCCCTCTTCCCGATGTGGTTGGCACTCCACAGCCCCAGTACCTCCATGCTCTCTGGCCTGGATTTATTCTCTCCATCATTTCCTTTCAATTATATTTCCTTGTTTATTGCTGGGCTCTAAACTATGCCTTTCCTTGTGACAGTCTTGCTCCATGAGGAAAGGGATTTTTGTCATCTAGTGCTCAGTGCTGAACCCCAGTTTCATGAGAGGTACCAAGATCTTTACCTAATATATACTAAGTTGATCTTCTGTATATAAAGATAACTGAAAATGTATCATGATGAAGATGGATGGGAGAGGGAGTGGGAGATGGGATGGTTGTGGGTGGGTGGGAGGGAAGTTATGGGGGGAAAGTGGCTATAATTCAAAAGTTGTACTTTGGGAATTTATATTTATTAAATAAAAGTTGAAAAGAAAAAAAATAACCTTGTGGAATGAATGAATGACCAAATGACTCGACAGTTCCTTCTTGGGCCTCATGCCTTTGTTCCGGAATTTTCCTGCCCTTGAAACCGAGTGTTTGGGTCTACTCAGAGCCACTTTGCTTTCCTCTTGTTCTTTTAGCAGACAGATGACGCAGCACCGACGGACGGCCAGCCCCAGACCCAACCTTCAGAAAACACGGAAAACAAGTCCCAGCCCAAGCGGCTGCATGTCTCTAACATCCCCTTCCGCTTCCGGGATCCAGACCTCCGACAAATGTTTGGTGTAAGTAGTGCCTTTCCCCTCTGCAGTGCCCGGCCTGGGGTCCTTCGGGCTAACTTGTCCTGGTGTAAATTCTTGGGGTTCGCAGTGTTAAGGCAAGAGCCGTACATCGGGAAGAGGCGTTTTAAAGCCTCTGGCCTGTGGATGTACTGGGTCTGGGGTCTCGTTTTGGTTTGAGGAGAAGTTGCATTGTGTGTGTTCACCATGTCTTCACCTTGCCAAATGGTCTTCTAGTAAGTGAATTTGAATGTCCGAGAGAACACACTGCCGGTTTTACGCACTGTTGAAATGCAGCCACTGTGGTCCAAGAGCCCAGGTCCCAGCTGATAGAAACAGTGTCAGTGTAGCTGCAGCAGCCAGGACGGCTGCAAGAGTGAGTCGTGACATCCCAGCTCTTTCCCAGGCACCGTGCAGTGAGATTTCAGATGCACTTGCAGGGAGCAACTATTTCTGCCGGCGGATGGGTTCAAAATGAAAACAAGCAGCACCAAAAGTAAAAACCCTTTCTAAAGTCTCACTCGATCCCTGCAGTGCAGGTTCTGGTGAGATCCGTGAAAAGAGATGCCACGAAGCACAGCCCTACCTAGGCACCCCGGGCAAACACAGCCAGAACCAGACCCAAAGCTGACACTCGTCCCGAGAAAATGAATGACAGCATCGCTTCTGGAAAGGTCATCCTGACCCCGATTCCTTTTCCAGAAAATGTCTGCGTTATCCTCCCTGGGAAGGGATAAGTTGGCCGTTCCTTTGCTCTCCATTCCACTAAAGGACGAAGCTGTGAGAGGGCTTGCTTACCACTTGTTTGTGCAAATGCAGCCATTGTGTGTGTGTGTGTGTATACACATATATGGCATCCCAGCAATGGCAGGTGTCTCTGGAGTCAGTGAAAAGAACTACATCCTTAACAATTGGGTCAGAGCCAAGGTGAGCTGCTTGGGGACGCTTCTTCCAAGAGTTTATGGGTGGATGCAAATATTACAAAAGGAATAAAAAATATTACAAAAGGGGGCGGGGATGCCTCGTTCTGGGCAGTGTTGATGTCATTCCCCATATGAAAGAAGGAGGTCACTGCCCACGGGCCCTGTGATGTGGGGGTTAGCTTGCACCTTCCGTTTTTCTAACACACACGATGCTGATCGAGTATGCACCTGACGCCAAAGCAGAACAAGCGTCCTAATATTCAGGATACCCAGGCTTGAGTCCTGACATTTCAGAGGAAAAGGTCAGCTTCTGCACTTTCATCTCTCTCATTTGGTAATAACCTTGAGCTGAGCCCTCTAACTCTTGCAGAACCGAGGTACCCTCGGGCACTCTCAGGTCAAAGATGACTTTGAAAAGTGCAGAGCGTTCAAAGGTAGAGGCAAGGTTAAGTGTGTGTGAAGCAGCGAGACCAGGTTGGAATGATAGGCAGCCGGAGGAGTTCTCTTCTCTTCGCCGTGTCAGCTTAGGAAGATATCTTGCTTCTGAGTCCGTCCCATCAGGTGTTCCGGCGGTGTTGGCTTTGCGTCTGGTGCAGTAGTGGCCATCCTGGTGCTCCTTCATGATGCCCCTCGTTACGTTGCACCACCCTAGGACAGCTGTTTCCTCCCTGGTCCTCTCGGTTGTCCTGAAAGGTACCTGAGGATGGCCGGCGCCGTGGCTCAACAGGCTAATCCTCTGCCTTGCGGTGCCGACACACCGGGTTCTAGTCCCGGTCGGGGCGCCGGATTCTGTCCCGGTTGCCCCTCTTCCAGGCCAGCTCTCTGCTATGGCCCGGGAGTGCAGTGGAGGATGGCCCAAGTGCTTGGGCCCTGCACCCCATGGGAGACCAGGAGAAGCACCTGGCTCCTGCCTTCGGATCAGTGTGGTGCACCGGCTGCAGCGCGCCAACCGCGGCGGCCATTGGAGGGTGAAACAATGGCAAAGGAAGACCTTTCTCTCTGTCTCTCTCACTGTCCACTCTGCCTGTCAAAAATTAAAAAAAAAAAAGTTACCTGAGGCTACCCGGCTAAGTCAGAGTGGTATTAAAATAGCCACAGCTACGGATCATAGAGAAGGGGTCCTGCGTGCATTTTATATCTGAATCTCTCTGTTCTCACAGGGGTGGGGCAGATGGCACAGGGCAAGATTTTTCCAAATACAGTAACTCTTCTCAACCCGTGACCAAAGTCAACTGACTTCACAGCCACTTTTTTGGTGAAAGTTACGGTTTTCAAGCAACCGCTAAGGTACCCATTTGGCAAGATGATTGATGTACTCGGTAGTTACCAATTAAGAAAATGCAACACGCGTTCAGTAACACTGAAATTAATTGTGTTCATCACAAACAGCATCTGTGTCTTCTGTTTGTGTGTGTGTGTGTGTGTGTGGAAATTTCTTCTTTGAAAATTACCCAGCACATAAGGATTGATTGCCAAAACTGTGAGGCCTTCTTGGTTTACAACCATCATCTAAAGTAATGGGATTTAAACATTAAAAATGTGTCCCGGCCAAACAGTGGTGGTTGCAAAGGCATTTTTGTCGTAGGATACATTGGGTGCACTTAGCACATTGAAGCAGTGTGATTGGCTCCCCACACTGGAGTTGAGGGAATTTTCTCTTTCAGTTCATGGTTATGGCAAGAAAATGCATTTTCATCCCACGTAGGTGTTTCTCGGGTCCCATGGACCTGAGAGGACTTCTCTGCTTTGTTGGGCTTCTCTTTGTTCCCTCTCTTTGGCCAAGGTTCCAATGAGCATGATTATGGAGAAAAACACAAGGATCTCTGTGGCTTTGTTTCCCTGTGCCTCCTTTGTCAAGAGAAATTTCAAAGTCAAAAGCCAAACCAAGATACAACAGTAACCTCCCTGTCCTCATTACCAGAAGCTGCCTAGGAACTTCTCTAACCATGAGTAAGTCCTGTACGGCGTTTGCAGCTGTCGCTCGCCTAATGGTGATGGCAAGTGTATTTTTTATTGTTGCTTTTGTATTTTATTTTTCAATGTGGCTTTACCATTTTTCCACTTGGATTGCCAATCTGGTTACCTCTCTCTCCACATACACTTTGTTTTCTTTGCAGCTTCCTCGTTGGGAAGCATTTATTCTAGTGTTTGGTGATACGTTTTTTAGCTCATCTTAGATTTCTTTTTTTCTTTATTTTAAAGTAGAACAGTCCATGAAGAAGAAGTTAGGCAGCTACCATATAAAAAGCAGAAGCCAAGGCTGGCGCCGTGGCTTAACAGGCTAATCCTCCGCCTTGAGGTGCCGGCACACCGGGTTCTAGTCCCGGTTGGGGCGCCAGATTCTGTCCCGGTTGCTCCTCTTCCAGGCCAGCTCTCTGCTATGGCCCGGGAAGGCAGTGGAGGATGGCCCAAGTGTTTGGGCCCTGCACCCCATGGGAGACCAGGAGAAGCACCTGGCTCCTGGCTTCGGATCAGCACGATGCACCTGCCGCAGCGGCCATTGGAGGGTGAACCAACGGCAAAAGGAAGACCTTTCTCTCTGTCTCTCTCTCTCACTATCCACTCTGCCTGTCAAAAAATTTAAAAAAAAATTAAAAAAAAAAAAAAACCAGAAGCCAGAGCCTTGTTAAAAAAAAAAAAAATCTTGTGAGAACTGCTTTCTTTCAATCTCTGTTTTTGTGAAAGGAATCGAACACAAGTGCATATTTCCTGCATGTTCCAACTCTTGATGGTGCCATGAAGAGAATGCATGGATTTCCACCAAATTAGTTGCAGTATACTGCTCCTGAATATAATACTTAACCTAGTATTTAAAATAAACCTGGGTTTTGGGCTATGTCAGTGGGTTGTAACATACCCAGATCTCTGGTAGGATACACAGCCCATGGACTAGCTCTCAGAAACAGTTGCTTCACAGTGTTCAGTCTCTCTTACAGTACCTTGTTGATGCACAGTCTTGCTTTCGTTATCAACATACAGACCCTTTGGGGGCAGGAAAAGGAGTTGCTCTGGTCCCTCTTGACTGTCACAGAAAACACATGCAAATGCAGCTTTCAAGACGACGACTTTTAGAAATAAAATAGACTTCCAGGCAGTGCTACTGCGCAGATCCATCTACTGTGATATGTGAGTCGTAGAGTCATTTTTAAGAACACAGCATGGTGCCTCCTGCTTCTGCATTCCAAACATGAAGCTGACCCCAAGAAAAACTGGGCTGATGCCTTTTCTTAGCCTCTGTGCGCACTGTTAGAACTAACCTTTACTTTCATGTGCTGTGCTAGGCTGTGTCCGCTGAGCAGCCTTCACAGTTTTTCAGAGAAATATTATTTGATCTGAGAGTGTCTAAAAATGTTTGGTACATATTTGCCCACGTGCGTGCCTTTAAGCTTCGGGATTTTGTTCTTGATGCAGCCACCGAGACCCCTTGCGTGGATCTGAGACTGTTGAACACCGCTGAACATTGCTGTTAAGCAAACAAATGCTAGTTAAGGCTGCGCGAGAGTGTCTATTTAAATTGAAAATGTGCCAGCTGTGTTTATACCATTAGGAGCGAACTTCCCAATTAAACTGTTGATACTATAAATATAGCACACAACTGTCTCAGAAGTGGGGCTGACATCAGCATTTTTCTGGCACTCATCCCCCGCCTTTGAGAACCATCAACCCCAAGTCGACTGCCAGAGCAGGGAACACGTGAGGCCGTTCCAGGGCATCTGGTGTCGTCGTCTCATTTGGGGGATGATGCCAGCATTGCTTACTGATTGGTTCTTTCTCAACCAGATCTTATATTAAAGGAAGTGTTTGCGTGTTGAGCCCGTACAGAGAAAATGTCCCATAGATGACATTGGCTTTGTGGGTTTGGAAGAATCCCCCTGCAGCGAATCCTTCCATAAATACACATTGTGCTTCTAAGTCCTTATGCCTGAAATAAATAAACAGCTTCTGCATGGACCGTCTGAGATGGATCGATCCAAGTTCTGCTTCTGAGGAGTGCACAGAGTTTCTTAGGAAATGCAGCTCACCCTAGAACAGCAAGCCCTTCCTTACCCAAATCTGAAAGTTTTCTTCTTCTTTCTTAAGTGATTTTTCAACGCCCGAAACTAGGGCTCTGTAAAAGAATATTCTCTTGACCAAAGGAATAGCTGGGTGCCTACAAATTGCAGAGTGTGGTAGCTGCCTGCTTACTCCTGTTTCCGTGGTCCATGGCAGCAATATGTCCGCTCTCTGGCTGAGTTCTCGTCGACTTCGCTGCGAGATAAACCACTTTTGTTTGACAAGGAAGAAAAATACAAGTGTGTGCTCTCCTGCCCTTGCAGGGTGCACATCCTGAGGAGTGAGCATTGTCCTGGGGCTCAAAGCTCTGGGTTGCTTTATCCCATAGTCAGAAGCATTACATTGCATGGTTTGGGGCTGTTTCTGTGCAATTGGCATATGCATATTTTTGATGTTTCCAAGGAAAGTAGGTTTCTTTTTATGTTCCAGAGGATAGCCTCCATATGTTCCCAATTTTTTTTTTTTTTCCTCAAATGCTAGTAGGAACCTCTTGACTTCAGCTCTCTGGTCTCCAGCTTTCTGTGACTGAGCAAGGTGCTCAGATGGGTCACCCACACCTCTTTCCCTCCCACGTCTCTCTGTTCTGTGGGTTCTCTTTCTGTCCCACCCAGGCCTTGCCCCAGTCACCCTCTCTTTCCTCTGCTTCCCGCCCAAGGGAGAGAGGCAGAACCCACAGTTCTGTGGCGATCAAGAAAGCATTAAAATTCGGGATCCAAAAGCCAATGGAGCAACAGAGAAGCTCAAAATAAAGTGCATAAGAGATGGAAACGTGTCCTGACGCTGTTCCATTTTTTAAGTGCTAAAATGAGCATCAGCTGTCATTCTTCGTTGAGATGACATTCCCATCTTATTCCTGCGCAGCCACTTGGCACAGTTGTCATCACCTTCTGCCACCTGCACTTAGGCCATGTACGCCACGCTCATGAAATCCCACTCTGCTGCCCGAGACCCAAGAAAACTAAAAGGGTTCCCCAGCCCAGGGACGGATTTTGGATTGCTCAGAACGTTGAGCTTCAGAGCCCGTGTTCTGTTTTTTAGGGTGTGAATTCAGAATTACTCTAAGTGTGTTTCTTAGCAGGCCTGCCAGTTTTAACAGAAAAGAAAAAAGGATTCATTAAATCTGAGTTTCAGATAAACAGAAAATATTGTACGATGTATAAGTGTGTCCCAGATTTCGCATGGCGTGGACTTACCCTGGAAAATCTGATATGTGTGTTTAACTGGGTGTCTGTATTGTATTTGTCTATCCAATTTATTTATCATCTAAAACTTTGCAGTTTTTACAGAGCCTGTTCACTGTCACTGTCTACAGATTGTTTCTCGAACAACACAGAGACACAACCTGAGAGCATTCTGAGACCTTGAATTCGATGATGGGTGTCTGGGTAGCGGAACCTGCTTATATGTCATTTGCTTGTCTCCTGTGTTCTGGCTGCTGCTGACCAAACCTTCAGCATCATAGTCTAGGTGGACACTTTATTATCAGAATCCCACCTTGTCGAGGGTGTTTCTCCTAGTGGCTGATAGACTAGTGCAGGAGGGTCCCTGTGTACATAACCATTTGTAATCTTGGCTGCTCGGTGCCTGGGAAAGCAATCGTACATACACACACAAAGAAAGGAACATAGAATCCACTCCTTGATTAATATTTTCCACCTGGCCTTTGACAGTGCGTGTCACCTGATGGGTTAATCCACAATAAGCAGAAAAGACATGTGTTTGTGTTATTGTCCTGTTTGCAGCGCACCCCTTAACAAGGGCAGAACATATCAAAAGGAAAAGGACAATTCTAACTTGGAGAACAATGACCAGCATTCTAGTGTGATTTATGTCTCTTCCTTTCTTGCTTATAAGATATTTCTGTTTCTTTGCAGCAATTTGGTAAAATCTTAGATGTTGAAATTATTTTTAATGAGCGAGGCTCAAAGGTAAGCCACTTAATTCACCTCAGAGTTGCGTAGCTTCTGTAACGTGTTGGCTGTGGATAGGGAAACAACTGCACTGTTTGAATGAGCGCCTTGTGGAACACACTCCCCTGGGAGTGCACGCAGGCACTGCCTCCAGTTTCCAAAATGCTGGGAAACACACGGGGCTCATTTAAGAATGTCTAGGGGGTCATTTAAAATTCCTGGGATTTTGCTACATATACGAACATAACATATATGCACGTTTCCAGAGGAAAATTACCCATGCTTAAAAAAATAATGATGTTGCTACATTTTTTGTTTTTCAGTGATAATTATGTTCTTTATATTAAAAAGTGAGTTGATAGTCTGAAGAGCAGGTAAATATGAGATTATTCTGTATTAATAAAGTGCAGTTCTTTTCCTGGGCTTCAGGGGAGAAGGTTTGTATACACCAACCTTTTGAATGTGACTTTATTCCTTCGTATGTTTACCCAGCCTCGTTTGGGAATTTGCCTTGCTCCAAGTTGGTTGGTTTAGGAAACCAAATTGTAAACGGATTTTCCCGAGCTGAAGTGCTGGGAAAAGTGACGCACTGTCTGGAAGGAATCCCGCAGCTTCAGGATAGAAATCCGGTGGGAAAGGGGGGAAAAAACCCCCCTGTGTGTCAGGGGTTTTGTCAGTGTGGTCCTGGCCTAGTTGTATCAGCCTCACGCCAGTACTTGTTAGAAATGCATGGTTTTGAGTGCCCCAGCCCTCCTGAATCAGAAGCTAATAACCCGGGACCCAGCCATCTGCTTCTTCACAGATCATGTCTGCATTGTAGACAAGTACCAGGCCTTCCCCTGAGGACAGACTACCCCTGTCCTCGTACTCCTGTACCCACAGAAAATGCAAGCGCCTCATCAAATTTTCTTTCTCTCTATTTTTCTTAATGTATTTGAGAGATAGAGCTATAGACGGAGAGAAAGGTCTTCCATCTGCTGGTTCACTCCCCAAATGGCTGCAATGGCTGGAGCTGGGCCCATCCGAAGCCAGAAGCGGGAGCTTCCTCTGGGTATCCCATGCAGGTGCAGGGGCCCAGCCACTTGGGTCATCTTCCACTGCTTTCCCAGGCCATAGGAGAGAGCTGGATCAGAAGAGGAGTAGCGGGAACACGAACTGGTGTCCATATGGGGTGCAGGCGCTGCAGACAGTCTCAGCACACTACACCACAGCACCGGCCCCCCCAAGTCTCTCTTGAAAACAGAGCTTTGGGCCTGTGTGCAGAAGCTGAGTGACAACAGGGAGCATTGCTAGAGAGGGATAGGGGCGATGGCCTTAGGAACTTTGGATGGCTCTGTCCTCTGCCCAAGGTGGTCAGGAATTTGAAGTTCCCTTCTGCTTGCATGCTCAGACTGTAAAGGTAGAGATGGAGAGAAACCGCTCACCAGGCCCAAGGAGGTGCTGATCTGGGCCACAAGACTTCCATGACACAGGTTGTTTGGGATACATCAGGATCCAGGAGGGTTCCCAGGCACTGCTGGTTTCGCCTAATGTGTCACAGGCCATGGTGCCAGCTCCCCTGGGTCTGTGACCTCCTCCTCCCCACGAAGCAAATATTTGCATTTATCTTTCCTTCCACAGTCTGCACCTGCCTCCCTCCTAAGTAGATTTATGATTAACTCAATAGGACGATGTTGATCGAATTGAGGGAAGAAAATTCCAGTATTCTCTCTCCTATAGACAAAATGATATTGTGATCTGCCAGATGGGTAAAAAAAAAAAATCAATCCATTATACTCTGTGGTTTTGCTCATTCAGGCACCTCGTGAACCTTCTATAACTTAGATATTTGACAGTCACTCTTGTAATATGTCCGCAGTTTGACCTCTAGGCTGGGGCAGAAATGAGTTAACTCTTCTTCTGCTTCTTGTATGAACATCATTACAGGGACTGTTTCTATACTGCAGAGCAAGCAGCACTGAGAGAAAAATGTGCTCAGAGCAAACCCTTTCCACTCCGGCTGGATGACATCTTTACCCCGTTGTGGAAATTGACCTGGAGTTTTGGCCAATTTTGAGCTGAGTCTGTCTCCCTCTGTAGCACCACGGCCTCTAAAGATATGGTGTGCCTTTGTTTGTTTTCATTTGTATTTTGTTTGGTAACTTCGGCCAAGAAAAAGAAGAAACCTGTTTAATTCCTGTTGAGAGCAGTTTCTGGGGGCATTGGATGAGTCTTGTTTGCTATTTCAAACGTACAATGGTGATGCTATTTTTAAGCCTCCTTCCGTCCTTCCAGTGATTAGCCCATCTCTGGGGGCTTGAGGAAAAAGTCCATTTAAGTTTGTTGCATCCAGAGCCTCACTTGGTGAAGCTGGTTTTTGTCTTTGGGCTTAGGAAGTATCCAAAACAGACTCTCTCGGTGGGTCCCAGTCCCTCTGATGCAAGTTTGCTCTTGCAGGTGCTGGAGCTGGCTGGTCGGGTTTGGCTGGACCATCCTGGAGGTGGGAACTGCTCAGTGGGGGCAGTGGCCTTCCTAGGCGTACTGTCCATGTTGGGGATGATCCTTTATGAGGAAAAGGCCTTATTTAGAGGAATAGTCCCATTTCCATGGTTGAGAAATCTGAACTGTGGTTATGACCTTGTTTCCATCATTTGGTGCTGGAGAGGAAGCCAGGACATGGATGGGCCCTTAAAAGCCAGGAACTCACCTTGCACCAGTTTCTTCTCTCTGCAACAGACCTTGAGGCCAGTTACTTTGCACTGAGTAAGGATGACTCAACAGGTTCCTGCTTTGAAACATGAGTTACCTGCCTGATGTTTCCAGCTGTCATCCTTTCTGTTTTTTGAAGAGTTATTTATTTATTTGAAAAATTAGAGTTACAGAGAGGGAGGGAGGGAGGGAGGCAGGGAGGGAGGGAGAGGTCTTCCATCCACTGGTTGACTCCCCAGATGGCCACAGGGGCTGGAGCTGGGCCAGTCGGAAGACAGGAGCCAGGAGCTTCTTCTGGGTCTCCCACATGGATGCAGAGGCCCAAGCACTTGGGCCATCTTCCCCTGCTTTCCCAGGCCTTAGCAGAGAGCTGGGTCAGAAGCGGAGCAGCTGGGACTTAAACCGCCGCCCATATGGGAGGGTGCCCATGTGGGATGCTGGTACTGCAGGCGGAGGCTTTACCCACCATGATGCCACTGGCCCCAAGGCATTCATCCTTTCGTGGTGGACCTGAGACGGTGTTTAAAACATAAAGCCATGTATTTGCATGAATCCACAAGAAGAAAGTTATCACCTACAAATACGAAAGACCAAAAAGATCAAATAACTAGGATACAAGAAGGTCAGAACCTGCAAGGAAGATGTTAAAGTCAGCAATTGAAGCGGGTCCAGCGGTCCAGCTTACAGTCCTTGTTAATGACACCTTTATCTCGTCATCCATCATAGGACAGGAGAGCCACGCATGTCTTTTTTCTGGTGGCATTGTACCTCTTCTCAGCTCTGCCGCTCCATCAGGTAAACTCTGGGCAGGTGTCTCTTATCCACCAGTCCACAGGTATCTGATTCATTTCTGTGTGGCTTTTCTTGCACTCTTGGTTTTTAAGGCATTGACACATCAGCATCTCATCCAGACCCTGTGCTCCTCAAAGCTGAGACAGAATACGCTTATTTTGATCTCCTTTTTAAGGTGTAGATAAAAATATAATCTCCTTAAGGACTGAGAGTTGCCACTCGGTTAGATGGAATTCTGACCAGAAGGCCGGTCGCGCACCTGCTGTGATATCAGGGGTCCCTGATAATGGAAAGGCCAGGGTAGCATCTCTCCGGTCATGGAAAACTCTCCAGATGAGAATTAGGATCAGGGAGACCGTGTGAGTTCTCGTGTGTGGGTGGGAGGTAGAATTATCTGATGGTATCTGAGGAAAAGCTACTTGATTGTTTGAGGATTGTTTCTAGAGCAGGCTCTTTTGACTCCAACTTTGCTGAATCTCACGTAGTCATCCCAACAGCTTGAAATGAGAAGTACTGAGCCAATGAAGAAAGGAGAGAAGCCGTTCAGAGTGTGGCGCCGTGGCTCACTAGGCTAATCCTCCGCCTTGTGGCGCCGGCACACCGGGTTCTAGTCCCTCGGGGCACCGATCCTGTCCCGGTTGCCCCTCTTCCAGGCCAGATCTCTGCTCTGTGTCCAAGGAGTGCAGTGGAGGATGGCCCAAGTCCTTGGGCCCTGCACCCCATGGGAGACCAGGATAAGCACCTGGCTCCTGGCTTCGGATCAGCGCGGTGCGCCAGCCGCAGCATGCCTACCGCGGCGGCCATTGGAGGGTGAACCAACGGCAAAAGGAAGACCTTTCTCTCTGTCTCTCTCTCACTGTCCACTCTGCCTGTCAAAAAAAAAAAAAAAAAAAGAGAGAAGCCTATCAGAAACAGTGGTAATATATGTTGGAATAAGCAGTAGGTTCCCTTTACAAAGGCAATGTAAGAACTTCAGAATAGAGCAGGTGTTCACATTGTAGTTTAGGAATGTCCCTTGGGATTCCCTCTCTGTCTTTCATTCTGCTTGACATACTCGAGGCTAGTTTCAGTCTAGTAGGCTTGCCTTGGCTTCAGAAGTGGAGAACAAGATGCTCTTAGGACGGTACTGGGCTTGGGGCTGGGTGCTCAGCCTCACCTGACTCCACGCTTGCTGTGCAGTCATGTTTATGGCCACCGTCTCCACAGACAGGACCGGTGTCACTCAGTTCTCCATCTGTTAGCCTGGGGCTATGCCCTCTCTTTTCTTGCCTGATGAGCTAATATAAATTCAGAGTCCTCATTTCTCTTACGACTTCTTAAATGCATGGTGTGACTACGTGACGATGCTAGGGAGTTAGGCCGTTCTGGGAGGAAGAGAACATTGCTAAGGAGCCTCAGATGTGTGACTGGGACCCTCTCCATCAGCTGGCCATCCTCCACGCATTCTCTCTCTGCTCTGTGGATTACCCCATGGAAACCAGAAATAGAAAGGTTCTTTTGTTCCAGAATACCGGGAGCTTGCTTTTGATGGTACATAACCGTGTCACAGATCATGGATATCCCATTGCTGGGCCACATAGTTCAGGTGGTTGTTTTTTTGGTTTTTTTTTTTTTTTTTTTTTTTTGCGAATTTCTGGGCTCTACTCCAGGATTCTGACCCAGCAGATATGCAGCAAAGCCCATGAATCTCAATATTTAAAGTGCTCTCCAGTTCCTTCTCAAATGCAACCAGGTTTGGAACACACTGACTAGGAAGGAGATAGAGCTGTATAGCAGAGGAAAATCCAAAAATCTGGCCTTTTCCCTTTGAAGAGCTATTATTCCAAACTATTCGGTTAGCAGGTGTATCTGAGTGCCCCAAATGGATATAAGTGTAGAAAGACTAAGCATAACTGATGTGGAGTATGCAGTCCTAGATTAATCAAGTAGCATAGGTGCATCCTAATCGTAACCCCTTATGAGAAAGATCACGATAGGTAATTCAGACCAAGGCTCCAAAGTAGAGGACCTTAATGTTTTCTCTCTGTATAGAGTCCTGACAAATGATTATTTGCCCGCACATGTCTTCAAGGGCTGAGCCCATCTGTGCTGTTGGAACATTGTCTGTTGGCCAACCCAAGTATCCACTTTGGATATCACTATAGAAATCCAAGGTGGAATTGGGAGGTAACACCAGTTGGTTATTCCTAGCCCTTACTAGGTAATGACTGGGTATTTAATTAGTAAAAATGAAGATCATACCATCCCTAACTAGCCTGAGGGCTGTCTGTACATTTATGTAAGTATTATGCAGTGCAAACAGGAGTCTAACCTACTGCATATTTCACTCAGTTTTGTGAGAGCCAGAAGAGGCTGGGTATTTACATTGGAATGGTTCAAAAGGTTGGTGTATATTTCTGAACAAAAAACACGTATTTTAGGGGTTTTTGAAAATGTCATATTTTCTGTGCTCCTCTTAGGAACAAAGTCAGTGAAGACAGATGATGAAATTTGTCACTAGGGGGTTGTGTGGGGTTTGTTGAGACTGAAATATTAGAAGTACAATGTAAATATACTAAAATCAAGGGGTATTTGTTATGTGACTAAAGGAGAAAGTACTCAGTATTACTTTAATGACTTTCTAATAATGAAATTTCATTATGTTGCTACCTGTCGATATGGCAATCAAATACCAGCATAGGATTCGTTTTAAGTTCCCTTTTAAGTTGATGAAGTAGGGTGGGAAGTTGTCCAGGTCAAAAGCATGTGTGCAGTTTGCGGGGTGGGAAAGATGACAAAAACATTACTTGAATTGTTTGCATTATTAATCAACTGAAGTTTATTTCTATTCATTTCATATGTTTTGTTTGTTAGATCAAAGAGTTTTTCAGATTTATTATAAAAAAAGGTCTTTCCTTTTTTTAGGCTTTTAATTTTTATTTTTTGAGAAGTAAAGGCTGTAGAATTGACAAATCTGAGTAACCCTAAAGTTGCATGAAGGAGAGATGTTCTTAAAACCACATGGCATGACTCTGTAGGCAATATTAGATGATTCTGGCATTCATTGTTGAATTTTGTGCACACGTTTTATTTTATTTTATTTTTAATTTGCATGTCAAGAAAGTGGTTCCCTTTTTTTCTTGTTATTTCGTTTTATTCTCTGTGAAGACACTGTAAATTTATTTTGATCTCATTTTCTTTTCGTTAGATTTATTTTCTTCTGTAGTGACATTTAGAAAGGTATTTTTGGTATCATTCTTTGAATTCTTCAGGGGTTACAGCTAACTGGTGACAGAAAAAAAAAAATCTTGTTCACATTTGTCGCTTAATTATTGCACATCTTAGTACTCTTATAATTTCTCTAATTTGCATGTTACAGAACCGAAGCCAGGACAAGAAATAGAAATTAAAGCGAGAGAACATTGCCAAGTGGTCGTGGACTGAAATAATAATCTGCATGTTGTTTTCCCTTCTCCCTCCTGCATGCAGGGATTTGGTTTCGTAACTTTCGAAAATAGTGCCGATGCGGACAGGGCGAGGGAGAAATTACACGGCACCGTGGTAGAGGGCCGTAAAATCGAGGTGCATGTTCAAAATATTTTCCTTTTCCTCTTTTTGATAAGTGTCTGCTTCACGCTCATTCGTTGTTCCAGGTGCATCATTGGCGTCTTGTATGTGACCCTATTCCCTTCTCATTGTTTATAAATATATATATATATATTACTTATATTTATATATAAAAAGGAAAAATGGCCTTACTTTTTTTTTAATTTTACTTTATTACGTTATTCTTATTACTGGTTTGAAAGGTGGATGGCAAACGTGAGACAGAAGAAAGGTTAATCGGAAAGTTGTTTTTGTTTTTTATTTTCCATGTTTTATGATCACTGGGTGCAGCAGGTTTCCAAAGAGTAGACAGTGTTAACAAAGCAAACCAAATGCAGGAGAGCAGTTACTTTTTCTTTCCACTTCAGGGTTGAAGAGGGATCCGCAGTGGTTTGCAAATTCAAGCAAATTGTGAAAGAAATAGCATTGGATGGATTTGTTTAAAAAAAAAAAAAAATGAGAGGTCCTTATCAGTAAACCTTTCATTTTTTTTTTTTTTTTTCTAAGAGAAGCCAGTTTGAAAGTTTGCAATCTTTGGATGATTCTGTGAATGAGCAAACAGGATTTCCTGTTCAATATCTGACCCTTGCTCATAAAAACATTAATACCAAAATTCTAACACTCAGAATTTGTTCTTTGTACCACTGGGATCTCCCTCAACATAGACACAGGGTCATATTTGTTAAAACTTAAAAAAAAAAAAAAAACCAGTTAAAAATGCTGTAGTCGTTGGAGTAAGATGTTGCATATTTTGCCTTTCATTTTCCCCCTTCGACGGTAACGCTTAGGCCCCTCACCAAACTCTCAGTAACCATGGTAACTGTACACAAAGCCATGCTGGCGATGGTGGTGAATGGTAAGTGGTGAAGTCCATCTGCCGTTTCACGTATTTAGTGCTGATATCTCTCTATACATATATATATATACCACGTGAATTTTTTTGACTTGTTGTATTAAGTTTTCTTGATGCTCTACTTTCTTGGATATTGGTACGCCTGTAACTGAGTGTACGTTCTAAGCTAGCCTGGGAGGCACTGACTGGATTGAGTTATGACCGGTGCACATCTTACTCAGATCGTTAACTCCATATTGTGTTAAACAATGCACCCTCTCTTTTATCCTTTTGTTAGCTGTGACTTTAAAGCTTGAATGACTTGTTAATTCTTGCGATGACAAAGGCTCTTGTTCCCAGTGTTGAATGCTAGATGTTGCTTCCTGATGGTCTTCCCTCCTAAAGTGTTGCACACGGCTAAAATTGTTTGTCCCCCCCCCCCCTTTTTTTTTTGACATTTATGTTCCCGTGTACCTTGTCTCTTCTCTCTTCTACTCCACTGCATGTTCTTTCATATGAACTTTATGTTTAAAATATATTTATTGTTTCTGTGTTACCATGGAGTACACGCATGCTTTTAAATCTTCAATTATGCAGTATCTTTTAATTTGCTTTTACTGTCTCTTTATTAAACTTTTAAATGATATGACATTGCTTTATTGAAATGATTTGTAAGTTAAAATGGTTATGAAGTAAATGTAATTATAAAAATGTATGATTTTGTTATGCACCTACTGCCTTTTATAAATTAAAATGCATTTTAGTTTTTTTTTTTTTTAATAAGTAGTCACAGTCATAATGCATGCAACTAATTGAATTGTGGGCTGGCCCTGGAATATGTGTTCATTGGAGTTTTCTATGTACATAGGTAAATAATGCCACAGCACGTGTAATGACAAATAAAAAGACCGTCAACCCTTATACAAATGGTAAGTGGAGATTGGCCTTTCCCGAGAAGTATCCCTACGTCTTGTTCTGTACGTCATCCAACCAGGGAGTCTGTCTGGGCCGTGTTTGATGCAGCCTGGCCCTGGTGTCCCCGCTGCCGACCTGCTCAGCGAGAGTCAGTTCAGTGATTCCCACTGCAAAGGCAAATGTCGCTCTCAGGTTAAGGCTGCCTGTGCTTGGGCCTGTCTCTGCAGGGTGACTCCCACTCGGGCCTGAGATGGCGTGAATTATATACAGATTAGTTTGGTTCATTTAGTTTGCGATTTTCATAGTAAATTGAGAGGAGGGCAGAGCTCTTTTGGCTGGTTGGCTGGTTCTCACTGGTTGTTCCTGGAAGCCTGACCACACCCTGCGGTGCTTGTTTTTTGCCATGGCTGGGAAAGGCCCTTACGACAGTCCCACAGGTACAGCAGGGTGTGGGAGGGGGTCAGTTGTTCCTCTCGAGGTGACCCAGGTAAGGATGTCACTGTGTATCATAGATACCTTCAAGGCGATGCTTTTTTGCCCAAGAAAACGCCTCATAGAAAGAGTTCACGTATATATGAAAAGTTATTAAAAGTACCCATTTTTATTCTTTCATCCTTCTCGAGATGAATCTCTTAAAATAATCTGCTGCTGTGCTAATCAGATTTGAGATGGTTTCCAAAAGTTTGTGAAAATGGAATTAAAAGAGAATGCCCATTTTCCATAAATGTTTGGTGTACCCTCATAATTTAATTGTCCCCAAAATTTAAAAAAATGTAGTGCAATAAAGTTTTACACCCATTAAAATGGATAGTACCAAGACCAGGAAGCATTCATTAATCAGTTAAAAAATATTTACATGCTAAACAGATGCACAGCGTGGTTTCAGCTAAGTTATCATATGAGTTGAGACTGGGAGATATCTTTCTTTGATTTATATTTTCAAAACTAATATAATTTTATTACTGTCAAATGGAAAATATATGGAGTTTCCATTTTTAATCTTAATTGTACGTGACAGATGAAATACTTAAAGAATTAGCAGAAGAATTAAAGGGTCAATTTTATGTTCAGTAGTTTCAGAGCCAACCAGTTTTGACACCAAAGTAAGCCCATCTTTATTTCATTTTTCTGTGAACTTAAAAAAAAAAATTAGAGCGAGAGCTCGCATCTGCTGGTTCACACCTCGCATTCCCATAATGGTGAGGCCTAGATCCACTAAAGCCAGGAGCTTCAAGTTGATCTCAAAGCAGTAGAAAATAGAACAGGGGGTGTCAGAGCCTGGGCCAGCATGGGGGAGACGGGGGTGGAGAGAGGTTGGCTAGTGGACACAGGGGTGCAGCTTCTGGACAGGAGGAGTCACCCCTAATCCCCTGTAGTGCAGGAGGGTAGCTATGGCCAACAGCAACTAACTGTCCAGAAAGGCTAATAGGGAGGATTTTTAACATTCCCAGCATAAGAAAATTATATACATATATATACTATGTGTATAATATATATATATCTTATATATATAATAATAAATATTCCAGTTATCCTGACCTGATCATGCCATATTGTATACATGTGTTGAAAGGCCACACTTAACCTCAAAAATATATGGTTACTGTGTATCAAATTTAAAAACACATACACATGATTTTTTCCAAAGATTTCTTTATTTATTTGAAAGGCAGAGTTACAGAGAGGCAGAGAGACAGAGAGAGAGGTCTTACATCCACTGGTTCACTCCCCAAGTGGCCGCAACAGCCAGAACAGTGCAGTTCTGAAGCCAGGAGCCAGGAGCTTCTTCCGGGTCTCCCACATGGGTATAGAGGCCCAAAGACTTGGGCCGTCTTCTACTGCCTTCCCAGGCCATAGCAGAGAGCTGGATCAGAAGTGGAGCAGCCAGGATTCAAACCAGCGCCCCTATGGGATGCTGGCACTGCAGGTGGTGGCTTTACCCACTATGCCACAGCACTGGCCCCACATACATAATTATGTAATTAAAGGAAGAACACTCCATAGCCATAGAGTGCTGCTTCCCAGGAGTGAATCATGTAGGCTCTCTCATCCAGGGACCTCAGCGGTGGCACTCCGAGATCTCCGGCGTGGGTGGACAGTGACAATAATACTGATTTTTAAAATTTCAAGTCAGTGACTTCTATAGGAGAAATTGTGGAGGTCTTTGATATTCGAAGGAAAGTCATTCTCAGAGCTTTTCCAAGTTTTAACTTACGGGGATCCCCATAATAAATAAAGTCTCGCATATATTGGAATGCAATATGACAGAATATATGCAGCCCGTTGAGGCTCTTAAAAAGAAAGAGGATTTGTTACGGTGAGAGAGGATAGTATGGTGAGAGAGGCCAGGTCAGGACCAGTAAGGTCACAGTGAAATGAGAATGTTAAGTTGCCAGTGAGTTTGTCTCATTAACTATGGAATTCGTACCCATGAACCACAGAAGTTGTGCTTCAGCAAAAATCTAAATTGCCAGCGTCATTAAATTTTGAGGAGATCATCCAATGGTGACATGCAGCTCCCCGTGCCAGCATCCCAGTTGCGAGTCCCTTCAAGCATGTGTCCAACAAAGGCTTCTCAGCCCCAGGTGATGGGTGAGCCTGGACCCACGTCTCTACAAGAAAGGATCACAGCTCAGGACGTCATGGAGAATGTGTGTTCCATCCCCAGGCCGTTTCGATCTGGTGAGAGAGGAGACCAGAGAAGGGAAAGCAGGTGTTGGGAAATTCTACCTGTCAGAGCGCTTCACCGAGAGGGAACTGGACTGTCTGTCCAGGCCCACCCTCCTCACAGAGCACGTACACTTGCTTATGTTCATCAGATACCAAAAGTCAGATCCGCAAAGCAGGTTGACAGCTGGACTTGCAGGATGTCCTGCTTGTTGGGAAGCGTGGGTGTTAGACCTGACTCTCCTGTTTTCTTAGTGATCTTGGGAAGGAGGAAAACTGGTCAGAGAGATCCAAGACTGCAGAGCAGATGTTGTTCCCTTCACCAGGTGTTAAACTGCAGACAAGGCGCCGGCACCACGGCTCTCTAGGCTAATCCTCCGCCTGTGGCGCCGGCACCCCGGGTTCTAGTCCCGGTCAGGGCACTGGACTCTGTCCTGGTTGCTCCTCCTCCAGGCCAGCTCTCTGTTGTGACCCAGGAGTGCAATGGAGGATGGCCCAAGTGCTTGGGCCCTGCACACACATGGAAGACCAGGAGGAAGCACCTGGCTCCTGGTTTCAGATCAGTGCAGCGCGCCGGCCACAATGCACCAGCCGTAGCGGCCACTTGAGGGGTGAACCAACGGAAAAAGGAAGACCTTTCTCTCTGTGTCTCTCTCTCACTGTCTAACTCTGCCTGTCAACAAACAAACAAATAAACAAAAAAACAAACACCTGTAGACAAGTAGTTTAAACTCAAGCTGTAACAGGACCAGGTCCTCAGTCGTTGTGATAATTATGGGAGATAAAGTACTGAGCACAATGGTTAGGTGTACAAAGTGCGTGGAGTACTATTTTTTGCCACTGGACATTTAGTTACACAGTAATCACAGTGGTAAATAGTTGTCTCCCCCCCCCTTTTTTTTTTTTTTTTGCTGTAGATTGTATGCTGACTTTTCTTAAACATTTAGTTTAAGGATCAAATGTTCATTTACTATCAAGGGCTGAATAAGTAATGGCAACAAACAAACAGGTTGTGTCTGGAAACTCAGTTGTTTTGTGCTTTGATTTATATTTTCTTGTTTGGTAAAGCAAAACATTTCTCTACCAGGGGCAAGGGGATAGAAAAACACAGGGCAACAAGTAAAGATTGTGTACATCCGGCCTCCAAGCCAGGCAGACGATAGAGAGTAGTGGTGATTCTAACTGTGAGTTAAAGTGATATTCCCTAGTTACCTCCAGTACAGCTGTCCATGGGGAATTCTTGACTGCAAGTTGCCATTTTTACCAATATTTCAAGATAACCCAAATCCTGTGTTGTAAATGAAATCTAAATGTTGGTAATAAATACATAATCACTTTAAAAATTACTGACTGAGGGGCAGGTTTAGCCTAGTGGTGAAGACACTGCTTAGCATAGTCCACATCCCTCATCGGAAAGCCTGAGCTAATGCAGACTCTGGGACCGCAGATGATGGCTCAAGTATTTGGGTCCCTACCACTCACGTGGGAAACCTGGATTGCGTTCTGAGCTCCGGGCTCTGGCCCTGACACGGTCCTGACCATTGTGGGCATTTGGGGACGGAATAGCAGATGGGAGTGTGCTCTTTCCCTCTCCTTCTCAGTCTCTGTCTCCCATCCCCTCCTTTGCCTCTCAAATAACAATTAAAATACCGAGTAAACCAAAATAAAATGCATCTGAGTGGAATGTGCTACTCACTTCTCTTTGTCTTGGCATTTGGCTGCCAAAGAATTGCCCTCCTTGTCCACTTCAGCTCCCAACTCCCTGGTACTCTTAGTATAAATGTCTGTGGAAAGCATGTATATGCAATTTTTAAAAAAACCTGTAGGGTATTTAAAGATCTTGCTGTGTTTCCTTCACATCCAACCCAACAGAGCCCTAGAGAAATCATGTCCTGATTTTATGGTGAGTGTATTTGGATCTGCCTTTTAGCACCAACACAGCAATAGCTAACATTGCAGATCTTGGATAGCATTTTTCTTTGCTTTTTAAAAGTTTATTTATTTGAAAGGCAGAGTTAAAGAGAGGGAGAGAGAGAGATTTTCCATCTGCAGGTTTACTCCCCTAGATGGCCGCAACAGCTGAAGTTAGGCCAGTCCCAAGCCAGGAGCTTCTTGCGGGTCTCCGTCGTGGGTGCAGGGGCCCAAGCACTTTGGTCATCTGCTGCTTTCCCAGGCTATCAACAGAGAGCTGGATTGGAAGTGAAGCAGCCAGGACTCCAACCAGCACCCATATGGGAAGCGGATGCCACAGATGGCGACTTTACCCACTGAACCACAGCTCTGGGCCAATCTTGGATAGCATTTTTCTAAAAAGGGCTAGCATGTGACCTCTGACACTGAATTAAGGGAGGGAAAGCACTGATTTGAATGCTGCGCTTCGAGGCCCAGCCTCAAAAGCGTCTCTGTAAACGGCTGGTGTTTCCTTTGCAGTGCCGGAGTCCAGCATGTCTGGTCTCTGCTCCATTGCCTTGTCACATGGGGTCCCTGAGAGGCTGGAATTGGTGGGTTTTCTCTCCGTTAGCTGTAAGCCTCATTGTTTGGTTTAATGTCCTTGATCACAGTCTCTGAATTTGCAAGGCCTGGGAATTGTATGCAGAGTGCCTAAGAAATTAAAACAATGGGATCATTTTGTCCATCTTCCTGACAGTACAGGCTCCTATCTCCAGCAGGGTTGTCCCAAGGGTCTCTCCCAGGTACTATAAGGAGTCACAGGGACTGTGAGTCTATTTGCATGTGATTTGAATACATTTACATAAGCCTTGTGCACTCTGTAGGTCTGTGCCGAGGTGGTTTTCAAGGGCTGGGTTCCTCCTGCCTTTCCTTGGAAGACAGTGATGTCTAACAGGGTCCTTCTGCACCTCTCTGTTCTGTGCTTCAGGAAGTGGTTATGCAGAGATGGGAGGGAGGCAGAATCCTAGCCCAGAGGGAATGCATCCATTAGTACTAGTCCTGTACCCCTTCAGTTCCTTTAGACTAAAACCAAGTGGCTGTTTATGGAGTGCCTGCTACTGAAACACAGTCTGAGGGGCTGGAGATGCAAGTCGAACTGCAGCCTTGCCCCCTTTACTATTGATTTAATGACGCAGGATGGTTATAAAAAAAAAAAAAAAAACAAGAACAAGCAGAGATGGAAAGAAGATAAATCCAGGTAGCAGGGACAGCTATGCAGAAAATAAAACTTGGAGTTGACTCAAAGATGGACTCCAGGAGAGGCAGGATAGCCACCTTCCGTGGCGGGCATGTCCTGGGGAAATGACCGTGACCTCCGTAATTTCACAGGGGATTTGCGAACAGCTGGAGAGAGCCCTTGAAGCAGAGGGAGCGGGAGGCGCAGAATGCTCTGTGTCTAGAGTGGCCTTCGGTGCTTTGACCTAGATTCAAAAGGCCAGTGTCAGTATAGCTTGGCCTGGGACAGTGGTACAAAATTAGCCAACTCAGGTTAGAGCATCGGGCTTCTGGATCAAGTTGTGAAACATTTCCATTCAGTTCAGGAGGAGTCTGTTAAATACTAACTAGCAGAATGAGTTTCCTAATTTATTTCTGCACATCATTTTGGCCACTACAAATAGAATGGTGGGAAAGAAAGTAAAAGCAAATGGTGAGTGTTAGGGCATTTTTGCATTGGAACTTGTCCAGGTTTTTTTTTTTAAAAAATAGCAGTACCTTAGTCTGAGTCAGTGGCTTTCAAGAAGGGGAGAATTTTCCAAGTTTAAGCCATGGAATGGCTTGCACAGGGTGTTTCAGGGTAATGGAAGAATCAAGCTACTGATCAAACATTTTCGTACAACCAAGCAGGTGGGAATGCTGTTTGTTGCAGGGGACAACTTGTAAGGAACAGGATTCAGGAGTGGAGAGCGAGTAGAAGTGGAGTTTTCCTGTCACATATTTCCGAAAGGTCTTTGTTTCCCCTACAACTGCGGGAGTGGAACCGAATTGTTTCGGAGAAAGGATCAGAGACGGGCAGAAGTCTGAATACCAGTGCTGGTGTGGTCGTGATGGCCTGAACAGCCTCATTTTGTTTTGCAGCTCTCGGATTTCTAGTGGGGTCTTGTAGAGGAGACCTTATTGATTTCCTCTTTTAATTCCTGGTGGCAGACCTGAGATGGTGTGGATCTCTTCATGAGGGACAGTATCACTTAGTATCCATTGTTTTTTTGTTTGTTTTTTGTTTTTGTTTTTTTAATTTTTTTATTTTTTACTTTTATTTAATGAATATAAATTTCCAATGTACAGCTTATGGATTACAATGGCTTCCCCCTCCCATAACTTCCCTCCCACCCGCAACCCTCCCCCTCTCCCGCTCCCTCTCCCTTTCCATTCACATCAAGATTCATTTCCAATTCTCTTTATATACAAAAGATCAATTTAGTATATATTAAGTAAGGATTTCAACAGTTTGCACCCACATAGAAACACAAACATGAAACATACTGTTTGAGTACTAGTTATAGCATTAAATCGCAATGGACAGCACATTAAGGACAGATATCCCACATGAGGAGCAAGTGCACACTGACTCCTGTTGTTGACCCAACAAATTGACACTCTAGTTTATGGCGCCAGTAACCACCCTAGGCTCTCGTCATGAGTTGCCAAGGCTATGGAAGCCTTCCAAGTTCTCCGACTCTGATCATATTTAGACAAGGTCATAAAAGACAGGGTGAGGATAGTAACCAATGATCCTAAGAGTGGCATTAACCAGGTCTGAACAATTATCCAGCATTAAGTGGGGAAGAGGACCATCAGTACACCCAGGTTGGGAGTAGAGCCATTGGTGGTAGAGTAGAGGTTATGATTACAAAGGAATGAGGCCCAAGTGCACTAGACAGGGACTAGAACAAAGGACAGAGTCATTATTAGAGGAGCTAAGAAAGGTGCTAAGCTACAATTAAGTTTTCTGATTGAGAGGCAAATAGAATCTGACAGAAGGGGCTTGATAATAATCTGGTGGGCTTTAGGCCTTGTAAGTTAAGAGGCCCAGACCTATCTATCTCTTCACATGGGGCACATCCTAAGGGAAGTGTGAACCTCCTAGGGGAAGGCACCCTGTTGACTTTCATTACTTAGCTGGCCTGGGAGGAGAGCTGGCCAGGTAAAGGCAGGGGGCATCTCTAACAAGAAATTTACAGTTCTGCCTTCAATGTTGCTGACCCTACTTGACCACACCCTCAGCTGCAGTGGTCACTTTGGAAGTTGGGCTGAGTGAAGGGCTTTTCAGCTTAGAGCCAATAAGATCTGTGGCTCTGACCTGGGCATCCTTCGACTCCAGGGCAGGTCCATTTCCAGTGATCCAACTCTTGGCAGAGCTGCCAGGGCTCTTCACAAGCTGACTTCTGCTGAAGCCCAGGCTTACCACATTGAAAGCCACTGCAGTGGACTGGCCTGTGGGGTCTCCTTGAGGGCAGATCACTGTACAGATCAGCCATTAATAGGCCTGCCACCCATTGCTTCTGATGCCTAGCTTTCTTTTCCTCCTGGTTTTTGTTAAAGCAGACCAGAGGATGTAAGTCAAGGGAGTGCCCAAGTCCCATCTCTAATCTTCGGTGGCCTGAACTACAAGTCTATAGTCACAAGCATGTTCTGTAGTAGTTTTTCTAAGGTAGACAAGTATCCATTGTTTTTATATTGAGTAGACATTTTCCTTCAGCAAACTTGGTAAGCTGATAGAACACACATAGGTAAGTAGATAAGTAGATAGGTGGATAGGTAGACAGGTGTATAGATGGGTAGACAGGCAGACAAACAGACTCATTGGTCGAAAGAAATGAAGGTGATCAAGGCAAATGAGAGAAACATGATTTCTAGGCCATCTGAGATACCGCTTAGAAATCTGCATCTTTACAAAAATAAAAGGCCATTGATACAACGTACTATCCTTGAGAGGTACATCAAAATTAGTTGACAGGCCCATACTCATAGAATGCTATGCTGCAGGTTCATATGCAAAAGGAATTACTTAAGGGAACTAGTAGGGACATGTATGGGGCTGAAATTGTGATACAGTGGGTTAGGCTGCTGCTTGAAACACCAGCATTCCGTATCAGACTGCCAGGTTCAACTCCGGGCTACTCTACCTCTCATCCAGCTCCCTGCTAATGCAGCTGGGAATATGGCCCAGTTACCTGGGACCCTGTCACCCACGCGGGAACCAGGAGGGAGTTCCTGGCTGATGGTTTCAGCATGGGCTGGACTTGGCTGTTGCAGCCACTTAGAGAGTGAACCTATGGATTGAAGATCTCTGTTTCTCCTTCCTCTCTATCTCTCTGCCTTTTAAATAAATTAATTTTTAAAACTAAGAATGTATACATGAAACAAAACCTGAGTAAACAGTGTGTACAAGGGTCCATCTTGTGTAGCAATAAAATGTGGATCCATAAACAGAATTTAAAATGGGGAACAGAGGGAGGAAGAGAAGTGGTAAATTCGCAGCCTAATCATTCATTTGATATGACGCCATGTTCAAAGAAATGAAGGTTTAGATACACAGAGAACATGGATTAAATACGTCTGTAGCTTTGTTTTCAGCTACTTTGTTGTACGTGTTCTTATATTCCAAATGAGTTGAACTGTAGACTATAGTTTGAAGATTCTCAGGAATTGTTCATTTTCCTCTCAAGAGGTAGTGGAATTTCATTTGGTCAAATTGAAGTCATTTCCCACATTCACAAAGCACGTATTTGGAAATGCCTGGGGTCATTTTTGTTTTATATCACTAGAGAAATTCCTCTAAGGCAAGATGTGATTACTATGAGAGAGGAAGGTGTCAGTATGAAGGCTCAGAAACCGTGGGGCAGTAGGACTCTGAGTATCATATCTTTCTATAAGTCTAAAATGGTGCCCAGGAGTTCCATTAATATGCCTCCCAGTAACTGAAATGTAACACTTTGTAAAGCCCTGTCCTAAGATCAGTGTGGGGGCTGTAAACCACCTAGATTATTGAAGTTAAAACACAAAGTTTTTGGAAAGAAAAAATTCTTAGAAAGTTCTAGAACATTCTGGATGTCAACCGATCCAGGGGCCTATCTGTTGAGACATGAATCTGCTGTCTTCCTTAGAGATCTCAGGAATACCTGTCAGATATTCTTAGAGGCACAAGCAAGAAGTCACACCTCTCTATGGCAGGACTATAGAGTGTTTTCATTGGCACAGATACCTTCTCCCACTTCCAAAATTTAAAATTACTTTTTCTCAGAAACATGCATTCAAATACCTTTTGCACTTGACCCCCTGCCCAAGAATACCAAGGCAAGGCAGCACACCTGTCCTCCATTGTCTTTCAAAAAATCTATAATGGATGTTTTCACAGGGACCAGCAGAAAAGGATCACAAAACCCTAAAAGCCTGATGATTCTTCGAGGATTTCTTCCTAAACAATGCCACATGGATCTAATGTGCTTCTGAGTTTGTGAATATTCTCCTGTGCTCTTTTCCTGAGTGAAAATGCCTAAAGCATCAGGATTCATTTTACTAGAAACTGTCCATCCAGAACACAGGAGTGTTTTCCTTTTTTATAGAGGTTATTTGAAAATTACCTTAGATATGTGCATCAAGAATTTTTTTTAAAGATTTACTTATGTAAGAGGCAGAGATGGAGAGAGAGCAAGGGAGAGAATGTCTTCCATCCTCTGGTCCACTCCTCAAATGGCCGCTATGGCTGGAGCTGGGCCAGTGGTCTCCTGCTGGGTGCAGGGGCCCAATCACTTGGGTGGTATTCTGCTTTCTCAGGCACATCAGCAAGGAGCTGGATCGAAAGTGGAGCAGCAGGGACTCGGACCAGCATCTATAGACGCCAGCTTTACCTGCTGTGCCACAATGTTGGCCCCTGATTAAGTATTTTACAGTTCCTCAATGCATTACAGTGTATGCCACAATAAACCTCTAGGGAATAAAATATCATCTCCCTTGGTATAAATAAAACAGTTTAGAATTCTCTAATGTTTATGGGTCATCATTAGGAATAACAATTGTCAGAGTGTGTTGCTGTTTCAAGGTTTGGTTATGTAAGCTTTCAGGTTTCTATAAACTTAATGCAAAGGGAAAGGCATAAAGGATGGATTGCCAACAGTGATACATGAAATAAGACAAAAATTGAAATTGGTAGAGTGGCTCTAGTGAATATTGATACAGTTGAAAATTAATTACAACATTATTTTCAAAAGGTTCACCTGTAGCTGGTCAGTAGTTTCCATTCCATTAACTTCGGCTGGCAGAAAATCAAAGGACGTAATTCCATTTTCTTATGTAAGGTTTTCAAATATTCATGCCCAACCTGTTTATCCTTTATATTGTAAAATTAAAAAAAAAAAAAAACCACTTCAACCTCTTTGACTTTTGGTTCATTTGCAACGATGAAAGTTGTTGCATCAAGTGTAATGATGTTTCTGTCTATTTCTTTTAAGGCTGGAAATTGAATCCAGTTGTGGGTGCAGTCTACAGTCCCGAATTCTATGCAGGTAAAGAGTTTCTCTTTGCACGATGTCTTCTCCATCTTTTCTAAGTGTGCTTTGCCTGCCGATAACAGGGTTTGTAAAATTATCTGAACCAAGTGAATCCTTGTCCTCCCAAGTTCTAAATGACTTCTTTGGGCAAAACCAAGAGTTTTGAAAACCCTTTAAAAATTAAAGGGGAATCGTGTAAGTCACATTTTGGATCACATGTGAGCCACTGCTCCTGTGACAGTCTTCACTGATTTTGCAAAAAAAAAAAAATTAAAAAGAAAAATGTTGAGGCTTTGCTCAGTAGCATATTGAACCAGTGGAGAGGGCTTTACGCTTGTTGTACGTGAGTGTGCCTGATTTTGGCTCTACACATCCATTCAAAGTTGCGTTTGTTTTCTGACAAAGCGGAGAGTTGGCTTAATTATTCCAATAATGTGGTGGTGATTTGGAATTACCAAGAGAAGACCTTTTTAGAAAACTGGAAAAAATAAGTGGCCATCCCACATTAATCCCTTTCCCTTAACCATCCTGCTTCTCTCTGTGCTGCTGCATGGATGTGTGTGTCTCCTCACCTCTCCCCTACCTAAGCAGAGCCCATCCCTCTACTGGGAAATCCAGTGTCTCAGAAAACTCAGTTGCCAGGTCTGGGGACAGCATATGCAAAGCCACACGGCCGGGTTCATGTGTCGATACGCTTGGCTTAGCCTCTCACCGCCGCCTGCTGGCTCCTTGCCCAGCAGTGAGGCGGTGCTGGGTGCCCAGAGCCTGGATAGTAGATTTGGCACATGGGTACGGAAGACTTCCTGTGATGTGGGTCTTTGTAATAAATTATACTAAATGACCAATTGACCTAGAGCCATTTGGTGATTTCTCGAAGGTAAGTTGTACCCCTTGCTGTGTTTCTTCCCATGGAGACTTCAATTCTGTCATTTTCTGAGTCTTAAGCACTGACCCTGCAGGTTGAGAAAGGAACAAAGAGAACTTAGCTACTCTAGGGTAATCACCAATTTGATTAAAAATTGGTAAGTGTCAGAAGGCTCTGTATGCTAGCAAGCTCCCATACTAGGTAGGCAGAGTATGCCACTGGTCCTCAGGGAGTTTGACCAGCAGCCTGGGTTAAGTCCAGGAGACCCTCCCACTGTGGGTAACTGTGTGGACTCAGTGAGGAGCAGGGACTTGGCGCTAAGGCTTTCTGTGACTATGTCATGCACCCCACACAGAGCAGAGTGAGGACCATGGAACTGTGCCCACACAGCCAGGGTTCCAACCTGACTCCTTTGCACACCAGCTGTGTGACTCTGGGAAAGTGATTCAACCTCTCTGTGCCTCAGTTTCTTTGTCAAAGGGGGATGATGATGAAAATCACAAGTAGATAGGTGTTCATTTAAATCAAGTGGGTTACACTTGACGGGGGTTCGTTGTAATATATACATGTTTGGTAAATAAAAATGGAATAGGGGATGTTCTTCCTGTTACTGTAAGGGGAAGAGAGCCTCTTGCTGATTCTGCTAAATTCTGCATGCCTCATTAGACCGAGAGATTGTTCGCTTTGTTCATGAGAGGATTGGTCTTTTCACTCTCAGCATGTCCGTTGGCAGGGAATTAGCTTCTGGGCTTGGGTACGGAAGTCCTTCAGGGAGCACAGAAACTCGGCAGGTACCCTCGGCGTAGATACTCCCCTGCCCAAAGGTGCAAAGAAAAGGAAGCTCCCAAACGGTGAGAGAGAGCATTCAGACAGCAGCTCCTGTGCACCTGCAGGCTCGGCTGGACTAGGAGGAGACAGAGGCTCCCCTCGTGCTCAATGTGTGCACAGCAGTGAGCAGATTTCTGTCCCAAATGATCAACTCAAGAGAAAGAAGCGAGAAATCTTTCTGTGGGGAGGTAAGGTAGACATGTGACAGTTATGATCCAGACAGGAAAAGGCATTTTTCTGATTCTGTGCACTTTTCATTCTGGTCACCCTAGACTGGGAATCAGGGAAACACCATCTCCTGTACTTGGGCGTCTGGTCCCGTGTGCGTGCGTGTGGTCTTTAAGGGCCCATTAAGATGGGGAGACAATTCAGAGTCACTTATCCATCCCAGAAAAACTGATGTGCGTGGCTTCCTGAGTGTGAACACAGCCCTTCCGGTTAGCCCAGGGCTCAACCTCGGAAGTTAGCTCCTTAGGCTGCAGCAAGAGGATAGGTTGCGATAGGAATGCGTATTGCCTACGTACTTTCTGTGGGTCAGGCACTGTTCAGAGCGCGTGGCGTCAATCAGTGTATTTAATCCTCTTGACAGTTTTCCAAATGAGGTCACTAAGGTACGACATGTCTGTAGCTAAGATTTCACAGCTGGTTAGAAGGCGGCCAGGCTTTGAGATCAGTCTTGTGTGGCCACAGAGCCTGTTCTCTTTGCAAGCAGGGTGCATTGGGTTCTTTATAAATGGTAAGGCGTTCGGATGTGACCTGGGTTGTGTCGTGTGCATTGTAAGGAGCTGAACAATCATAGAGTTATGTGGAAGAGCTTTGCCGATGAACTTGCCTGCGAGAAATGGGGCCCAGGAAAGCAGAGGTGACTTGCGGAACCAGAACGCCGGAGTTGCATGCTGTCGAGATCTGCCTTGCCCTGAACACCCAGGCCCTTTGTCTCTTGCTCTGTAGTCAGAGTTCCCGGCACACAGCAGTGAGGGGAGCCTTGCTGTGGTGTCCCGACTCCGCCACAGTTCCTTAGAAACAGTTGAAGCTCCACAGACCCTTGGAATACAGCAGCTTGCCTCTCACGTTCCGGGCCCTGTCTCCGTGGAGTGGATATGTGCTAAGAGATAGCTGTAGAATATATTCATTTCCATAAGCAGGTATAATTATTACTGTCATCCATCTGCACGGCCATGACTAAGGATTTATGGGGCGTTTTAAATTTCCTCACCTGTGAAAATAGTCTGGGTTTTTCCTGCGATGTTGAGTGTGCCTCCAAGCTGAAACGGAGACCTTGTCATTGATTGGCTTTGGACATTGGGCAGGCCAGGCCTGTATCTGCCCAAGATAGAAAGCCACACTTATTAGTCATGTCTGTGTGGAAGACTTTATGCTAATGACAGATTTCATAATATTCCCATCGTGTAATTATTGATTTTCTGAAGCTTATGCAGAATTAACAACCCAGTCTCCAATTGTCTCTCAGAATGGGGCATGGAAAGTTCACATATTTGGCAAATTAAAATCAATATTTTCAATCTCTCCTAAAGGTAATTTTCCTAATTTAGTGGACTTTTTCTTAACATTTATTTTCACTTTTAATTATAAAATGGCAAGTTATTGATTTTCCTATATAACCTTTCGAGGCCCCGAGTGCATTTTTATTGCTAACCCAGGGTGGGGGTGGGGACAGCCATAGCACTTCCTAATGGGGGCCTTTAATTACTTGCTGAACAATATTAATTTGCTGTGATAAATTATGACATTTTCTCTCCCTCACACACACATTCGAGGGGAAGCATTTAGAAAGCGGTTACCAAAGATCTGTCATTTAGGGTGGTTTTGCTGAGTTTTCAAGTCCTATCTGTAAGGCCTCTTGTGAATTCTTATCCAATAGCAGTCTCCGGAAGTGGCCGAATGTAAATATATAATAAAAACAAAACACGCCGTGAACACACACGGGTGTCAGTCTTCTGCAGAGACAGCCGGGTGTTTTCCTGTAAATCTAAACAGCATTGATTATTTCCCTAAGTCTAGCCCTCCTCAGACGGCCTGAGGTTTATACTCAAGACAAATGATTGATAAGTCAATTAGAATCCAGATGGATCTTGTCGACTCTGGCCAGTGTCTGTGGCCGTATCATTTTGGAGTTTAAATAAAATTGAAGGCACGAAAAAGCGGTGGATGACCTGTAAGAATCTGCTTCAGTTACGTATGGTAATTAGAAGCATTTTCAAGAATCCAGAGGAAGAGACCTCAAAAGGGTTTTTTTTTTTTTTTAAAGATTTATTTCTGTATTTGAAAGAGTTACAGAGAGGGAGAGGGACAGAGATCTTCCATTTGCGTTCCCCCTCAGATGGTCACGGTCACAATGGCCAGGGCTGGGCCAGGCCGAGGCCAGGAGCTTCCTCCAGGTCTCCCTCATGGGCAGCAGGGACCCAAGCACTCGGGCCATCTTCTGCTGCTTTCCTAGGCCATTAACAGGGAGCTGGCTGGGAAGCAGAGTGGCCAGGACACTAGCCGGCATCTATGTGGTTTGCTGGCCTGTGGGTAGTAGCTTTACCCACTATGCCACCATACTGGCCCCAAATGGGATTCTTAAACTTTCCCTTCCAGGGTGGGAAGGTCCTTTGCCTTCTAATAAAAAAAATTTTTTTTTTAAGAAAAAGCGATGTCTTTTAGAGATAACCATGATATCTAACTCAAAAAACCATTGATTTAAAACTCCTTCAATCTTCATAAATAAGTAAAACAAAATAAAAATAAATAACAGAAGGTTACACAGAGTTGTCTGCATGGTGCTGACAAATGGCGAATTTATCAGTTTCCCGGTTGCCAGTAAGATATACGCCGCGAGGCTCACCCACACGTATCTCATATCTGCCAACTCATTTCTGTGATTAAATATTCCATCAGTGGGGCTATAAGGCAGCAAAGTTTAACAAGATTCATAAGCTGCACCACTTGAACACACATAACTCACTTCAATGGATGGCGAGTACCCCGCCTGCAAGGGAAAAGGGAATTGAGTTAGATTACACTGGGAGACGTGATCGATAGGAAAAAGATCTGATGAAATGCAGATCTAAGGTAGAACTGGGTCCCTCTGACAGGAAACACACAATTAAAATCAGAAGTGGAGCCGTGCAGGGCAGATCGGCCTGAGAACCCTGACGATGGCGATGTGCAGCATTACTGCTGACACCGTCGGCATTGGCTGCGTGTTCTGAATGGACACGCCTCCTGAAAAAACAAATTTCTAGTCTTGAGAGAGAATGACAAAACCCCCCAAGGCGACAGATACTAAAGGCAGGGCTTGCCGGGCTGCTAAGCCGCATTGGCGAGGTGGCCACAGGCGCCATCCTGGGCACCATGGGATGATCAGAGGGAGAACAGCGAGTGGCGGAGAACCGCACAGGCTGTAAAGTGATAAGAGATGAGCGTGGTCACTGAATTCCTCTCTGCTGATTAGGGCCAAGTCGCAGGGAGCTTGGCCATGGGCCACAGGACTTGATGCCGGGCGAGGTGATGGGAAAGTGGATTGAGAGCCTGATTTAAAGTTAAAAACGAAAAGAAGGGATATAGCATCTGTGATGGTTTCTCTCAAAGGGCAACTGTGTTTGACCTTGGATTACCCGGACGAAGGTGCCGGTTTTCTGTAGGTGTTTGGCCCCTGTGAACTCTGATTCGTCTCAGAGATGGGACAGAGGCAGGGATCTGACAGTCTTCCCCCACACTGTCCTGCCTCCCTCCCCCTTGAGTGGAGTCCATTACAATTAAGAAAGGGATTTTTAGTCACTCGCGCAGATGAACCCCTTGGCAATCCAGTTCTCACAATTTGGATGCGATAGCATTCACAAAGAGTGTCCACAGCCCATGTTAACTGCGTCCCAGCACGAGGTTGTTGCATTTTGTTTGGATTTGAGTTGGGCCCAGGGTGACTGTTGCAGACATCTGGGGGACAGAGCGTGGCCCGTGTGGGAACGCTACCCCGGCAGCCCCAAAGAGCACAGCATGAGCTTCCACGGGGCCTCCTTCCACCTGCGCCCTTCAGCACCGCAAATATTCTAGTGTGTTCTTGACCCCTCCCATGTGTGCACTCCCACCCGCAGGGCCAGCCCTGGGCGCCTTGCAGACGATGACCTTTGGCGCTGTGATGTTCTGTATAATTCACACATCTGCCCAATGCACAGGCAGTGCACTTCAGTGAACTGGAACAGGAGAATCCAGATTCCAGTCCCCGAGCAGAGGATTTTCAGCCCGGAAATGTTCCACCTCAAAGAGTTTATCTTGTACATCTGCTTACCTCCGCCTCCCCTCTCGGCTCAAATCTCCGCGCTCCTCTTGCCTCCCTGCAGCTGTCTTGGCAGATTTTGACTCCATCCCTGCCCACATTTGGCCTCGATTTTTATCCACGTCCTTCTGTGCCCCACAGAGGGCGTGGAGCTCATTGCTGATGGAGCCCGTGAGGGTTTCTGATCTTCCAGGAGGAGCGATGCTCGCTTTTGTGTTACAGCTGCCTTTCTGACCCAGGCTGCTCTCTCTTTGTTGCGTGGGAAGTCTGTCAAGGATTGTACTCCCAAAGCAGGGGGCCGGCAGGGTGGTCCTTGGACAAGAATTCCCGAGGCCGTGGGAGGAGGGTGAGCTTCACCTATGTAGCTCTGGATATATTTCATAGGTAAAGGTTCAGGCTTTGAGGCAGCCCTGGCCTGCTGAGTTAACACTGACTGCATCATGGGAAAAAAATGGCAAGCTCCATGTAGGGCAGCGTGGATAATGGTGTGCATGTGTTCATGGTGAGCATCATGATGATGTGTAAGGGAGACCCCTTGTGTTGCTTGGTTCTGGGGAAAAAAGGTCAAGCCAAAGTCAGTTATAAAATCATTTGTGTGTCTTAGCATTGAACCAGCTCAGCAGACTGCTTCAGTCCGGGGCCAGAGTAACGGTTCTTAACTCTGCAATGCATAAGGTCCCTGGCTGGGTTGCACCTACCCACTTCTACTATCGTGGGACAAAGGTGGCCGTAGACCATGCATAGATGAATGCACAGACATGTGTTCTAGTGAAACTTTAAGGGCACTGAAAATTAAATTTTATATAATTTTCATGGGTTACAAAGCAGTTATGTTTTCCAACCATGAAAAAGTATGAAAGCTTTTCTTAGCCATGGGATGCCATGAACCACTGGCCCTACTTGGTTTAGAAACAAGTCCAGGTAAAATAAACAAAGCCAGCACTTTCAGTCCTGGTGAGTTTTGGTGTTTGTTTTTTAAAGAACTACACTGAGCAGTTACTGTATGAATAGTACCCTGGCTCGATAACTCAGTTCATCAGGAAAAGCCAAAGAAAATGACCACGTGTGTTACCGTGTAGCAGCTGGTGCCCTTAATTCATCCTTTACTGTGAAGGAGATACTGATGCTTTCTCTGCAAATGTCGACAGGGAAAAGAAAGATGTAAAACATCTGAACTCAGTGTTAAATAAGTGATGTTACCATCCTGAGTACAAAAAATATTAGCAAATAGCAACCCTGTCTGCATTTGGAGTCCGAAGGAATGGCCTACGTTGGGTCTTAGGTGATTCGGAATTCACCAGATGAGACGCTGGGGAAAGACTGGGTTGAGTGTGGAGGATGTCGGGAGAGTCCCAAGGTCTCTCTCTCTCACTTGATCTTCAGGATCCATTGAAAAACATTTTTACAAAGAAAGATGCATGCTTGATCTTCACCCAGCACCTACTGACGAGACTTTCTGAACCAAGTTGTTTCCTTTGGAAACAGCTGAGATCAGAGGGTACCTTCCTGAGAAGACGTGCCCAAAAAAGCCATGAAAATATCCCAGAAGGCACTCTGGGTTCTGGAATATATCCTTTGAATGGTAGGCAGCCATTGAAAGCTCCGTTTAAAAATATAGTCTTACACAAATGCAGACAAGAATGGTGGTGCGCTAGCACCTCTATCGTCACTCACAGCAAACAGGAGCCTTCTGTAAGGGCCATAATAATCTGGGGAATCTTCTAGAAGCTCGTGGAGAATGCGCGTCATGAAATAATGACCTGTTTTAAAGTTTTCCCCCCGCTAATCTTGTTTGATATTCTGTTGGCTGTCTGAAATACCTTTGTTTGCGGGTTAAGCCCTGGAACCCTGACAGAAGGAATACCGTATCATAACTTCTTAATAATCCCCAGACTCAGTTCTGGATTGGTTAGCCGGTGCCAGCATGCAAAGGACTGCAAAGTAATATGTTTCTGCGTTTTGTCTTCATCTTTTCCTAGGAAAGAAAATTCTAGAGACTTCAAGTAAGGGGTGATGATTTTTTTAAATGGTTTAGCTCCGTGACCGTTCAATCATAAACCATTTCCTTGTGAAGATCTTTGACTTCCTACGTTGAGTATCCTTCAAAATTTACAGCTCACTCTCGTTTGCCCAACTGATTAAGTTGTGTAAATAGAGACAAAGTGCCCGAATATTTAATACACTCTATGTTAATTTTGTGGGTACTCATTCTCTAAATGGAAAACAAAGCTGTCCCATTTTCTTTTGAGAACAGAGAGCTGAAGAACTAACTCACAAATGGAAAAATTCTACTTCGATTAAGTACTTTGATGACAGTTAATGCATTTCTAGAACTTCCATGGAACTGTTACAACCCATTACAGTCAAAATATTGGTTTATGAAAAATTAATAAAGCCGGTGGAAATGGAACTCCGCATCTGCATTAGCTATTTACACCCAAAGAATCTGCCAGAATTAATTATGCCGTATGCTACATTCTAATGAGTTTTTCATTAAACTGTACACCATTATGGAAGCTAAACAAGGATTATTCAAAGAATAATGCTAACGGCTGTTATTTTTTTGAGAGATTAAATTAGTTAATGGGTTATACATTTAAATCTGACGCAAAGGTTAATCGGTATCCACTTATCATTGTATTTAAGCCCAGTATCATTTTGAAGCATAAGCACACCAACACCATTGATAAAAAGTACCTCTGGAAGGAAAGGAATCTATCTGCGTGTTAAGAGTGTGTGTTCGATGTGCGCGTGGTACTGTAAAGATTGAAACTCTCAGTATTATTTTACTGTTGTTTTTGAAAATAATTTTCACCAGCCAGTCCTATCTGTCTGCTATCAACTCAGAGTGAGTGTGTGAGGAAGTGTGTGTGTGTGTGTGTGTGTTGTGGGAGGCATATTTAAACTTTATCCCGTAACTCTTAGGTTCAAAGTGTATTTTCTACTTTGACCAGTGGAAAGGAGTGGGGTCAGGGTTTTAAACCTCATTTGGGAAGGCAAGTCAGGATGGACATCTACCTTCCCTGTGCAAATATATCCAACCCCTCCAAAAATAGACTTCTGCTTTAGCATGTGAAATAGGAAGAAGGAATAGGATGGCCTCTCTATACGCTTTTCAGAATCTGTTAGCATCATGGAGGTTCTCATTGATCAGAGAACGTGAAGGAGGCTTGTGGCAGGTGCATGGAGGAGGTGTTGGTCCCTATCAGGGTTTTTATTAGGCAGTAGGGAAATCGCAACACACTGGATAAACCAGCCACCCAGGTTCCCACAGTACCTCCTGTGCTCCTCATGACCTGTCTTAGCCACACAGGGCGGAGTTGCACAGCGTCCCCAGGGGTGGTGCCTCCAAGTCCGAAAGCCCTGGTCTTCAAGAGCCATCAGAGTCCCAGTGTCTGGGTAGTGTTTAGGCTCAAATGGGCGTGGTCTCAGCTCAGGGAGAGCAGAGCCTCCAAGCCTGGTGAGCACAGGGCTGTCTGGGAGGTCCCAGTGCTGTGGGTCAACCCAGAGCTTTCGCTTAGCCACACTTAGGAGAATGTGTTTAGAGAGTTCCCCGGGCCTCTGCTCTGTGGTTTTTATACACTTTTTGACGGTCATTGTAGGGTCGATAAGGTCCCAAGGAAAGCGTGTGTGGCCATGGCTCATTCTTCTCAATTCCATGCAGGCCTCCTGTAGTCAGCTTACCTCTTGCTTATTTTTGTTAATATTATGGTGAAGTTTAAATTTCTGCTGCTTACAAAGCTTTTGTGGTAATTTTCAGAGTCTTGTAAACCCCACTAGTTTCAGCAAAAAACACAGTTGTTTTGTTGTTGTTCTAAGCAGGGATTGCAGACTGAACCGTCCTCGGAAGCAGGTTGTTAGGTAAATAAATGCAGCCATTGGATGGGATGTGTTTCACAGAGTAAGACTAGAGCCTTCTCCCCGTCTCCCAGAGTGGCCCTGCCAGACAGCAGTATGGGCTCTCACTTAGGCCTTTCAAAGCTGAATGTTTGTGATGGATTCCTAGTGTTGAAATATTTGCCATCCATTCTCTTCCATTTGGTTTTATGCCAGTGGTCAAAGCAATTGGCAGCTATTAATTTAAAGGAAGAAAGGAATAAAAGAAGTTCCCAAAAGTGTTATAGTTTGAGACCCCCAATCATGTCTTTGTTACCATTTCCATGATTGCTATTTTTATTACTGAGGTCACATACTGTTTATCCACTGCATACCAACCATGTCAAGTTGTATTCTAATCCTTACAGGGACACTTGATAAAGTAGGGGTTTTCATCCCCATTTTACAGATGGAGAAACTGAGGTTCAGAGCTGTCCCATGACATGGCCAAGGTCACGTAACTGAGCAGTCCCCAAAGCCAGAAAACAAAGTTTAGAAGTTTCCAAATCCTATGTATTTTCAGCTGCACCATAGAATCCCGAGAGTTCACAGTTTCTCCTGTCTGTATTTCCTTCCTCTGTGCCTTATTGCAATCCTGTAAGTAGGATTTTCTTATCTACAGAAGATAGGCTTTGCCCATGGGTTTCAGTGGTTGGATTTAAAACCCTATCACAGAGTCTTCAATGTGAGCCTGTGGTTCTAGTTAACATCTTTAGCCTGGAAGGGTCAGGTGTTCACAGCCCAGGAAGGCACCGTGATTCTTAGAATGGCGGCTGTGTGGAGTCAGCACAGCACCCAGTGTCACCGTTAATAAGCAGGTGCAGCTTCCCGAGAGATTCTGAGCTGTAGAGTCACACAAAGCTGCCTTGGGTGTCACATTTTTCTCATCTCTGTTTTCTTTCTGAGCTTTAATTTGCCTTTGCATTTGGTTAAGAAAAAAAAGAACCACATAGAACAGAAGTGGGAGTGTTACGGATGAAACGGCAGCAGAGAAAGGAGAGCCTCCGTTCTTTGTCTCACGTGGAAGAAGAATTTCCAAGCCGATGCTTAGAGAGAAAACATTTAGAAGTATTGAAAAGCAAGACTTACTTAAGTCAGAAACCTCCTGGCAGGGTGGCCCGGAAGGGGCTCAGAGAGAGGAAAAACACAAGGAGCTGTGGTACTGGGGTTTGTAAGCACAAGTTTGGGGAGGAAAAAAGTTATCAGCTTGACATTCAGTTACAAGGCAGGGGACAAAGCCATCCAAAGACCTGATTTCTGTCTTTTGGCCCTGTCTGGCTTGCTCTTGGTAAAACAAAAGAGCCTTCAGAAGGGGGGGGATGCCTAGTTGGTTTCACAGTAAGCTGGGAGCTCAGAAGCCTGGACTTCCCACTCCATGCTAGTCTCATACTAAGATTGGAAGCTCCTAAGGTGTGGGGCAGGCACTTTTAATCTTGCTAAAAGTAACTTTTGGGGAAAGCAAGCATTTTGCACCCTCAGTCTCCCCTGGGACCACCCTACTGTCTGACTCCTCACAGGAGCATGCCTGGCACATATCTACAGCCCAGTGCCACCTTGATGGCTCCTCTTATTAAAATGTAGCTGTCCTTGAGGTCGTTGAGGGTCCCACATTGGACTGTTAGGAGCAGGAGCTAGAAACTTACTAGAGTGTCTCAGGCTGGCCTCCTGTCTCACTGGGTCAGAACCTGCATTTCACAGTGTCTCCAGGTAATTCAGGTTGTACCCAGGTTTGAGAAGCTGGGTCCTAGGACTCCCTTTCTATGTATGTTCACACTCATCAACTTAAAGGTCAAACATGCTAGGTGACAAATTTTACTTCCATTGTTTTTCTCATGAGTACATTGCTAGCCCTCCCTCCACAGTAGTTTACGGGGCAGTTTTTCCCTACTGCTTTGTTGTTTTGAGCAACAATGAATTCAAAAGAAACTTTGGATGGACATTTCTCTATGTCTAGAAATTTTAACAAAAATGAAATAAAATTATTTTTAGGCAGTATCTATAAACTGCTACCTTGAAAAATAGTTGGCATCTGGGAAGCCTAGTAGGAGATGGTTTCTCTAAGGGTTGCTTCAGACAACAAAGGGACATTAGAACTTCGGCCTGCAAACTTTATTTATGGACACTGGAACTTGAGTTTCATAGCATTTTCATTGGTCACCAAATGCTATGCCCTCAGTTGTTGTTCCCACCGTTTGAAAATGTAGAAACCATCGTTAGCTCACAGACCATTAAATAAGATAGATGGTAGATTGGCTTTGGCCAAAAGGCTGTAGCTTGCCAACACCTGATTTTGAAAAATATCCTTGAAACCATGGGTCCAGGGGTCTGGTTGGTTTGATCTGCATTATGTATCCAAAAATCTGTATGACCTTGGGCAAGACCCTAAAGCTCTCCCTAGTTCTCCATTCTCATCTCCTAAATGGCTGTAATAATAGTGCCTGTCGTCCATTGTTGTGAAGAGTAGGTAAGAATCCGAGTTACAGCTGAGCTGGTTTCTTAGCAGTTCTCAGGTATTCAGTTAAGTTGTTAGGTTGATGATAAAACCGAGCTTATTTCATATATTCTGTCAATTTCACTATTACAGAGCCATTAAAGATGTTACATAATAACCAGAGAGAAACTTGTACAGATATTTTTGTACTATTCCTACAACTAATCTGTAGTCTGAAATCATTTCAAAATAACACTAGAAAAGAGAAAAACAAGAAGTGATGTATTTACTTCCAAATAATATGGAAATCAAAATTTGTACAAATGAATTGGAGTGAAAGATTATGTACACTGTAGACAGATTTGCTTCAGGGCCCTTTAAATATGGAAATCTCCGGTACAATTAAAGCATTTGATTTATAAGAATTAAATATACATACATTTCCTTGCAACATCTGTGCCTAAATGGAAATATCTCTGTACTTAAACCTCTACCGAAAACCTTCAGAGAAGCTCATATTTCAGACTGGCATAAAGGCATTAAGGATGAACTGTGGAAATACTCTTACAAGGATTAGCTCCGTGCTGGTCTGAGGGTCAAAAACGTGTAACCGGGAGAGCATCTAACACCCACCAGGGGCTTTGGATACATCTGTCAATCAGAAGCAGTAGCTGCCATTGGCAAGGGCCTCATGGCAGCCTCCCAAGACCCTGCCTCTACAGAAGTCTAGGGCACACGAGACCCTTTGTTCCAGGCCCTCGCGGATGGTGCTTGCTTGATCCTTAGAACAGAGTTTGTTTTGCAGGAAGCTGGTTAGTATGCTTGGACTGCCATTGTACAGCACGACAGACAGGGGTCACTTGACACTAACTGCTTCTCACACTTCTTGGGGAGTAAAATTTGCGATTAAGGTGCCGGTAGGTTGATTTCTTCTGAGGCTTCTCTCCTTAGCTTATAGTGGCTGTCTTCTCTCCTTGTCTCTCCATGGTCTCCCTCCTGTGTGTGCCTCTGTCCAGTCTCTGATTCTTAGAAGACCACCCCATAAGTTGGATTAGGGCTCATGGGTTGGACATCAGTTTAACTTCATTGTCTCCTTAAAGACTGTCTCCAAAGGAAGGCACACTCCGTGGCACTGGGGATTGGGTCTTGTGAATTTTGGGGGGACGTGATTCTGTCCACAGCAGTGGGGCAGGAAGGGTGTCTGTGCTCTGGATGGGACCCCAGGGTGTCCTCTCCAGGACTGTGCAGTGAGTGACTTTGTGCACCTTCTTCACCAATCTCCAGAGAGCTCCATGGAGGAGTTAGGGTGAGTTACTTTTTCAGCTTAAAATGTGTCACAGCCAGGACAAAGTCTATCAGTACACAAGATGGGCAAAGCAAAAATACATACATGCTACTTTTTTTTTTCTTTAATCAACGAAAGTACTCAGAACAGATGTATCTGGCCATCTTAACTTTGTCCTAAATCCGTGGAGATAACCTGAGGCCTTTGTTTCTCCAAGGACATCTGGCGCTCTAATTGGAGATGCAGATTTCCCAGACGCTGAATGGAGCACAGAAGAGTGGGGTCTCAGTCCTTTGAGACCTCAGTATAAGGAAGGAAAGAGCTCATGGCCCTAAGATTTGGGATCTCAAGGTGTGGTCCGTCCAGGACACGGGAGCGTGTGACACCCAAATTCTCAGGTTCCACCCTGGACCTGCTACAGCAGGAACATGGCATGTGGGCAGCAGTCCGTGCCGAGCAAGTTCCCTAGGGGATTTGGATGAAGCAGGTGATAGTGAGAGGACCTGGCCTGGCCTCTGTCTCCTTCACACCTGCTCCTGCTGGGAAGTCTAGAGGTTTCTATGGGTTTCCCCGTCAGCAAAGGGTCCACTTTTCACCAGCTCACAGCTCCGTCTTTCAAGTAGGATAGTTTTGTTGTGGGTGACAAGGCTGCAGAAAAAGACCTTGGTTCTTTGTCTCCATTCAGGCAAGGCATACCGAAAAATCAAGGTTTGCTTAAATCAGAAACTTCCTCCTATCAGGGGAAGCTCCAAGAGAGGAAGTCCCCTGAACTGTGAGGGTCTACATATTTTAAGCATACTTTTGGGGGTTAAAACAAAAACAGAGCAGCAGCTAACAGTCATTTAGAAGATGAAGCCAAAAACTCAAGAATGTAAGGTTGCCACAAAACACTGGAGTTAGAGGAAAGGTTTTATAGTCGGATGGGGGGCGCCCCATAGGTCGGGGGTTGGGGGCAGGGGAGGGCAAGAGGGTAAGAGAGAGGAAGAGAGCCTAAGAGAGAGAGGCGAGTTCGGGAACTTTGCCTGGGGGCTAGCAGGGAAGTAGGAGCAGTGAATCCCATTAGGGTGGGGGTGGAGTTGACACCCATGGTTGGGCCATGGGGTCACCTGGCTTCCAGCAATGGCACTGAAGGGCCAGAGCCCAAGATGGCACCAAAGATAAGACTGTGCCATTTTACGAACAAAGAGGCCGATTTATCATCTTGCCTGTCCTGTCTATCTGGCTCATGATGACACAGAAAACCATGAGAAGGGTAAGACTGAGACTTGTGTTTTCGCAGGAAACTGGGAACTGGGAAGGGTGGATCACCACTCCCTTGCTGTTCTCCTGATGAATCCAGAAGCTCTGGGGGTGGAGGGGTGGGTGGGCACATTGATCTTGCTAAAGATAACTTCTGGGGCCGGTGCCGCGGCTCACTAGGCTAATCCTCCGCCTAGCGGTGCCAGCACACCAGGTTCTAGTCCCAGTCGGGGCACCAATCCTGTCCCGGTTGCCCCTCTTCCAGGCCAGCTTTCTGCTGTGGCCAGGGAGTGCACTGGAGGATGGCCCAAGTGCTTGGGCCCTGCACCCCATGGGAGACCAGGAGAAGCACCTGGCTCCTGCCATCGGATCAGCGCGGTGTGCCGGCCGCAGCGCGCCAACCACGGCGGCCATTGGAGGGTGAACCAACGGCAAAAAGGAAGACCTTCCTCTCTGTCTCTCTCTCTCACTGTCCACTCTGCCTGTCAAAAAAAATAATAACTTCTGGGGGAAGCCAGCAATTTGTCCCCTCTTAAGAGGGACTCCCCTGTCCTCCTCTACCACCTGGACCAACCTAAGTCCCTGTTGACCTGACTCCTCACAGTTTTTCTGCTTTTGTTTGAACTTTTATTATTTTTTAAAGATTTGTTTATTTACTTGAAAAAGTAACAGAGAGAGAAGGAGAGGCAGAGAGAGCGAGCGAGAAAGGTCTTCCATCTGCTTGTGCACTGCCCAAATGGCCACAACGGCTGGAGCTGCACCAGTCTGAAGTCAGTAGCTTCCTCTGGGTCTCCCCCACAGGTGCAGGGGCCCAAGGACTTGGACCATCTTCCACTGCTTTCCCAGGCCATAGCAGAGAGTTGGATTGGAAGTGGAGCAGCCAAGTCTCAAACCAGCGCCCATTGGGATGCTGGCACTGCAGGTGGCAACTTTACCTGCTGTGCCACAGCACCAGCCCCTGTCCTAACTTTTAAAAACTTGACTTCTGCCGGCACCGCAGCTCACTTGGCCAATCCTCCGCCTGCGGCGCCGGCACCCTGGGTTCTAGTCCTGGTTGGGGCGCCGGCTTCTGTCCCAGTTGCTCCTCTTCCAGTCCAGCTCTCTGCTGTGGCCCGGGAAGGCAGTGGAGGATGGCCCAAGTGCTTGGGCCCCTGCATCCACATGGAGACCAGGAGGAAGCTCCTGACTTCAGATCAGCGCAGTGCTGGCTGTAGCGGCCATTTGGGGAGTGAACCAATAGAAAAAGGAAGACCTTTCTCTCTGTCTCTCTCTCTAATTCTGCTTGTCCAAAAAAAAAAAAAAAAAAAAAAAAAAAAAAAAAAACCTTCTGCTACAGTGGAAGAATGACAGAGCCGTTGAAAATGTGAGGGTTTAGGAGCCCAAATTGGTTTTCATCTAGAATGTGCATCTGATTGATGACCAGGTTTTTAGGGAAAAACAAAGTTGTTTTATGCCTCTTTTTTTCTTTCTACATGTACAGAAGGGCTAATGCTGACAACATTTCTTATTAGGGAGGATCAGATGCAGTATAAATATTGGCAAATATTGTAAACAACTTTTTCTCCTTTGTATACATAATATATTCCTAGCATTGAAAATTAGTACTATTGAATTTTTCAGTTTTGACAGCAATCAATAGAAATAAGAAATGAATCTTTTGCCATATTCATAATAGTTATGTCTACTAAAAATTATTCCAAAGTAACTTTTGCAATTTATCTCGGCAAACAGTGTAACAAATCATGTAGACTAAGGTTTGCATTGAAATTCGGAATCATTCCTTTGTTCACATTTCTTATGTCAATACAGTGGAACTTCACAAAATCCATGGAAAATGAAAAGGTTAATTTATTTTGATGCAAAAATTTTTTGAAATCCATGCAGTTTTTATCATGTGCATTTTGGAGACCTTCATATGCATGAATTTTCCACAGGCATTTTGAAGTCCCCTTGTGTTTGTCCCTGAGCATGTAACAGCTCAAGAGACAGTGAGGAGTCAGATGGGTTAATAGGCAACAAGTTGGTCCCAGTGGACATTTAGGGTGCAAAATGCTTGCTTTCTCCAAAAATTACCTTTGGCAAAGTCAGAAGTGCCTGCCCCATTTCTTAGGAATTTCTCAGTTTACCATGAGAATAGCAAGGGAGGGGTGCCTGCAAGCTCCTGAGCTCCCAGGTTACTGTGCAACAACCCAGCTATCCCCCACTTCCTGTGGCTCTCTTGCTTTATCAGGAGCAAGCCCGGCTGGGTAAAGGATAATAAATCCTGTCTCTGTCCCCTCCTTATACTGATTGACAGTTTTTTCCCCAAAATTGTGCTTAAAAACCCCAGTAGCACCAACCCCTTCAGATTTTGCCTCTCTTGCAGCCCCCAGTCCAGGGGGGGCTCTTCCTGTAGTTCTCTGACTTAAATAAGTAAATCTTGCTTTTCTCTTTGCCTTGTCCGCTTGGAAATTCTTCTACCATGTGAGACCAAGAACCGAGGTAATCTTTTCTCCTCCGCCATTTCGCCCGCAACAGTCCTTTTACAAAGCACGTGGAGTTCAGCAGATGTGCTCAGAGCCCAGTGTGGTGCCTGGCGCACCGTAGACATCAGTCAATGCTTATCAATCCAATAGAGGATGACACTCAAGGCTGCCTTTCTTCATAGCTGAGCGTTGAAGACGGAAGGACTGCGAATGGTCTCTAGAGTCACTCAGCCACTGGATTGTTGGGTTTCCCTCAGTCCTCTCTCCATCATCAGCAAAGTCACCAGGCTGAGTGTCACTGGGAAAGCTGCTCAGTTCCCGTGTTGCTCAAGCAGCCTGCGGCAGGAGAGGTACACACAAAACCTGAATGCAGAGAACGATCCAGAGCAGGCGCCCGTGAATTCCTGCTAAATCTTAGCATACATCACAAAGTTCTGTTGTGTCTTTTTTTTTTTTTTTTTCTTTTAGCATTTCTCTAGAGATAGAATCATCCCTCTCTGAATTCCCCAGCTCATCTGAATCTTGGGGATAATGCGATGGATCTGTCACTCTCAGTTGCCAGGCAGTTGGGATGTTCCTTTGACTTTTGTTTTGTTTTGTTTTTGAATGCAGAAAATACAGGAAACGGCCTCGTTGTTAGCCACTGGGCTGGCTTGAGGCTGTACCCATTTAATACAGCTCAAATGGCACAGGTAGACATTAGGTAAATGGTCTTTCTTTTCTCCCTGCCTGTCCTCCATTCTACTTTGATTTCTTGAAACTACAACCTGGCTGCCTATCAGAAACCCTTTGGTTTCTCTCTGCAGCTGCTTCCTGCCTCTTAGCATAGGTGACTGGACCTGCGGGGATAGGAGAATGAGTCAGACATGGTTCCTGCCTTGGTAGCTTCGGTGGGGGAAGATAATCGTTAAATGGATCATTACAACCCAATCTAGACAAGCAGAGGTAGGAGACTGAACCTGGCCAGGTAGAGGCAAATAGATGAGTTGGTGGAGGTGGAGGCGTTGAGTCCGGGAGTTATCTGGGGTGAGGGGAGGGGCTGCCTGGGAGAAGAAATGACCTGTGCAGAGGTGTGGGGGCGCAAGGCTGCACCATTGCTCCAGCAGCTTTGGCTCCAATTTCCTCACCTGCGGGTTGGCAGCAAAGTAGCAAAGTTTAGATGCTTTCTCCTCCCTGTCTCTAACAGGAAACACCCCTTCTAGACTTCTCCATGCCCTCAGGTGCCAGGAATGAGCCCGTGTGCTGAGGATGTCTGCAGGGGGAGCAGCTAGTGTTTGGACCCTGTGTCTACGATGCTGACCCTGGAGGATTCCAGATCCCACTTGAGAGTGGCTGTGTAGACATCTTGCCAGAATTTGGGGTGCAGGGGATTGTGGTACAGAAGGAGTGTTATGACAGTCTTTGGAAAGGATTCTGATTATCTAAGATTGATCTCTGTGACATGGAGCCCAGTAGCTGCCAGATACTGGTACGGGAAATAAATGACAAGGCTCTCTAGGTTTCGTGTTAGACTGCTATTCAACCTTCAAAGAACAGAGAGAGCAAACAAGAGAATATCTTCGACATAGCTTGCAAATGTATTTGGACTGTAGATGTACAAATTCCTGACTATAAACATTAGGCACAAAAAGGCACCCTCAAGAAAATTTGATTGGAAAAAGCACTGTTTTAGCAAAGAAAATAGAAATGGAGAGTTAATCTTTAAAACCATATTATGATTCAGTCCTATTCATTCATCTCTCTGAGGGCCAGATATTTTGCTCAGTGCTGGGGATCAAAAGATAAATATGATTAGGCTCTACCCAAGGGGATTTTGTAGCTTATGAGACCAAGATGTAAATAGAAAACTGTGATACAGCAGATAGAGAATGTACCAGGGAGATTTAAAAGGATAAGAGCATAGAAGAGGGAGTACTTAATCTACTCCTGTGGGCTCAGAAGAGGGTAGGTCACCTTTCGATGGGACAAAACCATATACCATTTGAGGATGAACCCCATGACCCTGCCAGCCTTCAACCCTATTGTATATAAAAGGTCAGTTTCTTTTTTTTTTAAAGGGATTTCTTTATTTACTTGGAAGTCAGAGTTACGCAGAGAGAGGAGTGGCAGAGAGAGAGGGAGAGAGAGAGGTCTTCTATCCACTTGTTCACTCCCCAGTTGACCGCAATGGCCAGAACTGTGCCAATTCAAAGCCAGGAGCCAGGATCTTCTTCCGGGTCTCCCTCACGGGTGCAGGGTCCCAAGGACTTGGGCCATCTTCTACTGCTTTCCCAGGCCTTAGTAGAGAGCGGGATAGGAAGAGGAGCAGCCGGGTCTCGAACTGGTGCCCATATGGGATGCCAGCACTGCAGCGGCGGCTTTACCTGCTATGCCACAGTGCCAGCCCCCAAAGGTCAGTTTCATACACTTTCACCTAACACTGGAGCAGGAGTGCCATAGAGGTTTCCTGTCCTCTGCTAACTCGATTTGCATAGCAGTGTTGACACGTGGCTGTGTTGAGAATGATCCTGATAGGAGGGCGTACTGTTGAAGATGGTTGATGATGGCTGCACTGGCTAAGGAGTGAGTAGATGTGGGTATACGCTGAGCCTTGTTTCTGTCCTTCAACTATAAGGAGTTGAGTAAGCAAGTTACAGAAGTCTAAGAAATACAGGAAGTCCCACGGTTGTTAAAAAAAAATGGCTTCTGGTGGATGATCTGCTTTGAGGACTGGAAGAGGGCAGACGGTGCGGTGCCAGGGCCTTGGGGGAAGGCTGTGTTGCTGCTGTTTTAGAGAGTGCTTTGAATGACCTTGCAAGCACTCTTCGTGTTGCTATTTCTACTTTATTATCTATTTGACTTTTTTAAACAAACACACTTTGCCCAAAAGGAATGCATGGAGGTGAAGGTGGTGCTTTTCTCTGCTGCTTTGTTTTCGCTGAGTTCAAAGCTCGCTTTTAAGAAAAGGTCGCAAGGCACTAATGGAGCAGACTGTGAGTACTTTGCAAATTAAATTGGAGACTTTTTTTTAGGTAAAGCAAAAACCATGTCCTGTGACTACATAGATTTTATTTTACAAAGGTCAGAATCTTTGCATGAAAATCATTTTTCTACTAAGAGAGCATTCAAAGAAGGGTCCAGTTTCTCAGAACCCACAGTGTACAGAAAATTAAGGCAGCTTCATTCTGCCGTGCCAGGGTTTAGATTTCCAGACAGATTCCGTGTTACATCCCAGTGGAATTCTGTAAATTGCATTGAGGATCTTGAAACTTGACCCGAGGGTCCTAACCATACAGTACTGAGGCATCCTCCGGGATGTGCTGTTGCTACAATTAGATCATTTTTCTTTTGAAAACCCAGCACCCCCAGAAACTGCATGGTTGAGAGATTTCTCAAAATCCACCTGCCAGGGGCCTGCTCTAGAAGATTCTGATTGGGTAGCTGTCCGTCTACCCTATAGAAACATCAATTCCTCTCTAAGGTTGCCAGGGATGAGTGGAATCACACAGATGACCTTTGCAGACTCACTCACAGGTACTTACTGATCCAGAGGTATTGCAGGGGCTGCTCAATGTCTTCTCTCATGGGTAACTTGCCTCCCTTAGGTTGATGTGAGACCCCAACCCCCTTTCTCTGCAGATTGGTTTGTTTGCTCTTTCGTCCTGTGACTATGCCACTTACCCACTAAAACTGGAAATACACACCGAGGAGAAAGCAGGCCACATGGAGGCTCATTTTTAGGTGCCATCGCCAACAGTTTTTAAATGAAGTAGAATGATCAGTTTAGCAAAGGTTGGACATGACCAAGGCCCTTCCAGACCCTTAATATGTTTGCTTCCAAGAGCAGGTCAGTTAATCTCACTCTTATATCCAAGGGCTGTTTGGAAGGGACAGGGGGATGTGGGATGACCCTTCTCCAGCTATGAGCATAGGATCCCAGAGGAAAAGTAAAAAGGACTGGTGCCCATTGCTTTGAGTTATTTCTCCCTGTGAAGGATCAAATGGAATTGTCAGAACTGGTGACAGGGCAAGGGTGAGATGGCTTAGGAATCTTAATGAAAGCTTTGTTGTTTTTCCTGGCAAGGAGGTACAGGGAATGGAGGGTAGGAGTGGAATTAAGAAGAGGCTTCTCGTGCTTGCCCTGGGATCCACCTGATTTGTCCCATAGCAGATCGGAGCACAGGGAAGGAGAGAGTCTTGTGAAGGGTGCCTGGTTTACCCTCACTTAAAGACATTAGAAGCTCTCCCTCTCTAAGTGGCAGAACTTAACTCCATCTGCAAGTTAAAATTCTGCTTTTCTTGATCTTGTGTGGAGGGGAGGGGAAGCGAGGTGGGAGGGGCTTGGGGATACAATAAGATTGGCCTGAACAGTCCCCTAGGGCAAGTCTGCAAAGAGGTAGGAAAGTTGGCTGTCCCTGGGCGTGCACCTGTCAGGCAGGCTTCCTTCTGTGCGCTTGCTTTCCTGTAGTGGATTATGACAGAGAGATTCAAAAACAAACGGGGGCGGGTGACCTTTCCCAGCCGGGGAAGTCAACAGAAACCACAGGAAGGCACTTCCCTCTTCAGTAATGGGCTTAAGATGCCTCGGAAGTCTCCCTCACTCTTTGCAAAGTCTCCGAGTTGGAGCTCTGCAGCCACAGTGGCACAGAATTGACACCATGACGATCCCTGACCCTGGCCATCCTTGGAGTGGGCGGTTGTTCAAAACATGGCATAGATTGAGATGTCTCAGGACGGCTCTTCCCTGCCGGAAAATTCCATTTTGCAAGGATAAGCCCAGTGCCCTTTGCTTTAAATCAGGCGGAGGCAAATCGCCGCTGCAATGCGGCCGTGGCCTGCAGCTTAGTTTCACAGCCTTCCCAGCTGGGTGGCAGAGAGCTGTGGGGACAAAGTTTGAAATGCAAGAGCCCAGAATCGTCCCCTCCAGTGTCCACAGTGGGTCCGGGGTGGGCCACGGGGGATGGCAAAAGCCACAGTGCTTTCTTCCCTGCCTTATTCCTGTTCTTCCTCTGATAAAATGATTCAAAAAGTCTGAAGCTTAGGGGGAAGAAAGGTCGTTGCTAAACAAATCCGTGCATACGTGTCCTGTTTATCAAGTGGTCATTGCCCGCCAGCCCCGCCCAAGGGCACGTCTGCAGTTGTATGAGTCGCAGCCCATTTTGGAGGTAGGTATATTGATCCTTGTTTTCCATGTAGGAATGTTGAGGCACAAAGAGGTACAGGGACTTACCCAGGTCACACAGCAAAGTGGTGCTTGAGTCAGGCTTACCGTCAGTTCTCTCCCACATTTCTGATGTTCCCTTTGGAGTAGGCCATGGTGCTTCAGATCCTGATCTGAGACTGGCTGGGGCAGCCAGAAGCCACCACTTAACAGCTAGGGGAGAAGTGGTGCCGTGTGACTGATGGAGCGCAGGGTGGATGTCCATGGATTCCCTCTGGCTAAGTCAAGAGGCTTCCTTGGGTGTCCCTGTCTGGGCTCTGGGATGTAGTTGTGTTTCCATTTCTTTGCCTTTCTCGTTTGGTTTTCTGTGATCACTCTGAGGTGTAGCATGCCTGTTCCCAAACCAGATACCATCTCTCTCTCTCTTTCGTAGGCACCGTGCTGTTGTGCCAGGCAAACCAGGAGGGATCCTCCATGTACAGTGCCCCCAGTTCACTTGTATATACTTCCGCAAGTAAGCCCACTGTCGTGGCTCGTTTTGTTTTATGACCTCAATCTGCGTCAAGTCACCTTCCCTGCCTGTCTGTCCTTGTCCCCTCCTCCCCGCTCCTGTGTGCCTCTCGACCTGGTGGAGTTGATGTCATAAGCATGTGTGTGTTCCCCTGTGGCTGTAGCATCTGAATCCCTCTGCTCATTCCCCTCTACATCTGAACCCTCATTTCCCAGACATCCCAGCCATTCCTTGTTGGCCGGGGGGGGGGGGGGGGGGGGGGGTCCGATGGATGGGATGTGGGCGTTGGGTTGTGGGGAGGGGGAGGGGTGAATGGGATTCTCTGGCTCGTTGGCTGCCTTCTGTTCACAGCTTTGCAAATAACGTCGTCTAAGTAAAACCTACAGGCCATCCTAATGGCACCCTAGCCTAGCGAAAGGTGCTCGTCAGTATTAAGCATAAATACGTCCCGGTGGGAAATATGGCTTGCCCATAGCTCGTGCTCTGTTCCTTGTGGAAGGATTGCACTGAGGAGAGAGAGGAGAGCAAAAAATGTGGTTTCTCCCCCATTTAATTGGAGCAAAAACAACAATACAAAGTTGCCTTTCGAAAATAAGGCTGCTTTGATACGTGGAAATACTCATATAGTTGAGGGAGGAGACAGCCATAGATACGGAAGAGAGATCAGAACTCTCGTGGAAGAACCAGAGTCCCCTGCCTGGGGTGCATGCTTCAGCCCCTCCCCAGTTCCCAGGCAGGTTGAAAAATCAAATCTCCAACTGACTCCGCGGAGGTCTCCCAGATGGTTTGCCCCACCTCAGAGAGCCTCCCAACCAGCGCTGAGATCTGATCAACCATGTGTGTACCGCCCATGAAACTGGCACAGCAAAGTGAGTCGTCATCAGGTCCAGGCTCAGAAGTGAGTCTGGGGGCCCTGAGCGAGGGTGAGTGGGCTGCTTCTGAGATGGGCAGGAGGAAGAAGGAGCAGGCCCCAGAGGTCCCAGGCTGCAGGGTGTCCATGGGATGAGAGACAGGGGCGAGGCCTCACGCTCGGGCCCGAACCACGCATTCAGTTCTCACAGTGCAAGGCTGAATCAAGCCTTCTCGCTTGTGTTGTGAGCAGCCACAGGGACCATGGCTGTGACGTCCAGGGCAGACCTACAGGTCCCCGAAATCTGCCGGACTTGGGGACCATCGGATTGCTCCTGAGCAGAGTGAGGTCTTGGGACAAAAATGAAATGCATGGTGTATTTGTTTTCTGTGCCCCTGGGAAGCCAGAATCTAACCATACTGGCGAGAAGTGTCCCGGTTGGGCTGCTGGGCATGTGTGTATACCTGGGACTGTCACACGTGTCCACAGGCTCCGCCTGTTCGCTCTGTTCAAAGCCTGCACCAGGTAGGTATTAAAATGCTTGCTTTTCAGCAAGGTGGCTTAGAGCCCTTGAGTAGAGTGAGTCGCCCAGGGTCTCACTGCCAGGATGTGGTCGATGTGTTTCTTGAACTTAGGGAAATGACCCAACCTTCAGCTGCTTTGGGGTGTCTATTTGACTCCAAATCCCATAATTATTTTGGGTACTTGCTCTTCCTCTTTCTCCATATATGAAATTTTCTGGAAGAGAGTGGTGGTTAAGAAAATCCCCATGGGATTGAGCCCCGGTGTACTCTTTGGTTGTTTCTCGAACATTACTCTGTAGAACTGTCCGGGATGAGATCTTCTGTTCCTGTGCCATCCAGCACAGTGTGGGGGAACGGAGACATCGGATGATTATTTTAATTAATGCAGCATCAGTTAGCCACATGGAGCTCCTGGGTACCCTGTTGGACAAATACGGCTTTGCAGAACTATGACATATTTATATGAGGAGATTTCAGAGAATTCATGGAAAATGCACTTGGAAATAGGGCTATTTCATTTGTAGACATGGTTTTGGAATCCATGTGTATTTTTCATAATATACATTTTTTATATGTTATGGAAAAATTTATACTGAAACTTTTTTGTACCAAAATAAACTTATACTTGGAAATTTTAAAAGGATTTACTTACTTATTTGAAAGAGCTAAAGGGAGAGGAGGAGAAAGAGAATGGGAGCTTCCACCTGCTGGTTCACTCCCCAAGTGGCTGTAATGGCCAGATTGAACCAGTCTGATGCCAGGAGCCAGGCATTCCATCCAGGTCTCCCATATGGTTGGAGGGGGGCCTAAGTGTTTGTAGCATCCTCTGCTGCCTTCCCAGGTGCATTTGCAGGAGCTGGATCAGAAGTGGAGCAGCCAGCACCAAAGACGACATGTGGGTGTCACAGGCGGCAGCGTGTCCCAGTGCGACACAATGCCCGCCCCATTCATACTTTTGATTCCATGTTTCTGTGAACTTTGTTCTTTCGTATTTGAGTTTTCTTTATAGAAGCGAACAAATTAACTCTGATTTGTGCTGCTTTGAAGTGACAGAGCTATTCTAAAGACCTCAGGGGACAGCTTGTGTCTTGCCTATGAGACGTGGGGATGTTGTACCAATTCTCCATGCTGGAGTAGCTGAAGCATGCGAAAACGATAGATGGTCTGGTGCAGAGATCAGCAAACCAGGGAGACAGAGGGTGTCCTCTTCGGTTAGGCCTGTGCACTAGTGGTGGTGCATAGACCTTCCAAGGACTGTAAAGGCAAACGCAACGGAAATCAAGAAGAATGTTGGATGGAGACACTTTTCACAATCTAAAACATTAACGAATTGACTCTTTACAGCATGTGCCAATCTGGGATATAAGAGTCCATTGTGTTCAAGACCCAAGGTAACAACATCCCTTCACTGTCTCTAATGATGCTCTTTGTTCTCAGGTTAAAGGTAGAAATTCATAATGACAGAAACTGAATGGACAGCCAATATTCTTCCTTTTAAAATGACAGCATCAGGTTGCCCAAGTATGTTCCATCTTGTTATTTTCATTTTCTTAAAGATTTATTTATGTATTTGAGAGGTAGAGTTACAGACAGAGGGAGAGACAGAAAGGTCTTCCGTCCACTGTTTCACTCCCCAAATGGCCACAATGGCCGAAGCTACACCAATCAAAAGCCAGGAGCCACGAGCTTCTTCTGGGTCTCCCACGCAGGTACAGGGGCCCGGGCCCAAGGACTTAGGCTTTCTTCTACTGCTTTCCCAGGCCAAGGCAGAGAGCTATATGGGAAGAGGAGCAGCTGGGACTAGAACCGGTGCCCATATGGGATGCCGGCACCAGAAGCGGAGGATTAACCTACTGCGCCACAGCACCAACCCCTGTTACTTTAATTTATGAACATACCATGTGCCATACATGAAAATATGTGAATGACATCATGATATTCTGTTTAGTTCTCTTAAATCTGCTCTCCCTCACTGAATACTTAGGTTCATAGCCATGCCCTTTTATATAACAGTTTTAAAATATGAATGGCTTGTCATATCTCTGTTACATTAAGTAGTTTCTTATGGTAAGAAACTTAAGTGGTGGCATTCAGCTTGGTAGGCTCGGTCACTAATCTGTCGTGGTGAACAGTGTTGAGACCTGTCCCTCTCCATCTGAGTGGCCAGAGTTCTAGTTCTTTGAAGTAACTCCATCCTGTGGTTGTATAGTGATGCTGAAAGTACGAGTTGTCTGCTCTTTGCCTCTCCTTTTTACGTTTTGGTCCAGCCTGTTTACAGGTAGCTGACTTCTTTGCAATATCCATTTTGCATTTTCTCTTAGAGTTTAAGGTCCACATTCTGGTACATTGTCACACTCCATTTCCTTAAGCAATTTAACCAGCACGTAAAGCATAATTCTTGTGCACCCACCCACCCACCCACACACACACATACGCATGTGCACACACAGGTTCATCCATGCTTCCCTCTGCCCCTTCTCCTGATTTATGAAGGCTGAGTCACATGTCTTGTCTTGGGGAATTGGTAGGTGCAGTCTTTCTTTGTCTAAGCATCCAGTCGTCTTCCCCAAAGCAGAGGCTCTCTCCTCAAAGTCTTCATGGATGCTCTTGGTTCTTAGCCTGGAAATGTGTGTGCTGCTCGTTTCTAACAGTTGTGCTTCTGAAGAAAGATGTATGTAAGTAAATGTTTTTGTAAATCAGATCCTACATGTCTGATGAATTCCAAGATTATGCTGTTTTTGTTGTTGTTTTTTTTTCCTATAGGTATTTAGCAGGCCATGGAATTTTTTTAGATTTAAATTGCCCCTCTTCCTAGCCATGTAGCTAGTAATCTGTAAATAACAACCTTAAATGCAGTAGGGAAAATGGTTTTTAAAGGAACCCTGCTGGATAAATCTGTAATGAAAATAATTCCTACTGAAGTTATATAGTCTTTAAGATGCATTTTTGCATAATGGCTTTTTTCACCCTTAAGTGAGTCATCCTCTCCTATGACCCAGGGCCCACGAATACATTAAGAGGAATATTTCTCTCCTGACTTCGTATCAGTACAACATAATTTCATAGATTATCCCATCTCACCTCAGTTTGTCTCGCTCATCTCCAAACTTTCTGCTGGTTCCAGATGTGCCATGGGACATCAAATATTCTCTTACATGTCCTAATGAATCTCTCTGGTTCAGAGGATAAAATAAAACTCCTTTCTACCCGACTTCAGGGAAGTCAGCAAAATACCTGCGGAAAACATTACTATTAATATTTTTGAAAATTTATTTGAAAGAGTTACAGAGAGAGGTATACCATCTGCTGGTTCACTCCCCAAATGGCTTCAGTGGCCAGAGCTGAGCCAGTCCAGAACCAGGAGCTGGGAGCTTCCTCAGGTCTCTCACATGGGTGCAGGGGCCCAAGGACTTGGACCATCATCTGCTGCCTCCCAGGCACATTAGCAGGGAGATGGATCAGAAGTGGAGCAGCCAGGACTGGAACCAGCACCCATATGTGATGCCAGCACTACGGGCTGGGGCTTCAACCCTCTGTGCCACAGCGTCAACCCCAACTATTAATATTTTTGAAGAAGCTTTGAATCCCAAACATTGTGACCCTTTGAAAAGGAGGTTTGGTAAGTGTAGGGCCCAGCCGATGGCCCACTAGAAAGTGGTCCATAGCCCCAGCCTATCGCCCACCCCATTCCCAGGTCAGCTCATCTTGTCCAGGGGAAAGTTGCTAACTGTGATACCATCAGAGCCATTTGCACTCAGTGGAAACTAACATCAGATAGGACGGGAAAGAACATACCACACCTCCTCCAGATGGGATCATGACTTCTGCTGTTTCTGATTCCGATTAGCGAAGAGAGCTGTCACTCCTCTTACCTGCATCAGAAGTAGGTATTTCCAGAAGCAGATAAAATGTCCGTTTTATTTTGTGTTTGTCACTGTTGCATGAATAGATTTTAAATGACAAAAGTGGCATGTGCCCTTTGTGAGCAGTTACGCACAGAAGCACACGCAGTTGGAATGATGCAGTTGAAATAAACCCACTTGATCCAATAGCTGGTAAACTTAAAGGATCTGTGTGAACTCCAGCTAAGCATCTTTGCACACTTTGTCGTTGGAAGTTCAAAGTAGGACATACATACGTGCAGTGGGGGAGGTGTGCTGTAGTTAGATTTTATGCAAAGGAGAGTATACCTAAAGAGATGATGTGCACAAGACGCATTTTCATCATGTGTAGTTTACCTGATAACACGGTGTGACACCTCCCATTCAGCCCTTTTGATGCTTGCATGGTGTTCCATGAAGTAGATGTTTTATTTGATAATTTTTAAAAATTTATTTGCTTATTAGAAAGGCAGAGTGACAGTGCGAGAGAGAGAGCAGAGTATGTGTGTGTGCGCACACATGTCATCTTCCATCCACTGGTTCTTCCCCCAAATGCCCACGTCAGCCGGGGCTGGGCCAGGCTAAAGCCGGGAGCCAGGAACTCCATGCTAGTCTCCCCTGTGGGTGGCAGGAACTCAAGGACTTGGGCCGTCATCTGCTGCCTTCCCAGATACGTTAACAGGAGGCTGAATCAGAAGCAGCATGGCCAGGATTCAAACCAGGCATCTCTGGTATGGGGAATGGGCATCCCACACCGTGGCCTAACGTCTGTCTGGCCCTGTTCATCCGCTCTTCATCCTCACTCGAGAGACCTCATTGATGTGCCCTCCAGGAAGGCAGGTGTGGGCATCTCCCTGCTGTGTGTGCTCACATTCTACTCCTTCCTTCCCAAACACAGGCCTGCTGGTTCCCCACCAGCGTTCTTGCCGGCACCGACACGGCTTTGCATTCTTCAATTCTGCAAGTTCTGTGGGTTAAAAAAATAACATCTCGGTCTCTTCTCATTGACACTGCCTTTCTCATAGTTCTCCGTGTTGTTTTTCCCATATTTGATGGCCATTCATGAATTTCCAATATGCATGTTCCTATCTTTTGAGTGTTTCTCATATTAGGGTTACTTCCCATATAAGAGACACTTGCTCAGCAAGAGGAATAATCTGTTGGGTAACAGAGACGTGGCACACGTGTTCCTTATTCTGATTTGTCTCCGTCCTGCTACCCATTTTTAATTACAGAGGCCAGTGTGTCTGTGTTTTTGTTCCCAGGTTTACTTATCACTTCGGGTGACAGGAGTCCCTGTGGGGAACACGTTCTCTTGAGCGTTATATTGTTCTACTTGGGCATCCACAGCAGAATACCACTGGGTGACATCTACCCCAGACATTGATTTTCCCACAGTTCCAGAGGCTGGAAGTGGAGGTCAGGGTACCAGCATGGCTGGGTTGTGGCGAGGGCTCTCCTGCTGCGCAGGTCACTTTCTCTTTGTATCTTCATGCAGCAGAGAGTGAGAGTTCAAGTACTGGTTTCTCCTTCTGGTAGGATACAAAGCCCATCATGAGGCTCTACCCTTGTGATGTCCTGTAAACCTAACCACCCACACACACATACATACACACGTACACACATACACACATACATATAAACATACACATACACACGTACATATAAACATACACACATGTACATATACATACACATAAACATACATACACATACACATAAACACACATATGCATGCACACACACACACACCCCAAGTCCCCATCACATTGGGGGATTAGAGCTTCAGCATGTGAATTGGAGGGAGAGGCCCACAATTCAGTCCGCAGCCAGGTCTCGGTGCAGGAGTGACAGTTTGATTCGTCAAGGGCCAGAAAAGCATTTCCCAGCAAAGATCTGTGCCAGCTTCCTGGTGCCTCTCCATGCCAGTGAGCATAGTTTCAGTTACATGGAAGTCACAGCGGAGCATAAAGGCACATCAGGACAAATCCTAACGGTAACGGGAGATGAACGTTCATGCCCCTTGAAGTTTTCACCCTTGGTCCATCCGCTTCCAAGGTGACATCACAGGCAAATGCTGAGATCCTAAACATGATCAAAATGCAAAATCAATTCATGGCTCTTCACTTCTGTGAAACTCAAGGGCAAACGGTAGTGGCATAGTTTTAATTGATATATTGATTGCAGATTTTATGGAAGTAATTGTGTAGAATTCATAAAACAGTGATTTAGGTGGCAGAAGTATACATAAATCAGCCGCCTCTGCTCTACTTTGGGGTAATTGATAGAACTTCCATTGGTTTCTGTAATTAAAATGAGGGCCTAAATTAATTTATAGCTTCCCTGGTCTTCCGCCCAGTTCAGAACACAGCAGCAGGTTGAGCTGGGTTAACAAACAGGTGCTGGTTTGAAGAGCTGTGTCGTCCTTCTCCCTCCCTTGCCAGTGACACACAGAGCTTCCTAGTCTGCCACAATGATGACTTTTTGTAGTATTTTCATGAAGTGTCGCTTAAAATAAAAGTAATGCAGTGCTGGGACTAGGATTGAAAGGGAGGCATGCCAGACAAAATTTAAATGGGTGCTAAAAATGCAAAAATGCAGCAAACTGCATTCATACAATATTTTCAAACATGATGAAGAGATCCATGATAAACAAAACATCAGAAGTCTCTGAGAAGACAGGACGGGTGTGGTTAGTGTTTTCTTTTAGAACCTTAAGATCCAGTAAAACTCATTGTGACATTTTATTTCTGATTAACACATAAAAACTGTGTGTGTGTACGTGATATCGTGTGATGCGTCTGTACATATGCACACTGCATTAATGTTCAATCAATGGAAACATTCCTCTTCAAGTTGTAATAGTGTGCTCCATGGATTTTATACACACACACACACACATTTAAATGTCATTAGGGGCATATGTTTGGCCTAGTGGTTAAGACTCCCACATCCCATATCTAAGCACTTGGGTTAACTAATGTAGGCCCAGTAAGCAGGAAGTGATGGCTCAAGCAATTGGGTTTCAGCCACCCCCATGGGAGAAATGGTTTAAGTCCCCTTCCTACTTCCCTGACTCTGTTTCTTTGCCTCTCAAATAGATTAAGAATGATTTTTAATTAAATTTCCTGCACAGGTTGGCATTTAGCACAGTGGATGAAGCACAACTTGGGCTGCCTCTGTCCCATACTAGAGTGCTTAGGTTAGAGTCCTGGCTCCACTTCTGACTCTAGATCCTGCTAATGTGTACCCTGGGATATAGCAGTGATGGCTAAAGTCGTTGGGTGCTTGTCACCCATGTGGGAGACCTGGATGAACTTTTGGATTCTCAGATTCAGTTTGGCCTAGTTCTTGCTGTTGCTGGCATTTGGAAAGAGAATCAGTAGATAGAAGATCGTTCTGTGTGTCTCTCATCTTTCAAATAAATAAAAAATTAGCAATTGCCATAAAGCATGACTTTCCAGTTTTTATTTATTTTTTTTTTATTTCTGAGACAGACATATCCCATTTTCTGTAATATACTCTGAATGTCCATCCACAATGGCTGGGGTTGGGCTAGACAGAAGCTGGGCGTCAGGAACTCGTGACACCACCGTTTGGCATTGTAAACACATACCTTGACGTCTGAGATCCCGTGTCCATCACTGAACTCACAGATGGACATCTTTTGATAGCCTCTGCTGTGCCTCCTGGTTGACCTTCGCTCTGTCCTGGCACGTGCTTGTTTCAGTGGTTAGTGATCATCCACAATTGGACACAGTGGTCCTGCAACCACCCATCAATTGTAAACTCCAGAGATGACTCTTTTTTTATTTTATTTTTTATATGAATACTTTGTTTCCCCAAAGCAACATTTTATTTAAGGAGTACAAATTTCATAAATACAACTGTAGGAATATAGTCATTCTTTCCATCATACTGATCCTCCAGCCACACTCTCACCCCTCCTCCTCCTCTTCCCTCTCCCATTTCCAGTCCCATTCAGCATTAAAATTAATTTTCAATTATACACAGAAGACAAACTCTAATACTAAGATTTCAACAATTTGCGTGTGCACACATATACAAATTGAGAACTGGTTTTACAGTTAACTGTCAGTACAACTCAGTGAGGACAGAAGTTCTGCATGGGGAGTTCGTGCACAGTGACTCCTGTTGTTAATTTAACAATTAAAACTCTTATGTATGGCTCCAGTGATCACCCAAGGCTCTTGACATGTGCTGATATGGATCTGGAAGCCTTTTGAATCACAAATTTTGTCAGTATTTAGACAAAGCCGTAAACATAGTGGAAGTTCTCTTCTCCCTTCAGAGAAAAGTACATCCTTCTTTGATGACCACTTCTTTCTGCTGGGGTCTTACAGAGATCCTTCATAAAGGACATTTTTGCCACAGTGTCTTGGCTTTCCATGCCTGAAATGCTCTCATGGGCTTTTCAGCCAGACCAGAATGCCTTAAGGGCTGATTCTGAGGTCAGAGTGGGTTTTAAGGCGATTGTCATTCTATGAGTCTGTGGTGTGGACTGCTTCTCATGTTGGAACATTCTCTCTCTCTTTTTTTTTTTTTTTTTTGACAGGCAGAGTGGACAGTGAGAGAGAGACAGAGAGAAAGGTCTTCCTTTGCCATTGGTTCACCCTCCAATGGCTGCTGCGGCTGGCACACTGCGGCCAGTGCACTGCGCTGATCCGAAGCCAGGAGCCAGGTGCTTCTCCTGGTCCCCCATGGGGTGCAGGGCCCAAGCACTTGGGCCATCCTCCACTGCACTCCCAGGCCACAGCAGAGAGCTGGCCTGGAAGAGGCTGCAACCAGGACAGAATCCGGTGCCCCGACCGGGACTAGAATCTGGTGTGCCGGCACCGCAAGGCAGAGGATTAGCCTATTGAGCTGCGGCACCGGCCAACATTCTCTTTTTTAATTCTATCTATTATTATTACCAGACACTTGATCTTATTTATATGATCCCTCTAATACCTGATCCTATCTGTATGATCACTTTAACATTTAATATGGTCACTTTAACACTTTTTTTGGATTTTTTAAAAAAAATTTTTAAGGAACACAAATTTCATAAGCACAACATTAGGATATTCTTCCTACCATATCAGCTCTCTCACCCACACTCCCACCCCTCCTCCTTCACCTCCTCCCCCTCACCCTGCCCCCTTGCCAGTCCCATTCTCATTAAGATTCATTTTTAATTAACTTTGTACACAGAAGACCAACACCAAGTAAAGATTTCAACAATTTGCACACGCACACACACACACAACCATTTGAGAACTGGTTTTGCAGCCAACTCTCAATACAACTCCTTGAGGACAGAGGTCCTCCATGCAGAGTTAGCGCACAGTGAGTCTTGTTGTTAACAATTAACGCTCTTTATGTATGATGTCAGTGGTCACCCAAGGCTCTTGAAATGAGCTGCCCAGGCTATGGAACTCTTTTGAGTCCACACACTCCATTAGTATTTGGACAATGCCATAAGCAAAGTAGAAGTTCTCTCCTCCCTTTAGAGAAAAGTACGTCCTTCTTAGATGGCCCCTTCTTTCCACTGCGGTCTCACTCATAAGAGATCCTTTATGTGGAACATTTTTTGCCACAGTGTCTTGGCTTTCCATGCCTGAAATGCTCCTGTGGGCATTTCAGCCATACCAGAACTCTTAAGGGCTGATTCTGAGGTCAGAGTGTTACTTAAAGCAGTTGTCATTATATGAGACTGCTGTGTGGACTGCTTCCCATGTTGGACATTCTCACCTTTTTAATTCTATGTATTATTATTGCCCGGCACTTTATCCTATTTATATGATCTCTTTACCACTTAATCCTATCTGTGTCTTCACTTTAACGCTTAATATGAACACTTTAACAATTAAGATGGCATTTTTGCCACCAATTTTAATGATAGAGTCCCATGACAAGTGTTTAAACTGTACTCTTAGAAGAAAGTCCATAGGAATTTATGCAGAACTATACAGCTTCGCAGTTAAAAACATACTACTCCCTCTCTCATTCCCACTCTTACGTTTTGCTAAGATCTGTTTACAATTAACTTTATACACATATGATTAACTCTGTTAAGAGTTCAGCAAATAGTATGAAGAAGAAAAAAGACGAAAAAACAAAGAAAATGAAACTATTCCTCAATAGTCAAGACAAAGGCATCTCAAGTCATCCCTTTTCAAAGTGTCAATTCCACTTCTACAGATTTTGTTTTCGGTGCTCTATTCTCACATATCAGGGATAACATATAATATCTTTCCCTTTGCAACTGGCTTATTTCACTAAGTGTGATGTTTTCCAGATTCATTTATTTTGTTGCAAATAACTGGATTTCATTTTTTTAATGCCATGTAGTAATCCGTTGTGTACACATCCCGTAATTTCTTTATCCAGTCTTTGGTTGATGGGCATTTAGGTTAATTCCATGTCTTAGCTATTGTAAATTTAGCTGCAGTAAATATGTTTGTGCAAATAGTTCTTTGGTTTACTGATTTCATTTCCCTTAGATAAATTCCCAGGGGTAGGCTGGGTCATATGGTAGGTCTTATTCAGATTTTTGAGGTATCTCCATACTGTCTTCCACAGTGGCTTTACCAGCTTACGTTCCCAACAACAGTGGATTAGGGTACCTTTTTCCCAACATCCTCGCCAGCAGTTGTTTGTGGATTTTTGTATGAAAGCCATTCTAACTGGGGTGAGGTGAAACCTCATTGTGGTTTTTATTTGCATTTCCCTGACACCTAGTGATCCTGAACATTTTTTCATGTGTCTGTTGGCCATTTGGATTTCCTCTTTTGAAAAATATCTGTTTAAGTCCTTGGCCCATCTCTTAAGTGGATTGTTAGTTTTGGTGTTGGTGTTGAGTTTCTTGATCTCTTGTAGGTTCTGGTTATTAATCCTTTATCAGTTGCATAATTTGCAAATAATTTCTCCTATTCTGTTGGTTGCCAGTTCACTTTCCTGTTTCTTTTGCCATAAAGAAACTTCTCAATTTGAGGCAATCCCATTTGTTAATTTTGTTTTTGTCTGCCTGAGCCTCTGGGGGTCTTTTCCAATAAGTTATTGCCTGTGTTAATGTCTTGCAGGGTTTCCCCAGTGGTCTCTAATAATTTGATAGTGTCAATAATCAATTTAGATCTTTAATCCATGTTGAGTGCATTTTTCTGTAAGGTGTAAGGTAGGGGTCTTGCTTCATACTTCTGCATGTGGAAATCCAGTTTTCCCAGCATCATTTGTTGAAAAAACTGTCCTTGCTCCAGGGCTTGGTTAGCTCCTTGGTCAAATATAAATTGGTAATAGATGTTTGAATTGAATTCTGGTGTTGGTGTTGTGTTCCATTGGTCTATCCTTCTATTTTTGTACCAGTACCAGGCTGTTTTGTTTATAGCTGCCCTGTATTATGCCTTGAAGTCTGGTATTGCGATGACTCCAGCTTTGTTTTTGTTGTACAAGATTGCTTTTGCTATTCAAGGTCTCCTGTGCTTCCATATGAAATTCAACATCATTTTGTTTTTTGATCTGAGAAGAATGTCTTTGGTATTTTGATTGGTATAACATTGAATCTGTAAATTGCTTTTGGAAGAATGGACATTTTGATGATATTGGTTCTTCCAAACCATGAACATGGCAGATTTTCCCAGTTTTTGTATCTTCTATTTCTTTCTTTAATGTTGTGTAATTCTCATTGTAGAGATCTTTGACATCCTTGGGTAAATATATTTCAAGGTATTTGATTTATTTTTGTAGCTGTTGTGAATGGGATTGATCTTTGAAATTCTTTCTCAGTTATGGCATTATCTGCATATGCACAGGCTGTTGATTTCTGTGTATTGACTTTATATCCTGCTACATTAGCAAACTCTTCTAAGAGTTCCAATAGTCTTTTAGTGGAGTCTTGGATCTCTTGTTTATAGAATCATGTCATCTGTAAATAGGGATAGTTTGACTTCCTCCTTCCTAATTTATATCCCTTTGATTTCTTTTTCTTGCCTAATGGCTTTGGCTAAAACTTCCAGGACTATATTGAATAGCAATGCTGAGAATTGGCATCCCTGTCTGGTATCGAATCTCAATGGGAATGCTTCCAACTTTCCCCCATTCAATAGGATGCTGGCTGTGGGTTTTTCATAAATTGCCTTGATTGTGTTGAGGAATGTTCCCTCTATACCCAATTTCCTTAGAATTTTCATTATGGAAGGATATCATATTTTATCAAATGCTTTCTCTGCATCTATTGAGATGATCACATGTTTTTTGTTCAGCAGATTGTTAATGTGATGTATCACGTTGATTGATTTGCGAATGTTGTAACATCCCTGAATACCAGAGATAAAGCCCACTTGGTCTGAGTAAATGATCTTTCTGATGTGTTGCTGGATTCTCTATTGGCAAAAATTGTGTAGAGGATTTTTGCATTTCTGTTCATCAGGGAAATTGGTCTTTAATTCTCTTTCTCTGTCAAATCTCTTTCCTGTTTAGGAATTAAGGTGATGCTGGCTTCATAGAAAGAATTTAGGAGGATTCTCTCCCTTTCAATTGTTTTGAATAACTTGAGAAGAATTGGAGTTAATTCTTCTTTAAATGTCTGGTAGAATTCAGCAGTGAAACCATCTGGTCCTGGGCTTTTTTTTATTGGGAGGACCTTTACTATTGTTTTAATTTCCATCTTGGTTATGGGTCTGTTTAGGTTTTCTATGTATTTATGGCTTAATTTAGGTAGGTTGTATGTGTTCAGGAATCTGTTTCTTTTAGGTTTGCAAGTTTTTTGGCATACAGAGCTTTGTAGTAATTTCTGATGGTTCTGTTTATTTCTGTTGTGTCTGTTGCTGTGTTTCCTTTTCATCTCTAATTTTATTGATTTGGGCCTTCTCTCTCCTTTTTTTTTTTTGGTTAGTTGGGCCAATGGTGTGTCAATTTTGTTTATTTTTTCAAAAAATTAGCTCTTTGTTTTGCTGATCTTTTGTATTTTTTATTCAATTTTTTAATTTCTTCTCTAATTTTAATTATTTCTTTTCTCCTACTAGTTTTGGTTTTGGTTTGCTGTTGTTTTTCTAGATCCTTGAGATGTATTGATAGCTCATTTATTTGGTGCCTTTCCAATTTCTCAATGTAGCGCCTATTGCTTTAAACTTTACTCTTAACACTGCTTTTGTTATATCCCTTAAGTTTTAATATGTTGTGTTGTCATCTTCATTGGTTTCCAGAAATTTTCTGATTTCTCTTATTTCCTCTGTGATCTACTGTTCATTCAGGAGCATGCCGTTCAGCCTCAATGTGTTTGCATATGTTCTAGAGATTCCTGAGTTGCTGATTTCCAGCTTCATTCCATTCTCATTTAAAAAGATGCATGGTATGATTTTTGATTTTTTTTTAATTTGCTGAGACTTGATTTATGGCCTAGTATGTTGTCGATCCTAGGGAAAGATCCATGCACTGGATCTATTTGCTTCATAAAAGAGACCCATCTATTTGCTACATAAAAGAGATGGGTTTGGTTTTTTAATCCATTCAGCTGCCAGTCTATGTCTTTTAACTGGAGAGTTGAGGCCATTTGCATTTCAGGTGTATATTGATAAGTACAACTTGACCCTGCCATTTTTCCAAAAATACTCCTATTTTTTACTTTGGATTTCTTTTGAACTTTTACTAAGAGATTTTCTCCCTTAACTTCTTTCCTAGTGATGACCATGTTTCTGTGTTTCTGTGTATAACACATCCTTAAGCATCCTTTGTAGGGCTAGATGGATAGTGACAAATCCTTTCAATTTCCATTTGTTATGGAAGGTCTTTTTTTCACCTTCATTGATAAATGAGAGGTTTGCAAGGTATTGACACCATTTTTTTTTTTTTCATAAGACTTGGACTATATCTTGCCATTCACTCCTAGCCTGTAGGATTTCTGATGAGAAGTTCACTGTTAGTCTAACTGGAGATGCTCTGAATTTAATCTGGCATTTCTCTCATGCACATTTTAGAATCTTCCTTTTAATTTTTTACTGTGGTGAGTTTGATTACAATGTGTTGTGGTGCACATCTTTTCTGGTCATGTCTATTAGGAGTTCTGTGTGCCCTCCTATACTTGGATATCCCTTTCTTTCTCCAAATTTGGGAAGTTCTCTGTTATTACTTCACTAAAAAGGCCTTCTAATCCTTTCTTTCTAGGGACTCCTGGAACCTGTATGTTGGGTTGTTTTATAGTATCCTGTAGATTCTCAACAATGTTTTTTAGATTTCTAATTTCTTCTTCTTGCCTTTGGTTTGACTGTATAATTTCTTGTGCTTTGTCTTCTAAGTCTGATATTCTTTCTTCTGCTTCACCGATTCTGTGGTTAATGCTCTCCACTGCATTTATTTGTTCTATTCAGTTCCTCATTTCATTTTGATTTCTCTTTAAGATCTCAATTTCATGGGAGAAATTTTCTGTCATATCCTATTCAGATTTCAGTAGTTCATGCATTTGCTTCTTATTTCTTCTTTGTAATCTTATAACCAATTTTTTGAATTCCATTTCTTGCATTTCTTCCATATCATCATCTTCACAATACAGTATTGAGGTGTTGTGTTGAGTGTGTCATGTTGTCTTCCGTATTCTTGTTTCTTGAATTGATGCATTTGTTGTTTGGCATTTGTGGAGATATTCGTTGGTTTCTTCTTTTGTTTTTTCCCTGAGGTAGCTTTTATCTTTTTACTGTGTCTCTGTAGATAAGTGGAATGTCTGCTTTCAGTGAATATCTAGAGACTTGTAGTAGGTGTGGCCAGACAGCTCTGTTCCGTTCTCCAGGGATAAGAGTGTGCCTAATGTGACAAACTCAGGTTTGCAGTGGTAAATCTTCTATCTCTTTTTTTTATTAGAAGGGAAATATTTTCTGCTCAGCTGAGCTCCTCTCCTGAAAGGAGACCAGTGCCTGAGCCCTAGCCCCAGTGGGTATAATATTTATCTGCTCTGTCCCAAAGACCACAGAAGGATCTGTGCAGTCCACAGTGTAAGTTCAGATTCCCCAGCAATGTCTCTCACCAGGTGACCAGGAAGCCCTGAGCATGTGGAGTCTCCTTCTGAGAATACACAAAGTCCCAGCCACACCATGAGTCCTCCCACATACCGTCTGCTTTTTTCCAGTCCAGATACAGACACCTCACACAGTCACAGGCTCCTAGCCCCCTGTGAGTTCTCCCCACCAGAGTCAGGAGTCTCCACTAGGCTGCTTTCTGGGTACAGACAAGCTGGCACAACTGTTACGTATGTCCAAAATGGTGCCTGCTCTATCTGCTTGTTACAGGATGCCATTGCAAAGTGATCAGGGACAGAGAAACATGTCCATCTTGTCCTTTTTTTTTTCTCCTCTAGTTTGGCAGGTACACTATCCCCCATGGCACTCCAAGCCAGGTTCTCTCTAGGTTCTCCTTGCGGCTTTACCACAGTGGCTTGGGCTGCAGCGATCTGGTCTTAGCTCACTTTCCAACACTTGTGCTGTTAGAGTCCCAAGTTACGGGCATCCACGCCCTCCATGGTGATCCACCATGTCCTTCTAATTTTGGTAGAGTTTCCTCCACCATTGTCACCCACATGGGAGACCCGGAAGAAACTCCTGGCTCCTGGCTTTGGATCAGTCCAGCTCTGGCCAGTGCAGCCATTTGCGAAGTGAACCAGTGGATGGAAGACCTCTCTCTGTTTCTTGCTCTTACTGTCATCTGTAACTCTACCTGTCAAATAAATACATAAGGCTCTTTAAAAAAAAAAACACATTTCAGGCCACTATTTGGTCTCAGAACCAAGTGCTGTGGTTATTAATCTCAATGCAGAATAGTGACTTTCCTCTTTTTGGATGGGGGTCTTGCTTTTGCAAAAAAGCTGCCAATTGCACAAACTGCCATCCCGTGGTGTGCCGCCAAACATCTTATTTGTCTTGATATTTCTTTCACAGAAATACATATGACAGATAAGGAGTCACTGGAGGATGCGTTTGCTTTGTCTCAGACAGATATTAAAACAATAAACTGTGTTGCCCTGGGATCCCCGTGCATGCACAGCCAGAGAACAAGGCCAAGACGAGATGTTTCTGAAAAGCAGCAAAGCAGCCGTTCCAGGGGAATTCCCCGGAAACGCCAAGTCCTGTGATAGCGTTGACAGAAAGCACTTTTCAATGCTCACGTTGTCTTAAGAGGATCAGCCGGCTGCTGCGGCTCTCACATTGAACTCCTTGAAATGACCACCCTCCTGCAGCCTCCGCAGGGGCGAGGGAGAAATCTTCCAGAGAAGTTACTTTGAGAGTTTCTTTTTTAGGCACTCAGCTACAGTTTGTCTGCTTCCCCCAAACTATTGGTGACTTACAATGAGAAAAAAGGACCCGTTCTTTCTTGAGAGATCTGAACGTGGAAGTTGCAGGGGCCGAAGAGTAGATGCTGCTTGTTTCCTGGGGTGTGAAGGAGAGCAGGTTGATGCCGCGGAGCAGGTGCGTGTTCATCAGTGACTCAGCTTTGCAAATGGAGCCAAGCCCTCTGTGAGTCGGCAGAGCTGGGAGTTAACAGCTTAGGAATGAGAAGGCGCATCCGGTGGCACTGGTAGTGACTCGAGTGTGGAGGTAGGGATTCTTGGTGCTGCTTGCGTAGGAATATGTCCAGCCACAGAGGTGGTCCCCTCTTCTCCTTGCCTTATTTCTGTTCAAAAATAAATCTCCACACCCAGTGAATGGAAGTACCTCTTGCTCCTGATGAAGGAGAAAGAGGTTAGCGTAGTTCATTTCAACTGGATGGTTTGAACAGTTTTAAGAACAATACTAAGAACCCAAACCACCATTTTCAAAAATCATGGTATCGTTCACATAAAAGGCCTGTAATCCAAAACTATTGCAGCTGGAGAACTTGAGAGCAATGTTGAGAAGATGCAATCTGAGAACCAAGTAACAGGCCACATTTTTAGATATGTCTCCTTGGGTTTTGTGTGTGTGCAGGGTGGATGCTTGGCTCCCAATAGCTTTTCACAAACAAGCCTCTGAGAAACACCTCAATAGACCCAGTGGGCCCTGTGTGTTTATCATCTCCCCCCTTAGCCGTTGCCATGCACGCTGTTGCTATGCAAGCCGTAGAAACACTTCCAAAAGATAGGCTTTTACCAGCAAGTCCTAGCCCCTACTATCAGTTTTACAATGTTCCCCCGAGGCACAATGTGAGCTAGTGTAAAAGGCCAGAGCTGGGAGTTAATGATCCTGGTAACCCTGGCCATGCGACCTTGGCCATGTCTCCCAGCCACACCCATGACCATGTATCCATCCCTACCAGGTGAGCGTTGAGTGACATCTCTCAGCAAAGGCCCTTTCAGGCCACTGGAAGCATTTTAGGTCGTTTTCTCCTTCGCTGCTTCTTTCTTTCTTTCTTTCTTTCTTTCTTTCTTTCTTTCTTTCTTTCTTTCTTTCTTTCTTTCTTTCTTTCTTTTTGACAGGCAGAGTGGACAGTGTGAGAGAGAGAAAGGTCTTCCTTTGCCATTGGTTCACCCTCCAATGGCCGCCGCGGCCAGCGCACCGCGCTGATCCGAAGGCAGGAGCCAGGTGCTTCTCCTGGTCTCCCATGTGGGTACAGGGCTCAAGCACTTGGGCCATCCTCCACTGCACTCCCGGGCAACAGCAGAGAGCTGGCCTGGAAGAGGGGCAACCAGGACAGAATTCGGCGCCCCGACTGGGACTAGAACCCGGTGTGCCAGCACCACAAGGCGGAGGATTAGCCTAGTGAGCCACAGCGCTGGCCCTCCTTCGCTTCTTAGCATACTCATGGTCTCCTGGATTGTTAGCAGGTATCAGAGGACATTGGGAGGTTTATATTGATCCAGAGACTGGACATTTGCTTTTCTGTCTCTTGTATGTAGGGCTGTTGGGAATACCAGGTAGGAGCTCCCTAGACCCAAGGCAGATAGCCTCAACACCAGCGGAGCAGCTGTCCCCGAGCAGTGGTGGGACATGAAATGGACAAGGTACGGCCTTGAGCACCCATCCCGTGAGTCACCACCAGCCCCCACTGAGGGCCTGGTCTCCAGGAGCTGCAGCACACCCAGAGGAGATCCAGCTGAGCCCCAAAGGAAGCTCATTCCTGGCACTTGCCCTCTTCTCTACCTGAGGAGGAAGTTCACTGAGCTTGCTGTTTCGGCCAGCTGTTAGACTGATCCTGAATGATTTAACAATTGAAACTTCACTGTGTATGCACCTAAAGGAATTATTTATATACATCATTCAGTTCTTATTTTTTTTTTCCATGGCTGCCCGGAGAAAACAAAACTAATCTCAGAGGACACTGGCACAAGTTTCCTCAAACTAATAGATTATAGTAAATTGCCTTGTCAAAGTTAAAACAGACCTCAGTGTCATAGGGCCTTGTCTGTCTTCAACATCCCTTCCAATGGCAGAAAGCACTTTTGCAAAAGCTATCCTCAGTCCTGCCAAGGTAAACACTCCAAGGTTGAGATTCTTCCTCATTTTACTGAATGAAATGTTACAAAAATCTTCCGCGGGGGGGGGGGGGGGTGTCAATACCTGTGAGTAGACAGATCACAAAGGCCTCTTCCAGGCAGTGACGTGCATCAGCATGCGTTCAGCAGCCATGCCTTCCGCCGCTTGTCTGGGAGGTTAACCTGACCCTCTGTGGCCTGGAGGGAAGGGAGGTATGTGGGAGCAGTGCAGCAGTGAGTTAAAACCGTGCTGCTGTCCTAATTCCACATCGCACAGGGCTGAAATGATCAAAGGATATCCATATGGGTGAGTGGTATGTTTGGGTTTATTGTTGCTTTGTGAATTTGGATTTTTTGGGGGAGGGATGCATTTGTTTTCCTCTAATGGAAAAGCAGAAAGAGAGATCTTCCAGCTGCTGGTTCACTCCCTGAATTCCCACAACAGCCAGGACTGGACTGGGCCAAAACCAGGATGCCAGAACTCCGTCTGGGTCTCTCATTTGGGAACAGGCTCCCTAAGCGCTTGAACCACCATCTGCTGCCTCCCAGGATCTACTAGCAGGAAACTGGACCAGAAGCAGAGGAGCCAGGGCTCTAACCAGGCACTCTGATAAGGGACGCAGGCATCCCAAGCAGCCGCTTAACCTGCTGCATCCCAAACCTGTCTCAGATTTTGTTCTTTAAATTAGGAGAACTTTGTGTCCCGAGAACCCCAGGCTCACTGCTCAAAGTAAGCCCCCGTGTGTTCACCACAGGCACTTTTCTGGATTTCTAGATTCCACGTACTTATTTCCATGAAAGACATGTATTTCAAACCAAGCTGTGAGTGACGTGGTATTTGATAACAATGTGAGCTAACTAAGAACAGAAAAAAAATGACAACCCCAAAGTGTTCTAAGTATCTTACTCAGCTCCTCCAAAATCTTCAAATGTTTCTTCTTCCAGTCTTCAAAATTCAAAACTTGTAGTAAAATGTAGTCATACAGAGCTCCCAGTGTGGGCAGTAACTGGGTTCACCTGCACAGCCATGGTGTCCGCTAACGCCATTCTGCCGTAACCCTGGCCCACATCCTTGCTGGCCGAGTCCGGGTCCCAGCGTGTTTGGATTGTATGCACCCCCCTGCACACGCACATCCAGATGTGAAGATAAACCCCAGTGGCACAGGGGAGCAGCTTGGCTTTGGGTGTATCACGGATGGGAATCAGCAGCGTTCCCTGCGGCAGCCAAGGGGCACAGCCTATCCAGGTGTCTTGACATCTCAGAGCATAAATCCGTGTAAGGGGAGAAATGGCACAGCCGCCCCCTCAGCATCTCACCCTCCCCACGCCGGGAGTGCGTGGAGATCTCTGGGGAGATGCTGCAGAGTCTCCTGGGGCGTAACCCAGTTGGTGCTGCATGGCGGCTGGCTCTCTCGGCTGGGGCATGGATCTAGCGAGAGGATGTAGCAGCTTGCCCAGACAACGGGAGGGAAGCCGGAGGGAGAGATTCTAGGGAGCGTGGAGATTCTCCTGAGGCTGGGCAGGGATACCTTTGTCCTCCTTGCGTGTTGGGTAATAGATGAGATTGTGGGCTCTGGCTTCAGATCGCTGGGCAAGTCTCTGAGCTGCTGTATCCCTCTGTTTCCTCCCCAGGAACGTGAGGGTGGCGATCATAATGGTTAATAGTGTTTTGTGACGAGTTGGTGAGTTAATCTGCACATCTGACGCTTAGCAAGTGTTAGTGAGTGCTAGCTGTTAACACGAGCGCAGCTGAATCTCCTCCATCTCATAACGGACTGGCCGTGTACCAGCCATAATCACATGTTTGCTTGGGTTACTGTGGTTATCAGTGCCTGGATTTTTGGCTGACTAAAGTCCAGGATCCCTGGTGACAAAGTGACGAACATCATCACAAACCCAGAGCTTCTCCTGTAGTATGTGTCCTTTATAGGAGAAGCTGCCTGGAACAGGTTCAGGGACCATCCTGATGTCCCTCCATGGGAAAAGTACTTTGAGGCTCTGAGTCTATCTGACAGTGTGATCAAGACCCATTTCGATGATTGCCCTGTTGCTGGGTCCTTTTCTGGGTATTAGAGAGGTAGCAGTAGGGCCAGCACCATGGCACACTAGGTTAATCCTCCACCTGCAGTGCTGGCATCCCACATGGGTGCCGGGTTCTAGTCCCGGTTGCTCCTCTTCCAGTCTAGCTCTCTGCTGTGGCCTGAGAGGTCAGTGGAGGATGGCCCAAGTGCTTGGGCCTTTGTACCCGCATGGGAGACTGGGAAGAAACTCCTGGCTCCTGGCTTTGGATCAGCACAGCTCCAGCCATTGCAGCCATTTGGAGAGTGAACCAATGAAGGAAGACCTCTCTCTCTCTCTCTCTCTCTCTCTCAACTCTACCTGTCAAATGAATTAAAAAAGTAGCAGTGACCCCAGTGTAGTCCTCAGAGCATCCTCACAGAGACATGGGTAATGAAATTGTGAAATCCGTTGAGGTGATGAGAGAATGATAAGGAACCAGAAACAAACCACCCCAGAGTGGCGTGGTGGGTACCGTGGTTGGTGTCAGGAGACAGGAGGTAAAGATGTGGAAGGGAGGTGATGCTGGAACGAAGATGACAATTCGGGAACCAAGTTAAGTGTCAAGGAGCATCAGCCACGTGAGGCTCGATGAAAGCGAGACGTGTTAGTCTCTCACAGCCTAACCCCCAAAGTCTAGCTGAAGTTGAACTTGACATCCTTGACCTCGATGTGGGCAGTGAGGCCAGCACATGGTCAGCAGCCCTTGTTCCCTCCAAAAAGGTGCGTTTCTCTCCTGGTTGATGTTCTTGCCAATCCTTTCCTTCCACACATCCCTGTCAGACCTCTTGCAGCCTGGAAACTTCTGGCTAATTTGGATTTGACTAAAACTTTTGTACCATGACATTCTGTAAAGAGATTCAATTATGTTGCTCGGTGTTTGTGGGTAACTGCTGCCCATAAAAAGTTAATTAATCAGGGCTGTGTCAATTTCCTCGTGCCATGTCAATTTGCTGCAAGGTAATTAATCACTAATCACCCACCAAGCAGCAGGCCGAGGGACAATCCACAAGCCATTTATTGTCTTCCCCCAAATAAATGGCGCACACAGCCAGGAAGAAACACATCTTGCCTTTCATAATATTTTTATCGACACTTTTGCATGTTGTAATGGACTGCAGCAACAAGCAGCCGCAGTTCAATGGAATATGAATATTAAAGGAACAAATGAGTGGAGATTTATAGGACATTGCGTTTCTGTTATGTCAGTTTTGAGATTAAACCAAGCAAATGAACAGTGAAAAATTACTCTTCCATGTGGAGAATGGTGATTAGACTTGTACATTAATTAGAAATTTTTGTTTTCCTATTCAATGCATTTCAAATGAGGATGTCCTATAAGGAAATGTTTGTCCAAAATGGAGATTTATTCACTTCTAAACAGCAGTATTTAATATCAACATGCATTTTGTAGTGAAACAAGAGTTGATCCCAAATGTGTGTTTCAGGGATAAATTTATGTGAACACAACAACCGGAGATTGCACAAATGAAGGAGCTGTTTTGGTCTTTTTGTAAATGACTTGAAAGTATGAGGCCCTCTTCTGCTCCCTCTTTTTTCCCCCAAATATCTGCAATTAAAGGAATTTTAAAGATTTGAAAGCCGTTGCAGTTTGGTTTTGGCCTGGAACCCAATACACTCTAACATTTAATTTTCCAAATGGCACCATTTAAAAAGAGTGACCTAGTTGTATGCAGACACTGCATTATAAACCAATTAGCTGGGCCTTTATTGGAGATTCATTTTAAAAAAACCTTCTTTTTGGCCATTTGGAAAATTATCAGTTTTTTGTTTTTGACTGCTCCTTGTGATGTTTATCGCTCAATGCCCTGCCTCTGAAATTGCCCCTCCATGAGCAGTGGCTGACTGTTTGTCTCTCCTCGGCGCGCTACCAATTATGCTGCTTCTTGATTGATAGCCCAGCACACGGAATGGGAGTCCCCCAAGGGGGATCCTGCAAAACCCATGAACCTGCTGTTGAAATGCATCCGCACCCCCAGAGTGGTGTATTTCCTACTGTAAATTACTCAGGAAACAATTCAACCCCAGGTTAGCATGAACATCTCTCTGTCTTTAAACCTACCAGGGGTGGGGAAAGGTGACTCTGTGGGGCCAAGGGAGAGGAAGTGTGGGACAAAGAGAGAGCCCCTCCTCCATTCCGATGGCACACCTTTTCCCCGGGCATCTGGCAGTCTCATGCAAATTCAAACCAGTGCACAAATGCAAAGAATAATTGCCCATTAAAGCGGTTGTATATTTTTATGGCTTTGATGCAGATTCTGCCCCCCTGTCGGGTTTTGCATCTGCTACTATTCTGTCTCTCCCAGAGCTCTAAAACTTTAATATGCAGTTTATAACCCTCAAGTATTTTCCACTGGTTTTGTGTTTCTTCTCTCGGGATTTCTGGGCTGGCAAGATGATCTCATTTGTGTTTATTTTCGAAGGTAAGCACCATGTTCATAAAAGAGACAGGGAAGAGACACCCTCGTCCCTGTAAATACATCAAGCCCGAGCTCCTCTGAGGTGGAGACTGGGATTTTGTCTTTGAGGGGGAGACAGGCAGCATGCAGTTGATGCTTTTGGTAAATGGCTCATTTGGCTGGTGGATACACCCACACATCTTCCCTTTAAAAGTGTCGATACTTGAGCACATCACAGCACGCCTCTTGTTACGTGCCTTAAGTTTTCATCTCATTGAGTTCCATGGTATAGAGCGCCTTACTTCCAACAACTGAGAAGATTACTCCACGGACCTCCCATAATATGCTCCAGGTATAAATCCAGCTGAAGGCTGAGAGTGGGCGGGTTGGGAATGTTGAAGTGTCAATAAGATGTGCAGTTGGTTATTTGCTCCTGTCCCGTGCCCTGTTTGCTTGGAGAGATTCATTTCTAGCTCATGAACTAAATCCAATTTTTGCTGCAGTGAGACCACATTTTTCACTTTGATTCATGGTTTAAGAAGGAACTTCTCCAGGATGATGAACCTGTGGCTTTTCCCTTCCTCATCTTCCTTAGGCCAAGAACTAAGGACTTCTGTGGACGATGTCCACGTATCAGCCCAAATACTTTGCCGAATCCCTGATTGATGATCTATTTACCTGTTTGTTCACCCGAAATGTAAGAAGAAAAAGATCAAACTCCAGTGCTGAGGTTCACAAATGCCTGTCGTACAATGTCATTTTTGTCTCCAGAGTTGTTCTTGATTAACAAAGAGACATTGACTACAGTTAATTGACATGGCAACTGATATAACTTCAATTTTCACCAGGTTTTGCTCCATCCCAGAAATAGGACATTGTGAATTTCCATTTAGCATTTTGCTTTGCATTTATCAAAGACGTCTTGCCCATTTATTGGACCCATACTCTTGAACTGCTGTGTTGATTGACAGCATGATGACAATAACTCAGCAAAAGATGAGTGTCGTGTAACAGAGTAAGCCTGTGGTTCAGATATTTTGTTCCTATGTGATTGTAGGATAAAAGCATTTTGGTCTTGTTTAATCTGTACCTTAATCACATGCTTCAAATATATAGCCCCATTCCAGCATCTACAAGTCAAGTTACCTTGTAGGCATGTAAGAAAAATACATGTCCCTTTCATCTGACGTGTGAAGAATGTTTGACGTACAGGTGTGGGTTGGTTTTGTTGTTGTTTGCCATGAAAATTGGCCATTTGTCTTAGGGGCATGAGATGGAACTATGGTATTGTAAACCATCCATCTAGGAGAAAAACCCTGTACTGAATGTGGGTAGAAATACAGCAGGTGCCAGTTCACATCAGATAAGTCTGAGTTGGCAAACACTGTTGTTTTCTATTGTTCCTTGTTGGCACACACAACTGCAGCATTCATGGACTGTTCTAGCTGGATTTTGAGAGAACATTGTGTGGGACGATAAGGAGCATGTGATGTGACTCTGTACCTTTTAATAGGCATTGCCTGGTGTGTATGGGGGAAGAGTTTGTCTCACTTTTCCCCAGAGTAAGAATCTCAAACCCTGATATTGGTGCTGCGGTAATAATATTAAGAGAGAATGTAAGTGGAAGCTCTGATCAATCCACGTATAAATGTGTTTATACCAGCCGTCTCCACTTTCATTGCAATCACACATGTTCTGTGCATGGTTACATCTTCTGGACCAGTGCGGCATCTCTGGAAATGGAAGTAGAAGCCATCTTTCCAGCGATCATGCTGGAGCTCGGGGAATGGGACTTGCACACTCTTCATCTGCAGAGTGTGGGAAGGCCCCCGTGATACAGGACAGTGTGGAAGGAGGTGGACAGACATTGCTTAACCACAGATGGGTGACAAGGCAGTGTCAGTTACCCAGTACCTGCCCAGTCCCAGACACTTGGCTAAATCAAGGAGCAGAGTGGACTGAGACCACCGCCCTCATGGAGCTTGCATTCCAGCATTAGTTTCAACACTGCCATCTGAGCTATTTGAGTTTGTCAAATGGCCGAGGAGGAGGATGGCAGCCTTGTTGGAAAGGGAATTTGAAAATATAGATGATAAGGAAGGGTGAAAATCAAGAAGGGAAGGAAACAAGCAAGGTAGGAAGAGAGGGAGGGAAAGAGAAGGAGAGGGAGGAAAAGGAGGAAGCAGGAGGGAATGGAGGGGAATGATGGAGAGAAGGCAGGCATGGAAGAGGTAAGGAGGGGGAGAGGAGGAGGGAAGGACAAGGAGGAAGGAAGGAAATACTTGTTGAGTGTGATGACCAGCGGAGGACTTCACAGAGGGACACTTTGTCCACTCTGCAGCCAGGGCAGCAAAGAGGCCACTGAGCAGGCACTTCCCTGGGGCCGTGGAGGCGCCACGCACTTTGTTCTGGAAGCCTGTGGCCCAGAGCATAATCCGTGCACCCTCTGTGTTTTCCCGAAAGGAGCTTGGTCTCCCAGGAAGGTGACATGTAAGCCAGGCGTTGATTTGTGGTCTTTCCTGTGTTCCTTGTTCAAGATAGGAGTCCGTCCAACGATCCCTGCTTGGAGGGGCCCATGGGGCCCAGTAGTCTGACCTGCAGATACCTTATCCTGTTTCAGGAGAGACAAATCCATCCTGAAACAGCACCCAGGGCACCCTGGCGCTCCGCTTCTGACAGCGTGTGCTCCCCTCACTGTGTCGCGGGGCTTCTGTTCCACGTTGTCTCTCAGCATCTAAATCCTCCAAGAGTGACTGCAAAAGCGGCTTGTTGCCGAGAGGGATCTTGTCTCGCTCACCGGCCGCGTAGCCGGTGATAATGAATGGGTCAGCGTAATTACCAGGTTTCTTCGCACAGACAGCCAGCTGCTCTGCCACATTGTGAATTTTTCATTTTCTCTCCTTCACAATCCGAAGCGTTCCTACGAAAACTTAATCTCTGAACTGTGGCAAGATAGAATTGCAGTCTGATGCATGCCTGCCCGTTTTCTGAAACGAGGGTCTGGGCGCCCGTGGTGACGCTGGCGCTTTGGTGATGTTCGGATTTCCTGACTGTCCCCTGTTCAGGCACGCCCCTCTGTCAGCTTGCAAGCTTGGTAGCTGAAATGTGATCCGGGGATGTCAGTTGCCAGGGCTGGCAAGAGAGTTCCATCAAATGATTTGTCCTCAACAGTAAAAATGTTGGAAAATAGCCTTGCTGGTGTTCTTGAGTGAATGATATAGTCATTCTGGCATGGCTCCCTAATCCTAGTACTTTAATCACATTATGAGAGAAAGATGTGATAGGTTCCATCAGGCAGGGTGGCCTCTTCCCATCCTGATCACTGTGGGTTACAACAGCCCGTCGGACTTCAGGGCCCCTGGGTTGGTTCCCGTCCATGTGATTCCTGGAGGTGGTATGGGATTGAGAATGGGTTCTGTGGGTTGGTACCATGTGGGCACCTCACGTGTATTTCTCAGGTCTCCAGGTCACTAACGTGGCCAGCCCCAGCCTCCTAGGAAGCAACCTGTGACTGCCCTGTGGTCTCTCGGGAACACTTTTTTCTTCCTCCAGCTTCCTTTTGTGCCTTTTTGCTTGTTCTTTACGTACACCTCACTGAGTACCTGCAGAAGTACGCGTGGAAAGGATTCCGGGTAGAGTGGGAAGGCGTGGGTGGGCTGCTGCTTGGACACAGGGTGGAGATGGTGACCTCTCCTGCGAGGTCAGGTGCTCTGCAGAAGCCCGGGAGAGGCAGTGTGTGTGTGCTGGGTGCAGGTCAAGAGCTCAGAGCCTTTTCTGCGGCTCACCTGGCATAGCAGCTTCCTAGGAGGGCTCTCCTCTATGGGATGTAGTCGGGATACCCTGCCTGGATGCCGGGGCCAAGCGTGGTCAGCGGGCAGAGCTGGGTTCCCAAAGGTGCTGCGGACCTTGTGCAGTCCTGATTCGCATGTAAGCTAGGGTCACCTTGTCCCAGATGGAGCCACCAGGATGGAGTATCAGGGGTCTCAAGGAATTATCCAGCTTAATGCCCCGTGTGACTCCTCACCACGGCTCTGAGAACTTTCCCCCAGGGGAGAAAACCCTGGCCACGCTTTGCTCTCAACAGGAAGAAGCTCCCAGACTTCTCTGTTGGTAAATCTGGCTGTTGTGTTTGCTTTGAAAAGCTGCTTAGGAGGGTAGCGGGCTCCTAGATGCTGGTAGCAATGCGTTTCTCGGGACGTGAGTGGTGACTGCACCCGTGGTATGTGCATGTGTGGGAATACTTCAGTGAAAAATCCTCACAGGTCATGAATCTGCATAAAGAGAAATAAGAATGGAATGGGGAAAGAGGTATGAATAAACAGCTAACCAGGTGCACTCAGCCCCAAGGTAGCTACTAGTATGTGGACATTCGTGCATATGTATAAACAAATACACATGTATGCACTTGCACGGAGATACCGTGTGTAAATACATCCTACATTCATATTTATATGCACAATATGCATATCTATACTATACAGCCCTTCAGGGGCATACACATCCAGATGTACATTTACACGTCTGAAGGGGCTTCAGAGAGTTCATGAACTTCAAAGATACTGTGAATTTTCCACCAACTTTGGGAAGCCCCCGTGTGCCTATGTAGATGCAGGCATTTTAAAAGTTCAAGGAAATGGAATTAAAAGGTAAGTGTGTTTTGGTGCAAAATGTTTTGACATCCATGCATACAAAGGGTCCTCAAAAATTTTACGGAAAATGTTTATTTTGGAAAAAAAAAAAAGAAAGCTAGGCATGGATTTCCCAACTTCTTTGCACCAGAATACACTTTTCGTTCCATTTCCCGCAAACGCTTTGGCGTCCCCTGGGGTACCGTGGTTGAGAAGGCATTGCATGTGCGTCTTTGTTAACCTTGCAGTCTGTGTAGCGAGCCTTCCTCTGTTGGTCGCCTACCCTGTTCTCCAGTGACTGCTGTCCTACCCAGCCGTTCTCTGCCTTTTGTCTCGCCATCTCAGCAGGGTGGGGAGCCGGGATCTCACCTGGCCCTGCAGGGACAAGGCCCTGGAACACGTGGCCCAGAGGGCAGGTGTGCATCTGATCGCCTTCCCTCTGTCTCTCCTCTCGCCCACAGTGCCCGGCTTCCCGTATCCAGCCGCCACCGCCGCGGCCGCCTACCGAGGGGCGCACCTCCGAGGCCGCGGGCGCACCGTGTACAACACCTTCAGGGCTGCGGCGCCCCCGCCCCCGATCCCGGCCTACGGCGGGTAAGTGGGGCAGCCCCCCCCTCCAAGGCGGGCCTCCCTGCACCACCCTTCCCTCCCTCTTTCCTCCCCTCCCCGGAGGCACGGAGCTGTTTGCCCGCGCATGATGGTCTTGGTTGCCCCTCCAGAACGGCCCCAGCATGCAGCCCGGCCCGCGCCTGCAGTGGTGCACCTTGCAAAGAGTGTTGAAAAATGAGTGTAATTTGTCCTGTCATGGTTGGTACCTTTAAGCATTTGACATGTCACATGTTGTTATGTAAATTCTCTTTGAGACTGAATGCTGGAGAACAGAGAAATGGTTACAGCCTAAGATGTATTTCTGATGATTGCAAACATCTGGTTATTAAGGAGGTTGGACCACTTTTGCCCCTGAATTCCTCCACGGAGGGATGTGAGGGTTCCATACATAAAAATCGCTGGGGTGTAGTCGCTCCCCTCCCCAAAGACGTCTTGTGCTTTGAGGTTTATGAACCTTTGTGTGAGAAGAGAAATTGGGTGTTGCGTCAAAGGCAAACATTCAAGAGTTGAGTGAAATTGGAATTAAGATGCTTTTTTGGTTGTGTTTCACAAACGCATTGGCTTTCTTGTCTCCTCTGTGAGGAGATTGCAGATGGGTTTGTTCCCAGCTGCTTGTTGGGTCCTTAATGTGGGACTTCAGTGTGTGGCCAAGTGAGCATCAAAAAATGGTGGTGAACGCTTTAAAAAAAAAAAAAGGTGCTGACGTAGTGGCTGGCAATGGTGAGGTGCTACTTTTCCTGCCCTTTGTTAGAAGCACCAAGAGAACATTCCTGGCCCTTAGGGTTGGAGAGGGAAGGATGCTTCTAAGGCAGTGGCCCTAGAACAGGGGGGCATTTGTAAGGAAAACAGTGGTGCTGGTTGTCAGGACAGGATCACGAGATGCAGGTCCATCAAGGGGTGCAGTCCAGGGATGCAGGGCAGTCCCTCCATCGCAGGGAGTAGTTAGGCTCAACTTGTCCGCCACGCTGCCATTCAGAGACCCTGCTCTGGGGGAAAGTCCGCAGTACCCAAGAGAGTCTGCTAGGAGGCTTCTCTGACCTGTAGCTGACTTCCTGTTCCTTAGAGAGAATATAGCCACCCTCAGGACTGGCAGGCAGGGTTAAATGTGGTTTTCAACAGCTCTGTTGCTTATACGTCTGATGTCATCTGAATTAGCCTGGTCAATGCTCCATCACACTGATGATGGCAAGGAAATATTTTTCATCATTTTTTCCTATCTCACCCATTCTAAAATAGAGCATTTGAAGTGTTTCCAAATAAAACAAAGTTGAAAGTATAAAAAAAAGAAACTAGAGTGCAAAGGACGAAGACAGTGCTTTTCAGTTTTCTTGTGTAATTAAAGTGGAGTCAACTCATAGCTTCCTAGTGGACAAAGTCACAAAAATAAATAAATAAATAAATAAATAAATAAATAAATAACAAACCAGAGATCAACTGGCCCTAAGTTCTCCCTATCCTCCAAAATGCATTTACATGTCAGAAACCTTATCTATCTGACCATATGTCTTAAGGTATCATTGAGAGTATAATTTGTACCTACAGCCCCACAGTATTGAGCCCATTTTATAGTCCAGAAATGCGGTAGAGGTTTTTGTTTTTTTTTTTCCCAAGGTCACATAAGGAGTCATGAAGGAAGAAAGAAACAAACAAGTTACCCTCTGGGCTCATGTAATTATGAAAGCAAGATTCATAAGCTATAAATGCAAAATTGCAGGTTTCTACCACATTGGTTTGTCTGAAAATTGTTATCTTACCTCAGTACATAGTAATTGCAGCTTTTTGCTGTGTATACCCTCAGCATCACACTATATTGAACAGAAAAAAAATAATAAAGTAAAATTATATGGCTTATCCTCACATGGACAATTTATAAAAATCTCAGCATAACACACCTGCTATAAAATTGAAATTTTCTAACTTATAATGAACCTGCTCTTTGCCGGGAATACCCATGCATAACTAATTAATGCCACAATCACCAGGGAGAGACACAGGCACTTCCAAATGGTAAAACAGTGTGTCTCTGACTACTTCTGATGGGATTTAATTTTAATATTCCACCAGTATGCCTAATCATTGTGGTTGTGATGATGGATTGTGCCTCTTTAGTGACAGTAGTATGGCTAGGATTCTCCAACCATACTTCGCACTAAGAACTCAGAGCAGGACTCCACCGGGAGTGCCGTGCAGGGTTTTCACGTCTTCCTAAATCTGTAAGAGCGAAGTCTCAGTCGAAAAGAAGGAAATTCAGCTGATAGCCTGAGTGCTCCCTTGGATTTCAGACTTTCTGGAGTGCTCTGGCATCTTAAAGGATTCATGGGACCAGCTCATCTCGGAAAGGACTAGAGAAGAGCAAGCCACAGAACATGAGCTGGTTGGGAGATGGGCCCCCCCCCCCCCCCTTGAGTTTGTGGAGGCAGGTAGCCTCCTGTTTCCAGGAGATGATGTCATTGGGATGCAGGTGGTGCAGAGCTAATGGGAATCTCCTGGAGGAAATCTTCTGAAGGAAGATTTCTATGTTTAACATCTTTCTTCAGTCCTAGTCAACTCAACTCCCTGCTCATTCATATTTGTTTGTTTGTTTGTTGGGGGAGTGCTAAATAGGCAGAGACAAATAGCATCTTTCAAGGTATTTCTTCCAGTCAGAGTGGGGATGGGTGACATACAAGCTAACGATTTTGTTAAATATGGTAAGCAGTAAGGTAGGGTTTTTTGTGAACACCAAAATATGTTCTTATCCAAGCCCTAGGAGTTTAGAGAAGACTTCCCAAGAGAGAGAAAAATAAAGGATACAGCTAAGTCCAGTCATCTCCTGAGATGCCATGTTAGGATCTTGTTCTTTGAGTCTCCTCAACACCAGGTGATCCCATTCTTTCCTAAGATATCATTGAAATGTATTAAAGAATTATTTACGTTCCTGCTGTCATCAGTTGAAGAGCTATTTAACTGCCAACCTAAACCTCTGTTCTTCATGAAGGTTCTACTGTGAATCTCTGTGGTTGCTAAAATCCGAAGCAAAAGTGAGTCATGTATCATAGGTCCATGGTGGATCCCACATCCCCAGCCCTCCACAGAAAACTGGTGAATGCTACCACATCTCCCTGGCTGCATTTGTAGAGCCTTGGGTGATTCCAGCATCAAGATAATCACATAAGACTCACTAAGGATGCCTTTCCACTCACCCATTTCCTTTTATAGATTCGATGTTTCTGTCCAACTCGTGATATTTTCTGAAGTTCCCTCCAATAACTTAAAAACACAAGATTTGAAGAAGCCCTCATCTATTTTCTTGCACCTGCCTACACTGAATACTTTAAGGACATTAATGCATAATTATTCCTTCTTGGGGCAGGGACTGTATTGAGGATGATGAAGGAATCCTCAAAACAAGTAGAAGACCCTAAACCCATCCAGCCAAGTCCCTATTGATTGCTAAGATGGATGGAAAGGGCTATGTGATGTTAGAAGGAGCAGGCTAGGATTCGTACAGTCCTACCTAGGGTTTGAGACAGATTAGACTGAGCCCCAAAATCCTATCTCATGCAACCTTAGTAGCTTAATTAACCTCTGTAGAGTCAGTTTCCTTAGAAGGAGAGTGAAGAATGGTCTTGCCTTTGCAGGATTGATCAATGGTGTAGTGGGGACGTGCATGCAAGCTTACAAATAGGAAGTCCCGTTGTATGCCACAGGTTCAGTCAACTGTAGCTTCTAGGCTGAGGTTGATAGAGTTATTGAATTTTTATTAGCTGCCCACACTCTGCTCTTTTTCAATGCCCTTTTGGCATGTGTTCAACACACAGGTGAATCTTAGATCTCCCTCTATGCATTATTTACCTTCTTGCTGGGAGGCACCCACAGTTCACAGACCTCCCCTACCCCCAGGCCACAGAGATGGGTTTGGACAGAGGCACTTGAATTGTTTATGGAATGTACAGATTGTAAATAAAATATTAGCTAGGGAACAGTTTCACAGAGAGCTGAATAGATGAGGTTTTCCATATCTCTCCTTGAATTTGATCCTGGAGTTGAATTTGATAGAGGAACCACAAAGTCTGGTCTGTCTCCTTAGGGCTCACATTTGGGAGAAATGAACATTGGGTAATTACTCTTCAAAGGAGCTTGAAAACTGATGATGTGTGGACCAAGATAGCACTTGGAGACACTGGAGACAAAGCCTCCAGACTCTGTGTAGAATCCAGTGTTAGAAGACTGCAGCTCGACCCCTCCCTTTCCAGAGGAACCCTGGGAGATTGGCCTCACCATGTTCTTCTTCTTAATTATTAAACAGCTACAAATCAAGTGCCTAGTGCATACCATTTATCTTGCATAAGGATACAATAGGGTGCTATAATGGGGCACCATAGGACGTTTTAAAAAAATCCTACCCAAATCCTACCTAAGCATGCAGTGTCTGTGTAGGGTTTTGGACTTTGTTCTCTGGGAACCTTTGAGTAAAGGTGTTTTACACGTTCTCAGGTAATTAATTCTGACACATCTGTGCACAAGTTCCCAGAGTTAGCCTGTTTGAAGTATGTTTGCAATGCTGTGTGCTACTTTGAGTAAAACAAAGATACAATAGTAGTCCAGCAGAAAGCTTCTGAATATTGGCCAGTGCAAGAATGAACCCTGCAAGTAGATCCTTGGGGATGTTTGCAGATTCAGGTTTACAAAAACCCAAATTCTGACACCAGAATCTGGCACTATTTTTGTATATCTTTCTGTTTGTAAATTAGCCATGTGTTCTAGTTTTATTTTCTGAATGTCAGATCTGCAACCAGTGTATCTGATGCTTAGGAACTTTCTCATTTAATATAAACACTAGGACTAAAGTCTTAATTACCCATGATCAGACTACTTCCTAGAATTCTAACTTTAATTTTATGAGAGAGGATAATTTTTTTTAAGATTTATTTATTTGAAAGAGTTAGAGGTCTCCATCCACTGTTCCACTCCCCAGTTGGCGGCAACCAGAGCTGCACCGATCTGAAGCCAGAAGCCAGGAGCTTCCTCCATGTCTCCCATGTGGGTGCAGGGGCCCAAGCACTTGGGACATTTTCTACTGCTGTCCCAGGCCATAGCAGAGTACTAGATCGGAAGTGGAGCAGCTGGGACTCAAACCAGTGTCCATATGGGATGCTGGCACTGCAGACCGCGGTTCCACCTGCTACACCACAGTGCTGGCCCCAATAATTTCTTTTTAAGGTAACCAGAAAGTCTCTCGATTGGATATACAGAGGAAAAGCTTAAAGTTGATGTTTTTAAAGCTTTTTTAGGGAAAAAGAAATTTCAGAGACACCTTTGATAACATGCTTAAATACTATATTTTCTCTAGGAATATGCGTACAAACATACATACACACATTTCTGTACAAATACCACAGAGTCCATAGACCCACCTGCTTTCCATTCAAAATGTTATATTTTAGCACATTAAAAATTTAATTTATTTTCTAGTTAGCAAGGGCAACAGGGTAGAGAAGTTTCAAATAACCTTTCCTACAAGAATATATTTGTGGTTGGTATGTATTATATTACACAATCAGATTGTGTAGTTTGGAGCATCCCATACTTTCGTTCTTTTTGTTTTTTAAAGTAAACTAATTTGCTATACTGCAATCATTCCCTGCTTACATTCATCCAAATATTTAACTACTGCTATTACCTTTCTGAGAAAATGAGATGTGCTTTGCATTATGTTCTTGCAAATGCATATTGCAGTCCCAAAGTGATTGACAAGCAATACAATTACCTTTGTGTGGCTAGACATACCATCTCTGCTTTAAAATAGGGCTGCACCTGTTCAGTGCATGACAGTAACTCCCATCTCCTGTGACTGGGCTGAGGTTAATTCATCTCTAGCTGTATCCTAAGCTTAGGACCCTGCTCTCACTTCCTCACGTAACTGATATCTACAGTGCACCTGTTGGACGAGGCTTTAAGGTGGATTTGGGTGTATTCTTGGAAACCAGCGTGAGACTTTGTGGAAGAGCTTTCCTAGACCTGGCTCCTCCTTCAGAATGGGACAGTTAAGTGACACTGAGGATTACCATCAGCTTTGTCTCAAATATAAGTAAAATAACACTTGGGAGATGATTGCCATAAAGCAGTGATTCTCTTGGTCCTTGGATCAGCACCAACATCCTTGCAACTTGTTAGAAACATAATTCTTTAGCTCCTCCTCTCCAATCCAGATTTGTTGGATCAGAAGCTTTAGGTGTGGCATAGGATCTCCAGGTGATTCTGATGTGTGCTCAAGTTTGCCCACCACTGTCTACCAAAGGAGCTCAAAGTTTGGGCTGTAGAATCAGACAACCAGCTCTAGAGTCCCAGCTACATCAATACCTAGCTTTCTTTGGTTACTTTCTTCATGTGTACTCATCACATAGGGGTGCCACAAGAGTTCATTGTGTAAAGATAGAACATTGCCCATCACATAGGGGTGCCACAAGGGTTCATTGTGTAAAGATAGAACATTGCCCATCACATAGGGGTGTCACAAGGGTTCATTGAGATGCTGAGCTTGCCCAGTGCTGAGACTAGGGACTGACCCAGGGCGATTGCTCTGTACCTAGGAGTGGTGGTAGTAATGGTGCTTGTTAGTAACTTAGAGAATGGTGCTGTTAGTAACTTAGAGAAACATCACACTGCTGCCAAGTGGCTTTGTCTCACAACACCAGTGAAGACAACTCTGACAACTCCTCATGTTTTGGAGTTGAAGGTAGATCACTCATGCAGCCTTTCATTGCTGTCCAAAACATGCATGTGTTGCACTCCATGAAAGCAAGCCAGCCCTTCACAGTGTGGTTTGTGATCACAGTTAACGTTCTTGACTTCTGTTCTCCTGGAAGCTGCCATATTCTGTTGGGCTTCTGAGGATCCTTGAGGTCCAAGCATGCCCTTCTTCCAGGCCTTCCGAGCAGCCTGGTGCCTTCCTGCCACGGGGCTTTGCCTGGGCCTCTTCCCATTGTCTAGCCTGTCTGCCTCTCTCTCTGCCTAGCAGAGGCTTCCAGCTTTCTGTGTCACTTGTTGGGATTTCACATCTCCGTTGCTGGCCGTGTCTCTCCATTACACATCCAGGGCACCTCTGAGCCTGCCTGCTGTAGTCTGTGTGCATGGCCTTGTCACTGTGTCCCCAGATCCCTAGAAATTGCATGAGGGCAGGTGCAGTGCGGTGGGGGAGTTTGTTCTTTCTGCTCTTCATGCCTTGGCAAAGTGGTTGGGATATAGTACATCTTTTAGACAGAGAGAGAAAAACACTCGTATTCACTTCACCTGAACTTGTCAAAATGGGGAAGCTAGGTCACATTTTCTGTTTGCTTCAGTGTCTCTTGAATGTAGAATGTCCATCCCCAGAGTAATTTCCCTTGGTCCATGGTGGATGGCAAAGCAAGGCAATGAAGTTGCTCCTCTGAGCACGGATTCCTCAAAGGTGGACATCTAGGTGTGTACTTTTCTCACTTGTGGAAGTTGTTGGTACACATTGGCTTCACATGGCGTCAGCAACTGGCCAGAGGGCATAACTGGTCCTTATGAAAGAAGGGTTGGGTTTCCCATCCAGGGTTCAGCCTCAACCACACCAGGTGGCTGCTCTAATAGTCCACGCTCTGTGCCTATGGAAGAGCCCCCGAGGCCTGGGCTCCTCTGTTCTCTCCAGTGCTTACAGAAGAGCAGGGACAGAGCAGGTCCCGCTATGCACATATTTAGAAAAAGGCATGGTTTCCCATATATGTACATGGGAAATATATATATGTGTGTGTGTGAAAATTTTAATATTTTATTCATACTGGCGCCACTTCCTGTCTAGTCTCTTGAATTGCCCTCCTAATCCATGGTCTACTTTTTGCTTTGGTTTTTTTGAGCGACACAAGTCATTTGTGTTTTTTTTTTTAAAGATTCTATTTACATTTTCGCTTTATTTGTAAGGTAGACAGAAGCAGAGATAGACATTTTCTATTTCCCTAAATGCCTGCAACATCCCAGACTATGTCAACCCAAAGCCAGGAGCCCAGGATTCAGTCTGGGTCTCCCACATGGATGGCAGGGACCCAACCACCTGCTCCCTCCCAGGGTGCAGGTTATCACAAAACTGACATCAGGAGCAGAGCTGGGACTCTAATCAAGGCCCTCTGATATGGGGTGCAGGCTGTGTTCTCAGTCCAGCACCAAGCACCTGTCTGCAAGTTCCTATCTTTATGTTTTGTTCTCCTTCCCACCCCCCTCCGTTAACAACAGCCACGGATGCTGAATAACCAAGTCCTACCCAGGACTGAGACTGTAGGCTTCCTCCTCCCAGTGTGTTTTGAATTTTACTTAGAGCTGGTGCTGATAAATGACTGTCACCTATCTGCCACCTCCTCGTGCCCGATCTTTGCTCTACAGTAAGGGCACTGTCCACTCAACAGGTAGCTATTGCACACCTTCTAGGTACAAAATAGTGTGTGAAGAGTAAGTGAGGTAGAAGGCTGACTAGGCCTTTGGGTGCACAGCTTTCAATGTGAAGTGAGCCCCGTGTACAAATACCTTAAATAGGAAATAGAAATGGATGAATGGTGCAGATGAGGGTGTGAACACTGGTGTCCCTGGTCACAGAGAGGAGGAATCACTCAGCTTTAGGTGGCTGTTTGGTCACAAAGACGGGCTTGGGGCTACAGCATTAAGCGTGTTCAGTTGTGTGAGCGTTATCTAAGTCCCAGCTATGCCTCACGGGCACACACGTGCCTTCAGATTTTATTCTGTTTCGTTCTGTTTCACAATGAGTTAATGAGTCTCCAGTATCATAAGTAATTTATCCAAGGGCATAGAACTGTGGACAGGGGAGGCTGCAGTTTGACTCAAATTCTATGTGATTCCCATTTTGTGTGGCCCTCGGGTGCAGATGTATTTGCTTTTGGAGATGGTATGGGGAAGAGAGGCGTCCATAGCACAAGGCTTCGCATGTGCACAGGCGTGGCACCAGGAAGGAGTGGGGCGGAAGCTGTTTTGATTCGGCTGAAAGACCAGTTCTGTGGTTTTAGGGCCAAACTAAATAGTTGTCGCTCTTGTGTCTCATCTGATCTGTGCCACGTCCTGCTGGTAGGGGCTGGCCCTGCCTTCTGACCCCCAACAGACATTGCCTTTTTGTGTTGGAAATGTTGAGCGAGAATTCAAAGCACAGCTCAGGAAGCCACGCACCTCAGCATCTTGGATTAGGGCTTTACGCTGCTTGACAAGGGCTCCCGTGAACTGTAGCCCTCCCGGATCAAGAGTGAACAACAGCTGAAAGCTGTTCCACCAACCTTCTTAGCCTGTGAAATCCCTGCCACGTTTTAAGGATAATGGCACTTGGGGTTTTGTCAGTCAGCTCCCAAAACTCTGAGAAGTGCCCTACGGTGTTCTCCAGCAAAGCAGTGTCGCGGCCGCACATGCGTGTGTGTGCGTGTGCGTGTGTGTGCATGTGTGTGTATTTGATGTTGTTGTGGATGACCCTCCCTTGCTCAATATGCTCGGCTTACGTGTGGGTCTTCTGCGCTACAAAACCCTGCTGGGATCCTTCAGTAATCAAAGTTGTGCTTCTATTAAAACCCTGGCTCATTGGTCCTCTGCCAGCATCATAAATCATCTGGAAACTCCATGGGAAGATATCAGGGGAAGGTTATTAATAGCAGCTACCGTCCTTTGAAAAACTCGAGTTTAGAAACCAGCATTTTTAAGTCCAAGATATCCTGTGGTCCACAGAAGCCTGTGAGGTGTGCAGCGTACATATGATCCCCATAAACCCCTTTAACACTTAGGAAATTTGAATCGGTTTCCCCCGGTCACATAGCTGTGAGAGTATACTGTGAAACCTTGGAGAAGCCCACCGGCGCCCCTCCTGCCACCCACCCTTGAAGCCCCTCCTTCCTGAGATGACAGCCACGTGGGCAGTGATCAGAGGGCTCTTGGGCAGTTGACCTTTTCAGTCATAATGTGGAATTTTAGTGAGATAGAATTTATGTGTGTATGCACCCATCTATGCACATGCACACATGTATATAGGATCACATGTATACATACACACATTTGCAAATACACTCGTGTGTGTACATCCATACCCATGTGCACACACATACATTTGTATGTCAGGGCATGATATAGACAAGCACATAGCTGTATACATTCCTATACAGGTTTACATGCTAGCACAGGTGTGCACACAGTACACCTCCACATATGTACACACATAAGTTCTTGCACACACACGTAGATACATAGCTCTCACATACACATCGTTAGAGATAGGCTAATGGTATTGCCCGTATAGAAAACACTACAGACTCTGTCTCTACCTTTATGATCTCATTTTTTCACACAGATGTGTGGTTTGGATTTTTGTGGGGTGGGTGCAAACTAGGCAGCCTGACGGTAAATTCTGACCTCATAAGATGCTCACGTCTGCACAGTCCCTTAGAAACCACCTTAGTCCTCTCTGCCTCCAGAGAGCACGGGGAGTTTGGTGCCCAGCACGCAGCTGCGGGCTGATTCTGGGTCAGCCCTGAACCTCAGCCTAATTTTCTACTTTGATGTCTCCAACCTCCTTAATCAGTTGAAAGGTCTCCTTGGTTGCCGTGTATTGGATCTTGTGACCAGACTAACTTTGCCAGTGCAGGGGTTGGTGTGCCTGCATGGGGAAATGCACTAATATGGATGTTTCTCTTTGTGTGTGCACCCTTGCAGTGTTGTTTACCAGGATGGATTTTATGGTGCAGACATTTATGTAAGTATTCATTAACGTGCATGCCGTCCTTGTGTGCTCCCAGAGCCATTCTTCTTACAAGTTTGCTGCGAGTTTCTCGACTCAGTGTGGTCCGTGTGCACTTCCTGGCCTACAGGAAAGAGCCCCGTGATTTCCGTCTCGAGGCAGAAAGCCTTGGCTCATAAACTCACCTGCTGTTCAGGGAAGGTGGCGTGGCCGCCTTGCTCAACTTCTCAGTAAGAGCAGTGGCCTCCGCCAAAGATGGCATGTTGTTCATGCCGCATTAAAGAACACACACACACCCCCCGATGGAACTGTCCCCAAGGTTCTCAAAACCGTCTGTGTGTTTGCAGTGTAATATTTATAACAGCTGTGCGTACCAGCTGCAGAGGGTTAAAAGGTATTTTCATGGCTGATGTTTTTGATACTTTCCTTATTAATGTAATTTTTTTACTTATTACAACAACTCTAGAAAATCTCTCTCTCAGGCTCTCTGGCTTCCTCTTCTCTCTCTGAATATAGATTATTTCAGGAAGAAATACCTCCTAATTCTCCCGATTCAATGTGTGTCAACCTAGGCATCATGCCCTCATTTCTCTTAACCTATTATTCCTTCTACTTCCCCCAAGCCTTTCCATGTGAGTGTGCTTCTCGTTTTTGGAGAAGAACAGGGTGTCTCTCATCACAGGTACTGTGATTAAACTCACCTGTGTTGAACTTGAGGCACTTGGTCTCTCATATGGTGACATGAGCATCAGTGTTATAAAAAAATGACTTGGAATAAACCCAGTTTTAAAAATGGGAAGTATTGAGGAGTGTGTTTTCTAAATGGCATAGTTTATTTTTATTACACATGACCTCAAAGAGGCAGTGGAATCATATTTGTTGTTTTATAGACTAAATAACAAAGAAGAATAAAATCATATTTCTGATCAAATTGATGCCATTTAGTAGAAAATGAGAAAGACACTGGTTATTTAATTTTATTCCTTTTGAATTTCAAATCGTTAGAATTTTCAGACGTAGTATTAATCTCCATCAATGATGGATTTAGTAAAGTTCTATTATTGCATCTAGTATATTTTCTACAATCTGTGGGTTAGTTTTCTTTCAGTAATGAAATGAGCCAACAACCTCTATGGCCTCTATTCACCCAGTGAACAACCAATTTCCTCTTTTCTATAGCATCCGCTGCTCCTTCTCCCTTCCGCCTTCTCCAGACTTTGCGTTTGTTTTCTGTTACAGTGTGAGACAGGCCAAAGATGAGCAGGCAGCGGAGGAACCCAAATTCCAGGGCTCGCCCGCTTCACATGGGGCCTTTTGGGCAGTTATGCAAACGGCATCGCTAGGACCACAGATGACAGAACTGAATCCAGGGCTTTGTTTATTTTCACTTGGGAGATAGAAACAAGTAGCTAAGGAATGGAGAATTTAAAAAAAATATATACTAAAGAAAAAAAAAAAAAAAAAACCTCCGTCAACACCTACCCAAGAAAGAAAGAGCTGTGCCTTCTCTTCAGCCTAGCTAAGAACAAAAATGTAATTCGGCTACCATTTATTGAGTGACTGGTTTACCAAAGGATTTGCTGTCACTGTCCAAGCCACCCCTACCGGCCCACACACTTTTGTGTCATTGTCCTACTGTCCGTATTTTAAAGTCAAGATTTTCCAAAGGGCAGTTCCAAGTACCTAATGAAGTCACAGAAAAACGTACTGAAATATTAGAGTGTTGCTTACCCAGTGCATTCCTGGCTTGTCTCCAAGAAGACCGCTGGGTCTGCCGAGCTAGCTGTAAACTCTGCTCTGTGCAAGAGGATGGCTTTGGCGTGCTGCTGGCTGGGGCACTGTGGAGGGAGCGGAATGAACCAAACCACCAGACCACGCACCACTGCAACAGGGCCAGGGCTCACACATGACCTCCTGCCCATGTAAGGGAAAGAAATGATACTCCCTGTTCTCCAGAATTTACCGCACGACTCCCCTGGCCAGAGGGATGTTAGAATCTTGAACGTACTTTTTCAAGCTACCCCTGCTGTCTCCCTTTGGATACTAGTGTGTTCTGATGATTGGAAATGTCCTCAATGCTCCTTTTATGAAAGAGCTGATGGTTCAGAAGATTCCCAGGAAATCAGGAGAGATTTTTATTTTATTTAAAGAAACTTGCCCACTTAGACCCTTTTGATCTCATTAAAAACGGTGCACAATTAAAAGGCTTAGGGCAACCCGGAGAGCACCTGGGCCATGTATTAGACAAATCTGCCCCCTCTCTTGGGCTTAAGCCTCATATTTCTCAATTTTCTTGAACAGAGAAGGGTGTTTGTAGATTTGATTACTTCTGAGGGAGGAAGCTGATGCAGCTCTCAGTCTTCCCTGTGCCATCTTTGTCCATCCGGGCAGTGTATCAGGCAGCTCAGCACAACCGTAACAGCCGGCACTGCTGGACCACTGCCCTTCCCCACGTTCCCTGCTCCCTCCCTCCCATTGCCTTTGTTCCCTGCGGGCTTCCTGTCCCTACCACCTGGTGTGGAGGCCATGGGCCCTTTTTCATCCCACTGGAACACACGGATTTAAAAGACCTGCATGGGCCCTGCCACCTGGCAAGCGCAGCCTCGGGTCTGGACTCAGGCCTCCTTCAACTTTCCAGGGAAGAAAGGATGGAAGGGGGAGGCAGACAGGATCATAGACACCCTGCCATTGCCAGAGGGGACAGACTGGTTACTTACGGCTGAGAGCCGGAAAGTAAGGTTAAAAAAGAGAGAGAAGGCTCGAGTACTATGTAGGTGGCCTGTCAGCTGAGAAGAGGGAGAGTCTCAGAGTGAGGAAGAAGGCGGGGGAGGAGCGTCCCCCCCCCCCGGAGTCCCTCCTTCCTGAAGGCATGACATGTTCACATACATGCACAGGCACACACACACATGTACACATGCACATGCCTGTTTCTTTCAAAACAAAGGGATCTGGCTTTCACGATTGGCCTATCAACTCTACAGGTTCACTGTTGTTGCTCTGTGGCGCCCAAGTTAAAACAAAAATCCTCTTCAATTAACAGATGGGGCCACTTAAAATAATTCAATCAGTAATAGCAGAACTAATCCAGACAGTGTGAAAGCAGCAGCCGAGGGACTGCATTTCCTAGACCTGAAAAGCCATCTGGAATAGTTGCAGATAAAGGCAGCCAGAAACATACCAAGGAGCAGAAAACACATGTTGCTGATCCTTCATTGAGGCGCTTGTTGGTTGGCCTTCTCAGAGATCAAAGAAGACGGCATTTGGCCAAAAGATGGTGGGGAAATAAAAAGAAGATAATTATTATAGAACTGCTCAAATGAATTGAGGAGTTGTCCGTGGATGCTGAAGTAGGATAGGAAACAGAGCAGTGGAAAGAATGGAAGCCAGATAGAGAATGAATCCACACAGTAGCTAACCAATATGTCTTGATGTGATTCCAGCGCATTTTTACCATTTGCAGATTCTGTTATAACAAGTCTCTGGTTGACACCATGGCTAACAACAGTTATTTCTGGATTCATGTCACTCCGCCATCCAACTATCTTAAAACAAATTGGTGTCCTCATTTCACCCATGTTTGAGCTCAAGAAGAAGTGTCAGCCGCTTCAGAAATGCAGAGCTGGAAAGCAAGCACTCGGCAGGTGCACGCCCAAGGCTTTCTCCTTGAGCCCCTGTTTTCCGTGTGAGCTGTGCACTCCTCACCTGGCTCCCCATCCTCCCGCACCACAGGGGAGGGGACTGCCCATCAAGGAGCCTGTGGGACACAGGGTACTCAGCAATTTATCTGATTTGCTTCAGCCCCTCATCACCACTAGCCCAAGCAAAGAGCTTGGGTAAATTTCATTACCTCTTTTCTTTTTCTTCCTAAAAGAGGAAACTTTTTTTTTTAGAGGAAAGCATTTGTCCAGAAATATTCCCTGATAATCGGCTTGAGTGTTCAGCACTTAAGCCTTGAGTGAAATCCGAGAAATGCAGTGACCCACAGGAAAAGGGCAGGGTGAGAAAGGAGAGACCATGGCGGCGTGGTGGGCTGGGCAGGCCTTGGGGGATCCGTCTCCACTTGAAATGTTCACATAAGGCCGGCGCGTGGTTTAACAGGCTAATCCTCCGCCTTGTGGCGCCGGCACACCGGGTTCTAGTCCCGGTTGGGGCGCCGGATTCTGTCCCGGTTGCCCCTCTTCCAGGCCAGCTCTCTGCTATGGCCCGGGAAGGCAGTGGAGGATGGCCCAAGTGCTGCCCTGCACCCGCATGGGAGACCAGGAGAAGCACCTGGCTCCTGGCTTCGGATCAGCACGATGCTCCGGCCACAGCGGCCATTGGAGGGTGAACCAACAGCAAAAAGGAAGACCTTTCTCTCTGTCTCTCTCTCTCACTATCCACTCTGCCTGTCAGAAAAAAAAAAAAAAAGAAATGTTCACATAAGCAGTGGGAGCCGGAGGAAGCACAGAGAAGACAGAATGTTGACAGCCATAGCTGCACAAGCTTGCATGGTAGCTTGGAGAGCTTAAGTAAAACTAAATTGGAAAGGAAAGCCAGACTGTGTATTAAAAAAAATACACACATGCACACACACACACACACACACCTACCTCTGTAGGGAAGGTCCCTAAATCTCAAAGTGGTAACCACTTTAATGACTGCCCTGGAACTGGAGTATCTCACTGCAGACTCAAGACACTAACGTGACCTATCAGCCTCACCCATGAATACTTCTCACATCTAAACATTCCTGTCTGTCAGGGTTCGCTGATACCTTGTCAGTGTTAGGTTGCAATGAAGTGATGACATATTCACGACACTTATGTTAGCACTATCACTTTTTGTTCTCTTTAAATCTTTCCCTTTCCTCCACCCTTCCTTCCTACCCTCTTTATCAGAGACAGAGAGGAGAGAGAGAGAGTGAGAGAGAGAGAGAGAGAGTTTCATGTGCTGGTTCATGTCATAAATGCCTGCAATGGCCAGGGCTGGACCAGGATCGAATCCAGGAGCTGAAAACTTCCAGGTCCCATGTAAGTGACAAGGGGCCGACCAGTTGAGTCATCGCCACTGCCTCCCATGATGTGCGTTAGGAAAATGAAGTGGGCAGTAGAGCCAGGATCAAATCCAGGCTGTCTGATGTGGGTCTCAGGTGTTAGACTGAACACCCACCTTAACAGAAGGCTTGTAAACACAGACAAACTCAGGTTTGCTAGCAGCCTTGGTAGCTCCTGGGTGACAGGAATTCATGAAATGCTGTTTTGTTATCTGTGTCATTAGAGGAAATTGATTTAGTGATTAATAGTGATTTAGTAATAAGTGAAGATGATGCCACTGTAATTGTGGCTGTGCTACTGTGGTAAGTGCCCTGAAGTCAGGCATCCACATGCAATCCTCAGGTATGCCAGAGAATTTTGTTCACAAGATAGAGATTGATTTGCAATAGTTCACTTGAATCATTGGAATGTGCTTTGAAAGGTAAGGAGCCATGACAGTATCCTTTTTCTCCTCCTTAAAAAAAATAAGTGCAGATTCTATTACGAATACAGAAGGGCGGTTTTTTTCCACATCTCCATCTTCTTTAGCACTTTCAGTAACAGAGATTTGCCCCCAAATGAGTTATCAATACCCAGCATCCCCTTTGGTTTTTGATGGTCCCCTGAAGTCCAGCAAAGTACGAAAAGCAAACTTGTAAAGAAATTGCTCTGGAGTTTCTGTCTGACTTATGCATTTCTTTTATTTATTTCATTTTGCATTGAAAACATTACATTTCTGTTTCCTTATAGAGTAGTGTATCAAGAGCCTGTGTATGGCAATAAATTGCTGCAGGTATGAAATCCTGACTGGTGGAAAAACTCATCACTCTGATCGTGGGTCTGCTCTGAAATCCTTTACTAACCAGACACTTTGGGGGAGGGCAAACGTTTTCTAACATAGGAGGAAGAAAGACTTCACTGAATTTTCCAGTTTCAAAGTGAATTCTTCTAGAATATAGATGGTCACCCCTTTATCTTCTGATACGTCCACTGATTACCATGGGGGAGTTCCTTCCAAATATTAGGGCACTTGGCCCAATAGTAGCCACGATGTCAGTGAGCCATAGCCATGAAGTTGCTAGATCCTGTGTGTATCACGGTGGAGGTTTAGCTCGACTGTTCCTTCCTTGCTTAAAAAGTATCTGGATTCAAGCGGCACAAATTCATTGAAAAGAACCAGAGAGTGCCATGGGACCAATTATCTGAATAATGGTTTAGTAGGTTCGTGGGGTCTGCTGGAATGGCTAAACCACAGACTTACATAGTCCACGTTCACCATAGCTCACTTCTGCTAGAACCTCCCAGGCTTCACTGTAGCCTGTTCCTCCCCTTTGTAAACAACCCCCGAAAGAATGAATCTGGGGGGAGAGATGTCAGCATATCCATCGGTGAGAGTCTCCAGATCTGGTCCGTACCATTCACGCTGTCAGCTGCAGGGAGAGATGAATCCGAAACTCTGGACGATTAATGAAAATGTTACTACAGGAGTTTTCCTGTCACCTGTTGTTATTCTGTTGTTCTTATTATGTCAATTTAAAAAGTACTCTCTAATGGATGATTGAATTTTCATTTAAAAATACGATGTTATTACAGAGGGACATGGACATGAGAGGGAAAAATAGTTAAAATTCTGAGATCAACTTTCATGGTCACATTGGAAGAAAACTGGGCTTCCATTGCCACATCATAGCGGAATATGTGATGTGGACAGATTAGGGAGTCATGATTTATATTTATGTTTTCATTTTGAAAATACCCTTTCCACTGTTATTACAGTAATTTCAGTTACATGTGTACCAATACAACTGCTTTAGACAAAGCAAGACCAGAGTAGCCTGAGAAAGGAGGAAGCCTCTCTCTTTGTTTAAGCCCATTGCTACCTTCCTGTGCTCTCCAGCTAAGGGCAGGTGCACAGACCACACACATATTACACCCCCACCCATCATGCCCATGTCCACTCCACGCAAAAGTTTCCCCTCTCCTTGGCCGGCACCATGGCTCAAAAGGCTAATCCTCCGCCTTGCGGCGCCGGCACACCGGGTTCTAGCCCCGGTTGGGGCGCCGGATTCTATCCCGGTTGCCCCTCTTCCAGGCCAGCTCTCTGCTATGGCCCGGGAAGGCAGTGGAGGATGGCTCAAGTCCTTGGGCCCTGCACCTGCTTTGGAGACCAGGAGAAGCACCTGGCTCCTGGCTTAGGATCAGCACGATGTGCCAGCCGCAGTGGCCATTGGAGGGTGAACCAACGGCAAAAAGGAAGACCTTTCTCTCTGTCTCTCTCTCACCATTCACTCTGCCTGTCAAAAAAAAAAAAAAAAAGTTTCCCCTCTCCTCTTTACTGACTATTGGGCAATTAAAACATCTTTTCTGGAAAGAATTCTCTAAAATGAAAACCTTGATTTCCATGATCAGACTACCTTGAGAAGTCTTGGAGATGCAGGGTTGTCATCACTGTTGTTGATGCAAATGGCAGCAGTTCTATTTTTGTTTAACCCAGAATTTCCCAAATCTCTCAGCTCCTAAACGCTTTGCTTTCCCTGCTGCTGTCAGTATCCTACCAAGCACAATTTTCCTGGAGCGTCCTTTGAGGTCCTTAATGGGGATGTGCCAGAGAGTTCATTAACAAAGGTGGTGGTGGTAGAGACAGGGAGCTCCACATAGACATCTTAAATTTCTTTTTATACAAGGCAGTTGCTGCCCAACATGAAGAACATGAGTATATTTTACGAGTAGGGGGTGTAGGGCTGTGTTGTATCTCTAGTTCCCCTTTCCCTCTGCCTTGATGGTGGGGATAATCTCATTGTCAACAATGCATCTTTGTCGTAAGGTTGGGAAGAGCCAGTTCAACATGAACCCAGCCTTGTGGCTGTAGCTAGAAGCAAATACTCCTTTTTCACACATTACCACAGAACCTTGCAGAAGCTCCGGCTATGCTCAGCGAGCTGCAAAATATGAAACAATAAAATTGATTAGAGTCACCTGTTAGAAAGGCAAATTAAAGCAATTTGTATTTTTGATCATTTTACAGTGTATGCACACATATACAAGTTAATACACAACTCTGTTATTCCCATAATGTGGATTTCATAGGAAAGAAAAATAGTTAAGAAAGACAAGGCAGTAGATAGAGGTGGAGGTATCAAACCATCTAATACGTCTTTTCCCCCAATTGCTACATGTTTCAGGAATGGCTTAGACTTGTACCGTGTAATTCTATAGCCACCTGCCCCATGTGGCTATTTACACTTAAATTAAAATGAACTAAAATGAATTAAAAGTTCAGCTAGTTGCCCAAGCCACAGTTCCTGTGTTCAGTAGACACTGCTGATAGCTGGCTGCCATGTTGGACAGCACAGAGTGTCCACTTATCACCAGGTGGCCTGTTGGATGGCAGCAGTGGGACCACTGACCAAGGTAAAGATGTCTCCACTAGCTCTTATGACATTGGGAATATTTGTGAACAGGTTTCCAGGTTAAAAAAAAAAAAAGATGCAAGGGCATTGATCCCCTTGTGCCTGTCTTGTACAGCAATATTTTCTCTAAAAGGCCAAGTCATAGGCATAGAGAGAGAGGGCATTCGCAAACTGTCATGGATGGCCGGGTCTGTTGTGCAGAAAGATCCATGATACATACACCTGCGTTTTATGTTTCTACCATAGTCATCAGCCTAGTTGTCGGTGACGTTATTTTCCATTTGCACTGTAGCAGTTCCTTCCCATTTATCAAACTTGCTCCCTGTTTTCACAGAGATGAGTGTAGGAGGCGCGAGAGAGATGCGAAGTTCAAGCCAAGAGGGTTTGCAAATGGGCTGTGGCTAGAAGTCTTTGATGGCACCAAATTCACAGTACCAAATTATGGTTGGCATAACCCCCAGTGCAAATACCTTTTGTAGTCATTGTTCTTGGAGATAGAGGGAAAAACACACATGCACATACACACACACACACACCCCTTCACTCCTTTCCCCTCAGCAGTTTCAGTTGGTTTCAGCTAATGCCTGATTCTAGCCCCTCCTGACTTTGCTGACATTTAGCGGGTATGCCTGCACACCTGTGTCTTCCTGTTTGCATCCTTTGAAAGCCAAGATGGGCAAGCAGATTAGAATGGCTCCAGAAATCACTGACCTAGTTCCTCCTCAGCCCCTCGCTCAGGACTGGTGTGACAACGGCTCTGATTCTACAATCCCTCAGCACTTTTAATGAGTTTCCCTATTGGGAACTAGAAAACCCCATGTTTGGAACACGAGGTGATGTCTTGCTAAGACCTCCTTTTCAGCTTCCAGGTTTTTCCAAGAGAAACTTTGTTTCATTTTTTTTTTAAATTGGCAAATTGCTTGTGGTTATCTGTCAAGATGTTTTAGATGTGTCTTCTCCAAGAGTAATCCAAAGAACAAATTTCTTTAAGAATAAAGCAGCTTGTTTGAATTTTCATGCAAGTGATAGTAGATTTACTCTCAAAGTAGCTGTAGCCAGAAGGGAGTAAAAAGAAACGAGTGAGACCAGTTTACCTACATGGTGGATAATGCTTTTTGCTTTGTCTGTTTCCTTTCCCACAACTGAGTTTCCCCTGGACTTCAGCCAAATGTTGTAAACCACCACCCGCCATCCCTGCATTTGTGAGTTCTGTTAGATGCCCTCAAACACACAAGTGTGTCCAGAGTTGCCACTTTGGGAGGGTGAGAATCCATCCCTTCGAGGATTATGGGACTGTGTATTCTAATTAGAACCCAGAAATACCTTGTCCTGTCCGTGGGAACTGGATCTTTGTGTTAATTGTGCTGAGATCGTGCCACAGTGGTTCATGGATGGCTCTGGTCTGTTGAGCAAGAAGCTTTGTTATTTTCACGGTTTGATGATCAACGCTCCACTGAACACAGCTCCTTTCAGACATGCCTGTTCCCTCATCCTGTTTGCTTAGCTGAGTGATTGCAATTAGTGCTCCATACAACCACGTGTTAATTATTTTTCTTTTCCATTTTTTCCCTCTTAATTTTATTTACAAATTAGAAGACTTTATCATATTTTCCACACCAAATAATTCTCCATCTGAATCAGTGTGAGACATAGCAATGGGCTATCTTTAGCCAAAAGGAACGTTTAGGAGATGTTCAACATTTTTTTTTTTTTTGGTGATAACTGTGCAACGTTTTGAAAGCTAACGATGTCTTCTTCAATGGCATTAGTGATTACATGACTCCATATACAAGAGCGTACCAGTAAACTTACAACAGAAGCAGTATCTGACTTTTAAAATAAATATAAAGCAAGATAGAAAATCCACTTGAATTGAAAAAATTATAAGGAAATGATACAGGATCAGTAGAATACAGTTTAAGTTAATAGCTAATAAATACAGGTAAACTATCGATTTGAAAAATCTGGAAAGTTCAGCAAAGTATGAAGAGTGTGTACATAATCTCCTGTAATCCTCCCACCCCAAGACAGTAACTATTAACATTAAGGTATGTTTCTTTCCAAGAGCGTCTGGGCTCTTGCTTTGGGACCTATGACCGCTAACCTTTAACCCCAGCTGGGTTGATCTCCACCCTTCTCTCTCAGTGTGTTGTGTACTTCTGCTCTCAAGCTTTCATTAACCTCCACTTTGGATTGGTAGATGTGGGTAACTGCTACTGTGCTGTGCTGTCACTCGGGGCGTCCCTGGGTTGCACTCCTGCCCATGCCTAAATCCAGCCTCTCCTTGCGTTTCAGGGTGGTTACGCTGCGTACCGCTACGCCCAGCCTACCCCTGCCACTGCCGCCGCCTACAGCGACAGGTAAGAGTCTTCCTTCTCGTGCTCGACAGCTACCTGGCAGCTAACTTAGGTGGTGGGAGAGGAGGTTGTCTTCCTTCTTGGTGAACATGCATGACGACAAAGGAAGCAGCACCCACAGAAGCAGTTCCCAGAGTAAAGACAAACTCATGGCCACATAGAGAATGAATCGTTAAGCCTAGTTCATTCTAAACTTCTCCCCTTCTCTGCTAAGGCAAAACGAACGTGATGTTTTCCCCCTGTGTAGTAGTTTTTCAGATCTCTTGATTCCCATGACAGCTCACCTTGCACACACTCACACTCACACACTCTCACTCCCCATACAACTCTCTTATGGTCGGCTACAGAAGACCATGGTTAAATGTGCCTCATAGCAAGAAAACAGAAAATGATCTTGCAGGTTTCTCTCGATTGCAGGTCCCTTCTTTGTCTTTTTACAACTTTTCACACCCACCCAGCAAAACATCCCCTTGACTGCATTTTTAAATTCCAAGTACAGGAAGGGGGAGTGTATCTGGCTTTCATAAGGAGATCCCTTCTTTTTGGGCAATGCCCAGCGTTCAGTCCTGCGCACATAAGCCGACTTTGGTTTGCACAGCACAAGTTAAGACTGGCAGTGGAAGGGACAGAAGTGTTCTGGAGAAATGCAGAGATCTGAATGGGATGGGCCTGGGCAGGGCGTGGGGTGGGGAGGGCTTTATTCCCCGAGCTTAACAGATGAGCTGGTTTCTAAAACAGCAAGCCATAGCTATGTCTGCAGAGATGCCTTGAAGAGGGAAAAGTGTGCGTTTCCATATTGAATGCAGTCCTTGGCTCTGTCTTCTGGGGACATAAATGCGAATGTTCAGACGCTCTGCATGCATAAATGTCATCAAGGGGGCTTATTTTGGAAATGACTCCTTTAAAGATCCGTTTCATGAATAAAACAATAATGATAACAATTTGCATGTGTGGCTGAGGCATGCTGGGTCAGACAGGTAAGCAGGCGATGTATTTGACTCCTGAATGGGCAGTGTCCGCGGCCCCCGGGTCTCCCACCAGGCCTGTGGTGATGTCGTCCCCTCTTGGTTTGCTGTGGTGTGCTTTCTCTGCAGTTGCTTTCCATTTCTCACAAGATGTGTTGTGAGCTCATGGTAGCTACAGAAGTCTTCCGGAATGTCACAAAGCACTAAAGCCCTGAGCCCCAAAAGCTGCATTTTGGAAACCCCATGCATAAATTTGTCACACATGGCTCTTTGGCAAGTTAGAGTTGAGAGCTGCTCTCTGGTTGAATGCAGGTGTTGTGATTGTCTTAGAAACAGCCACAGTGAATTCTCAAGGCTGTCTGTAGGGAGGCTTCAAAAAAAAAAAAAAAAAAAAAAAAACCAAATAGTTGTCAAGACAGTTCTAAACACGTCAGTGATTGAGATTCCCCATAATCAGCTGCCAAGATGCAAGATATGTTTCATGTAAGTTGCTGTCTTCAATACACTTTTGACACTGGATTTAGGAAAATAGGGTCAATAAGTCTTGAAATACCCAAGATCATTCTGCAAATGAAGGACTTCACGCTGTTAAATTCTGCACACTCAGATTCACACGGTATCCACTGTAAAGTGGCCTGCACACTCAGATTCACACGGTATCCATTGTAATGTGGTTCTGCTGCAACCCTTAATTATTTTTATGAAAATATCTCTAGATGCTAAATTCTCAGACACCCACTTTGTATATAATTATAATCATAGTAACTTTAGCCTGCTGGATAATTATAACAATCTTAAACGGATTTATTTCTTTGAATGTTTATCTTGCTTCTCAGTATAAGTGCATCTTTCCCCAAGTTGAAAAAAGGTTAATTACTAAGATATAATTTAAGTTGCTTTCTTCAATAAGACCAATATAGACATCAGAAAAAAGTAAACACTATTTAATAGTATTCTTCGAAAGGATTACTTCAGTATCTGGCCACCTCCACTTGCATTCATCAAAAAATGAAGTTAGCATTTTCTGCATTTTGGAAAACCACATATGCAAATGTAGTTTGGGAATTTGATATTTTAACATTATTACTATTTCCCATTGGCAACATGACCTGAAAAAAGATGCCCCCATTCTTAGAACAACTCTGTAATTCCCACTTGAATGTAATGGTTTCAGTCGAAGAAACCAAGTAACTATCCTCTTGTCCATATAATTGGCCTCTTGTTGTTTTTTAGAGAAATTTGCATACTAGGTCTTCGTGGTTACTGTGGAAATTGATAGCAGCCCTGTTTCACTTTGTTATAAGCAAGGCACTTGTCATATGAAATTATTCATTGAAGTACAGGTAGTAATAAGTAGATTACCAGAAAACAATCTTAAAAATGGTATTTCTGGTTTGATTTATAAAATGTCTCTATTAAGCCTTGGGACTTCCTTTTATTCTTAGCAGGCAGATGCAGAGAAGGAAGATCACTTTATGAAAGATTCCTATTTTGGGAGAAATGTTAAATTATCAGAATAGCTCTTGAATCTAAAGATGCCAAGAATCTAGACTTTCTCTTAGAGCCACAGTCTAATAAATGGTTCTTAGGCAGTCACAGCCGCACATCAGTAGTAATGGGCTCTCAGTTCCTCTCCTGCAGAAGACAGACAGGAAGACAAAGGGATAAGCTTATTATGACCTGAAAGATACTCTTCAGAACAGGAAGGAGAATCAGCAGGCACTGAGAATGTTTGGGTAATGCTCACTGGTTGTCAGTCAGTTTGATCAAAGGGAGGAGAGCAACAAACTTTCCCTGTAATCAGGAGACTCGCTCTTCAGACATCTTGAAAGCCAGAGAAGTTTGATGTCCCCAGTTGGTAGAATTTTTACCTTTTATCAGGGCACATTAAGCCCTCGTCAAATTAAAGATTCAGGGACCTCTGAAAAACACTGAACTCACGAACCCCAGGCCTGTGCGGGAGGTCCTTCATGGGCACCTTGCAGCTCCCTGCCCATCATCTTCTCAGTTCAATGATCACATGCTGATGATCTCGGAGTACCCTGGGAGTCCTTCATGTTGACCTCCAGAATGAAGACCATCTGGTGTGGGCAGAGATTTCCCCAAAAGAAAAAAGATCTGACCGGACTAGGTAATTTCACAGTCTGATTGACGCACTTAATGGGGATAGGTGAACATCCTTTCTCGGCGTGTAGGAAGCATTCGGCAAGCACTCGACCTCACCCAATCTCTATTTTTAATCTCATTCTGATTTAGGGAAGTCCAGCTGTCCAGATTTCCGAAGGCGATTGTTTTCTGAGCTTGAACCAGTCAAAGCATGGCAGTGGGGTCTTCTGTCATTGTTCATTGCATGTCACTTGGTGTTGCTGATCTGTCTGTGTTACGTTCTGGATTTGATGGGTCCATCACATGAGCTCGGTGAATGGCTTGCTTGAATTAAGCCTGGGGGCAGGCTCCTCTTTATTGATTGGCTCTTGGTTTCTCTCTGTAATATGACTTGGTCGTTGTTGCATCTTTAGTAGCCAGACTGGGAGGTGGGGAGTGGGTAGATCTCCTGTTCAATGAATTGTGCCACAAATATTTGGGGAAATATGTCTGGTGTGTACATAGCTATGATGAAAATGTTCTCTCTCCAGAAAGACAGACATTTGTCATGCTTGTCCTGCTTGCTAACACTCTAACATCTCCTAATGATCAGTGCATGAAAATGACCCTTGACCTTAGAGCAGAGAGCAGGCAGAAACAAACCAGACACCAAGGAATGCGAATCCGTCACTATCCGACAGTGATAATCGTTACCAGAGGCTGTTCCTTCTCCCGTGTGAAACATGCATTTCATTTAAAGTTTCCCAGATATCAAGAAGTTTTTGACATTGAACAGTAGCACCAGGCCACAGTTGTCCCTAGACTGAGAAAAAGAGACCACAAGCACTACAATTTGTTGATTTCATAGTTCTTTGGAGTTTTTTGGTTTATTTTATTGAGACCTATAAAGTTTCACTGCCCCCATCATATCAACCTGTACCATGTGAAATTGCTATTTTTGTGTGACTGTTATGTGGAATATTGGCCATTCTGCATAACTTGATTAAATCTGCCCCCCCCCCAAAAAAAAATGCCACAGTGTAAACTATCTTGCTCTCTGCGTACACACATGTACACACAACCACATCTTAGGGCCTCAAAAAGGACTCATAGGGTATCGAGGTAAAGCCTAATACAGTGATGTCAGAACTTGTCACGGTCAGACACTCACAAACTAGAATGTTGTTTAAATCCGGCACTTATAATCTAAGAATAAAAGGTTCCCTTTCCCAGACAGATCAGTTAGTGTTTTCTTAAAACTCAGTAGGAATAAAGTAATCACGTTCTTTGCAACATGGAGGACTTGGTCTACTATTTAAAAATGTAAAGAGGAGAGAGGGAGAAACAGACATCTGTAGTTGTAGGTGGATAGGTAGGTAGACGGATGGAAAGAGAGTTAGATGACAGATCCATGGGGTGGAGGTGGATGGAGGAGCAAGAAGAAAGAAAATAAACAAGGGTAGAAAGGGATAAAAGAAGCAAGCAAATGGCTGCCCTCTCATTTTTCGTCATAAGCACCAACTAAACTGCATGGAATAGAGTGTGGGCTTCGTGGACAACCTTAGTCTGAGCCAAATGGGTAAAGTAAAGGAAAGTGAGTTGATTTCCACTGGTGTGAGCAACTCCCTCTATTTCAGGGCCTTTTGTTTCCTGGACTCAGATTAAATAATAGAGAAATTCTGTTGTTAAATTGACAGGTGAATAATTCATTTAAAATGATGTACCATTGTATGTGGCATCCTTTTCAAATGATTTATACTAAAAATTAAGGAGTTCTTAGTATATAAAGGATAGGAACTTCCTCATTGGAAAATTTACCATTTAAAGGCTATATTTGTTTATTTTTTTATTTATTTGATGGTTACTTTATTAAAAATAAACTGCTCTTAATGGTTCTCCAGATTTTACCTCTCCTGCCTGCAGAATACAGAAAGCATCATCACAGCGCACAGCAGGCAGAAAAGGGTCATTTTGTTTTGTTTTCCACATTTCTGTTATCTGAACTAGCTCTGATAAATGTGGAAACTCTTTCTGGCTAAATAAGTGGTAGGAAGCCCTTGTACCTATTCTTTGCAATGTGTGCAGGGAGCGATCTCGAGATGTTATCCTAGTGTTTTGTTGAGAGCCGTATCTCCCAAGTCTAGTTCAAGCCCTGGCGCCTGCCTTTGATGACATATTTGCTGGTGCACCAAGATAGGAGGAGACCATGGGCAGTGTAATAAGGATGTCGGCTTCCTTTTCTGGGTCAGGCTTTTTGCCTTCTTCCTTCTCACGGGCCTGTTGAAAATCGCTTTCCATTTATAAAATGATGGCAGTAGCAAATGGTAGCTCTGTTTTGTTTTTTATTTTATATCCAATCTTGTTTTTAATGTTCTTTTTTTGGCAAAATAAACTCTGAGCTAGACTCCCTATTATATTGTATGTACCTTTTCGATCTCTGTGGAGAAATACACTGTTGGGAGAATACAGGGAGGGTGTTGCAGAGCTAGGATGCTCAGAGGACAGTACTCCCAGGTCGACAGGGGCCTGAGCATGGAGGTCACGGAGGTCCAGGGAAGATAGGAGAGGTTCCCAAGGCGTCTCTGTCAGTGAGAAGGGGACCCGAGGGCAAGAGGCAGCCCCTTGAAGCAACATGCCACGCTGGTGGATGAACGCAGGGCAGGACTGAAAGTGAGTTCTTTGTTGTTTTCAGTAGTGCTCTGTTGAAGTGTTTCTTATTCTTAGAGACTCATCCCGATGAACTTCCTGGACTTAAAAAAAAAAAAAATAGATGTCCTGATAACATGAAATGGAAATTTATCAGAAATGAGCCACTAGGGCCTTCATTCATATCTTCCTAACCCAGTGCCTAAAAACTTATCTCCAGGTTTTTCCTGGAACCTAAATTGAAGAGATCTGTATATCAGTATAGATACAGATATATAGATAAAGATATGAGGGTACTTCAAAAACATCGTGGAAAAATGGAATTAAAAGATAAGTATATTTTGGTATAAAAATATTTAGAAATCCATGCATAGTTCCTTCATAGTAAGCATTTTCCATGAATTGTTTGAAGACTCATGTGTGTGTGTGTGTGTTTATATATATATATATATATATATGAAGAATCCATGTGTATATATATGTATGTATTTTTATATATAATTAAAATAATATAAAATATATAATATGTAATTATTATTGCCTCTCCTGTTTCTCTTTTTTCATTTAAAGTTTACATTCTTAAAAGTTTGATTTGCTTGTTCAATGATTTAGGGCCCCATCAGGAAGAGGAGTGAAGCTAATTGTTCAAAAGAGCATTAAGGCCACTAGAGAGGAAATGTATTAGCTATGAGACTTGCATTACAAGGTAGAGAAACCAGGCCAAAAAATTCTTTAGTAAAACTTGGCAATTTATATGACAATACTGCTTTGGAGATGGTGCTAATTGGGCATTCTCCCTCATCCCCCCGAAAATAAACATAGTTGCTAAAATAATTACATTTCCTCCTGATCTGCTCTGTAGATTGTCACTGATTTAGCCGGACAAGGAGGGTGTAGCTCTCAGGACATCATGGCTGCGATTTTTGAAATTCAGGGTTCTGGGTGCCAGGTTCCCGGTGCCGAGCTGTGATCTGGCTGTTACTGATACCTACATTTCCTGATTTTCTCTCTTTTTTTTTAAATATAGACATTAGAGACATGCACACATTAAAAGCAAATGTTCAAGATTTGTCTCAGCCGGCGCTGTGGCTCAACAGGCTAATCCTCCGCCTTACGGCGCCGGCACACCGGGTTCTAGTCCCGGTCGGGGCACCGATCCTGTCCCGGTTGCCCCTCTTCCAGGCCACCTCTCTGCTGTGGCCTGGGAAGGCAGTGGAGGATGGCCCAAGTGCTGCCCTGCACCCGCATGGGAGACCAGGAGAAGCACCTGGCTCCTGGCTTCGGATCAGCACGATGCTCCGGCCACAGCGGCCATTGGAGGGTGAACCAACAGCAAAAGGAAGACCTTTCTCTCTGTCTCTCTCTCTCACTGTCCACTCTGCCTGTCAAAAAAAAAAAAAAAAAAAAAAAAGATTTGTCTCAAGAACTAATTGCCTTTGGTCCATAATCTCTAATGGCTTCTTAACAGCCGTTACGCACTATTGAATGGATATGTAATTGAAGCAGTTTAAAAACGAACCAATCCTATAATAGTCAACAGACTGGACCAACAAGGAGTTGGGGAGATATTAAAGGCAATTCCAAACCCAGTTGACCATAGCTGTCACAGCCACATGGGTAGACACTGTAGGCAGTGACCAGACTAGGTGTAACCACCTGTGCTCATGTCATGGCCCAATTACCTACTTTCCATGTTGCACATCATCGAGTTGATAGGCCACAAAAAAGGAAATAAACCCTGTCTTTTAAGTGCTGCCTTCAAGGCCTTTCCACTGAGAAGGGTTTAGGAGAGAGAGAGAATCTGATGCTTTCTGGAGGCAGGTGAGAAGCTTCTGCTAAGAGCAGACACTCAGAGACTTGTGGGTGAGCCACGTCCATTGCAAAGAAAGAACATACCTGCTAGAAGACAGCAATCCGGCTCGGTAGAAGATAATTCACCCAGAAAATAGCTCATGAAACATTTGTGGATGTGGCACTACAATTGGGAACTCTCCATTCCTTGGCCTTTTTCTTTGTTGCTTTTGTTACTTGTATTTTTTCTTTTCTTTTTCTTCCCTTTCTTGAGTACATGATGGGTGCTCTCTGTTGGGGTAAGATGGAGTGTTTCACTGATACTGTATCAAAAGTGACCACGGCAGCTTCTGTCTCTGTAATTATGAACGTCTGTTGAGTTTTCATCCGGAAGAACTGGTTTCCGTGTACCTGTGGCCTTTGAGTTATTTCCATATCTGTGTGTAGCACATGCATGTGAACAGGCGTGACCGAAATCAATGACTCCTTAGGACTTCTCCCTGGCATGTATGCCAGTGATTGATTCCTCCGGAATTAGACTCTCCTCAAAATCGTGGTGCCTTTCAAATGTAATTCACGTGGAAATACGCAGAATAGGGCCCTTATCGGGATTTGGGGGGCCGGAACTTTGTTGTGTCCGAGTTAGCACGTCTAAGCAGTAACCTCTCAATTTCCTCATTGTCTCTAGGCTCATGTTTTGCTGCAGGATATGTGAGCGTTCTAATAGATTAGGTTTCCAGTCCTCAAAATCTGTGAAAACCAAACATACTTTTGCCTTAATTATCTTAATCATTTCTTTTGAAACGCTCTGGCCTGAGATTATAGAAATGTACTGCACATCTGATAGGCCAACTCAGTCGTTCCCACTTTTGGAGCCCTGGACTTCTTTTTAAAACAAAAAGTGCGATTATCAGATGTTTCTAGCTTCCTCTCCATCCCCATCTGCTTTCGTAGTTTCAACTCTGTAATTTAAAATGTTAAATTACATTAAAAGATGGGAGAGTTCTTTCCTTTGCCTTTTCTGCATCACTAGGGTTTGTTTATCACTTCCACAAAACAATAGGAAACTAGTAGTGCGTGGAGGCACTTTACACATTCGTGTTGGATATTACCAGCTCTGCTGCTTCCCAGTGTGATGATAGTTTCCACACTATCCTGTAGTTTTTTATTGTTTTCTTCAATTTTCTCTCTCCCAAATGTAAAACAGAACAAAACACAGAATAGCAGAAAAAGTGATTGATTCTGTTCTGAAATTTCAGGAGTCGAGTGGGTCACTTACAAATATTTATTTGAGAGGTCGAGAGCGAGAGAGAGAGCGAGAAAACACAAGAGTGCTCTCATCTGCTATTTCCTTCCCCACATGCCTGCAAGGGCAGGGCTGGGCTGGGCCAAAGCCGGGAGCTGGGAACTGAGTCCAGCTATCCCATGTGGATGGCAGTAGACTAATTCTATGGACTACCACCACCACCTCCCAGAGTTTGCATGCACAGGGAAGTTGGAGTCAGGAACCAGAGCCAGGTATTGAAGCCAAGCACTCCAATAAAGAACACAGTTACTTTTTTTTTCTTGAATTTATTTATTTGAAAGACAGAGAGGCAGAGGCAGAGACAGAGAGAGGTCTTCCATCCTCTGGTTTACTCCCCAGATAGTCACAATGGCTGGAGCTGGGCTAATCCAAAGACAGGAGTCAGGAGCTTCTTCTGAGTCTTCCATGTGGGTGCAGGGGTCCAAGGAGTTGGGCCTTCTTCTACTGCTTTCCCAGGCCATACCAGAGAGTTAGATCAGAAGTGGAACAGCCAGGACTCGAACCAGCGCCCACATGGGATGCCAGCACTGCAGGCGACAATTTTATCTGCTACGCCACAGTGCCGGCCCCAAGAACGCAGGTATCTTAACCTGCATTTTAATAGTTGGACTAAACACTTGCTCTCCAAATTGGACATTTTAAAGTCCTCTGACTTGCTGCGCAGTGTGGTTTACTGACCAACAGAATTGTCCGCACCCGGAGTTTTGAGAATGCACACTCTGACCCCGCCACATGCCTGCTGACCCCCGAGTGATTTGTATGAAGCTGGAGAAGCAGTGCGTTAGGCCAAGCTTCCAATCTCAGCCTGCAGAAGACATAAGCAAGGGTGACGAAGCATTCTCCCTGAAGATACAGGATGCTGTCCCTTTGTAAACTGCTGTTACTGTCTCCTCTCCACTCTCCCTTCTTCAGAGAGAAAGAGCATCAAGGGTTGAGCATCCCTCAAAATGCATTCCTTTAGGACTTTCTCCCTTAACTAGCTTAGGGCCACATCAATCCCTTTCAGTACCCTGAAGATCTGTGGTTAGAGACAGTGAGTTCATGCCGATACCACATCGTTTGTTGTAAAGCAGATCCACACTCATATGAACCTCAGTTTTCTCACCTGCTAAATGGAGAGCATCACACCAGTCAGAATCAGAAGAGATGGAGGAGGTACACAGCACCACAGGAGAGGAAGTGTGAATGTTATCAGTCACCCGGTGTTTGATTGACAGGTGTTTTTGAGTGTTTGTAACCATTGAACACAGGCAATCGCTAGAAAAGTAACTTAAATGTGTTTCAGCATGGGAGTCCTTTTCAGACAAGGCAATATCCGAGACCCACAGGAACACCAGCATGCTGGGAAGCTGTGCCTTGGTCAGCTGTCCAGATGACTGTGTGACTGTCAGGATTCAAAACTGGATTTTTTCTGCTTGTTGGACGTGATCTTTGGTCTGTCCTTGCAGTAGCATATATTTGAGGACATACTTGAATATAATGACTGATTTAGATTTAGATTGGTTCTGATTCTAAGCAGTTACTTTGAGCAGTTTGCGCTAGCATGGGAAAGCTAACTGAATTGCTTTTCTCCCACTGCCTCCTCTATAAAGAGGAGGTAGTGGTTGATCATTGCCTCGCTGGGTTTCTGGAAGAATTCACGGTGATCACAAGGAGCCCTAGAAGTAGAGCCTGAGCTGGAGTGGCATCCAGGATGTCACTGTGGTTAGTATGAGCATCCCTGAGTCAGGGAGGTATTCCGTTTCATTCATGAGTGAAATATGAAGAGTTTCCTGTGGAAATAGGTGCCAGGAGTTAGAATAATTTTTGAGTAAATAATTTTTCTGTTTTTAAAGGTTTCCTTCCATCCTAGAAATATAAAAACCCATTATTAAAGAAGTTAGGAGCCATGAGTTTGAATACCGATGGAGCCTTCTCGCTCATCCTCTTCCTTCTCCCCATGGACCAACTCAGGCCACAGGGATCCATCAGCTCTGTAGGGGGATCCTAATGTAGGCCAGCCCCAAACCATCACTACTATAAATTTTTGTGAAACGAGTTGCTTGCCCTCTTCTTTGGGTGGAAAGATAGGAGTTTGTGTCATTCATGGATCTACACAGCCAAAAAAAAAATGAATTTTAGTTTCCTCCCCCAGTGACTTTATGTTCATTTTTTTCAGTACATATGTACAAAAAAATCTAGGATGGACATGTCCTGTACCTATCCCCATTTTCCAAATGAAGAAACCGAGGCCTAGAAAGGTGGTATAAGTTTTCTTGTGGAGCTTGGCTTTGAATGACAAGGCATGGATTTCAGATTCATTCAGTTCCATGCCAGCCGAGCCCAGATAAGAAGTATAATTGGAGCAGAGGAGGATGTTATGGAATTAAATAAAAAAGTTCCCCAAGGTCTCCCCATAACGGTGGTACATTTGGATTTGAATTTCCAAAGCTTGAGTTGCTTGGAAAAATATTCCAATGGAGAGTGGGTTCACAGCCCCTTTTCCGTTTTGGTCTTCTAAGGCATGCCCTGTAGGTACAGGAATTCTTTCTAAATCAAATGTTTTTAAGTGTATTTTCATGTATTCCCCTTTAAAGGAAATCATCATCAATTCTTTCAGTAATTTCTCGAGTCAACCTGTTTGTGTATTTGCTTGCTTGTTGGTCTGTTCATACCCCTTGTCGTTCTGCACTCTGCCACAGCCTCTCTGTGTGATAGAAACAGGGATAGAAGACTGAATTTAGCCCTGAGTGTGGGGAGGGAGGTAAAATCCTGATTGTGTGCAAGTAAACTCCCTTTCTAGGTATTAAAATAAAAGTGTAAAAGATGGTAAATTCCCAGACAGGCAACCCGTAGAGACATTCCACTATGGTCTACAGGCTGTACGCACAGTGTAGTATCCCTTAGGCTCAATTTGTGCCTGCCATGTCGTAAGGCCATCGAGAACCACATGAAGGTTGAATGTGCAACATGAGTAAGCTATTTGGTAGAGTCAGCTGGAAGAATTCTAATAGGAGCACCTTATTTCTGTGTGCTTTACTTAGTATTCAGGAAACACTGATGGCTGGATTCCGTATGACCTTCCAGCAACATTTTAAGATGAACAACAAAAATAACCTAATTATTGTGGATTTTCCACCTTAATTTTACACACATAAAACATGACACCTTGGTAGCTATACCCGTAATTCTTAATTATAAGTAATACATTAAGTAGCACAAGTATAACTATTGGGATGTATTATAATCAGCAGTGATCACATTAATAATTATACAATGTTGAAATCAACACTGATACAGTTTACTGTAAACCCAGAAGACACAGTTACGTTTCCTGCAGAGGCAGAACACACATGTTCACAGAAGCATCCACAGAGTGAGATAAAGAGTTCTCGGGCTTGGCTGATGAATTAGCATCACCTGAGGGGTTCTCAGGCACACCTGCGCATGGGAAAACCTCTCAAAGGCTCTGACTTAATGATGGAGCATTGGTGCCAGTCAATGATATTTTACTTTTGAAAGTCCTAGCTGGATTTTTTGGGTGAACAAAAATCTAAGGTGGACAATCAAGATAGCAAACCTTGGCCTTATAGCCAGTGGATGCTTCAGAACCTATAGGTGGCTGCCACTTGTCAGAGCAGAAGATCGGCTTCTCGGTCATATGGATTTTCTAATAGGCAAGCTGCAAGAGTTTTTAATGCACATCGGTGTGTGTGTGAGATTCTAAATGAATTCAATATTTCAACACAAGAATAATCTTGCTATGGGTGATATGAATCCCAGGTTTTGTGTAACTGCACCAATATAACAGAAATAAGAGGCCAGATAGTGAGAGGTAACCAGAATCTTGGACAGTCAACACCAGTATATTTGATGGAGAAGGTCTTACTGTCTGGCCTCCCACCTGCCTACTCAGGAAGTTCACTCTGAACATCCAGCTTCTCACATCCCTTCCAGGAATCCTCATGGCTACTATTTTAATGTGACTCTGAGAATTCAGCCATGGGTGATTTTTAGAAGAAAGAAAAAAACAGAGAGATGAGATTTAGCCCAAGAAAAGGAGTGGGCTGTATGGCAATGCACAGGACTAATAGAAATGTCCCACCAGCAGGGTCAGATCCAGAGACTCGATGGTTGGTTTATGAAAACCATCTTAAAATGCAAGGGCATTTGGTGCTATGAGAATAAAGAAAGGGCTGGCCGAGGTCGTCCCATTATCTCTACTTGTGGTTAAAGAGAATGTGTTCCTAAATCTTTCACCCCTAAATGGCATCAGTCACAAGTAGGCATCCATTACTGTACTGCTTTGTCTCAGGGGGAACTGAAAGGGAGAGGACTGTAAGGAATTCGTCCACAGAGACTAACGCACCACTGCTGATTAAATACATTCCCATGAGAGGCCCCGAGAAGCACCTCTGAGTGATTAAGACTTGGGATCGGGAGCCAAGCCAGTTATGTTCCAGTTTCACTCCCAGCATTTAACTTCTTGCTGATATAGGGGGCCCTCAGAAATTCCTGGAAGATGCATATGATGCAAGAGCTGTGCATGGATTTCCAAATTTTTTTCAGCAAAGTAAACTTTAAATTCCATTTTCCATGAAGGTTTTGAAGCATCCACATCTAATCTTTCTATGTTTCTCTGTCCTCATCTGTGAAAATGGGCATAGTAAGAGGAGTTCAGAAGAAAATTAGTTGAATGAATGCACAGGTATGATGCTTTGCAACTTCCTGTCACAGATATCTGCTCCGTCAATGTTAGGTAGTAGTCTGTGGAGCCAACAGTCCCGGGAACCAAGACAAACATAGCCTTGCTCCCCGTACTTAGTCATTTATAATTTAATCACTTTTAAAAGATTTATTTATTTATTTGAAAGAGTTACATAGAGAAAGGAGAGGCAGAGAGGCAGGAGAGAGAGAGAGGGAGGGAGGGAGGGAGGGGTAGGAACATAGGTACATAGGTAGGTATTCCATCCACTGGCTCACTCCCCAGATGGCTGCAACAGCTGGAGCTGGGCCAATCCAGAGCCAGGAGCTTCTTCCGGGTCTCCCATGCAGATGCAGGGGCCCAAGCACTTGGGCCATCTTCCACTGCTTTCCCAGGCCATAGCAGAGAACTGGATTGGAAGTGGAGCAGCCAGGACTCGAACTGGCGCCTACATGGGATGCCGGCACTGCAGGCGGTGGCTTTACCAGCTATGCCACAGCGCTGGCCCCAATCATTTTTTTCTTAAATTAGTAATCCTCCTTTCTCCCACAAAGCTTTTCTGTCAGTTTGTTTTCCTGGGAAAGGTGGGTTTTGAAATGAAATGAGGGTGGAGGTGAACTTGCGGTCTTCTCCAGGGTAAGAAGTAGCTACAGTCTTGAGTCCTTCATGGGGGCACTGCTTCCTAAGCCCATGAGAATGGTGTCCCCCTTGAGCAGGTCAATAGCCAGGCAAGGGTTCTTATTAAATATAATTATTATTAGACCTCTCCCAGAAATTCCAACTAGGGGACAGTCAGCGTTGAAACTCAGGAACCTGTATTTTTAACAATCCTAGGAAATTCTTTAAATACCAATAAAAGGGTATTGGAGATGGGGAGAGAGTGCTGATCTGGTGGTCCACCCTCCAGATGCCTGCAATGACCCTAGCCAGGGGCAAAGTCAGCAGCCGGGAAATCAACCCAGATTTCCCATGTTGGTTGGGGGGATCCTATGATGTGAGCCGTCCCTGCTGTCTCCAGGGGTATGCATTGGCTAGAAGCTTGGGATAGGACCTGGAGCCAGGAATAAAACCCGAGTGCTGTGATATGGGGCATTGGCATCCTAACAGACACCTCAACTGCTAGGCCTAACACTTGACTCACCATTATTCTTGACAGAAATTGGAAAAATCCTAGATTAGGAGATGCAGAAAGTAGGAAGGCATTTTGATGAAGGAATTAGCACCAATAGAATTAGATATAGACTCAGGAAAATGGAAAGGCCCAAGCAAAAATACTTCTTGAATGAATTCATAGGAAATGATAAAATAAGAGAAACATGGAGATTAAGACACAATTGCCTTTATAGTTGAACTTCTCCTTAGGAGTGAGGTGTGAATTAGATTTTCCTAGAAGACATATAGAAACTGGGAGTTACCTTTCTTGGACAGTCTGTGAGATTTCTGTGGTTGTATTCTCCACAGCCTTCATAGTTAGGGTGTCTTGGAAGGCAGCATGGTGGCCAAATGGAAGTTGAAAAAAAGGCAAGAGGTGCAAGCGCTTTGGATACTCAGCTACCTCGCCGCTCTGGTGTTGGTCCCATACCTACTGCTTCTCAGCTGGGGCCACGTTAGAGTCAGCAGTGGAGCCTTTTGAAAATGATGTCTTTCTAGACTCTACCCTCCGTCAAGCAAACCAGAGAGCCCACGGTAGTTATGCCTCACCCTTAGGGTGCTCTTAACCTCTGCAAGGGACACCCAAGGTCAGAGCCATTCAAGTAGAAAAGGAGTTCTTGATCTTTGCTGCATGTCAGAATCACCCAGACGCCCCAAGAAACTGCTTATATCTGAGACCCACTCGCAGAGTTTCCCATGCAGTTGGTCTTGTGTGTATCCTGGTCCACTCCATTTTAATACGGAGCCAAGATTGAGAGCCACTTAGGTTTCTTTCTTTCTTTTTTTTTTTTTTTTTTTTTGTCAGAGTGGACAGTGAGAGAGAGAGAGAGAGAGAAAGGTCTTCCTTTGCCGTTGGTTCACCCTCCAATGGCCGCTGCGGCCAGCGCACCGCACTGATCCGATGGCAGGAGCCAGGTGCTTCTCCTGGTCTCCCATGGGGTGCAGGGCCCAAGCACTTGGGCCATCCTCCACTGCACTCCTGGGCCACAGCAGAGAGCTGGCCTAGAAGAGGGGCAACCGGGACAGAATCCGGCGCCCCGACTGGGATTAGAACCCTGTGTGCTGGCGCCGCTAAGGCAGAGAATTAGCCTGTTGAGCCACGGCGCCAGCCACTTAGGCTTTCTTTATCATCTACAACTGAGAAACAAACCAGTATACTGAAAATCAGCATTTTGAAGCTTTTATGCTGTATTGAGTGAAGAGCAGGCTAGGGTAGCGTTAGGAGGCAGCACCTGGTACCAACCTGAGACATGACCCCACCATCCAGAGTGCATTGCTCTGGGTATTTAATTTGCCCTCACTTGTTTGTAGATCCCACAGTTCTCAGCTGTGTCACCAATCTTTAATCATCGCTCTCCCTGGTCATTTGGATAAGTGGTCTCACAGAGAGGATAAGTGATGGTGAGCCAGGGATCGGCCATCTGAGTATGTCATTGGTCTTAAAGTTCAAAGTGAGAGAACTAAATATCAATAGAAACAGCTTTATACAGCAGAAACAGACAATAAGAAACCTGCCCCTACTAATGGTCCAGGAAGAGTTCTTTTGTTGGCTGAACACGTGGGACACCCCTCACCGTCTTCACTGTGGTAAACCTTTCCTGTTAATCACAGTTACAATCAGGCACAGTTGAGAGAGGGAGGTGACCACAAGATTGTTCTTGTGGAATTAAGACACTTTTGTGATGCTTTTCAGTGACATTCCTAGGATGCAATGAAATCATATGGATTTAAAAATAGTGGCGGTCATTTGGGGAGTGAACCAATGGAAGGAAGACCTTTCTCTCTGTCTCTCTGTCTAACTCTGCCTGTCCAAAAAAAAAAAAAAAATAGTGCAGGACTGATGTATCCATTAGCAGTTAAAAAAAAAAAACACACTGAAGCTCTTTTTGGCACTGCTGTGGAGTCCATGAGGCATTCTTTTAAACATCGTTATTGCCGACTCCTTTAGCTTAGAGCTAGACTTGATTTCCTAGTCAGAAGTCTGCTAAGTGTTTCCAACAGGATGAGTTATCAAAGGAAAGTAATCCCTTTTGTTCAGAAACTTGCTCAGGATCCCAAAGATGGGTAGAGGAGGTGGGAATCAAAGTACGTAGGTGACCATCAAAGGGGAAAGGAAGGGAAGAGGGGAGAGAGGGAGGAAAGGGGAGAAATAAGAAGCAATAGATGGAGGGGTAAAGGGAATAGAAAAGGGTAACTCTCAGTTCATAGTGTCAGAAACATGGGCGATTGAAAAGATGTCTACTCAATCACAGTTCTGTTTGTAGGCTGCCCTTGCAAGGTTTTCTCTAGCAGTAACCATTTTCTGTGTTGCCACTAAGTGGCTCTCCACCTATCCAGCATTCTGGACCAATCGTTAGGGAAAATGCAAGCCAGCTCTGTAGAATCAGGGAGTAGGAACTAGATAGAGTTGCCCAACGAATTCAGTCCTAACTCATCAGTTCGTGAGAGCCTGTTCCAAAGGGCCCGCCCCTGGGACACGCAGGCCACCTTTGTTGGTGAGAGCAGTGCTCTCCTGAGCACTCTGCACAGGTCCTTGGGAGGGCTTCTTGAGTGCCCCCTAAGAATATCATACTGGTAAGGAGGCGTGCCTGCATCTTTACCCCTTGTGGAGATCAAGGCTCGATTAGAAAGAGTTTAAACAAAGTATCTCCTTCGTTTCCAAGGATGTTAATTTGCGCCTCAAGCCTAGGGAATTGCAAGCCAGATATTCAAGGAGTTAAAAAAAAAATCCAGGTTAAAACAAAAAGCCCAAAATCCAATGAAATTAATAATGTTATTGTTTTAAGGGAGGTGATAAATGAACGTAATTGTGACTTGTTATGTGGAAGAAAAACAGGTAAAATAAAGACTATTCTCCAAACATGTAAAATTTGGTTTCAATTTTATTGGAGTAGCTATAACTAGAATTTGCACCTAGAAGTTAAATTCTAGGGAATGTTCAAATGGTAGCTCTGTTTATAGTCCAGTGTACCTCTTACAACCCTGAAACTTTCTTAAGATATTTTAAAGAAATGTTCAATCACTAAATGCGTTTTGAAGCATTGAAGCATTTGAACAAAACCTATCACATTAAGACCCCCCTAAAAATGCATGTAGCTTGGTACTTGCTGATCCATATGCATAGTGAGATAGAACAAATGAGAACCCAGCTTCTCTGTTGCTGCTTTTGAGGCATTTAAGAACCTAGCCAATCTCATTGGGCCGGTTTTATAGTCTGCCTGCCACAGCATTGTGTTTTCTAGAGAAATCAGAAGTAGCTGGGAATTAGGAGACATTCCATTGTGGAGAAGCTACAGTTTCAAAGAACTGAAGAGAGTTTTGTCATCTTTTTGGATCTACTAAATCAAAACGGCGTTTGCATTTTTGCTTTTTAATTTGAGATTGTTAAAAATCATTTGGCAGGGTAGGGTTTATTTCAACTGAAGCATTCTCTTACCTCCTCCAGATAGCAAGCCCAGTTTGTTGAGGAAATTATTATCTATAACGTGACACCATATAATATTCTCTTCTGAAGTGACAGCATTTCTTGTTTCCCTTAAAATATTTTTACAAACTTTGATAAGGTCTGAAATTTTATTATTTTCTTAGTTAGCTTTAGTATACTCTTTTTCCCCGATACATGCAGTGTTTTTAAAAAAGCAATCTCCTTTTAGCATAGAAATCCGCGTAAGTGCAGTTTGAACTGCTCTGGCCTTGGAAGCATCCTGGCATGATGTCCTGGTAACACATAGTATTAATATTCCCGTGCAACAGCTTGTACATGGCCCATACTTGACATCCCCATGATTCCGTGTCAAAGGTCCCCGCATGCCTGTTCCATGATCTTTCTAAACTCTCAGAGTCCCAGGCACATCAGCACATTCCTTGCAACATCCATTCCGATGCAGCACCCACCCCTCCCTTCCCCTCATCTGTACACCTCGAACCAATCGGCAGAGAGCACATTTCCCCCTAAGCGAGCAGTATTGTGAATTTTATCTTCTCTTCCAGAAATCAGTTCGTCTTCGTTGCAGCAGATGAAATTTCTTGTAACACCTCTGCAGGTAACAAACGTTGCTACTTCTTGATGCATCCATCCAAGTCTCAGTATCCTTTTTTTTTTTTTTTTCTTCTTCATATGCTGCAGTTGGTCACATTAGAAAGTTTAGTTTGGAAAAAAAAAAAACAATATATCTTTGGAGTAGAGCAGAAGCCTTTGAGCTCTGCTGTGTAAAAGGACATGAGGCATTTGGCTAATTGTGATGTTTTATTTCTAATTTTAGTAATACGTGGTCCAGAAAAAATAAGGCTATGTTGAATGATTTCACAGCAAAATCTCCTGGTATAATCAGCACTCTTATGGTAAAATACTCAGTAGGGGATAGGAAGGGCATAGACACGTGGTATGAATTCTGTCTGGGTTCGCAGAGATTGATGTGTGAATTATTTGGAATCTTTATGAAATATGATCGGCACTGAAAGACTGAGTCTATAAAACTAGGGGCATTAGGGGAATCAAATGCAATTATCTTTGTCTTAAGGGGATCTTCAGTCTACCAGTATTAGCAAAGATCCTCTATTTCCTTTCTTTTAAAACATATCTTGAGTAGTAGAACTTACAGAAACAAAGTCTTTAAAAAAAAAAAAAACACATTTGCCAATGGAAATTGCATAGTTGCATGATGTGTCCATCACAATAATGCCTGTCTTTTTGCTTTGGTGTGGTTCAGAGAACAGTTAAATTTGGCCTTTGATTAGCATGGGATTACTCGATTAAATGCCAAGATAGGTGAGTGCCTTAACTAACCAGATTTCACCCCCGCTGCCATCATTTTGTTTGTTTTTATGACCCAAAACTACTGCTAGGGAATCTTGCCAGTGTCTTGCGTTTAGCAAACGAGGGAGAATGCTGCGCTCCTCCATACGTAGCTGAGCGTCCCATGAGCTGGAAAAGCACATACCCCTGTCACAGCTGTCACTGTCCAGAGCAGTGCAGGCAGGCGATGTGCTAAGGCTTTGCTCCCAGTTGAGAGTCTCTGGTGAGAGTGAATGGAAGGGCAGGCAGCTAGGATTGTGCTCAACCCTGAAAAGTCCGCACCAGTTCCATTTACCTAGTGGGTCTCGGCATTGTTAATGGTGATTTAAAGTGTGACCCTGTGAGTTTAAGAGGTATGCATGCTTGTATGGGAGAGAAACAGCTCACTTCCTTTCTAGGAAAGCTCTGTGTGTCTGCTTCTCCCTGTGAGGTGCAGTGACACCCTTAACCCTGCACTAACACCTCGTGGTAGAAAATTAGGTGTGTGTTACACCTTTGGAAGTGGTTGGGGAATGATGTTGGGGTAGGAGAGTCGTTTGGCATCTTCAGAGCTTTAAGGCAATGGCACCTGAAAACTTGAAGGGGAGATTGGTTGGGGGGAGTAGGAGTGGGGAGGAACGTTGGTTAGTAGGTGACATTTGTGGGTGCACCGTTACTCCTCAGCTCTGCCTTCCCTCTAGACCCTGTGCATGTCCCTGGGTGTCTTAGGTCACATTGTGACATCACAGATCAGATGTGGGTATGTCACAGCATAGATGGTAGGCGTGGACTTGGCTGTGCCACCTAGCAGCCCCTGCCATTTCAGCCGGGGCTGCACATACAGTGTTCCCCAGAGGAGTGGCAGACAGCAGAGGTCCCTGCGAGTGTGGCATGTGCTTCCACCTCCATTAGCTAATGTGGCGTGGCTGCTCATTAATCCTTAATGAATTGCTATTGATCACATTTCACATTGGGAGAGAGATACCTGTTCCTTTGATGGCCATATTAATAATATGCTTTATGCTTGGTAAGGTTCCATTTGAAGCCTGCGTTTTGAATCAAGTGTGACAAAGGAGACTGCATATCGCCTAGTGTCACATTATCTTGGCAGCCAGTCTACCCTCCTCCTTGAGTGAAAATGGAAAATCAGAACTGTGGGGTCAGCATGGGCCGTGGACACGCAGAACCACCCAGGGTGCCCTCATTCTAAACACAGATGCCCTGAGATGTGAGTGTCCAGTGCCAAGCTTCCTGTAGGGTGGGTTTAGTGAGTCCTGGGAGCTACTGGTTATCAGGGTTTGACACAAGGCGAGTCCTCTCCTTTTAAGTGGAGCAAGAAAGAGAACAAGATGCGTAAGATCTCAGTGTGTGGGACTTGCTGGATTTTATAGCTGAAATTCTTAGAACGCTGTGTTCTTGTTAGCTTGCTGGCCAGTTTCATTCGTGGCTGCAGGTGGGGATGACGAGATGGCAATCATTCCACCGTGGCAGCCACAGGGCCCCAGGATTCTCCTTTCCCTGCCCCCCAGGGAACGTGAGCATTTTTATCTTGTTGTAGATGATGTCAGAAATGCCTAGTGTGCTTTTGCCAGTCACATGGAACACACATCCCATGCTGGCATCTGTGGTCTGTAGGCGTGTACTCACCAGTAAGCGTGTCGTCTTAGAGGTTCCAGCGATGACATTCTTCATCTGTGTGTGTAGTTTGGGAGGCTCCTGAAAAGCAGGGACTCACCTGGGGGAGTCCCTGGAGACTGTATTTTCACAGCAGCAGAACAGCACCTAGGGTGCATCTACCTCGGACCCGGAGAAGCTTCGCTTTTGTCAACACCTAGAGCGTTTGATGAGTTGGGGTCTGTAGGAGATGGCCGAAGTGGGGGGAGGATTTTCCCTTCTTAGACTGGAGGTTTGCTCTCCCCTGGGACCCACTGGAACTCTTCCAGGATGGTCCAGTAAGACTGCAGTAGATGGGCCTTGTGGGGGACTAAAAAGTCATTTCACCCAGTCTGCGTCTATCGAGTGATTGTCCTGTGTCAGAAACTGTGCTAAGCCCTGAGGTCGTTGCGTTCCATGAGCTAGGAGAAAGCTTCCATTGTCCCCAAACCATGGACGTATGGATAAGCGCGTAATGTATCTGTGTATGAAGTGATACATTAGAAGAATGAACCAAAAAGCAGGGCAGGGGACAGAGAGGTGCGATCTACTTGAGATTCACTGGTTGTAGAGGGCTTCTGCGAAGAGATGACTTTGAACAGGGGCCCGGAACAGAGTGAGCTGTATATATAATGGTGGAATTGCAAGTACTTCTGGCTGAGTGTGCGGCAAGTACAAAGGGCCTGTGGTTGAGAGGTGTCCGACTTGCAGTGTGGGCTGAGTACATCCATGAAGGGGAGTTTTTTAGAGATATTTCAGAGACACAGCCAGAGGTCAGAGAAGTTAGAGCTTGGAGACCGTGCAAAGCATTTGGGATTTGAAGTGCAAGAGGAAAGCTCCGGAAGGCAGGCTGTGATCTGGCTTATTTTTGAAATGCTCCATTAGGCTGCTTGGTGGAGCCCAGACCCCACTATGGCAAACGCAGAAGAGAGAGCATCAGTTGGGGGGTTGCTTTTAGCTGTCCAGAGAGGGGCGACAGCAGCTTGATCCTCGCGATTGCTGTGTGGCTACTGAGCAGTGGTGGTCTCTGAGCTGTGTTTTTGAGTGGGATGTGTGGTTGGATTAGAAATCTCCAAGGGTCCCTCTGGGTTAAGTGACCACTCCCTCTCTCCTACCCTCTGGCTGTCTCAATTATTTCCAAGCAGTCACTGTGAAAAGCCAGCCCTGTTTCTCTGCAGCTATTTTTCCTTGTATAGGGTTCGCTGGGTTTTCCAGGATATAATTGAAGTTGCTGTCATTTATTGAGCAAATTCTATGTGCGAGCAGGTTTAGTAAGTGCTGTGTATGTGTGTGTGTGTACATGCAAATAAAATTTACCACTCAGCTATGTGAGACGGGGGTTATCATCACCCCCTTGTTGGAGATGAAAAGATTAAAAAAAACTTATGCCCAGAGAGCCTTGGCAACTTCTGGAGTCCATCAGTGCCAAAACTTTGCACTCCGACGCACTGGCTCCTGGGTGCTTCCTTACCTTGACCTTGACCTTGGAACAAGGACTTTATGCCTGTAGGTAGAATTGTCCCTTCTTTAGCAAAGCTGTCTTGGCTCCTGGAAACCTGAGTGGCATTGTTGCTCAGTTGTTGAGGGAAGGCAGGGTCGTTGACTGCTTCTCTAGAACTTTCCTGCTGGGGGTTTCTGTAGGTTCGTGTGTCTGTGTTGGGAAGCAGTTGTATGTTGAGTGCTTCTGCGTGCTGGGCACTGGCCTCAGTGTGGAGATGGAGCGGTGACGGGAGCAGAGGCCAGATCCAGGAGTGTGTCGCGCACTCGGGGAGTCTGAGGTTTAGACAGACAAGGTGTGGTCTAGCTCAGTGTGCACCATACACAGGGCTTGAACCGGTCACTTCTGAGTTGAAGGTGGAGATCTCCCAGCTGGCCCCTGCTGGAGGGAGGAAGAGAAAATGCGTGTACATGGTGCAGGTGGAGGCTGGGATTGTGGCCTCGAGTCCACAATCCCAAGTGAAGACCTGTGCTGGGGGCTTAAGCAGCCCCTGTAGGACCTCCTTCCCGTTTCCAATGGATGTGGGGTACAGTCGTGAGGCCCAGAGGTGAGAGTCTGAGATAGACTTGGCCAAGTGAATGCATGTGCAGAAGCTTCGGGAACTGACCCTTTGGGGAGAGGTCACCTCAGAGTTTATTAAGCAATTGTGAGAGGTGATGTTTGGCAAACCTGGGGCACGAGGTGCCTCACACACCCCTTCCAGCCTTTTAGCCCCACCTCTCAGCATGTGTGCACACACACACATATTCGCAGAACTTCAGATCATATTTAGGGGAAGTTTCCAAATTGGCCATTCCTCTAATTGTTCCTTCAGCAAGTTTCATCTAATTGTCTTCTGCACGTGTGGGTGATTTGATTATTCAACAAAGTTGTCATGCGGCAAATGGATTTGTGCTTAATTGGTCCATTTCCAATAAAGTATGGTGTGGATTATAATAGGGGCAGTACCGGGCACGAGGGGCGCACAGAGGCAAAGGAGCACGTTTATGGAGAGTTGTCTGTGTACAAGGCACAGCTTGAGGTGTCTCCCTGTAGTCACAGTACCTTATAGAAATAAAATACCCCTGAGTTTTCTTGTGAAAATTAGAAATATCTAGGTATCTCTGAATTTATTAGCCTCTAAACAAAGATATGTATTAGGGTACTTCCCAGAAGTTCAAGGAAATATGAATTAAAAGCTAAGTTTGTATGTTGTTGCAAACAGATTTGTAAACCCATGCACATTTTCATTTTATGTATTTTTTCCATGAACTTTAAGATTTATTTATTTGACAGAGTTACAGAGAGAGGTAGAGACAGAGGTCTTCCATCTGCTGGTTCATTCCCCCAAATGGCCACAATGGCCACAATGGCCAGAGCTGAGCTGATCCAAAGCCAGGAGTTTCTTCCAGGTCTCCCAGGGACCCAAGCACTTGGGCCATCTTCTACTGCTTTCCTGAGCCATAGCAGAGAGCTGGATTGGAAGAGCAGCAGCCAGGACTCGAATCTGCGCCCATATGTGATGCCAGCACTGCAGGTGGGGGCTTTAACTTGCTGTGCCACAGCACCAGCCTCCTCGTGGTGAGCTTCTTGAGGGCTCCTCCTAGCAGTGCAAAACTAAAACCAAGAACAGTGTTTTGCAAATTTAGAGGGATGTGAGCAAGTCACCCAGAAAGCTTGTTGCATTAGCAGCTCTTGTGTGCCCTCCCTTCCTCCCTTCCCAACCCCCTGGCCCTGAGATTCTGATTGCTAGCTCTACACAGGGAGCCGGAGTCCATGGATCCTAACACATCCCCCCAGATAGTTCCAACAGAGGCGTCCTTAATCGATTGGGATCTATTTCAATGGGAAGGAGAACATGTGGTAAGATTTTCCAATCTAACGACCCCTAACTACATGGTGCTCTCAAGCCCACCTTGGGCTGAGTTACACGTGTAAATGACACATGCGGTCCAAAACAGCACCAAAAAAGGTAAAATGTTCCTTAGTGATGGTTTGTGAATTACACAGTGAAGTGCTAACCGTTGGAACACATTGGACTCAAGATAAAATTTTCACTTTGAAAATGTAGCTACTGTGAAATTTAAAATGGCCTAAGAGGCTGGCTTTGTGGCCTTTTTTCCATCTCTGTTGGGTAGTCCAGTTCTAGATGTGCACTTTTGCTGCTTTTGCTCCAATGAGTCCTGGAAGAGTTAGTTTGTATGCCCTCAAGAACTGGTCTCGGAGCTGAGGGGTATGCTCTAGGAATTAAAATATTGCAGCAGATAATGCAGACATTGGTGTGTGCTGCGACTTAGGGTGGAAAGGAAAGGCCGGAGTAGTGTGTGTGTGTCTGCGCCTACCAGAGGAGGACATGTTGGGGGCTTCAGAGCCCAGCACCGACTTCTTTCTCACCCTGCTTGTAGCTTCTCAGAACTTGTCATCTGTGTGCATGGGGCAGGGGCCATGCCAGCACACAGCACTCCTGGCTGCCCACCGGTTTCAGTAGATTAGAAAAACTCACTCCAGAGCCTGAACTGTAGACATGGCGGAGCGGGTAGGAAACAGCTCAGTCCTCCCACCCTCAGTCACTAACACTTGCTCGCTCACTAACTCCCCGGTAACTCTCATCTCATGCTCGCTACAGCCTTGTGCAGTCAGAATGCCCCACTCTCGTCTCCATGCATGCATAGATGGATGGAGGACGGGGTCCAGGAAGGAGAAGAACTTTGAACAGTTACTTGGCAAGGAAGTAGCAGAGGGAGATTTTGGTTCTAGGAACTCCATCCCTGAGGAATCCTTAGTTTGTGTTCAACCTTGTTTCTCTGTAGGATACTGAAGGTGTCAGAAGGAGTACAAGCACATTGTCAGTTCCCCACATGAATGAAACTGTAGCCGGATGATTAGCATCATGGTTTCAAAGAATGTCCACCACACAGAGACAGTTCCAAACATTAACTCACCACCCTTGCCACGAGTGGTTCCTGAAGACTTGTCCAAAACTTGGGCTGTTTTCTTTTTATCATCTCAAGTTGGGGCACACTGCATTAATCTAGACCTTAAAGCCGGAACTTGTAGAGTTTTAGGGATTTTAAACTGTAGGATTTGGTATTTATATGGAGATAAGAAGCCATTCATTTTGGAAATATAGTGAAGAGTCCCAAGACAGGAATCTGCAAGGCCTTCTGTGGAATCCCCTGTCCTGGACTGGGTTTCCTTGTGTTTGAGGTGAGGGCTTTTGTCGCCAGTCTGAGTTCACGGAAACCCTGCAAGCCAGAGGAACACGCTGGATTCTGCAGGTGCACAATTGCCAAGATCTGTCCAAGGGCTTCTGTCTCCTTGAGGAGGATCTTGAGGTTTTTACTTCGTGATGAGCTGGAAAGCGGGCTTGAGAACGGGTTGATTTGCATTTGGACCAGGGCAGGGCGTACTCCAGTGGCTCCAGGAAAGCAGATGGTCTCAGAGGTTCACATGCCGTCTTCCCTTTCTCTTCCGCTTCCTGGGTATTGGCTGTGGCTCCCATCTTGCCCACTGAGAACTGCTGAAAGAAGAGAATGTTGCTCAACATCTGCCTTGGCATGTGTGTCCCAGATGTTTTTCCTCTTGGGGTAGGAGGGAAGCAGGAATTCATCAGTGAATTATACTAGCAACAAGGCAAATCAAAGGATTTCCTTTAAAAAGTCACTTGGTTTTCATTTGGCACAGTCTTCAAAACTCAAAGATTTAGAGTGAAGAAACAGTCGTCTCTGGAGGGTGGGGATTTCTTCCTGCTGGGTACAGGTTAGTTTCTGAGGTTTCCCTTATCACTGGGTACAACACACAGTACAATACCAGATATACCAGTACCATCCAGGGGGCCTGGTTAAAGCCTAGACCTTGGCTGATCACCCTAGCCAAACTGTGGATCTCCAGGTAGACTGTTAGACCCACCCTCACCCCCACCCCCGGCATGGTAAATGGGTGCTTTTCTTGTTTTTTTTTTTTTTTAAGATGTATTTATGTATTTGGAAGGCAGAGTTAGAAGCAAAGACAGATCTTCCATCTGCTGATTCACTACCCAAATGGCTTCGATAGCCAGGGCTGAGCCAGACCAAAGCCTTGAGCCAGGCGCTTCCTCCCTGCTCTTCGCATGGGTATGGGAGACTTGGGCCCTCATCATCTGCTTTCCCCGGAGCATGAGCAAGGAGCCGGATCAGAAGTGGGGCAGCTGGAGCTTGATCCAGCGCCCATAGGGGATGCCCGGCATTGCAGGCAGCAGTGTAACGTGCTGTTCCACAGTGGCTGTGAGGTCTTGTAAACCTCACCCGAGGAGCGAGCAAATTCTCTTCCTTTCTACCCAAGGGATTCCCATGGCCACCTCTGGGGCAGGAGGCTTTAAGAGTAACATGCAGTCCTGGGGACATAGAAGATCTTAATTGAAATATAGAGAGGGAAATTAATAGGAATACTTACTGTGCCCCTGTAAGAAAATCACATTTGCTGTTAAAACACTGATGTGGGTTCAGCATAAGTGTATTGTTTCGTTAGCATGCAGCTTGTTTCAACTGGATTTAAAAGATGTTAATAATAAGTAATATTTACATTTCTCAGTAGAATTGACAAAGCACTCTACAAAACACTGGTTCATATTTCCCATTCAACAGGCAACATAATTATTCATTTTATTCCAACATAACCTTAAGTTCAAGTATAGCAATTTAAGCTACATCTGTAACTCATAAATTAGCTGCATCTCGACTCCAAAAGCATCAGTAATTGGATTGCTGGAGGTACATGCGATGATATTAGCAAAGAATTTTGCAGTTGCCTTACCAGTCTGGGCAGGAGCGAGACTGCTTTGTGAAATTCCATCAGAAGCCTGTATCATAATTTCCTATATCTGAAGATGTGTCCGGCTTCTTTTCACGTACTTTATCTGTGAACAGAACAGTACCATTTTACAAATGAGGAAGAAGAGGCCCAGTAAGACCAACGCCACTGCGGCAGCAGAACCGGAATCCGCTTGTCCACATCCAGGGCTGTCCCCGGGGCCGCAGCTTGCTCCCAGTTTTGACTGGTTGCTAAGGTTACAAAAGATGGGTTCTCTTGCTGGTCACAAGCTGTGGTGAACTTGCCAACAGAGCCTAGAATGTTCAGAAAGCAGATCTGAGACAATCTTTGAGAGGATCATTACTGTGGGTTTTGGTTCCTCGATTTCCCCCCACTCCATCTCCTCTCTCTCGCCCCTTAACTCACACAGTGCTATTGGTCCAACCCCACTGCACCTGTGCTATTGGCAGGTGTCCTGCTTAGGCATTAGGGATGAAGATGGGGAGACCAAGTAGAGCAGAGGTGGTATAGGTCATTCATCAGGTGCAAAGTAGCTAACATTGTTAGACTTGTAGTTGTGAGTTGGGGCTGAGGGTGCCAGATCAGAACCAGAGGTATCCCTCTGGGCAAGTGACATTTGATAGGAGAAAGAAAGGAAGAGGAGCCGCGTGGGTCAAGGAGGAGCAGGGGCCAAGGCTGTAAGACGAGTATGGATTGGATTGTGTGTGAGGACTGTTAACGAGGCCAGTGTGCCAGGAGCACAGTAAACCAGGAACAGAAGGGAAGAAGGTCAAGACTCTAAGAGGGGCAGGGACAACGTCCTTGGTTGGCTGTTATTCCAGATCCGTGGGAACTCACGGAAGGGTTGTAGCAGGGGGGTGATGAATTCCCAGGTATTTGTATTTGACTTGATGATGGCTTGATGGGCAGATGGACAAAGAGGTTATAATCAAACCTCTTCGATCTGTTAAATGTCAAGAGCAGTTGCTTTGAAGGGACGAGTGTTGCATCAAGACGGCAACGTTTCAGACTGCCCTGGAGTTGGTGCTGATGCAGTGCTAGCAGTTGGCAGCAGGGTGGTACGAAGACGCACGGAGTACAGTGGACGTAGTGTAGATTTCTTCGGAAGTCGCTGATGGAATGGATGAGGGGAGCGGGTGAGCACCTTGGCCGGGGCTGGGGTGGGGAGGGAGACCCCTCCTCCAGGTCAGATCTGAACACGGTGCTCCTAAGATGGGATCCCTGGGAATCGCCGCTCTCCCTTTGAGCTGTGCCGAGCCCACTCCGAGGACGGCGGGTTGCGGACGTGCCTGGCATACTGGTGCTCAAGTCCACATCTTCCCTAATAACCTTGTGTCTAAATTGTAGTGTCACACAAGGGCGTGTTTAGAAATTAGCATTTGAAAAGAAGCTTCCTTGCTTTCAGTTTGAGCTGACATGGTCCCTTTTCCTCGGTGGAAATGAAATGTATTAATCATAATAAAGCCATCGGATTCTGAAGGTAGAGGTCACCGTGAGAACAGGAGCCTGCTCGCTTGTGAGCGGGAGTTCAGTGCTACTGCGTTTTCTCGGTAGACAGTCCTGCCCGATTGGTACCTTGGGTTTTCCAGAGAGGCTGAGACCAGGCCCAGGATTACAGCCGGATGAGCATTCGCCATTCAAAGGATGCAACAGGAAAATCTGGGAGCCACGTTTTCCGTCAGTGCCTTTAGGACACCCATAGGCTGGCCCCTGAAAAGAGAAAAATCCTGCCACAGATGACATTATTCTGCCAATGTGAAAACTTATCCTGACTTTGCATGTTCATAGTCCTGTGCGGGAACACTGGGCCGCAGCCCTTCTGAAATTCCCCCGAGTTTTCAGCTTCCCGTTGCACCGTAGACCCTGTCCACAGAAAGCAGCTTTGCTGGATGGAAGCACATTAGGAATAATCCCATTCACGGGGTTCTCTCTAGACCAGCGCCAGACTCGATTTCCTCCCGAAGTGCAGATCGATGCTGGGGGTTTCTGCCACTGCCATGGGCCTCGATCCGCGGCTGCTTCTGATTGCATGGTACAATACCGGATCTCAGCAGCGACTTCTTCCAAAGCTTCATCCTTCTCGTCTTAACCACGGCCCCTCTCTCTCAGCCTCCCGTCTCTCTCTCTCCCCCAGAAGGGGAAGATCTGTCTTTGAGCAAGAGCCATTTCTGATGAGCTTCAGGACGGGGGAGGGGTCCGTGAGGAATGGAGCGTGAGACAGAGCTGCCGCTGAATCAGCTCAGCAGCATTGCTTCCTGCCATTGCTTCTGAGACCCAGAGCCCTTTGCAACAGGGAAGAGGCGGCAGGGAGAGGCTGTTCCCAGTGGGCGCTGGGCAGGATGTGTTTGTTCCCGCCATCTCTTGGCTTCTTAGCATTAGACGGTCCTTTGCTCTCTTCACTCACCCTTCTAGACGCCCCCCAGGATCTGTTAACACAGTGAGTAAGACAGAAAAACATGGCAGAGGAAATAGGCAGAAATTATAGGGAACAAGAGGGATCACGTGCATGCTAATGGGACCTGCAGGGGTGAGAGGCAAACCTAAGGTGGCCAGAGTGAACTGTTCTTCCTAGCACCCCAATCTGTTCAAAACCCCAGCAGTCTGTCAGGGGCTCGTGTGCTCACTCCCTAGCCTCTCTGTGTGTTGGTTCTGCGTGGAAGGCGGCTGCTCGCCTCTCCACGAAATTGCCATCAGCCAGAGGGAGCTACGTTCTCTCCGTGATGAATGCCCCCGCCCTCAGGACCGTCCCCAGCTCCTGCTTCCCTTACGTGGCATTCAGAAGCCCCCCCCACGTGCTTCCAGCTGCACAACTCACGGGATCAGGTGCAGGCTCTGCTCCAGTGCAGACCACAGCCCGGCTTCTGTTCTGTCTTGCCTGCCCACCTCTCTCGCTCCCTCCTCCTGAGGGAGCCTTTAGTGAACCCCTTGCACAACTATCTCCATTTCAAGCTTGGCTCCCAGGTCATCGGGCCTAAGGCTGCATCATAGCTTTGACTGGTACCAAAACAACACTCCTTAGAGTAAGGGTACCACGTGACACTGTTGCCCTGAGAGATGGAGGGATCCACTCTGATTCGGTCTGGCTGATCTTGGGCAAGTAGCCTAACCCCTGAGGTTACGGACATGTCCAGTTCCAGACACGTAAGCGTTCGATCACCTGCTTTCCACCCCTCCCCATTTATTCCAAACTCTGTACTGGAAGCCGCCGCTCGAGAGAGAGGAGATAGAGAGAAAAGACTGAAAGAAAAGGAAAAGGTCACTACCCTACCTTGTTTCAGACGCCTCCCTTTCCAGCACCTGGTCCTAGGTGGGCGAGACAGAAGGCCTGTGGGAACAGAATGGACACATTGTTGAGTAGAGTGGGACTGGGGATCCTGAGACCCTGCTGGAGGGATTCTATTAAGACATTTGCTGTTCCCCACTCTAGATGTTGATGACTGTGTCGAGAGGTTCACTTTACTGTCTCTCCTCTGTCCCTCCTTGCTTGATTGGGCATGGATAAGTCAGGAGAGAAAATAGCTCTTGAATATTGGCACAGCTTCTTGGGGGTGCTGGGCTTCTTCCACCCTCTCTCAGTCCCCAACGTGGCTACATGCGCATTGTGCAAACAGTATGATGGGGGTGGTGGTGGTGTTTTAGTGTATGTGTAGTTAGCCTATCCATACTGCCAGCCCTGGTACATGGACAGTAGACTGCCATGTACATGGATGGCCTTTGCCAGCATTACTTGGGGGAGTAGAGTGTTTTAATATTCCACAACGCGTAGGGCGTAGGCCCCTCCACACCGTCTTGGTATTTTCTGCTTTGTGCGGGTTATCATCACGTTGTAACTGCGTGTCATGGGTCAATCTCCACCTCCACTTTCCTTTCAGTTACGGACGAGTTTATGCTGCCGACCCCTACCACCACACACTTGCTCCAGCCCCCACCTACGGCGTTGGTGCCATGGTGAGTACCGAGTCCTCCTCCCCTCCCTCCCCCCAGCTGGGACCTCAGTTTGGGTTGACGGTTGACGTCCTCTCACTTTCCCTTAATTGAATTTGTCTCTTGTGCTAACAGCAGCTAAAATGCCACATTAATCCTCCCAGTAAACTTGATAAATGTCTTAATTTCTTGGCAATGTAGTGCATGTAAGTTATTATATTTCTAATTTTGCAAGTCTCACCTAGTGGAGCACTTACCTTAATGGAATAATTAGTCATTTTGATAATTAAATCCATCACTAACAGAATGCAGTGTCAATGCAGAACTTTTTTTTTTCTTTTTTTTCCCTCCCTCGCTGCTCATTCACATAGCCCCAAGGCTCCAGCCCCAGCACAGACTTCAGAGGAGCTAAGCTGCACACTTCCAGGCCTCTGCTGTCAGGCAGCTGAGCATCTGCCTGCCTCTCCTCCCCTATTACAATTCATGTTTAAAGTCATAGTCGCCCAGGAAAGAAAATAGACAGGGGCACACTTTGTGTGTGTGCCTAGCACCTAAGACAGTAGAAGGCATCAGCTGGGTTGTCTTGTTTTCTCGGGGCTGGGGGAGGGGGTCTGGGTTTTCTTTGGGGAGGGGAAAACATGGGAGGTCAGGGTGGGATGAATTTGCCTGTACTTGTTCAAACTTCTATGCACTAAAACTCTTGAGTACAGTAAGACGTGCCCATCACGTGAGAGCGTATGCAATCATTACAAAGCTTTGGCATGCAGTTTTCTGCTTGGATCAAGAATAGCAGTCCTTAACGTAAAAACAAATCCCCGTAGGCATTCGTCTGAATTGCCAATACTTTTAGACAAAAGGAAATAGCTAAGTGCCACCTCCTAGCCATTTAAAGCCATGGCCAGACGATTCACTGGAACTTAATCCTAGAAATCCAACCATGTTTTGGAAACGTATTTTTGCACAAGCTTAATTTCGTCCAGCAATTCATCTGTACGCCTCCCCTCTCAGGATCAGGCTCCATACAGACTGCTGAGCCGAGTCAAGAAGTAGATTTAAATTTCCTTCATGATTTTGCTTTCAACAACTCTTCGCTAACACCTCGTCCACCTGAGGAATGCGTTGGAAAGGAGAGTTGAATGACTATCTTCAATAGATTGTTGAAATTCCACCCCCAAAGTAGATGCAGCTTTCCCTAAGGGACCATAGTGTTCATCCAAGAAACAAAATGAGATAGTGCATCTGTTCCCACTGTCCTGTGTGTATATCAGAGCCCTTTTCACTCCCAGGACAGGTTGACTGAACTTGGCTGGACAGGGCTTCTCTTTGTAAGGAGCTTTTAGGGGAGGTCAGGACTGGCCCTATCCTTAGTTCTCCAGGAGTGGCCGGGGACGGGTAGGGGGTGCCTCCATTGCGGTTGGTTTTGAGTGTCTATTTTTCACATTAGTCTTTTTGATGATGCACGTGTTGCAAAAGGAAAATGTAAAAAACACACCCCTCAAATTGCTTTGTTTCAGAATGCTTTTGCACCCTTGACTGATGCCAAGACTAGGAGCCATGCTGATGATGTGGGTCTCGTTCTTTCTTCATTGCAGGCTAGTATATACCGAGGGGGATACAACCGTTTTGCTCCATACTAAATGACAAAACCATAAAAACCTTCCAATGTTGGGAGAAAGGAAGCTTTCCGAGGCCTGAGTATTGCAATACATGCAGTAGTGCATCATTTTAGCAACTCTAAAAAAATAAAAAATAAAGATAAAAAGAGGAAAAAAATTACATTTTTTATCTTATACCTCAGATATTTTGTTCTGTGTATTTTAATATTGTGGGTCTTTCATTTCTGAAGGTTCCGTAGTTTGGTCGCTGGCTGTAGGAGTTCTTGTGGTTGCACTAGAGAGATGATAGATATGAATAGAAACTGGTTAATGGCCATATCCAGAGTGCTATATGATGTAAATGAATTATATATGCTGACTATGAAGCTACTGGGGTTATCAGCTGTTTGGGAAGATTGTAAGTGACTACAGTAGTCATTTTTTTTTCTGCATCTGCTTATTTTATTTTGTGAAAGGGGAGGCTGGGAGGGGCTTAGGGGACTGGGGTTTGACTGAAAGTAAAAAATATATATATATAGTAACTGATGAATCTAAACGACCCACTGCACCAACGATCATTTATCAATGGTTCTAAGTTACTCATTGCCAGTTCAAGCCAAAGGTTGTGTTGTTTAGGGGGTGCTCCTAGTACCACTGGTGCGTCTGAGTTGAACGAAGCTGTACAAACCCACCCTCTAAACCATTCTACCCGGCAGTATTCAGCTTCTTAACCAGCCGCTAGTTATTTAGGCAACAACTACTAGTTAGACCATCAACAAGTATTCTTTTTATATTTCTTCCAGTATAATAAATTATTGATATCATTGCTGACTTTTATATTATGGGAGGGAAAAAATAACATTAATAAAAAGGTGATAAAAAGCACTGTTTCTATTTTTTTCTTTTTTTCCAAAAAAAGAAAGTAATAAAAACTTAAATTCTTTGTACCAGTTTAAAAAAAATGTATAAAACTTACATCTGTGCAGTGGAGTTGTTCAGTTCTAGATCCAGTCTATGAAGCTTTCGTTTTAGCCAAGTAGAACTGTTAGAGACAGACGTATAATTTTTATGGAATTACATGATAATCATATTCGGATTTATAGCAGCATTTTACAAGTATTGCAATCATTGAGTAGAGATAATCATGGTATTTTCATCAGCTTGGTACTTTTTGAAACACGACCACGTTGTGTGAGCACTCTGCAATTTTTCAGTCCGTGAGAGCCTGCCCTCCCCTCTCTCCCCCACGCCCAAGGACTGCTCTCAAACCTGGCTCTGTAGTCCATCTCCGAGGCCCAGGACACTTGTCAGAAGGAAGCAAAAAAAAAAAAAAAAATAGCTCCAGCCTCTGCGCTCCCAAAGAACAAAGTCCTCCCCCCCCCCCGCCCCCCCGCCCCCTCGGGTCCAGGGCCAGAGTGACACGGCCGAAAAATTGCAGGTTGTCTTTCCATGCTGTCCTGTTTACAAGTTAACCTGAGTTGGGGTATCTGTCACGGGTCTTCCTGTTTTTGTATTTCAATACAATACAGCCGCAAGCTGTCCCTGAGTAGTTTTGCTGCCATAGTGACGTCCTCACGTGCACAGTGCAGGGCTATGGCACGCACCTTAGTTACCCACTCACCGCTGTGAACCTGCCAATCCGCTGTAACAGCTCTGCTTTCAAACAAAACCAAACAAAACTCAAAAAAAAAAAAGTGTTTGTGATCCAGCTTTCTCTTGTCATCCTATGTGCATGCCGTAAGATCAGTTGGATATTAAACCATCAATAAAGTTTCACAAGATTTGAAAACCAAGTTTCTGTAGCTTTGATGTCTAAGACAGACTCTAGTTCTCTTGCAAAGAGAGATAGGGGGGGAAAATGGCTTAGAGCAGCCAAGAGAGTATCAGTTGTTCCTTTCAACAGACTTTCTTAGGTGGGTAAGGGGAGGGCCAAAGGGGCAGTTCTCTTTCCCCCACCTGGAAAATACCGTGATGACCACCACGGGTGCCTGGTTGATGTTCTTAAAGCTAACAATGCATTGAAATGCTAAGGCACCCTGCACTGGAGGGGAGAGAGAGAGAGTAGGAACAGGGGGCCAGTGAGGAGAAGTAGGTTTCTCCCCAGGGCCTCAGATTTCAAAATCCAGAACTTGCATTGTGTTTGGAATCACAAACATAGAATTCTTACTGTGTTAGTTCAAGTAAAATTCATTTGCGGTTTTGATTTTCACCAATGAACTGTACTTTCCCCCTTGACTGTATGTAGTTTTAATAAACTTCACTTAGACAAGTGGGTGCCAACTCATGTTGCGGAATCTTTTTGTCTAGGCACTCTGCCAAGATGCCAACAAGTCATTTTAACATGTATGTCAGAGATGTAAACAAACATTTTGGATTTTTTTAAACAGTATTTATTTGGAATGTTTTCATTTATCTAAATAACTATTGCTATTATGAATTATGGAAAAAGATTAATATCATGTGTGGCATATAGTGACTTCTTAACACACACATCACGCAATCTGCAAACCCAGAAACTGTGTATATCTGTCTTTAGAAATTAGTGTTTATATCACTTACAGTGGTTTGTGAATAAAGAAAACTGGTTTGTAATATCAAAAAAATAAAAGCTTAGTCTGAAAAGGTACTTGTGAGTTGGTGTCCTGAGTCCTTTTGCTTCTGTGGGTTTCCTTGGCGGGTAGGTACCACATCCACGCATGTGACTGACCTAGGGCCCACATGGGGCCCTAAGGTGGATGCCACTTGCGTGAGTTGAACACTGTCTTGGCCACCGGTAGACCAGTTGCCACCTGCAGGTACACCAGTTACCAAAAACTAAGCAAGGATGTTTAAGAAAGAAACTCAGCTTGGCTCTTCCCCAGCATGGGAATGTCAAAGAAAAACAAACTGTGTCAAGTGAAACGTGCGTTTGGGTTAATGATTTTCTAGGGGTCCTGGATGGGAAAGATAAAATTCTAAGTGTTAGAGTTTGCGGTTATTCAGCCTGTCTCCTAGGAGCCAAGAATCCTTCTCTGGCTCATGTCCCTTATTTAATCATTGAAGAATCCCACCAAGGTTCAGCTGTGCACTGCATTTTAGTTACAAATGAACATCTTAATTCTCTCTCACCCGATTGTCTCAGCAGTCCTATCAAGTCCGTATAATGTGCAAAGATTGAACTATGGGGTGTGGAAGCAAACATCCCGGGTGGACATTCGGATTCTGGCACTTGCTCACTCAAGTCCAGGATGGATTCAGCCACAGCATCGTGCCTCAGTCTCCCCATCTGTAGAGGAAGCTGACAGTGCCTGTTTCTTTCCATCGTTATGTGGAGCAGATAAGGCAATCCATGGAATTCAGGCATGTGAGCCGTCGTTGACATAGATGAAGCGACTGAGGCACCATGTGGCTGAGCACACACGAGCAGGTGCTGAGGTGAGGGTTTCTCACCATGCGGCCTGGGCCCCGAGTGACCTGTTCTCAGCTGGCCCTGGAGCCGGCAGAGGTGACGAGTCTCACCCTGGCTGCCCCTCCGTGTTGTCTTTATAGTATGCACTGTACTATTTCAGGTCCGTTGGTCCCCATGTGGAAACCCCTTTTCTATCGGACTGCATAAATTATAACTGTTACTGCCCTATGTCAGGTTAGTTTTAAATATCCCTATTTTGTACATGAAGACAATCAACACGATAGGTTATATGACTTACCCAAAGGAATAGGTAGTAACTATTCAGAGAGAGCTCCACATGAAGATCTGACCTCAACATCTGTCTTCCAAAAATTCTGCTCCATCGTTACTGAAGATGATGGTAATGGTCGCAGTGGCAGTCTTAACCCTGGGCTTCCACTGCTTTTCCTACAAAATGAGTCGAGTATTAATTAAAACACGAGTTCATAGGTGGTGAGAGTGAAGTAGTTGTCTCAACTATTTGCTTATAAATGAACCCCTTCCCCATAAATTCACAATGCGATGGTAACTACAGTAGAGTCTCTAAAAGCATGTTCTCTGAAAAGTCATATAAATTTTATCTGAAATGTACAAGAAATTACAGTGATGGATTCATCAACCACTGGATGCAAATGTGTCTCCTCCTGCTCCCGTGTATCTGGAGTGTGGACACAGCTAAGACAATACACCCAAAGGAAGTCCAAATGCGACACAAGGCTCTGTGCATGAACAGGTTGTTATTTTTCTGTGCACCTTGCCTAAGAACTAACCATTGCCTCATTCCACATAGAATGTCCACCTTTTACACAGTGAAACCTTCTACATGGTAAAAAAAAAAAAAAATTAGGTAAAATATCGCAGATATGATTCAATGACTTTGTAGCCCTATCTCAAGCCCAGTTTCCCCACTCAACGCCCTGACAACCTGTCTTATGTCATCTGAAGGCCGTTTCCACTTCCTGGGAAGTAGCCATTGTTACATTGTTAGGCATTGTTACATTGTTAGCCACTGTTACATTGTAGTTGCAGTGAATGCTTTGCTCTCCCATGCGTGGGCACACACACACACACACGAGCAACACACTCTTCCGGCCGACAGTGTCCCAGCAACACGCGCTCCAGCCTGCCTGTCTCAAACACCAGGTGAGCTTAGTAAGAACACACATTGAGGTCCCTGTTGCTTGCAGCACTGCAGAAGTTCTCACCATCATGGAACAGAAAGTATCATCTTCCAGGGGAACTTCATGGCTGTGTCCAGGTTTGATGTCCCTGAAAATCCTATATTACGGTAGGAGAGCTGATGAATGTGTGTACTTGTGTAAGTGCAGATATGTGTGGCATGCATGTGACATGCGTGTGAGGGAAGAGGACTGTGGGTGCACAAATACACCAGTATGTGCCTATTGGGATCTACCTACGAAAACACTCTCAACTTTTCTCCTTTTTTTCCACCAATAAAATGACAAAAAAAAAAAAAAAAGGGAAAAGGTCAAACAGTCACTTTTGTGGGAAAAATTACCAAGTCTGTGTTTGCTTTTGGTTCTTTTGTTTTCATTCATTCTGGAAAACATACTTGTGTACACACACATATATATACATATATATATGGGACAGTGTATGGAAATTCTCAAGTTGCAGTCTTTCCTAAGTTGTATGAGATTCTTAATATGCAATTGCCCAAGGTTGAACTGGATGGGATGGGCCAGTTATTTCACAGCGCAAAGCAGAGTTCCCCATTGCTGGCTTTTGCAGTCCTAGGAGGTGTGGATCGGGGGTGAGCACCTGGCCCCCAACATTCTGCAGAGCCTCATCTTTCCTCGACTGTGTGCTGACTTATCGCTCTCCTGCCAGATCAGGGGTGCACCGAAGCACACAAACCTGGAGGAGGGGATGTATCTACAACTGTGAAGGGGAAATCTTTTCTGGGTGGCAAGGTGGTACTGTGCTGACAACACTGAGAATCCTTGTAAAACTAATTACGGCATTTCCTGAAGGGGAGAAGTGGTGTAGCTTGCATTGAGAACAAAAACAAATAGTGATAGTAGCTAACACTGTTTAAATACACTACCAGACACCCTACAAAACACTCTCTGTATGTTTATACCCAATAAATGTCTACAATCCACAAGTAAGAGGCACTAAGAATATCCATTAGCCTATTTCAATTACTTCATCTGTAAAACACTGGCAATACTGATACCTAACTCATAGGGTTCACTTGGCCTGGCCTATAGCAATTTATGTTTTAATAATACAGATTCTTAAAATAGTGATTGATTTAAAAGAGATGAAGAAGCAGAGAGAGAGAGATCACTTCCATCCACTGGTTCACTCCCCACATGGCTACCACAGCTTAAGACAGGGCCACGCCAAAGCCAGGAGCCAGGAACTTCATCCTGGTCTCCCACGTGGGTGGCAGAGGCTCAGGTACTTGGGCCATCTTTCTCAGGCTCTGCAGCAAGGAGCTATATCAGAAACAGAGCAGCCAGGACTCCAATGAGTGCTCTGATAAGGAATGCCACCATTCCTAGTTCAACTGCCATGTCACGATGGTGGCCTCAATAGAACATTTCTTTATGTGCTGTATGTGTATTCACGTTTTTCTACATGATACATTACCTAATTTGTCTATGCACAGATAATTATACAATTCTATACATCTGAGATACGTGCACATAGGGACACGAAGCACTTTTTAACTGATGTATTTTATGCATTACCTATAATGTATACATTCTTGTAGCATAAATAGATATGCCAATTCTCATAGAGCGCTTAGAGCCTGATAGTCTTAATTCCTTTTGCTGATAGCTTACTCGATCATCATCATCATGTCCACCTTCACAACCTGGCAGTGTAGGTACTACAGCAGCCCCAGGGCACCCAGCAGGACCCAGAGGTGTAAGCCCAGGTAGAAGTCTGCTGGGGGGGCAGCCGAGTCATGGGCATCAGCTCTCCGACTCCCCAGGGTTTGCTGCTACATGCTCAATGGTACTCTGCACACAGCCTGCACTTACTCCTCAGGGCAGCCCAGGTAAGTCATTTGCCATGTTCCTAAGTCCTCTCTGTATCTGAGCTAGGAGCCAAGGCCGTAGTTCCTTCCTTCACGGCGCTCTGTGCTCCGAGGTCTGGCTGTCTCGGCTGCCCAGCGGGCGCTGTTTGGATGGTGAGGGTTCCCGAGGGGCCCCGAGTCTGAGAGTGCAGAGTAGCCCTAGCACCACTACGGCTCACGGAGCCAACCGTGTGCCTGTGACTATGACATCCAAGCTCTGACCGAGACAGACAGGTGGCGTGTTGCCCGGATGCAGCAGAAAGTCAATGAGAGTGCAAGAATTCCCCAGGCTGGGGGGAAAAAAAACACAGCTGCAGGTGGAAAATGCAAGAGCAGAGACCCAAGAAGTAGGGTAATGGTGTTGCCATGGGCAGGTGATGGTTGGGAAAGCACGGAATGCAGATGGGCAGCTCGTCAGTATGTAGACTCTAGGAAGCTGTAAAAGCCAAGTGAAACCCCTCACAGCCCCCTGGGAAAAAAATCCCACAGTTAAGCAGACAGCAGTTACTGCAGGCCAGAAAATGCAACCCCCACGCTCCCATCTGCAAAGTCCAGCTTTGCACAGCCACCCACAAGGGGTCTGGAACCGAAAAGCAGGTCAGAGGCACAGCACAGCGCCCGACTTTTATCTCCCCCAGACACTCCCAGGCTGGGAGCGGCATTGACATTCATTACCCTAAGTCGGATTTCAGAACCCGAGGCTGACTGGGGCTATCAGCCTCACCACTGGTGCTGCTTCCTTCCTTTTTATTTTTCCAAACTGCCTGACTCGATGATGCATTGTTCTTTCTGTTTTTCATTCCCCCCCCCCCCCGAAGGCCTGTTCTCTCTTCACCCTGAGAAGTGTGAGTGTGTGTGTGTGTGTGTGTGACACATGCTTTATGAAAAGGATATAAGAAGGGGAGGAAACCCCCCCACACACACTCACACACAACTCTCATTGTTCGTTTCAACACTCAGATCCTGAAATTCAAAATTGCTTATGCACTGCATGGTGGGAGACAAACTAAACCCTTTCAAAATTTTTCCATCCCTTAAAACTAGACAAAAGGACTCATCTAAGCCGATAGAAAAGCAATAGATATTTGTTATTTCCATTAAGCCATCAAAGACTTAGACATGCACCAGCAAGAATGCAGAAACAGATAGAAAATTTGACTGGTTAGAGGCCTTTTTCCTCTTAAAAATAAAAAATCCTCCCTAAGCCTGACGGTGGAGCCTGCCTCTGCTGTCTTGTCTTCTTCCCAGCTGTGTGAACTTAGGCAATTTAATTAGCCTCTCTGGGGCTCAGCTTTCAAATTGGTGAAATGCTTCATCAGGTTGTGTGCTGAGAATTTAATAAGATCGGGCAACACGGAGGGGCTGGGGTCTGGCAGTCACTCACCCTGCACTTGGGGACACCACTGAAGCCCGTGGTGAAAGTGAGAACCTGGCTTTCATCCCTACAGGAGGGAGCGCCAATGACCCTGCCCACCTCCTCCAAGTGCTCTTGGAAAATCTTCCTGGTGTTCGGGGACCTAGGTGTGCTCGCTGGCAGTCACCCAGGAGATGGCCTGGACGCCTGTGCTGTGGGCTTGCACGTCCACAAATGAGACCCCACAAGTGCAGGAGAAGCATCGGGCATGCTAGAGCCCCTCTGCCCACGTGGACATCCCAGCCCCACCCCTCTGGTTCCCAGCCAGCAGCTCAAAGCGCATTAACCCCTACTCCCTCTTCTCTCCTTGCCCCTTCCTTAGCCTTAAGATATTTTTCAGCCAGAAATTTGTCACATTCTGGGTTAGAGAATCAAAAATGAAACACAGTGCAAACTGTGCCCACCCCTGCCCTTTGCCCCACAGACGTACATCCTCAGAGTTCAGTCATTCAGACACACCGCGGAGACCCTGTATTCTCAGCAGACCGGCCATATTCCAAACCAAACGACTCAGAGGAAGACGTAACGTGAATATTCAGGGAGTTCTAAAATGCTGACAATTCTTCGAGTCCCTTGCTATCAATTTTCTTTCTCTCCTAACAAAGCCCCCACCCACCCACGTGCCTGCTGCTCCGTGCTGGGGAGGAGGCAGCATGTAGCTGCAGCTTTCACACACAGCACCATTCCTTGCACCTCCTGGTAGGACACCACTGTTTTCGTCAGTATCCCAGACACCACCTCTCAATGCCTTGATACCAGTGCCGCGAAGGAAGCACAATTCTTTTTTTTAATTTGACAGAGTTGGACAATGAGAGAGAGAGAGAGAAAGAAAGGCCTTCCTTCCACTGGTTCACCCCCCCCCCCCGAAATGGCCGCTATGGCTGGAACTATGCTGATCCGAAGCCAGGAGCTAGGTATTTCCTCCTGGTCTCCAATGGGGTACAGGGCCCAAGAACTTGGGCCATCCTCCACTGCCTTCCCGGGCCACAGCAGAGAGCTAGACTGGAACAGGAGCAACCAGGACTAGAACCCGGCACCTATATGGGATGCTGGCACCACAGGCAGAGGATTAACCAAGTGAGCTATGGCGCCAGCCCCTGAAGCACAATTCTTTATCTCTCCTGGATCCTTTCACAGCAGTCAGGAGCCTTTTTTTGGCCAAGGAGTGCCTGCATATTTGTAACACCATTCGCAGGCCATACACAACTAGCAATGTAAAAATCGGCCTGTTAACGGATTTATTGGCGTCCGCCTGCCGTTGTCAATGCAGGGCCAGACCAAACGATTTCCTGGGCCCTACGTTCCCCAGCTGATTGACAAGGGTGTTGAGACTGTGTCCCGGGCGTGAGATGAAATTCACCTCCTTGTGGCTTGGGGAATTCTGTTCCCAAGACGCTATTATTGGATCTGCACAGATTTTATATGGGCAAAATGTTGAAATCTTTACCTAATATATACTAAACTGATCTTCTGTATACAAAGAGAATTGAAAATGAATCTTTACATGAATGGAAGGGGAAAGGGAGCGGGAAAGGGGAGGGTTGCGGGCGGGAGGGAAGTTATGGGAGGGGGGAAGCCATTGTAACCCATAAGCTATACTTTGGAAATTTATATTCATTAAATAAAAGTTAAAAAAAAAAAGAAATTTACAACAGTAAAAAAAAAAATGATTTATTTATTTGAAAGAGTTACAGAGAGAGAGAGAAGGAGAGGCAGAGAGAGAAGGGGGGAGGGGGGGGTCTTCCATCCTCTGGCTTATTCCCTAATTGGCTGCAACGGCTGGAGCTGCATTGATCAGAAGCCAAGAGCTAGGAGCTTCTTCTGGGTCTCCCATGCAGGGGTACAGGGGCACAAGGACTTGGGCCATCCTCTACTGCTTTCCCATGCCATAGCAGAGAGCTGGATCAGAAGCTGAACAGCTGGGTCTCAAACCGGCAACCATATGGAATGCTGGCACTTCAGGCCAGGGCGTTAACCCGCTGCGCCACAGCACCAGTCCCGATCTGCACAGATTTTACAAGGCGAGTTAACTTTCCACATCCAAACACTGGGAAATTTCACCAAACTCTTGCCTTGAGGAGCTGGGAAGTTGCACACACAGAGCTCACATTCCATCCTGGTAACCGACAGGAACTCCCTGGTCCTCCTAAGCTTCCACTCACTGCCAATCGGACAAAAACTCAACCAGAAATTGGATGGAGAGATCTGTGGTGCAGGGCAGGTGTACTGGAGACAGATACTCTCATGTCATTGGCAGCGGAAGGACAAGGGGCACAGTCTCACAAAGCCATCTTGCCTGGAAAGTGCCTGGAAAATACACAGAAGTGCAGAAGAAAGGCAGGGACAAAAGCAGGGGAAGGAGGGAAAGGCAGGCAAAACAGAGAGAGGAAAGAAAGAACGGGAAACTGGAGAGCACTCTTCCCACGCGCTAGCATTCCAGATGCAGCTAACAGAATCACTGTTCCTTCTCCCCTTGTAGCCTCTACGCGTCAGCTTTTCATTTTGGTTGTGAAACACAGAATGGGGCAGCCTACCGTCTTGGGGCCAAGTGGCTTGTCTGCTCAGTTCTAGAGGTTCCAAGGCCACAGGCACGGCGCAGGTTTTGGCTGTGGTCAAGGGCCCAGGGCAGGTGATAGATGGTGGATGATGAAGCAAATGCAGATGCCGAGTCACAGGGGAGGCAGAAGCAGGTGAAGAGGTTGGGCTAAGCTTGGGTGCTTATTCATCCATTCATCTACTTTTATCCACGTGAGAGCCAGCGAGACACACGAAGAGAATGAGAGAGAGAAAGAGTGCTCGGCCCCAGTTCACTCTCCAAATGCATGCAAAAGCCAGGCCTGGCAGGCACCAACACAGAGCTGGGAATGCGGTCCAGGTCTCCCCCATGGGTTTCAGGACCTCGACCCCCTGTAGCATCACTGCTGCCTCTCGGGGTCCGTGTCAGCCGAAAGCTCTGGTCAGAAGCTGCAATAGACCTGAAGGCAGGAGCTCCAGTGTGGAGCCTGAGGGTCGACTGCTAGGCCAAATGCCTGCTCCCATATGAGGGATTTTATGAAGCCTTCTGATCAGAGCTACTTGTGACAGAAGGACCTCACACCAGACTCACTGGCGCCACCCTGCACACCAAGCCTTGGACACAGGGTCTTTGGGGACATTCAGCATTGAACCACATGTCCCAGACCATAGCAAAGCCTTTCGATGGACTTGGTATATTATGAATTTTAGCCCATAGTTTTGTTTTGCTGTGTTTTTCGGTCTTGCCTTCTCTGTGTAGCTTCTCTCACTGGCACTGGCCAGCAGAAATATAAGGCAAGATACATGATTTTATATTGTCTTATAGACATGTCAAAAAGTACAGGGCCAGCGCCGTGGTTCACTAGGTTAATCCTCCGCCTGCGGTGCCGGCATCCCATATAGGTGCCGGGTTCTAGTCCCAGTTGCTCCTCTTCCAGTCCAGCTCTCTGCTGTGGCCCGGGGGGTGGGTGCGGTAGAGGATGGCCCGGGTACTTGAGCCCCTGTACCCCTGTGGGAGACCAGGGGGAGGCACCGGCTCCTGGCTTCAGATCGGTGCAGCACGCCAGCCGTGGCAGCCATTTCAGGGGTGAACCAGCGGAGAGAAGACCTTTCTCTCTCTCTAACTCTACCTGTCTAATAATAAAAAATATACATAAAATTAGTTTCACTGAAATGTATCCAAAATATTATCATCAACACATTACCAATCTGGAAATCTATGAAAGACATTTTACATCCTCTTCTACATATTAAGTCTTTGGTGTCTGGTCTGACTTTTGTGCCTACCACTTTGCCTAGTGGGCTGGCCACCTTCTAAGGGCTCAGCAGCCACCTCTGGCCCAGGCTCCCACATGAAACAGCATTGTTTCCAGCAGTGGGCTAAGCCCAATGCCCACGCATCTCTGCGCCTCACCCTACCCTGTGCCTCAGGACTGAAACCCCAGTCATTTGGGCTGACCCCATGGGGGAAGCTGGCATTCCATGGGCTCTGTTCTCAGTGATCACTGGGCTCAGTCTGCAGCCTTGTCCCCAGTCCCTCTACTCAGCAAGGCAAGCTCACCTGCGCTTACAGCGTCTCCTGAGGGAGCTGGCTAATGGCCATTCATCTATTTCCAGCTGATGCTCAGATTCTTGAAACAGAACTTAGCATGTATTAAAAGCTTGTCTTTGAGGGATTGCATTGGCCAAGGTAGCAAATTCTAAGTCTCTAGGGAGGTGGACTATGAACTTGGAGCATGTGTCAAGCAGTGTGACTCAGGAGCAGTAGTGTAAGCCCACTATCGCCTCTCTAGTCCCGACTCCCCATGACCCAAGGGAGAGGAGCCCTCTCTTCATTCTTTTACTTTGCCCTTGACCTATCTGCAGTGTTCCACTCTGGCCCAGAGAGCTGAGCACTATGGATACCAAAATAGGACAAGAACGTACAGATAGAGCAAAGCAGAAGTGCACCTGACACACACAATGTGCCCACTCCACCTTGGAGTATTAATGTCAACTGTTCTGGAACAACTTAACACACAAAACATGGAGATTAGATCAAGATGGCTGAATACAGAGGACCCGCACTCAACGTGAAAAACACCAGAGAACGAAGGAAGGGGTGGCCCATGGAGACTTCAGCAAAGCAGTGACAGGAACTGCCAACAGCAGAGACCCTGAGAGCCAACAGAGAGAAACGAAGTACGCTGTAGGTGTACCTGCTGGACAGTGCCATCTTGCAGGGGAAGTTCAAGTCCATGACCCCTGCCATTGCTGCAGGCCAGCAGCTCTAACACAGAATCCCACTGTTCCCATGGTGTTAGATCCAATCTATCAAGCTCATTGGGGTCCAATCTCTTTGCTAAAAAAAATAAAATAAAAATAGGAACCCACATTGCCTCCTCCTGCCCACAAAGCACCAGACCCAAACAGCTGTGGTAGAACTACTGCAAGACTCTATTCTGACTTAGGGGACAGCAAGCAGCCCCATCACTGCCAAAAGCCCCCAGAGCCAGAGCTGGCCCCTTGCATCCTGTACCTGTAGGCTTCCAGGGCAGAAGCCCCAGAGCCATGGTTGCTCACTCTGTCTGATCGGCCCCTTGGTTTCTTGGGGCTTGGCACTGGCAACAGTTCATTACACACACACACACACACACACCTGTGGGAGTACCGCTCTCTTGACAACAGTGTGGGTACCCAGAGCACAGACCTCAGCATTACCTCCGGATGCTCTGTGGGAACTAGGGGCAGATCCCTCTGTGCCCTGCAGCTAGGGACTACCACTGTTGGTGCTACAACACCTGAATTAGCTATCACCTATGGTACTCGGAGAGCAGCACCTCCATTCCAATGCTTCATGCTGACGACCGCTAGTCCCCAGTCCCCCACATAACTGGCACCCACCTGGTGAGACCTGGTAAGGACCCCACTGCCTCCTGCAGCTCCAGGACTGTGATCATTAGCACTCAATTTCTCAGGATCTACAAAATCTACCCTGCATCGACTAAGGCAGAACATACCTGCCTCCCTCTAGGCCACACCCACTCGTGACAGCGCACAATTCCCAGCACAACCTGTATTCATGCCCTAGTCATGGGGAGACACCAGGACCTTTGGTGCCAGCATCCGTCACAACACACAGCAGAACCTGGTAAAGCACCCATCCACATCACACAGTTCCAGTCACGGCTCTCGGCTCATAAAGCCCCAGCATTCCTCAGGGGTTCCTGGGGGGACAAGGGGACAGCACCCTCTGTGCCCTGCAGCACCAGAAACATGGCTACAGCTATCAGAAACTACAGGTGAGGCATACTCAACTCCCTAACGATACACACCCTAGCCCATGCCCACTGTCACCTCCATGAACTGCCGAGATAAACATGGCAATGGCTTTCACAGACACTGTTGACACTGACTAGAGCTGAAGACGCCACTCAGCGTTTACATTTCTGGGGTCACCTAAAGCAAAGCGAATGCCAACAACCCAGATGATGCCCTGCATTCCACACAAACCACAGGTCTTTCCCAATGAAACCTACTCCATCAACAAGAACTACTACACCATAGGTACAGACATCAACAACATAAGGCTAGGGGCCAGTGCTGTGGTGCAGCAGGTAAAGCTGCCGCCTGCGGTGCCGGCATCCCATATGAGCACCGGGTCGAGAGCCAGCTGCTCCACTTCTGATCCAGCGCTCTGCTGTGGCCTGGGAAAGCAGTAGAAGATGGCCCAAGTCCTTGGCTCCTGCACCCACATGGGAGACCCAGAAGAAGCTCCTGGCTCCTTATCAGCTCAGCTCCAGCTGTTGTGGCCAATTGGGGAGTGAATCAGTGGATGGAAGACCTCTCTTCTCTCTTTCTTTCCCTCTCTCTCTCTCTCTGTGCCTCTCCTTCGCTCTCTGTGTAACTCTTTCAAATAAATAAATACATCTTTAAAAAAAAATAAGGCTACAGGAAACAAAGAAGGAAACACAATAGTTCTCCAGAAATAGATCCCAATTTGAAGAAAACTGACAAAGTGTCTGAAAAAGAATTCAAAACAATGTGTCTAAGTATATTCAATGAGATATAAGAGAATACAGACAGCTGAAAAAAGCAATTAACACATGATATGGTTGAAAAAAAATCAATGAATAGACAGGCATCACTAAAAAGATAAAAATCAAATTTTTCAGTGAAAACTTCAATCAATGAAATAAAAAACTCAGTTGAGATCTTAAACAGTATACACCAAGAAGAAAGCATTTCTGATCTTGGGTACAAGACTTTTGAGATAATCATCAACTAGTGTTAGAATTAAGAAATGGGAGACCATTAAGCAAACAAGTATTTCTATTATAGGGATACCCGATAGAGAAGCAAAGTAAAAAGGCATTAAGAACCTACGTGGGGGCTGGCAATCTGGCACAGTGAGTTAAAACCCCACCCTTATGTGCCGACATCCCTCAGGGGCACCGGTTCAAGTCCTGGTTGCTCTATTTCCGATTCAGCTCTCTGCTATGGCCTGGGAAAGCAGTAGAAGATGGCCCAAGTCCTTGGGGTCCTTGCACCCAGGTGGGAGACCCCAAAGAAGCTCCCGGCTCCTGGCCTCAGATTGGCCCAGCTCTGGCTAGTGCGGTCATTTGGAAGTGAACCAGCAATGGAAGACGTCTCTCTGGCTCTACCTCTCTCTGTAACCCTGTCTTTCAAATAAATAAAATAAATCTTAAAAAAAAAATACCTACATGGATATCCAGGTGGATGAAGCCCAAAGAATTCTAAGATGACCCAAACGAGACTAACTTTCAGGACGAACAGTTGTTAATAGTGAAACGTGCAGCACTAAAGATAGTGAACACACGGCACCACGTCCCATGGAAAGAAAGCCCCCCGAGCAGCAGGCCTCTCAGCACAAACCCCACAGGCCAGACGCCACTACCATCATGTGCTTAAGGTCTTGAAAGAAAAAACAAAACTTTCAATATTGTATCCCGTGATGCTATCTTGTAGAAGTCAGAGAGAAATCAAGTTTTCCCAGAAAACCAGAAGAGAATTTGCCACCATCAGATCAGCCTTACCAGAACTCCTTAACCGAGTTGTACATTGGAGGTAGCCATCATTCAAACCCTCGACAGTGTGAAATTCACGGACAGAGTGGATATGACCAGTAACGCATCAACACAGAGACAGGAGCTAGTTTTTAATCCATATTAACTTTGCATGTCAGTGGGTTAAATCCCCCAGCCAAAAGCTACAGGGTGACTGAATGGGTTAAAAAAAAAAAAATCACAAGACCAGGGGCTGGCACTGTGGCTTAGCAGGTCGAAGCCACCGTCTGCAACACTGCCATCCCATACGAGTGCCAGTTCATGTCCTGGCTGCCCTGCTTCTGATCCAGCTCCCTGCTAATGGCTTGCAAAAAGCAGAAGATGGCACAAGTGCTTAGCCACCTGCCACCCACGTGGGAGGCCCAGGTGAAGCTCATCTCTGGCTGTTGCAGCCACTTGGTGGTGGTGGGGGAGCATTAAGCAGTGAATGTAAGACCTCTCTGTGTTCCTCTGTCATTCTACCTTTCAAATAAATTAGTATTTTAATAAAAACAACAACAAAGAGCCAGTGCCATGGCCTATCAAGTGAAGCCACCATGTGCTGTTCCACCATCCGATATGGGTTTGAATCCTGACTGCTTAACTTTTTTTTTTTTTTTTAAGATTTATTTGAAAGGCAGAGTTACAGAAAGGCAAAGGCAGAGAGAGAGAGAAAAACAGAGAGAGAGAGAGAGAGATTGTCTATCTGCTGGTTCACTCCCCAGATGGCTGCCAACAGCCAGAGCTACACTGATCCAAAGCCAGGAGCCAGGAGCTTCTTCCAGCTCTTGCCACATGGGTGCAAGGGCCCAAGGACTTGGACCATCTTCTGCCACTTTCCCAGGCCATAGCTGAGAGCTGGATCGGAAGCAGAATACCCAGGACTCGAATTGGCACCCACATGAGACGCCAGCACTGCAGGCGGCAGCTTTATCCACTACGCCACAGCGCTGGCCCCTACTCCACTTTGGATCCAGCTCCCTGATAATGCGCTTAGGAAAGCAGCAGAGGATGGCCCAAATGCTTGGGTCCCTGCACGCACGTGGGAGACATGGAAGAAGTTCCTGGATCCTGGCTTCAGCCTGGCTCAGTTCCGGCTGTTGCAGCCATTTGGGGGTAATCAGAGAATGGAAGCTCTCTCTCATGCTCTCTGTAACTCTACCTTTCACATACATCAATAACTCTTAACAAATGTTTTAAAAACACAGGGCAAACTACATGCTGCCTGCAAGAAACAAAATTCACAGTGGAAGATACAAATCAACTGAAAGTGAAGCAGTGAAAAACAGATATGCCACGTAAACGGAAACCAACCATGAGCTGGGGCAACTCAGATCAAACGCACTTTGAATTTAAAACAAAAAAACTATAAAGAGAGACAAAGAAAGATTATATATTGATTACAGGAGCAATTCAGCAAGAAAACATATCAAAAATACTTGCAACCAACACAAGATCACCCAGCTACATAAAGTAAATATTAGACCTAAGGGAAAAGTTAGACTCCAACAGAATAATGGAAGATACTTTAACGTTGCACTGTCACCAGTGGTCACATCTCCCAGACAGAAAATCAACAAAGATGAATCAGAGGTTGAACCACATTACAGAGCAAATGGGCCCAACAGACCTGTCACCCGAGAGCTACAGCGTGCACCTTCCAGTCACGAGCACTCGGAACACCGTCTGGGCGAACCGGACCACGTCTCAGTACATTCTAAGAAAGAGCAGTCAGACCACTGATCTCCCGAAACACAAAGGAGAACTAGGAATGAAAAACACAACCAGCAATACAAAGAGAGGGGGCTGCCTCTACTTTAGCCAGAGGAGAGCTTGGCAGAACTCCGTTTAAGAGGTCACGTGAGGCAGTGCTTCAGGGAATAACAGGAACTTCCAGTGGCGTAGAAACTCCGGAAGCCAGCAGAGAGAGTGGACACTGCACGTCACCAGGACTGCCGCTGCCATTCCTACCCCAGCTTCCTGTCCACGGCGGGCCACACTGCCACGAGAAGCGCTCTATACATCACATACTCGAACCCAAGAGACGGAGGGCCAACTTCAGAAAACAAGTGATGAGAACTGCAAACACAGAGACTAAAAACAGAGGTGGGGAGGGAACACAGCCACCTCCCACCGCTCTGCCCCTGGCTCCCTGCTAGGAGGATGACATCTTGTCAGGACACATGGAAACTGAGGCAAGTGACCAGAGGAGAACTCCAGGAAGGAAGTGACAAGAATTCCAAGTAGCACAGAGTTTCTGCTCACAATTAAAGAGCAAAGATGGGGGCCAGCGCTGTGCCGCAGTGGGTTAAAGCCCTGGCCTGAAGCACTGGCACCCCCTATGGGCACCAGTTCTAGTCCCGGCTGCTCCTCTTCCGATTCAGCTCTCTGCTGTGCCCTGGGAAAGCAGTAGAAGATGGCCCAAGTCCTTGGGCCCCTGCACCCACGTGGGAGACCTGGAGGAAGCTCCTGGCTTCTGGCTTCAGATTGGCGCAGCTCTGGCTGTTACAGCCATCTGGCGAGTGAACCATCGGATGGAAGACCTCTCTCTCTCTCTGCCTCTCCTCTCTCTGTAAATCTGACTTTTTTTTTTTTTTTTTGACAGGCAGAGTGGACAGTGAGAGAGAGAGAGACAGAGACAGAGACAGAGACAGAGAGAAAGGTCTTCCTTTTTGCCGTTGGTTCACCCTCCAATGGCCGCTGTGGCCGGTGCATCGCGCTGATCTGAAGCCAGGAGCCAGGTGCTTCTCCTGGTCTCCCATGCGGGTGCAGGGGCCCAAGGACTTGGGCCATCCTCCACTGCATTCCTGGGCCACAGCAGAGAGCTAGCCTGGAAGAGGGGCAACCGGGACAGAATCCGGTGCCCCGACCGGGACTAGAACCTGGTGTGCCAGCGCCGCAGGCGGAGGATTAGCCTATTGAGCCATGGCACCGGCCTGTAAATCTGACTTTCAAATAAATAAATAAATTTTTTTTAAAAAAAGCAAAGACGAAGCATTGCACTGCCCACCGGCACTGAAACCCCTAGCCGCTCCCACCCCAGCTCCTTGGTCAGGGGACCCCGTCTAGCTGAGCAGTGGTGATCAGCAGGCTCCATGACCCCTGCCATCCCCACAGTTGGGCAGTCCCAACTCCGGGAGAATCCCAGAGCACTCACTGACTTTATGTCTAGAGGGCTCTCCGGGGTCTAAGCAACTACTCTGCTCTAAGAGAGGAACCCACATCGCCGTGTTCCATGGCTACACTGCCGTACCCAAGATGCTACTGGAAACTCCACCTGCCTTAGGGCAGCAAGCAGCCCTGTCACTACCAGAAGCCCCCAGAGACAAAGCACGGATGCTTAGTAGGACAGAGAGCAGCCCTTTGTGAATGCTGAAGCAGGATTTCTGGACCCAAGCTCGCTCACTCAGTACAACCGAGGAAAGCTCCCCTTGGCTTCCTGAGGCTTGCTGCCAGCAGCCATTCACAATGCCGGAGGGCTGGACCTAAGGACCCTCCCTCTGCAGCTCCTGGCACAGGGAGGGTGGGAGGGCACACGCCCCAGCAGCACCCTTGTCTGCCCTGTGGGAACTGGAGGCGATTCCCTCTGGGCCCTGCAACTCCGGGCGTGTCACTATTGGTGCTACAACCCCTGGAGTAACTCACACTTCCTTGTCAACCTGTATTCCTCTGTTTTAGGATGGTGGCCGCAGGCCCACGCTGTGCAGAGTAACTGACACTTACCATGCAAGCCCTGGGTTAGGACCCTCCTGCGTCCTGCAGCTATGGAATTGTGACTATTGCACTGACAGACTCACACTTGCCAGGGCACAATCCTTAGACTAACCTGGATTCACCCCATGGGACAGATACGAGCTCCCTTTGATGTCCCCTACTGCTGGGACTTGGGCTATTAGTGCAATGAGCCCCAGCGTCAGTCACACCCCCGCAGGAGGAGCTGGGCAAAGTCCCATCAGTATCACACAGTCCCGAGGCCATAGCTTTTGTTGCCATGAGCCCAGGCATCACTCCGGCTTACCTGGAAGGACAAGGGGACATCCCTTTCTATGTCTCATAGCATCAGAGACCAACCCTGAAGGCATAACCCTCGTGTGAGTGCCTTCGAGCTCTGGGGACTAAATATACACACACCCCCTTGCAAACTCATGACCCATTTCCAAATCACGCTGCTACCTTCAGGAACTGCTGCAGACTGGACAACACGGTGGGCAGAGGAGCTGCCCACACTGCTTACAGCTCAAGAAATGACCCAGCAGCCACAGCGGTCACACTCCCCGAGCACCGACACCGAAGCCACAGCTCTAGTTGTGTCCCACATCCCACCCGAATCCTAAGTATTTTACGAGACCTACTCCATAAAAAAGCCACTGGGACAGCAGAGATGGAGATGTCAACATAGGAACACCACACAAATGAAGAAAGCGTCACAGTTCCAAAAACAGAAACCAGTAACTCGCCAGAAATGGATGCCGATCCCAAGGAAGTCTGTGAAAAACTGTTTACCCAGAAAGCTGCACCCTGCAAAGCTCTCATTTATGAATCAAGGTGAAGTAAAACCTTCCATAACAAACAGAAATTGAAAGAATTTGAAGGGAGTCTGCCAAATGCCTGGAAAAGAATTCTAAATAATGACGCTAACGAAACGAAGTTCAAGAGCACATACAGGAAGGAGGAAGAGCATACATTATATGAGTGAGGAATGCAACAGAAATAGAAACACTTTTTTTTTTTTTGGACAGGCAGAGTGGACAGAGAGAGAGAGAGACAGAGAGAAAGGTCTTCCTTTTTGCCATTGGTTCACCCTCCAATGGCCGCCGCGGTAGGCGCGCTGCCGCCAGCGCACCGCGCTGTTCCGATGGCAGGAGCCAGGTGTTTCTCCTGGTCTCCCATGGGGTGCAGGGCCCAAGAACTTGGGCCATCCTCCACTGCACTCCCTGGCCACAGCAGAGAGCTGGCCTGGAAGAGGGGCAACTGGGACAGGACCGGTGCCCCGACCGGGACTAGAACCCGGTGTGCCGTCGCCGCAAGGCGGAGGATTAGCCTACTGAGCCGCGGCGCCGGCTAGAAATAGAAACACTTTTAAGAGATTAAATTTTGAAACTGAGAACTTGAATGAGATTAAAAGAAAAAAATAAAAAAACCTAGGCCAAGTGCTGCTGTGTAGCAGGTAAAGCTGCAGCCTGCAGTGCCAGCATCCCATATGGGCATGGGTTAGACACCTGGATTCTCTTCTGATCCAGCTCTCAGCTATGACCTGGGAAAGCAGTGGAAAATGGCCCAAGTGCTTGGATCTCTGCACCCATGTGGGAGACCTGGAAGAAGCTCCTGGCTCCTGGCTTCAGATCAGCACAGCTCTGGCTGTTGCCGCCATCTGGGGAGTGAACCAGCAGATGGAAGACCTCCCCCCGCCCCCCATTAACTCTGCCTTTCAAATAAATAAAGAAATCTTTTAAAAAAAAACTCAATTGTGAGTTTCAACAATAAAATCAATCAAGCAGAGGATGAAATAATTTCTGATCTTGAGGACAAGATCTTTCAAATAACAGAACCAGAGGATAAAAATAATGAAGGAAGCCAAAAAAAAAAAAAAAAAAAAAAAGGGTAGACCTGAAGAAGAGAATGCAGAAGATTGAGAACCTACTAAACAGAGCAGCTGAAAAGTTCCCAAGCCTTAGAAGACAAGTTGACACCTAGATATACAAAGTTCATAGAACTCCAACCAGACTGAACAACAACAAAACAATAAGAACCTTCTCCAAGGCATTTAACAGTCAAGTTGTCAAGAGTGATGGACACAGAGAATCCTGAAGATATTGAGCGCCAAGCAGCAAGTTACACATAGAGGAAAACCCACTGGACAACAGCAGAGTGCCCAGCGGAAACCTCACCTCTAGGCCAGGAGAGAACAGGAGGACACATGCAAGGTCTTGAGAGACAAACACTTCCAACTGAGAAGATCCTACCCAGTGAAGGTGTCCTTTGGAAGGGCAGGAGAAATGAAGTATTGCTCATACCAGCAAAAACAAAGAATTCGCCACCCTCAGGTCAGCCTTACCAGAGATCCTGAAACAAGTCCTACTTTATGAGTACTCATCATGGAAACACATCAGGTTACCAAGAGCTTTATCAATCAGGAGCCAATCAATAAAGTAACATGTTAGTTATTAATATTAACCTTGACTGTAAACATATTATATTCCCCAGTTAAAAGATACAGATTGGTTGAATGGATACAAAACAAGGCACAAGTATATACTGACCATAGAAACTCACTTTGCTGGTAACCATTCCTATAGACAGAACATGAAGGGTTGAGAAAAGGTACCCTACAATTAGAAACCAAAAACAGCTGGAATAGCTAAGCTCACAAACAAAACATACTTTAAACTGAGAAAAAGACAAAGCATATTGTATACTGGTGAAGAGGACCACTTAAGCAAGAAGATATTTTACACCCAAGATCACCAACTGAAAGCAAATATTAAACCTGAGAGATAACTTTTTTTTTTAATTATTTGACAGGTAGAGTTATAGACAGAGAGAAAGGTCTTACTTCTGTTGGTTCACTCCCCAAATGGCCGCTATAGCCAGCACTGAGCCAGGTTCTTCTTCCTGGTCTCCCATGCAGGTGCAGGGGCCCAACCACTTGGGCCATCCTCCACTTTTCCTGGGCCACTGCAGAGAGCTGGACTGGAAGAGGAGCAACTGGGACTAGAACCCGGCACCCATATGGGATGCCAGCACCACAGGCAGAGGATTAACCAAGTTACTCATGGCACTGGCCCAAGAGATAACTTTCAATACAGTAACGAGAATCTTCAATACCCCCAAAGTCATCGTGAAAAGACCATCCAGATAAAAAAGTCAACAAAGGTTTATCAGAGTTGAAGCATAGAGAGCAAATGGACCTAAAGACATTTACAGAACATTTCACTCAACTACAAAAAACATTCTTCATAGTAGCGCACTAGTGTTTCCTAGCATAGACCATATTAGTCTGCAAATCAAGTCTCAGTAAATTGAAAAATATTGAAATCATATTTCCTCAGACCGCAAGGGACTAAAACTAAAAATAATTAGAATAGAAAATTTATAAAGACATGGGAATTAAACATGCTGCTGAATAACAAATGGAATATTGAAGGAATTAACAAGGAAATCAGAAAATTTCTTGAAACAAGAATTAAAACACAGCATATAAAAACCTGTGGAATACAGCAAAAAATGAAAATTAAATTAAAAGATGGTAAAGATTAACAGGAAGCTTTTTTTTTTGAAAAGTTAAAGGAAATAGACACACCTTTAACAAGACTAGGAAAACAAGAAAAAACTCAAAATGAGAAGTGATAAAGGAGACATTACAAGCAACATCACAGAAATACAAAAGATCAGAAGAAACTATTATGGGTGTAAGCAATGTGATGTAATAGGTCAAACCACCTCCTGCAACACTCACTGTCATCTCATACATGGGTGCCGGTCTGAGTCTGGCTACTCTACTTCCTATCCAGCTCCCTGCTATCGTGCTTGGAAAAGCAGTGGAAGATGGCCCAAGAGGGCCCCTGTGCATCTGTAGCAGAGCTAGATGAAGATCCTGGCTCCTGGCTTTGGTCTGGCCTAGCCCCAGTTGTTGCAGCCATTTGGGAAGTGAACCAACAGATAGAAGATCTCTCTCTCTCTCTCCCTTATTTCCTCTCTCCCTCTCCTCTAACTCTGCCTTTCAAATAAAGAAAATGAATCTTTAAAAAAAAAAATCTACTCTGGGGCTGGCACTGTGGCATAGCAGTTTAAGCATCTGCCTGTGGCACTGGCATCCCATATGGGCATCTGTTTGAGTCCTGGCTGCTCCATTTCTGATCCAGCTCCCTCCTGATAGCCTGGAAAAGCAGTAGAAGATGGCCAAGTACTTGAGCCCCTGCACCTTTGTGGGAGGGCTCTTGGCTTTGGATTGGCTCAGCTCCCACCACTGCAGCCATTTGCAGAGTGAACTAGTGACTCTCTGTGACTATGCCTCTCAAGTTAATAAATAAATCTTTTTTTAAAGACCTGCTATGAAAACTATGTACTAAAAAATGGAAAACTTCAAAGAAATTTATAAATTTCTGGATACATATGACCTATCTAGATTAAATCAAAGCTAGAGAGAACATCTAAATAGACTCATAATGACTTATGCGATTGAAGAAGTAGTTACAAGTATCTCCTTAAAGAATAATCCAAGACTCAACGGCTTTATAACTGAGTTCTACAAAGCCTTTTAACTGGAACAAAATTCAATACTTTTCAAAATACTGCAAAACACTGAACACAATGAAATTCTGCCAAATTCTTTATGAGATCATCCTTAGTTTGTATCAAAACCAAAGATACAAAACAAGAAGAAAACTGCAGACCAATATTCTTGATGAACACACATGCAAAAAATTCTCACAAAGTATTAGCAAACTGATTCCAACACCGCATTCAAAAGATCATACATCATGATCAAAAGAGATTTATCTCAGAGATGCAAGGGTGGTTCAACATTTGCAAATCAATAAGCATCATAAATCACAACAGGATGAAGAACCAAAACCATATGATCTTAATAGATGCCGACAAAGTATTTGATAGCATTTGACATCACTTTATGATAAAAAGAACTTCAAGAATTCACTATTCACTAGAAGCGTATCTTAAATATATAAAGGCTGTATACAACAAACAGCCAATATCACACTGAGTAGGAAAGTGCTGAAAGAATTTCTTCTCAGATCTGGAACAGGACACGGATGTCCACTTTTACCACTCTTACTCAATATAGTATTGAAAGTATTGGCAATAGATATTAAGGAAAGAAATGGCATAGAAATTATAAAGGAAGAAATCAAAATATCCATATTTGCAGATGACATAATGCTGTACATGGAAAAACCTACACTATTCCACCTAAAAGCTGTTGGGACTGAAAGCCTTCAGTAAAGTCACAGTATATTAAAAAACCAACAACAATATACAAAAGACAAAAGTGTTTTCATATACCTATTAAGATCTCACTGCAAAATCAAGAAAGAAAGCCTACGGCAGAGTAGAGAGGGAACATATTGCGCTAGTCTACAAGAACATAGTTTTTAAAAAGTGGATAGAGTGCAGTCTAAAAAGAGTTAGGGAGAAAATGGCAGAGAAAACTCTACACAAATTAGAGGGACACAGTGGACCTAAGTGGAGGGGATGGATGTGGACTCCAGTGGCCAACAGCCTATGCACCAGTGTGAGGTGAGATCAGACCACAGAAGCCCAAGCCACTGGCAATAAACAACCAAGAACCTGCTGGCATACCGGGTTCTAGTCCCGGTTGGGGTGCTGGATTCTATCCCGGTTGCCCCTCTTCCAGGCCAGCTCTCTGCTATGGCCCGGGAAGGCAGTGGAGGATGGCCCAAGTCCTTGGGCCCTGCACCTGTATGGGAGACCAGGAAAAGCACCTGGCTCCTGGCTTCGGATCAGCGCGATACGCCGGCCGCAGCGGCCATTGGAGGGTAAACCAACGGCAAAAACGAAGACCTTTCTCTCTGTCTCTCTCTCTCTCACTATCCACTCTGCCTGTCAAAAACAAAACAAAACAAAACAAAAAGAACCAAGAACCTAGAGGCAACTCAAAGTGGAGCCCCGTGGGGGATAGTGTACCTGCCAAACTAGAGGGGAAAAACAAAACAGAAACCAAAACAATAAGAACAACAACAAAAGAAGATGAACAAACACCTTTCTCTCTCCCTGATCACCTTATGATGGTGTCCTGTAAAAAGCCATTAGTGAGGGTGCCATTTTGGACATATGTAGCAGCTTTGCCAGCTCAAGTCAGTTCCCAGCAACCAGTCAAGTGGAAACTCCTGACTCTGGTGGAGAGAACTAACAGGAGGCTGGATGCTTATGACTGTGGGAGGCTTTTGTGCCAGGACTGTTCCAAAAATGAGGCTGTGTGGGAGGACTCATGATGTCGCTGAGACTCTGGGCAGTCACTATGAGAGGCTCCACATGATCAGGGTCCCCTGGTTACCCGGTGAGGGACATTGCTGGGGAATCTGAACTTAGACTGAGGTCTATACAGATCCTCTGTGTGGTCTTTGGGGAAGAGCAGATGAGTATTATCCCCACTGGGGCTAGTGCTCAGGCACTGGTCTCCTTTGAGGAGAGGAGCTCAGCTGAGCAGAAAAAAACACCCTTCTGGTAAAAAAAAAAAAAAGAGACAGAGATTTTACCATGCCAAACATGGGTGTATCTCCTATGACATGGCATTTACCCTGGAGAAATGAACAGAGCTCCCTAGCTACACTCACTGCATGTCTCTTGATATTCACTGAAAGCACACACTCCACTTATCTACAGAAGCAGAGTACAAAGGTAAAAGCCACCACAGCAAAAACAAAAACAAAAAAAGAAACAAATGAGTATCCTCACAGATGCCAAATAACAAATGCACAAATTCAAGAACCAAGAATAAGGAAGAAAACATGGCAACCCCAAAAGAACACAAGACTTCAAAAATAGATTGTTTAGATAATGGAATGGAAGAAATGGAATCCAAAAAAAAGCGATCATGAGATTACATAGAAATAATCAAACTACTAGAAATCTGCACATGACAAGGTTTCTCCCATAAAATTGAGATCTTAAAGAGAAATCAAAATGAAATGAAGAAATCAATAGAACAAATAAAAAATAAGTGGAAAGCCTTAACAAAATTGGTGAAGCAGAAGAAAGAATATCTGACTTAGAAGACAAAGTACAGGAAATTAAATACTCAGACCAAACACAAGAAGAGAAATTAGGAAACTCAAGAACACTGTTGATAATCTACAGGATACTATCAAACGACCCAACATACAGATTCTAGGAGTTCCTGAAGGCATAGAAAGAGAGAAAGGACTAGACGGCCTTTTTAGTGACATAGTAACAGAAAACTTCTCTAAGTTGGAAAAAGAAAGGGATATCCAAGTACAGGAAGCAGATAGATAATAGATATGACCAGAAACTGAGACAAACTGTCACCACCAGACCAGCCCTGCAAAAGTTGTTACTTATCAATAGTCACCTTAAATGTAAATGGTCTCAACCCTCCAGTTAAAAGACACAGACTGGCTGAATGGATTAAAAAACAAAACCCATCTATTTGCTGCCTAAAGGAACACATCAACAAAGATGCATGCAGATGGAAAGTGAAAGGATGGAAAAACATACCCCATACCAACAGAAACAAAAAAAAAAGCAGATGTAGCCATCCTAATATCAGACAAAATAGACTTTAACACAAAAACTGTTAAGAGAAACAAAGAAGGGTCCTATGTAATGATTAAGGGATCAATTCAACAGGAAGACATGACTATTATAAACATACATGCATCTAATAACAGGGCACCAGGTTATTTAAAAGAAACATTAAGGGATCTAAAGGGAGACAGACTCCAAAAGTAATGGGGAATTTCAATACCCCACTTTTAGCAATGGACAGATCAAAGACAGAAATTCACCAAGGAAAGAGCAGAGTTAATTGACACTATAGACCAAATGGACCTAACTAGTATCTACAGAACTTTTCATCCTACAGTTGTAGGATACACATTCTTATCACCAGTGTATGCATATTTCTCTAGGATTGACAACATACTAGGCCAAAAATCAAGTCTCAGCAAACTTAAAAAAATCAAAAGCATACCATGCATCTTCTCAGATGACAATGCAATGAAGCTGGAAATCAGTGACTCAGGAATCTCTAGAACATATGCAAATACAGAGACTGAACCAGATACTCCTGAATGAGAAGTGCATCACAGCCAAAAATCAAGAGATAATATCAAATTTCTGGAAACAAATGAAGATGACAACACAACATATCAAAACTTAGAGGATATGGCCTAAACAGTGCTAAGAAGAAAGTTTATAGCAATTGGAGCCTACATCAAGAAATTGGAAAGCACCCTATAAATGAGCTATCAATGCATCTCAAGGATCTAGAAAAACAATAGCAAACCAAACCAAAACTAGTAGGAGAAAAGAAATAATTAAAATGAGAGAATAAACAAAATTGAAAAAAAAATATAAAACATCAACAAAATGAAGAGCTGGTTTTTTGAAAAAAACAAAATTAACACACCATTGGCCCAACTAACAGAAAAAAAGCAGAGAGAAGACCCAAATCAGTAAAATTAGAGTTGAAAAGGGAAATTTAACAATAGACACCACAGAAGTAAAAATAATCATAAGAAATTACTATAAAGAGCTGTATGCCAACAAACTAGGAAACCTAGCAAAAAATGGATACATTGCTGGACACATACATAAATTGAGCCATGAAGACAAAGAAAACCTCAACAGAACCTTAACAAAGAAAAGCCCAGGATGGATGGCTTCACTGTGGAAATCTACCACACATTTAAACAAGAACTAACTCCAATTCTTCTCAAGTTATTCAAAACAATTAAAAGGAAATCCTCCCAAATTCTTTCTATGAAGGCAGCATCACTTAAATTCAAAAATTCAGAGAAGATACAACAAAAAGAACTAAAGACCAATTTCCCTGGTGAATATGGATGCAAAAATCCTCAATAAAATTCTGGCCAATTGAATCCAACAGGATTCTCTATATACAGGATCCAAAAAACTCCACTAAAAGACTATTGGAACTCACGGGAAAGTTTGGCCAAGTAGCAGGATATAATCAGTACATAAAAATCAATAGCCTTTGTATACACAGACAATGCCAAGGCTAAGAGCGAGTTTCCAAGATCAATCCATTCACAATGGCTACCAAGAAAACCAAATACCTTGGAATAAATTAAACCTAGGATGGCAGAGATCTCTACAATGAGGATGCCTACTTTCACCACTGATATTCAGTATGTGCCTACAAGTTTTAGCCAGAGCCATTATGCAAGAAAAGGAAACCAAATGGGTACAAACTGGAAAGGAAGAAGTGAATTTATCCCTGTTTGCAGATGTCATTATCTTGTATATGAGAACAAACAGAAAGACCAAGCACCCAGACTAAGTGGGATTTAGCCCTGGTACGCAGGGATGGTACAACATTCGCAAATCAATTGCAGGCATTCCCATTGAAATCCAGTATCAGACAGGGATGCCCACCTCACTATTCAATAAAGTCTTGGAAGTTTTAGCCAGAGCCATTAGGCAAGAAAAAGAAGTCAAAGGGATACAAATTAGGAAGGAGGAAGTCAGACTATCCCTATTTATAGATGACATGATTCTCTATATACAGGATCCAAAAAAGTCCACTAAGAGACTATTGGAACTCACGGGAAAGTTTGGCCAAGTAGCAGGATATAATCAGTACATAAAAATCAATAGCCTTTGTATACACAGACAATGCCAAGGCTAAGAGCGAGTTTCCAAGATCAATCCATTCACAATGGCTACCAAGAAAACCAAATACCTTGGAATAAATTAAACCTAGGATGGCAGAGATCTCTACAATGAGAATTACTAAACATTAAGGAAACAAATTGAAGCAGATATAAAAACATGGAAAAATCTTCCATGTTCATGGATTGGGAGAATCAACATCATTAAAATGTCCATACTACTGAGAACAATTTATAGATTCAATGTGGTACCAATCAAAATACCAAGGACATTTTTCTCAGATATAGACAAAATAGTGGTAAAATTCATATGAAAACAAAGGAGACCCCAAATAACTAAAGCAATCTTATATAGCAAAAACCAAAACCACAGGCATCACAATACCAGATTTCAAGAGACACTACAGGACAATTATAATCCAAACCAAAAAAGCCTGGTACTGGTACAAAAACAGGTGGATAGACCAATGGGACAGAATAGCAAGGCCAGGGGCTGGCACTGTGACATAGCAGGTAAAGCCACCCCTGCAGTGCTGGCATCCCATATGGGTGCCAGTTCAACTCCTGCCACTTCACTTCTGATGTAACTCTCTACTATGGCCTGGGAAAGCAGTCAAAGATGGACCAAATGCTTGAGCACCTTGCATTCACATGGGAGAGCCAGAGGAAGCTCCTGGCTTCTGGCTTTGGATTGGTGCATCTCCAGCCATTGCAGCCATCTAGGAAAGTGAATCAGGGAATGAAAAACCTCTCACTGTCTCTCTCTCTGTCTCTATCTCTCTAACTCTGCCTTTCAAATAAATGTCTTTTAAAAATAATAATAATTTATAAAATTAATAGAAAGGCCAGAAATCAATCCATTCATCTACTGCCAATTTATCTTTGACAGAGAAGCTAAAAATCAATACCTAGAGCAAGGACAGTCTCTTCAACAAATGGTGCTGGGAAAACTGGATTTCCACATTCAGAAACAAGAAGCAAGACCCCTACTTATACCTTACACAAAAATCCACTCAATATGGATTAAAGACCTAAATCTATGACTTGATACCATCCAATTATTAGAGAACATTGGGGAAACCCTGCAAGACATTGGCCTAGGGAAAGAGTTCTTGGAAAAATCCCCAAAGGCACAAACAAAGCCAAAACTGACAAATGGGATTTTGTCAAATTGAGAAGCTTCTGTACTGCAAAATAAACACTCAGCAAAGTGATGAGGTAACTTACAGAATGGGATTCACTATCTGAAAACTATGCAACTGTTGAAGGAATAATATCCAGAATAAAGAGATCAAGAAACTCAACAACAACAAAATAAACAACCCAGTTAAGAAATGGATGAAGGACTTATCCTCTTCCCCACTTAATGCTGTATAATTGTTCAAACCTGGTAAATGCCACTCTTAGGATCATTGGTTACTATCCTCACTCTTTTATGACCTTGTCTAAATATGATCAGAGTCGGTAAACTTGGAAGGCTTCCATAGCCTTGGCAACTCATGACGACAGCCTAGGGTGGTTACTGGCGCCATAAACTAGAGTGTTAATTTGTTGGGTCAACAACAGGAGCCACTGTGCACTTGCTCCTCATGTGGGATCTCTGTCCTTAATGTGCTGTACATTGTGATTTAATGCTATAACTAGTACTCAAACAGTATGTTTCACTTTGTGTTTCTATGTGGGTGCAAACTGTTGAAATCTTTATACTAAATTGATCTTCTGTATATAAAGAGAATTGAAAATGAATCTTGATGCAAACGGAAGGGGAGAGGGAGCAGGAGAGGGGAGGGTTGCGGGTGGGAGGGAAGTTATGGGAGGGGGAAGCCATTGTAATCCATAAGCTGTACACTGGAAATTTATATTCATTAAATAAAAGTTAAAAAAAAAGAATACCATACACAGTAAAAAACAATGAAATCCAGTCATTGCAACATAATGGAGGAATCTGGAAAGCATTATGCTGAGTGAAATAAGGCAGTCCCAAAGGGACAAATATCATATGTTCTCCCTGATTGATGACAACTAACCAAGCACCAAAAAGGAAACCTGTTAAAGTGAAATGGACACTATAATAAACAGTGACTTGATCAGCCCTTGCCCTGACTGTTGATGAACAACTTAATACATTATCCCTCTTAGTATTTTTTTGTCTGTTCTACTGAATACTACTGGTTTAATTCTGTAATTAATACACAGTTATTCTTAAGTGTTGAAACTTAACTGAAAAGTGATCCCTGTTAAATATAAGAGTGGGAATAAGAGAGGGAAGAGTTGTACAATTTGGGACATGCTCAAGTTGACTTGCCCCAAACGGTAGAGTTAGAAACATACTGGGGGATTCCAATTCAATCCCATCAAGGTTGCATGTACCAATGCCATCTCACCAGTCCATTTGAACAATTTCTCTTCACAATTGATCATAATGATAGGTCTAAGAATCAAAGGGATCACATTAACAAGACTAGTGTCTGAAAATATTAACCGATAGAACAAAAAAGGGAGAGAACAATCCAACATGGGAAGCGGGATACATAGCAGACTCATAGAATGGCAGATGTCCTAAATAGCACTCTGGCCTCAGAATCAGCCCTTAAGGCATTCGGATCTGGCTGAAAAGCCCATAAGAGTATTTCAGGCATGGGAATCCAAGACACTCTGGCAAAAAAAAAAAAAAAATGACCTAAATGAAAGATCTCCACGAGTGAGATCCCAGTGGAAAGAACAGGTCATCAAAAAAGGAGGTATCTCTCTCTGAAGGGAGGAGAGAACTTCCACTTTGACTATGACCTTGTCTAAATATGATCAGAGTCAGTGAACTCAAAAGGCTTCCATAGCCTTGGCAACTCATGGTAAGAGCCTAGGGTGATTACTGATGCCATAAACAAGAGTGTCAATTTATTAAGTCAACAACAGGAGTCACTGTGGATTTACTCCTCATGTAGGATCTCTGTCCTTAATGTGCTGTACACTGTTATTTAATGCTATAACTAGTACTCCAACAGTATTTTTTCACTTTGTGTTGCTATGTGGGGGCAAACTGTTGAAATCTTTACTTAATATATACTAAACTGATCTTCTGTATATAAAGGGAATAGAAAATGAATCTTGATGTGAATGGAAGGGGAGAGGGAGCGGGAAAGGGGAGGGTTGAGGGTGGAAGGAAAGTTATGGGGTGGGGGGGGGAAGCCATTGTAATCCATAAGCTGTACTTTGGAAATTTATATGCATTAAATAAAAGATAAAAAAATTTTAAAAATTAAAAAAGGAAAAAAAAAGAAATGGATGAAGGACTTAAACAGGCATTTTTCAAAATAGAAAATCCAAATGGACAACAACACATAAAAAATGCTCAGGATCACTAGCCATCAGGGAAATGCAAATCAAAACCACAATAAGGTTTCATCTCAGCCCATCAATAAGCAACAAATGCTGATGAGGATGTGGGGAAAAAGGTACGCTAATGCACTGTTGGTGGGAATGTAAACTGGTAAAGCCACTGCGGAAGACAGTATGGAGATGCCTCAGAAATCTAAATATAGACCTATGATATGACCCAGCCATTCCAGTCCTGGGAATTTAACCAAGGGAATGAAATCAGCAAACAAAAGAGCCATCTGCACCTCCAAGTTTATTGCAACTCAATTCACAATAGCCAAGATATGGAATCAACACAAATGCCATCAACTGAAGACTACATAAAGAAATTATGGGATATGTACACCATTGAATTCTATACAGTGGTTAAAAAATGAAATCCAGTCATTTACAACAAAATAGATGTAGCTGGAAAACATTATAGTGAAATAATCCAGTTCTAGAAGGACTGTGCCTTCTCCCTTACCTATGCTAATAGAGCACCTAAAAGGTAATCTATCAAAGTGTAGTCGACACTTTGAGATGTGATGCCTTTGAATAGCTCTTGTATTGACTGTCGAGGAATAGTTTTCTTCCTCCATACTATTTGTTGAACTCTTTATTTAACAGAGTTAATCATATGTGTATGAAGTTATTTGATCTTAGTAAAAAATAAGAATGAGAATAGGCGAGGGAGGACGAAGAAGTATGGTAGAGTGGGTGGGAGGATAGGTATGGTGGGAAGAATCGCCATGTTTCTAAAGTTGTAATTAAGTAATGTATGAAGTTTATATTCCTTAAATGAAAGTTTTCTGGGGAATAAAATAATATGCTTATCTCAACAGACACAGAGAAAGCATTTGACAAAATACAATACCTTTTCATGATAAAAACCATAAGGAACTTGGGTTCCAATGAAGGCAATATATGACAAACCCACAGCCAGCATCATATTGCATGTGGAAAAGTTGGAAGTGTTCCTACTAAGATCTGGAAGCAGACAAGGATGCCTACTTTCACCACTGATATTCAGTATGTGCCTACAAGTTTTAGCCAGAGCCATTATGCAAGAAAAGGAAACCAAATGGGTACAAACTGGAAAGGAAGAAGTGAATTTATCCCTGTTTGCAGATGTCATTATCTTGTATATGAGAACAAAAAGGCTCTCCTAAATAACCATTTGAATACCCAAGTTTGGTAAAATTACAGGATATACAATCAACAAAAATAAATTACCACTATATAAACAAACAATGCTATGACTGAAAAAGATCTTTTAAGATCGGTAGCACTTTAAATACCTTGGAATAAATTTAACCAAGGATGTGAAAGATCTCTACAATTAGAATTACAAAACATTAAAGAAATAGAAGACAACACCAAAAATTGCAAGTATCTTCCATGTTCATGAATTGCAAGAATATCAGCAAAATGCCCATACTTCTCAGAGCAACTTATAGATTCAATGCAATCCCAAACAACAACAACAAAAATACCAAAATTCATATGGAAAAAGAGACTCTGAATAGTTAAAGCATTCTTAGATGTCAAAAACAAAGCCAAAGGCATCACAATACCAAATTTCAAAACATACTATAGGGCAGTTATAACTGAAACAGCCTGGTAAGGCAGGAAAAATAGACATGTAGACCAACAGAATAGAATAGAAGCCAAAGAAATTAATCCACACGTCTACAGCCAACTAAGTCAACTAATTTTGATGAATGAGGCAACCAACAGAAAATCTTTGCAAACCATGAAACTAATATTAAGAAGCTCCACAATAACAAAACCAACAGCCCAGTTAAGAAATGAGCAAAGAACATGAACATGCCTTTTTCAAAGGATGAAATACAAAGGGCCAACAGACACATGAAAAAATGCTCAGATCATAAGCCATCAGGGAAAGGCAAGTGAAAACCATGATGGAGTTTCACCTCAGCCCCAACAGAATGGCCATCATCCGAAAGTCAAAAAACAATGAATTCTGGCAAGGATGTCAGGGGAAGATATCCTAATACACTGGTGGTGGTAATGTAAACTAGTACAACCATTATAGAAGAAATCTGAAAATAGATCTACTGTACGATTCAGCCATCTCACTCCTGGAATTTACCCAAGGGAAAGGAAATCAGCATATGACAGAGTTATTCATGCCCCCATCTTTGTTGTACCTCAATTCACAATTGCTAAGATATAGAATCAACCCAGATGTCTATCAGCTGATGACTAGATCAAGAAAATGTGGTATTTATACAGTATGGCATACTACTCAGATATTAACAAGCATGAAATTCTGTCTTTTGCAACAAAATCAGTGTGACTGGAAATCATTATTCTTAGTGAAATAATCCAGATCCAAAAAGTTGATTATGTTTTATGATATGTAGGAGACAACATAAAATACAAATAAACATATAGGAACAAAACAGTTATTTTGGGATTTGATCATTATTTTTAGCCCTTGTTTGTACTCCTGTGGAATTGTGACACATATTTTTCTTATTGAATATTACAGCTAGTGGTGCATTAAGCCTGTGGTTACAGAATGGACTGGGATTGTGCATTTAAATAAAGGGAGGGTGGAGTGTGAGTGAGAGGCAGGAAGGGCTCTATTGTTTTCTTTTAAGAGTTGTAGCAGTGGAATGCATGAGATCTGTTCTCCTTATGTTGATCAAATTTTTTTGACAGGCAGAGTGGACAGTGAGAGAGAGAGAAAGAGAGAGACAGAGAGACAAGTCTTCCTTTTCCGTTGGTTCACCCCTCAAACGGCCGCTACCGCCGGTGCGCTGCGGCCAGCACACTGTGCCAATCCAAAGCCAGGAGCTAGGTGCTTCTCCTGGTCTCCCATGCGGGTGCAGGGCCCAAGCACTTGGGCCATCCTCCACTGCCTTCCCAGGCCACAGTAGAGAGCTGGACTGGAAGAGGAGCAACCAGGACAGAATCCAGCGCCCCAACTGGGACTAGAACCTGGGGTGTCGGCACCACAGGCGGAGGATTAGCCTAGTGAGCTGCGGCACTGGTGATCAAAATTTTTTTAAAAAAACTTTAACAACGTACAAATGGTGGTAATCATGAAGAGAAAAGGAAATTCTTATACACTGTGGGAATGTAAAGTAGTATAGCCACTATGGAAAACAGAAAGGAGATCTCATAAAAAAATTAGAAGTAGAAAAGCCATATGATCCAATCATCCCATTACAGGATACACATCCTACAGACGTGAAATCATTGTATCGAAGAGATGCCTGCTCTATCATGCTTATCAAAGCACTGTTCACAGGAGCCAAGACATGGAATCAACCAAGGTGCCTATCATCAGATGAATGGATAAAGGATATATACACAAGATCAGAACTCTGTCATTAGCAGCAAAATGCATGGAACTAGAGGACATCCTCTCAAGTAAAATAAGCCAGAGACATCTTCTCCTTCATATGGAGGGGCTGAAAAAAACCCAGAAATACAAAAAAAAAAAAATTTCAACCTGAACAGAGAATGTTGATTAGCAGAAGTTGGTAAGGGTCCGGCACCATGGTTCACTTGGTTAATCCTCCACCTGCGGTGCCAGCATCCCATATGGGCGCTGGGTTCTAGTCCCAGTTGCTCCTCTTCCAGTCCAGCTCTCTACTGTGGCCTGGGAGGGCAAGTGGAGGATGGCCCAAGTGCGTGGGCTCTTGCACCCACATGGGAGACCAGGAGGAAGCACCTGGCTCCGGGTTTCGGATTGGTGCAGCGCCGGCTATAGCAGCCATTTTGGGAGTGAACCAACAGAAGGAAGATCTTTCTCTCTGTCTCTCTCTCTCACTGTCTATAACTCTACCTGTCAAATAAATAAATTAAAAAAAAAGAAGTTGGTAGGGATGGGAAGGATAGAGGGCATTTGGATTCAAAAGACAGAGGCAGTTGGGTGTGGGTCAGCAAGACAAATCCCAGGTGTAGCTGACAGCTGTTTTGTAAGTTAAAAACTAAGGAGATTCACTTCATGACGGCCTTATAAGAAAGCTCAGCATTCACTTCCTCTTTCACCAAGGAAGCCCAAAGCAGCTCCATCTCCAGGTGAGTGCCCGAGAACAAGACCTGAGGGCAGTAAGAGAACAGTGGGAACATACAACACCTTCACCAGGCATAGCAGCAGAGAGGAACAAATCCATACCTGTGGTGTCCGAGTTCCCCAGCCACGGGAATCCCCTGATGCTGGGGAAAGAGCAATGAGAGCACTCCAGAGGTCTTCCACAGGAACCCCTTGCACCGGCAATCCTCCCACAAAGGGAACCCAGCCATGCAGAACAGCAGTTCAATAAGGAGAGCTCCCTGGAAAACGTGTGGCCTGTGCACTTCCGAGAAGGGCCTCATGTTGTCCCCTTCCCAAACCATGGGCTGCAGCAGTGTGGTGCTATCTTTAGAGAGGCATCACCTTCGCAAGCCATATTGTTCTAGAAGACAGAAACCCTTGCCTTAGTTCTTTCTAGGAGACCCAAGAGCAGCATTCCTTCAAGCTAGCAAGGCAGACTGAGCCCCACAGGTTCAGAGCCTAATAGAGCAAGGATGACCCCAGCACTATAGCCCACACAATACTCTGCAACTCAGCCAACAACTTGGATAGTGAACCCCTATTACTCTGGGAACACGAGGCCCTGACCCCCCTCAGATCTGGATATCAGGCTCTTCCCCATTGCTTCCTCCACCTGACGAGCTGCAACATCAGTTACAGTCAGAACCCATCTACACTAGAACTCAGGGTTCCATGCCTCTGCCCTCTCTGAATACAGAGGCTTACAGCAACCCATGCTCTATGGAAGGCTTACCATAGTGGAGTGAGTGTGTGATGGCGTTTCTGCCCATACTCCAGATGGCTTGCTCATCTGGCAAGGTGATGATCCCTGGGACTACGCCCTCTGCATAGAACATCCTGCTCCCAATGGCACAGAAAAGGGCTAGCAGACTCAGCTCCCCACCAGTCAGCTACAGCTCTTCCCACTGATAATAGCCAGAGATACTGCACCATCCCCCGTTGGCTATCACTCTGCACCCCTGCCACTCCCTTAAACAACTGCTAGAGGTTTCTGGCCCCAGTAAATACACTCCCTGGGACCTTTGGCTTAGGCCTGTCCATGTCCCACTTGGACCAGCAAAATGCTTTTGTGCTGGGACTTGGTGTTGGAGTCTCCATGCCCCTCCTAAAGCAGCACATTGCCCCTGCTTGGTGAGGTCTCTGGTCCCGAGTTTCTATGCTCTGCCTCGTCTCAGCATGAGGCTAAGGGCTCCAGCCCTTCCCAGAGAACCTGATGCTCAATTGTTGGTTCTCATCTGGGGTTTATGCACACAACCCATCCCAGCAGGCTGCACAGGGACAGTGGTCCAAGACAGCTTCTGCTTGAACTCTCAGATCTAGCCCCTCTCTGACAACAATGGTAGGACACGCCTCCTCCCCCCAGCAGTGCTGTTCTTGGAGTTCTGGAGTTGGCCCATGGCTTGGAGTCTGTGAGGCCATTGTGCTCCAAATTATGTTGTGGGGATGGAGCCCTGGCTCGACTTAGTCCACATTCTTGTGGTCCCACAGGTGAGCATACAATCAGGAGACATACAGAGGTTTATTAAAAGCAAAGAGACAGTACATACGCAGATGAGCATCATCAACCTCATGAAAGAGAACGCCCCCACCCAAGCTGGAGTTGTCCTTTTCATAGGCTAATGGGTGGTTCCTGGGGGCTGGGTTTGGGTGGGATTGCAGCACATGTGGTTGACTGCAGGAAGGTGTCATGGTGACCAGCGCATGAGCAGGACTGGGTGTGCCAAGTCTTCAGCCACATTCCCGCAGCACAGAAGGTGATGGGATTGGGGTGGTAAAGCCAACTTGGGTACTGGCAGTCCTTTGTCCCTTGCCACTCCCTAGCTAACTGCCTGTCAGTTCACACAAAACTCAAAACCCCAGCTCCCAACTTGGATATTATATGCGAATCTGTGTGACAGGTGCAGCCCAGCACCAGCAGGGTCTGGGCCCAACACTTCAGAAGCTCCTTGCACCATTCTCTTTGCTAAGACAGCTAGAAACCTATGTAACAGGGATCCCATTGAGCACACAGCTGCAGAAACACCCAAAATCCCTCTTCTGCTGCCATCAACTGAATAGCAAAGGCATAAGGACAATATACTATAAAGTGGAACTGAAACTAAAGCCAAAGTAATCTAATCAGTGCCCAACATTGAAAATCCTTCAGCCAACAAAAAATAGCCTCTATGGTCTAGCATTGTGGCACCACCTATAACACCAGCATCCCATAGGGGTACTGCTTTAAGTCCTGGTAGCTCCACTGCCAAACCAGCTCCCTAATGCACTTGGAAAAGCCAAAGATGACCCAAATGCTTGGACCCCAGCCACCTCTGTGGGAGAACTGGATCAAATTCCAGGATCCTGACATCAGTCTTGCCCCAAATCCAGCCACTGAGGTCATGTGAACAGTAAACCACAGAAAGCTCTCTCCCCCACTCTTTCAAAATTTAAAAATATTTTTAAAAATACTCTAAAAGGCATCGAGACAACTGATCCTCCAGATGTACAAAAGGCAACATAAAAGTATACAAAATAGGCCGGCGCCGTGGCTCAACAGGCTAATCCTCCGCCTTGCGGCGCCGGCACACCGGGTTCTAGTCCCGGTCGGGGCACCGATCCTGTCCTGGTTGCCCCTCTTCCAGGCCAGCTCTCTGCTGTGGCCAGGGAGTGCAGTGGAGGATGGCCCAAGTGCTTGGGCCCTGCACCCCATGGGAGACCAGGAGAAGCACCTGGCTCCTGCCACCGGAACAGTACGGTGCGCTGGCCGCAGCGCGCTACCGCGGCGGCCATTGGAGGGTGAACCAACGGCAAAAGGAAGACTTTTCTCTCTCTCTCTCTCTCTCTCTCTCACTGTCCACTCTGCCTGTCAAAAAAAAAAAAAAGTATACGAAATATGGCCGGCACCGCGGCTCAATAGGCTAATCCTCTGCCTTGCGGCGCCGGCACACCAGGTTCTAGTCCCAGTTGGGGCACTGGATTCTGTCCCGGTTGCCCCTCTTCCAGGCCAGCTCTCTGCTGTGGCCAGGGAGTGCAGTGGAGGATGGCCCAAGTGCTTGGGCCCTATACCTCATGGGAACCAGGATAAGCACCTGGCTCCTGGCTTCGGATCAGTGCGGTGCGCCGGCTACAGCACGCTGACCGCAGCGGCCATTGGGGGGTGAACCAACGGCAAAAGGAAGACTTTTCTCTCTCTCTCTCTCTCTCTCTCTCTCTCACTGTCCACTTTGTCAAAAAAAAAAAAAAGTGTATGAAATATAGGGCAAACACTGTGGCATAGCAGGTAAATCTGCCACCTACCAGCATCCCACATGACCACCGGTTCAAGTCCTGGCAACTCCCTGGTAATGTGTCTGGAGAAGCAACAGAGGACGACCCAAGTGATTGGGCCCTGCACTCATGTGAGACACCGGGATGAAGCTCCTGGCTCTGGCCTGGCATAGCCCTGGTGATTTGGTACCAGCATATAGAATCTCTCTCCCTATTTCCCTCTCCCCCCACCCCTCCTCTCTCCCTCTCTCTGCCTCCTCTTCAACTCTGAAACTCAACTGAAAATAAATCTTAAAGTCTAAGAAATTTGAATAAGCAATAAAATAACCCAAAGCAACACAATAATACATCAATATCAAAGAACAAGAGATCAATAAAAATGCCTGACGAAGAATGACTATAAGGTCACTCAAACAAACATGAGAGAACGCAGATACAATGAAATTAGGAAATGAGTACATGAAGTGAATTTCAGCAGGGAGACAGGCATTTAAAGAGAATCAAATATTAGAAATCAAGAATTCTGGGGCCAGCACTGTGGTGTAGTGGGTAAAGCCACCACCTCCAGTGCCGGCATCCTATATGGGCACTGGTTCTAGTCCAGGCTGCTCCACTTCTGATACAGCTCTCTGCTATGGCCTGGGAAAGCAATAGAAGATGGCCCAAATCATTGCGTCCCTGCACCCGCATGGGAGACCCTGAAGAAGCTCCTGGTTCCTGGCTTTGCATTGGCGCAGCTCCAGCCTTTGCAGCCAATTGGGGAGTGAACCAGCCCATGCAAGACATTTCTCTCTCTGCTGCTTCTTTTCTCAGTGTAACTCTGTCAAATAAATAAATCTTAAAAAAGGCATATCTGATGCTGAAGACATGTCTTTTGAAATATGTCAGACAACAAAATAAAAAAACTTACAAGAGAACAGTGATCAGGATCTTTAAAATACCATCATATGATCTTATATTTCAGCCTTGGGTATTCCTAAAGGAATGGCAGGGGCAATAGTGTAGAAAATTTTCAATGAAATAATACTAGAAAACTTCTCCAATTTGAGTAAAGATATGAACATCCATACACAGGAAGTTCACAGAACCCCCAACACACACAAGAACCTCATCACTAAATGTAAATGTCAAACCTACAAGTTTTAGGGTACTCTGTTTTACTTCCGGAAGAAAAGAGCCAGGTCACTTTTAAATGAATTCCCATTGCGTTTACCACAGTAGTAAGGCTTCAACAGAAATCTTACAGGCCAAGCGGGGGAAAAAAAAAAAAACTTTAAAAAGTGTTTACTTTACTCAGTCAAGCTTAATAAGTGAAGGTGAAATAAAGACCCTCCAAGAAAAGCAGATTTAAAAGAATGTCACCACCTAGCTAGCCTTACCAATTATATTTAAGGGTATGTCACACTCAGGGATAGAAAAGAAAGCAGTATCATTAAAGGAGGTAGGAAACCTACTAGTACAGAACAAAAGGTACTCGAAACAAAGAATAGGAATGTTAAAGCAAAAATGGTAGAAAGAAATTGTTGCTTAACAATCAACCTTGAATGTAAAGGACTAAATTCCCAAACTAAAGGATGAAGACTGCGCACCATCTATGTGCACCGAGTTAAATGCTGCTTAATCCGACATTGGAGTCAAGCTTGAGTCCCAGCTCCAATACATTTTCCTGCTAATTTGCCCACAAAGGCAGCAGCAGGTGGCCCAAATGTTTGGGCCCTTGCCGCCTATGTGTACGATCCAGGTGGCATTCCTGGCTCCTGGCCTTGGCCTGGCACAGAACTGGCTATGGCATTAGGGGACCGAAACACCTGATGGAAGGTCTGTCCCACTGCCTTTCAACTAAGTCAATCTTAGCACAACAAAATTATCTACAAATAGGCAGAATAATGCATGCTATGGACCCCACAGATCTAAAAACATCTAAGGAACATTGCATCTCACAGTTGTACAACACACATTCTTCAGCTTTTTTTTTTTTTTTTTTTTTGACACGCAGAGTGGACAGTGAGCGAGAGAGACAGAGAGAAAGGTCTTCCTTTTGTTGTTGGTTCACCCTCCAATGCACCGCGCTGATCCAAAGCCTGGAGCCAGGTGCTTCTCCTGGCCTCCCATGCAGGTGCAGGGCCCAAGCACTTGGGCCATCCTCCACTGCACTCCCGGGCCACAGCAGAGAGCTGGACTGGAAGAGGAGCAACCAGAACAGAATCTGGCGCCCCGACCGGGACTAGAATCCGGCGTGCTGGCGCTGCAGGCGGAGGATTAGCCTATTGAACCACGGTGCTGGCCCACACGTTCTTCAGCTCTCTTGCAACAATCTGTAGGATAGGCCATATACTAGGCCATAAAACAAGTCTCAGGAAATACAACGAAATTATATCATGTATTTCATCTGACCATAATGGAATAAAGCTGGTAATTATCAAAAGAAACTTCATTATTCCAAAGTGTGAAGACTGAGCACATTACAAGTGGATTATAGAACAAATCAAGAAAAAAATTTTAAAAATCCATTGCAACTAATCAAAGTGGAAACAAGACATTACAAAACTCACAGAATATAGTAAGGACTGTTAAGAGGAAAGTTTATAGCAGCAAATATGGACATCAACAAAAAATGTTCAGATAAATAATCTAACTATGTATCTCAAGAATCTAGGAAAACAAAAACAAGACAGACCCAAAATCAGAAGGAAAATAAGAAAAACAGTAAGTTTCAAAAAGATACAAAGGATGAAATGAAGAGCATTTTGGAAAAAAAATATTGATAAACCATTAACCAAAAAAATGAAAACCACAAGACTCAAACATCCTTAAAAGTTGAGATCATAAACATCATCTTACCCCCAGAGTCCTGGAGTCAAAGCCGGTTCCCAGCCCAGTCCTGTCCCGCAGTCGCCTGGCTCCTCTTTCCTTCCAACATGACAGAGGCCGCTGTGTCCTTCGCCAAGGACTTCCTGGCAGGTGGAGTGGCTGCGGCCATCTCTAAGACCGCGGTAGTGCCCATCGAGAGGGTCAAGCTGCTGCTGCAGGTGCAGCATGCCAGCAAGAAAATCACTGCCGATAAGCAATACAAGGGCATCATAGATTGCGTAGTTCGTATCCCAGGGAGCAGGGAGTCCTGTCCTTCTGGCGTGGTAACCTGGCCAACGTCATCAGATACTTCCCCACCCAGGCTCTCAACTTTGCCTTCAAAGTTAAATACAAGCAGATCTTTCTGGGTGGCGTGGACAGGAGGACCCAGTTTTGGCGCTACTTTGCAGGAAATCTGGTGTCAGGTGGTACTGCTGGAGCCACATCCTTGTGTTTCGTGTACCCTCTTGATTTTGCCCGTACCCGTCTAGCAGCTGACGTGGGCAAAGCTGGAGCTGAAAGGGAATTCAGAGGCCTCGGTGACTGCCTGGTTAAGATCTACAAATCTGATGGGATTAGGGGCCTGTACCAAGACTTTAACATGTCTGTACAGGGCATTATCATCTACTGAGCTGCCTACTTCTGTATCTATGACACTGCAAAAGGAATGCTTCCAGATCCCAAGAACACGCACATCTTCATCAGCTGGATGATCACGCAGTCCGTCACTGCTGTTGCTGGGTTGACTTTCTATCCATTTGACACTGTTGGTCGGCGCATGATGATGCAGTCAGGGCGTAAAGGAACTGATATCGTGTACACAGGCACACTGACTGCTGGAGGAAGATTGCTCGTGATGAAGGAGGCAAAGCGTTTTCCAAGGGTGCATGGTCCAGCGTCCTCCGAGGCATGGGTGGTGCTTTTGTGCCTGTCTTGTGTGATGAAATCAAGAAGTTCACATAAGTTATTCCCTAGGTTTGTTCCCCTGTAGACAGGCATGTTGTATTATAATCTTGAGCATTCTTAACAGGCTCTTGTCTGTCTTATCAAAAGCAACCATGTGCTGGTTGAAAATGGGAAGCAATAATACTCTTCTGAGCAGTTTTCTCTTAAAGCCATTTCCATGATGATGATGGGACTCAATTACATTTTTTTATTTCAGTCACTCCTGATAAATAATTTGAAGAAATAAAAATATACACAATAAAAAAAAGTCGTCTTACAATTTTTAGCCACAGAAGTACAAAGAATCATTATGAACAATTATGACCAACTGTATGCCAACAAATTGGAAAGAAAGACAATGCTTGTTAGAGTTTACCAAAATTAATCACAATGACACAGATAATCTTAGCAAACCAATAACCAAGCATGAGATTGAATCAGTAATAAAGACTCTTCCAAGGAAGAAAAGCCAAAGATCACATGGCTTCATTGCTGAATTCTACCCATTTTTTTTTTTTTTAACAGGCAGAGTGGAGAGAGAGAGAGGTCTTCCTTTTTGCCGTTGGTTCACCCTCCAATGGCCGCCGCGGTAGGTGCGCTGCGGCTGGCGCACCACGCTGATCCGATGGCAGGAGCCAGATGCTTCTCCTGGTCTCTCCCATGGGGTGCAGGACCCAACCACTTGGGCCATCCTCCACTGCACTCCCTGGCCACAGCAGAGAACTGGCCTGGAAGAGGGGCAACCGGGACAGGACCAGTGCCCCGACCGGGACTAGAACCCGGTGTGCCGTCGCCGCAAGGCGGAGGATTAACCTAGTGAGCCGCGGCGCCGGCATCTACCCAAATTTTTTAAAAAGACCTGACACCAATATTTCTCAAACTATTCCAAACAACTGAAAGGAATCTTTCTAAACTCATTCTGAGACCAGCATTATCTTAATTTGCAAACCAAGTGAGCATATCACCTTAAGAGAAAACTATAGATCAGTATCTGGTAAGTTTAGAATAAAATCTTACAAAAATACTAGAAAGCTAAATCCAGCAACACATCAAAAGCGTGACCCCTTCCGACAAAGGGGGATGACTCCCAGAGTTGCAGGGATGGTTCAACATATGCCAACTCAAACATATTGCATCATGTCAGCAGACTGGGGGAAACAAATCACACTATCTTAGTTGCAGAGAAAGAATGTGTTAAAATACAACATTCTTTTCATTATAAAAACAGGTATATAAGGAATATACCTCAACACAGAAGGTGACATATATGTTACATTATATATATTACATTATATATGTTGTATATTATATATGTTACATTACATATATATTACACATATGTAATACCCAGTACAGATTATTTTGAATGGGAGGAAAAGCAGGATTACTTCCACTAAGAACTGGAATGATGAAAAGATGTCGATTTTCTCCACTTTTCTTCAACATAGATCTCAAAGTTTTAGCCAGACCCATTAGGAAACAAACAACAAGAAAAGATACACAAAGCTCAAAGGAAGAAGTCCAATTATCCATAGTAGGTTAACATGATTATTATAGGAATCAAGAAACACCCAGAGACTATTAGAACTAATAAAAGAATTCTTCAAAGTTGAAGAATATAAAACCAACACAGACAATATTTTTTAAAATACTTATTTGAGAGGCAGAGTTGAAGATAGAGGGAGAGACAAGCAAAGAGAAGTCTTCCATCTGCTGGTTCATTCCCCAGGTGACTGCAATGGCTGGAGCCGGGCCAATCTGCAATCAGGAGCTTCCTCTGATTCTCCCACGTGGTGTCAGAGTTAGAGAGAGAGAAGCAGAAAGACAGGGAGAGATAGACACAGAGAGAGACAGAGTGTTGCTATGGATTCGTCTTGAGAGGAGGAGCTCAGTGGGGGCAAGAGGCGTGGAATCACCACACAGACACCAGGAGTCAGGTGAAAGCAGGCTAGAGGAGAGCAGCCCACAGACTCGTTTATTTCAGTTGGGACAGCAGCTAATATAGCCAAGGCAGCCAATCCGATCAAGGGGCAGTTTATGCCCTAACCAATCACAGCCTGTTGCCAGGCAGGCTCTGTTGCCAGGTGGATTTCCAAGCCATTCCTGAGTAACTGATGCTCACTTGCCAGTGGCCATCTTAGCATGGCCTTCTCATTCCACCACAAGAGAGAAACAAGTCTTCCACCTCCTGCTTAACTCCAACTGGGTGTAACAGCCAGGGTTGAGCCAATCTGAAGCCAGTGGCCAGGAGGTTCCAGCAGGTCTCCCATGCAGGTGCAGGGGCCCAAGGACTTAGGTCATCTTCCACTGCCTTCTCAGGCCATCAGCATCTGGATTGGAAGTGGAGCAGCTGGGACTCAAACCAGTGCCCACGTGGGATGCTGGTGCTCCAGGCAGAGGCTTAACCCAGTAGGATACAGTTTCGGCCCCACCAACATTTCTTCTGGCTAAGGATTTATCACGGGGCTGATGCCATGGTGCAGTGGGTAAAGCTGCTGCCTGCAGTGCCAGCATCCCACATGGGCACCGGTTCGAGTTCTGAATGCTCTATTTCCGATCCAGTTCTCTGCTGTGGCCTGGAAAAACAGAAGATGGCCCAAGTCTTTGGGGCCCTGCACCCATATAGGAGACCTGGAAGAAGCTCCTGGCTTTGGAGCGGCCCAGCTCAGCTATTTGGGGAGTGAACCAGCAGATAAATGACCTCTCTCTCACTGCCACTGCCTCTCCAATTCTGCTTTTCAAATAAATATCTTTAAAAGATTTACCATAACAGCCCCATTCACAATAGCTACAAAAGAAAATAAAATTTCCATGTCTTCACATTAGCAGAGTATTATCGAAATGTCTTTATCATTCAAAGAATTTCAGATTCAACACAATCCCCTTCTAAATACCAATGCACACTTCACAGAAAAAAAAATCCTGGAATTCATAGACAAACACAAAACATTCTGAATAGCCAGTGCAATCTTAGACAAAAACAAAGCTGGAGGTATCACAATACCAGATTTCAAGACATACCACAGGGCTATCCTAACCAAAACAGCATGCTAATAAAAATAGAGATCCATGTAACAGAATAGAAACCACAGAAATCCATGCATTGATAGCCAGATTATCTTTGACAAAAATAGTTCAATGCTCTTTAGCAAAAGGACTGTGTATTCAATCAACAGTGCTGGGAAAATGGGATTTCCACACACAGACTTTTGAAACAAGATCTCTTACCTTACATTCAACGCCAAGAAAAGGTAAAAGTGAAATAGATCAAGTATCTATTTTAAGACCTTGAAATATGACATGACTAGAGGATAACATAAGGGAATCACTCCAAAATGTTGGGTTAGGCCAAGATTTCTTAGGTAAAACCCCTAAAGGACAGGCAGTAAAAATCAGAAAATAAACAAGTTTGTATCAAACTAAGAAGTTCCTGCAAACAAAGTCAACAGAGAACAGAGTGGGAAGAAATACTTCAAACTGTACCTCTGATGAAGGGTAGTATCTCCACTGTAAAAGGAGTTTGGGGGCTGGTGCTGTGGTGGAGAGGGTAAAGCCACTGCCTGGGGGGCCGGCAATTCCATATGGGCACCAGTTTGACTCCCAGCTGCTGCACTTCTCATCCAGCTCTCTGCTTTGGCCTGGGAAAGCAGTAGAAGATGGCTCAAGTGCTTGGACCACTTCACCTGTGTGGGAGACTACGAAGAAGCTCCTGGCTTCAGATTGGCACAGCTCCAGCCATTGTGGCCATCTGGGGAGTGAACCAGTGGATGGAAAATCTCTGTCTCTCTAACTCTGCCTTTCAAATTTTTTAAACTGTAAGCATTTAGGAAATTAAAGTCTTAAAAAAATGGGCAGAGGATATGAAGAGACATTTTTCAAAAGAAAAAATATAAATGGTCAACACACACATGGAAAATTGCTCAGGATCACGAACCATCATGGTAATGTGAATTAAAACCACACTGAGTTATCATCTTAGAGTTAAAAGTGCGATTATCCAAAAATTGTGGATAAGAGCCCTCACATATTGTTGACAGTAACACAAATTAATACAATCATTTTAGATAACAGTATGGAAAGTCCCCCAAAAAACAAAGATGGATCCACCATATAATCTAGCTGTTCCACTGCTGGGAATAATATTATCTTTTCCAAAAAATAGCATCCATGTATTTAATATCTATGAAGTGAATATGGCAAAACGATAAAAATTGTTAGGTTTTAAAGTATAATTAAGGCCGGCACCGTGGCTCAATAGGCTAATCCTCCGCCTTGTGGCACCAGCACACCGGGTTCTAGTCCGGTCGGGGCGCCAGATTCTGTCCCGGTTGCCCCTCTTCCAAGCCAGCTCTCTGCTGTTGCCCGGGAGTGCAGTGGAGGATGGCCCAAGTGGTTGGGCCCTGCACCTGCATGGGAGACCAGGAGAAGCACCTGGCTCCTGGCTTTGGATCAGCGAGATGCGCCGGCTGCAGCAGCCATTAGAGGGTGAACCAACGGCAAAGGAAGACCTTTCTCTCTGTCTCTCTCTCACTATCCACTCTGCCTGTCAAAAAAAAAAAAGTATAATTAAGAGAAATATAATTCTTAAAGTTCTAAATTGGCTGTTAAAGTTATAATGAGTTACCTTAAAATTTGTCAAACTATTCTGAAATAAAGATTAAAAATAAACTTCAATATACCAACAGTTAAAATACAAAAACAAAAACCTGTGCTCTTTCAATTTTCAGACATCTTAAGTCCTGGTCTGGGTGAGCTGGGGGTCTTCCTCTCAAGGTCTCCCCGGGCAAAATTCAGGTGTTGGCCAGGGCCGATTCTCAACTGAAGCTTGACATGGTCCTCCCTGCAGATCTCGGCTCCTTGGGAGACAGCACAGAGTCCTCACTGTTTGCTTTCTGTCTCCAGTTTGGGCTATGACCTTTACTGGGATTATCCACAAGAGTAGAAGTAACGTCTGAGCAAAACCAGATATTGGTTGCTGTAACTTCTGCATCACAACAAAAATCCGAAGTTTAAAAAAAACGATCAGAAGCCACAGCTTCTCTGAAGCCGCAGTAACATCGAAATACAGTTGGAGAAGATTCGATGGCAGACATTTGGTCGTCTGGAAAGCTAACTAAACTTCGGCCTTGCTCAGATGGAATTAGCCAAAGGCAGGGAGGTGTTCTTCAGAGACACAGCCCTGTGGGCAGCTGTCGGCTATTTACAGTCACAAGACAATGAATCCCGGCTCCTCATTCCTCTGTCCCTTCTTCCCAGAAAGTGGTGGGGGCCTGGATGACACCACAGCCAGCAACAGTGGCCTTGACCAGACTCCAATTCTCCTTCTCCAAGTTGCAAGTGACGAGGGGCGACACCCTTTAAGTCTTTGGATACCTTTCCCGCCAGTTTAGGGACCTCCGTGGGGAGCTACTCCGGGATGGCTGGGCTGTACCAGGACCATGGCCTGCCATCTGGCCTGGATTTCAGGGTTCGGTGCAGCCCACCAGGAACGGCAAGCCTTTGTCATGGCCTTTCCGGAGCCCCTAGCAGCCTCACTGCCAGCCATTTTCAATGCGGAAGTTCAAACAAGCGAAGCAGAGAAAGGGCTCATCAGATACACAGAGATTCCACACATCCTCCTTCCTCCCACTGAAGTTCCAAGTGTGTTCATTCTCTCCCTCCCACTCCCTCTCATTGCCCACTCAGCTCCTGAAAGTCACCTCTGGCTCCTTTCCGAGTGGTCCCCGTAGCAAGTTGACAGCGTGGAGGTTCGCCTTCCTTCCTGGGAGCAGAGGTGTACCTGCCGAACACCAGGGCTTTTAGGGATCTCAGAGACCAAGCTCTCATCCGCTGGTTTACTCCCCCAATGCCTGCAAACAGCCAGGGCTGGACAGGCCGGAGCTGGGAACTAGGAGCCAGGAACCGAGTCCAGGTCTCCCCCAGTGGGTAGCAGGGACCCAAGCAGTTGAGCCATCACCAGCTGCCTCCCAGAAAGTTGGAACTGGGGGAGAAGCAGAAGACCCAGGCAACTCCAGTGCAAAACACAGGCGTCGCAAGCAGCTTAACTGCCATGCCAAGCACCCACCTCCTTCACCTACTTTTAAAGGCCCCTTTGATTAATTCAGGCTCAGGAAAATCTCCTTTGATGTTAGCATGAAGTGATTTCATGTGTAACTGTTGCTCCTAATTAGGGAGTGGTTTCTCATAGGGGATCCTGAAAGCGTGTTTGCCAGGTGGGGGAGTCTCGCAGACCGCCTGGACTCCTGCCTGCCACACCGGGTGCTTGTTTGCATCAACAACGTAACGAGCACCTTATCTTGATAAGAACCGCTCTATCTCGCCTCCTGACTTTCAAGGTAGACAGGGCTATCTATCTCTGCTTTCTGGGTAAGAACAGCAAGACAAGGGAGGCTGCACAGCTGCCAGGAGTTGCGGGAACCAGATATGAAGTTTGCTTTTTTATAACAGCAAAGCCTTAGCAATGCCTCCCAAGGCATGTTGTACTGTCACCGGACAGGATTCCCAGATACTTCTTGGTGAGCTGCGTGACCATCAGGGAGACACAACGGACATAAGCCCTCGTGCTAGTTATCTGCTGTCCCAGTAACAGATCATTGCCCAAATAGACTCGCAGGTGCTTCAGGGTTTCTCAAAGCCATAACCGCAGTGTTGGGAGGGGCCCTTTCGTATGAAATTGGGGCTGCGGAAAGATCTACCTCCCAGCCTGCTCACAATCTTGTTGGCAGGATTCAGTTCTCAGAACGCCCGGGTTTCTCACGGGCTCCTGCCAAGAGGCCTGCCTTGTACCTACCACAAAAGCCTATCTCTGGGGCACACCACACATGCCAGCCTGCTTCATCAGAGAGCAAGAGGGAAGTCGCTAGAACCAGCCCACATCCCTCATTTTTGTCTGCACCATGTCCTGCTGACCTGCACATTTTCACCTTCACCCTGCTATTCCTGAAGCCTAACCCTTAGACTTCCCACTGACTCAATGAGGAGTCCCCTTCTGATCCGTACTGCGCACTCAGGAGCTGACTCAGCAGATTCCTAGCACATCAAAGGGACAGGGAGCTTGTGGCCGTGGTTTGTGTCCCGCTCAGAGTGGAGTCGGCCTCAGAACACCAGCAGAGCCTGCTAACGAGACAGACCCTGGGACTGGGGTCCAGGAGATGGGCACGCAGCCTGCAATGGGAGATCAAGGCCTGGAACCTCATCTACTGCAGGCTCCTGGAACATGGCCATGCATCAGAATCACGTGGTGCTTTTTTTTTTCTTTTTCCAGAGTATCCAAACCTGCACGTCACCCAGGGAGCTTCTGATTTAACTGATCTGGGTGGGCTGGACAGCCAGAATCTATGAACTACTCCTATCCCATCCTCCTTTTAGGTCTGAGGACCCTGAAGATCAGGAAAGCAAAGTAACCTGCCAAGAAATTAGCTTAAAAAGGAAAAAAAGGATGACTTGAACCCAGGCCCCAAGAAAATTCCAAATTCTCTATTAAATGTTTAGGTTTAATTGATGATTATATATATTTATGGATACACTGTGAAATGAACAAAATGGTTAATTACACACTCAACACCTCACTAGTGATCATTTGCTTGTGGGGAAAACCTCTCTCAGCAGCTTTGCAATATATAATGCATCAGATGGAGCCCCCTGCTGGGCCATAGCTCCCCTGACCTCCCGTCCACCTGAAACAGGAAGCCCTGTATTCAACATTGCCCCTTCTCCCACCCACCGAGATGCCCGCCCTTGCCCCTCCCTGCTCCCAGCACTGGTACCACGGTACCACCGTTCTGCTCTCCACTTCCGTGAGTTCTATTTTGTAAACTCCACCTATAAGTGGGTCATGGGATATTTGTTTTTCTGTGACTGCTTATTTCACTTACCTCAGAGTGATGACACAGACCACAGATCAGGAGAAAAAATTGTAGGCCCTATGTCAGATAAGAGATCCATCTCCAAAATATACAAGCAATTCAAACTACTCAATAACAAGAAAATAAATGGTCCTGAGAGAAACAGGGGAAGGCCATGAATAGATATTTCTCAAAAGAAGACCTGCAAAAGGCTAACAAATGCATGAAACAATGCTCACCATCACTAATCATCATGAAAAATTTGAATGAAAACCACAAGGAACTATCAGGTTACATTTGTTAGGATGGCTATTTATTGTCAAAAAAGATGAAAAAGAAGTGTTGGCCAGGATGTGAAACACCTCAAGACATCTGTCCAAAGGAATGGAAACCAGTCTGAAGCAGAGATGTCTGTACTCCCAACTTCATTGCAACATTATTCAAAAAAGCTAAGAGGTGTCTACGGGCAGACTGATGGATAAGCGCACCATGATATATGTGCCCAAAGGCATACAATTCAACCTTTAAGCAAGCAGCCAAATGTGGTTATTTGTGACCACATGGATGCACCGGAAGTCTACGCCCTGCCTTGGGCAGGGCGGGGGCTCTCTGAGACCCTATTTCAGACCTTCGGAATTTGGAGGCTAATGTTGAGTCCAGGTGGTTCTCATGAAGCCTGCAAGTTGAGATCTTTATTCAAAATAGCTAAAATGGGAAAGCAGCCTAGTATCTATGTGCATATTAATGGCGATGCTAAAATGTACTTTCTAGTCTCCAAAAACAAACAAGCAAACAAACAAAATAAACCCCAGAAGTTGGGGAACCTAATGTACGAGGAGGTGGAGGTGACTCGGGCGATGCCACAAAAGGCAAGATATTGCGAGGTGAACGTAGCCACAGGTGTGCGCACGCTGTAGCCCACGCTGCGGAATCCCAGCCCTGGGGCTCTATGGCGCTGTCAAATGAAATCACCCCAGCCGAGAACTAAGTAACGCTACAACGCTCCCACGTCCTCCTCCAACTTTTCTCCTTCATGTCTGTGCTCAGTGGCACGTGATAAACGGGTAAAATTGGGGAAGAAACCTAAGTAAAATTCCAGACATAGTTGAAACTTAATTTTCTCAACATAACCATGACCGTAGCCGTTAAGAGGAAGCATCCTGCCCATATGGGAAAGCACTAAGCTAATTTTTACGAACCTGAAGAAATGAAGACAGACAGCGCCCAACCCAAAATCATTCTTTGTCCGTCTGCCTGCCTGCCGAGCTAATGACCCAGTGACTGGATTTCAGGCTTTTTAACGCTGAGTTCTAACAGCAAACTTTCATCTCAGCGATAGCAGCCTGTCTCTAATGAATTTTTTATTTGTTTACTCATTGCTTCTCTGGGATATAAAAGTAACACTCGTCTTTTTAATATTAAAAGTAAAAACTTGAAATCAAGCCTAATCCGATGCCAAACTGTTTACATCCACCACATCCAAGAGCACTTGACTGGCGGAGAAATCACGCCCTGAAATGAAGGAAGATGGAGCTACAGGGAGAGTGACAGGCCATCCAATGCTCTTCCTCTTCTGCTGCTTAATTTGTCCTGAGCACCGAGGTAAATTATTCATGCGCTTCTGAGCCCTGCACATCCTGTGACTTCCAGGAACGCAGCCACCAATGCCTGTGCTCCCTGCTCGTGGAGGCCAGCTCTTCGACCTCCCAGGGCCCTCCCCTCTGCCCTGGAGCTCAGACCATCTGTTCCCTGGGAGGTAGAAGCCGATCGAAGGAGCAGGCGCGGTGCGGAGAAGCTTGGAGGGAGGTTCTCAGGTGTCACTCAAGGCAGGACTCGCAGGAGGGGGACAGCTCAGCGGGCCAGGGCTGCATCCCACTGCACTTCTGGCTTGGCTTCCACACAGGCATCGGGACAAATAAGATACAGCAAAGCAAATGCACTTGGACACAGAAAGAGCCACCGGGCTATGGGATTGGTATGGACAGGAAGCAGAGCAGGAGTGGCCAGGGCGGAGGTGGGAGGGCACTCAAGAAGGGGAACCGCCCTTAGGAGGGTTGGAGACCCATGGCCTTCGCCTTCATCTGGGCGATGGCTCAGAACTCTCTGAGCTCTGCACTCCGTGTGCGGTGTGTTTTATGCCAGTTGTATCCACTGAGCTGTGCACATGCATGTGGGATTTACATAGTGCCTGATCTTAAAACCCCCACTCCACATACATTAACAAACCAGCTTTAGCTGGGAACCTGATTCCTTATCAGAAAATGGGAAGGGGTGGGCGTTTCACAGGCAGTGAAGCCACCCCTGGGGCCTCCCCACCCCGTCAGAGCGCCTGTGTCTGAGTCCCAGCTCAGCCCTAAGTTCCAGCTTCCTGCGAAGGCACAGCCTGGGAGGCAGCAGGTAATGGCTCAACTGCTTGGGTCCCTGCAGTACCTGGCTTCAGGCTATGGCCTGGCCTCGCCCAGCCCTGGCTGACACAGGCATTCAGAGGGTGAGACAGCAGGTGGGAAACGCCAGTGTCTGTGCCTTCTCTGTCTCTTGCCTTTCACACAAATAAAATACATAAATTTCTTAAAAGAAAATGAGAAGAATTACTTCATGGAGTTGTAGGAATCAATGTGATAATGAAAACGGTAGTGTTTGCACAAAGAAGCACTCAATAAACCATTAATTAACTTGATACGTCTCTCCTTCTCGCTCCTCTCCCATCAATCATGATTAGGTATATCCCCCACATATTTGGTGAATGTGCTTTTGTGTTTTTAGAAGATGTATTTATTTGAAAGGCAGAGTGACAGAGACAGGGAAATCTTCCATCTGCAAGTTCACTCCCCAAATAGCCAAAACATCCACACCTGGGCCAGGCTATACTGAGATGCCTGGAACTCCAGCCAGGTCTCCCACATGGGTGGCAGGGGCCCAAGCCCATGAGCCGTCATCTACTGCCTTCCCAGGCACATGAGCAGAGAGCAGGGCTGGAAGCAGACATCGGGACTCCAGCACTCCAACACAGGATGTGGGCATTGCTGGCCCCTGGGGGATGTGCTGTTCATCACCCACTCTCTGAAAATTCAGGATCCACCAGCAATAGAAAGCCACACTTGTTACCGTATCAGAAGACTAACACATTCATGGGAAATGAAGGTAAAAGATAGGTTTATTTTGATGCAAAAGTTTTTTTTAAAAATCCATGAATAGTGATTTTTGTTTTTTGTTTGTTTTTGCAGCACACCTTTTGCATGGACTCTGTCAAGACTCAATCTATGAATATCAACACTGGCACGTGGCAGGTGAGCTCAGTGTTCGCATGCATGGTGCAGCTCTGCTGTGTCCACTCTCTCAGAATTTCTACAGCGTGTGCTATGAAACACGCGCCTCGATTCTGCCCCTAACGCAACTCATAAACGTCTTCAAGAGAATGGTGTGGGCTTCCTGGAATAGCCAGGGGCACGCATTTTATAGAATCTGATTCCACAACTTTCATTCATGCACAAAAACATGGCTGTCTAAAGGTTTTACAAAGCAGCCTACTAAAGGTGGCCCACTGTTTGAAACAAAAATGCATACACAAATACTAACACGTTCACCTGACATTAATCTTTATCAAAGATCTGCTAGGACAACGTCTGCCAAGTTCAACCAGCATCCAGCAGGCAATACCCAGGGATTCAAAGCAGATACTTTGGAACCTGACAACACAGGTAGTAAATTCCTGGCTCTCCCACTCCCTCCCTGAGTGATTCTCAAAAGTCAATGAATATTTGTGAGCCTAAGTTTGCTCCTGTGATAAATTGGAGGAAAATACTAGAACTTGTCAGGCTGTGGTGAGAGTTCAATAGTTTGCTGTTACCTCCAGCTAAAGACGCTATTTAGCCCCTGGAGAATGCGGGAGCGAGACCTGGCTCACACGCTCTCACTAGTGGGCAGTGCCCCTGCAGAGGGAGACTAGAGGCCACTTGAAACCTGGAGGTCACTGTCCATTGGCCACTTTAGCCATAGGGCTGTTGGGTCAGGCATCCGGCACAGCGCTTTGGACTGCGGTTACGACACCTTCATCACACATCACAGTGCCTGGATTCGAATTCTACCTCAGCTCCTGATCCCTGCTTCCTCCTAATGTGCACCCTGGGAGGCAGGAGGTGACAGCTCAAGTGCTTGGGTCTCAGGGGCTGGCGTTGTGGCACAGCAGGTTAAATCCCCTCTTGGGAAATTCTCATTGGAGGGGTTGCAAGGATCCTGGCTGCTCTGCTTCTGATCCACCTCCCTGCTAATGTGCCTGGGAAGTGGCAGGTGGCCCGAGTACTTGAGTCCCTGCCACCCTTCTCCTGGCTCCTGGCTTGAGCATGGCCTAGCCACAGCTGTTGCAGCCATTTGGGGAGTGAACCAGCTGGTGGAAGATCTCTCTCTCTCTCTCTCCCTCTCTCCGTCACTCTGCTTTCAAAATAATACTTCTTCTTCAAACACATACTTGGGACTCTGCCATTGATGTGGGAGAGATCTGGGTTGAGTTCCTGGCTCCTGGCTTCAGCCTGACCCTCCCTGGGCTGTTGGAGGCATTTGGGGAGTGAACCAATAGAAGGAGCTCACTCTGTCTCCCTGTTGCTTTCTGTCTCTGCTTGTCAAATAAATAAATCTGTTTTAAAAAATGTTCTCACTGTGCTCTGGCATATGGAAAGCACTTGCCCAGCAGTTGTGCGTTAGAGATGGCTGGAAAAATGGCTGTTCTAAGTCCCCACGGGGTGCCTTCAACCAGGTGCACACTGCCACGCAAGGTCAGGCAGGACCACACAGGGAGAAACAGGGTTATCGTACTCCAAATTGAACTCCACCTTCAATTCTATTTCATTTGTCCATTTCAAGGCAGGTGATACTTAAGAGTTCTCTGCGTTGGTTTGTCTATAGCAGTTCTGATTCCACACTGGCAAAGCAGCTCTCCACCCTCCCATCCCCGTGCGCATGTCAGGCTGACCCTTGGCTGGTGAAAACGACAACCCTTGGAATAACTACGGTAATGCCGTAAATGTCCTAAGAGGAGCCTGCCACCTACGTGCTACAGATGCCTACTGCTTTCAACAGCCACGATGCGTGATGCCTGGGTTGGTGACGTTCCCTGGATTCCAGGCTCTTGCCTTTGAGTCCCATCTGTCAAGGTCCCGGTTCTCCCACTACATTCCCAGGCTGTCCTGGAATCACCACCTCCATTCACACCCCTAAGTGTGGGAAAATGGCAGAAATTGAGGTTGGGCGCCTCCATGGGCAACATAGAGAAGGAAATCGTGCAAGAAATAAAATCCTGAGCACTGAGCTACACACAGACCTGGGTGCAAACACACCTATTTTGGCTGGCATGATGATTTTTCCTCCAGACACTTCTACGGCTGATAAGCTTGGGTTGGGGGTGAGGTGGGGACCTCCATGTGGAAGGAGACTGCCCTGAGACCCCCACCACAGGCAGGAGAAGTCGCTGGAGAAGCCCAGCTCACCGCGTACGCACATTTTTTCCCTTACTCCCTGGCATGGCTCTCCACTGGGACACTGTGCTCCTACTGACAAATTTTCAAATATAATAGGGAAAAAATTGAGACGAAAAAGAAAAAAATTGCACTGTTGCTGGAAAATTGTTGCCGAAGAAAATGAAAGACTGTTGAAAGCCTGGAGGCATTCCAGAACCAATGTAATCAAATTCATGTCTCCACTTGAGGATCAGAGTACATGAGATGTACTGTGGGCCGAGCTGTGGGCCCGGGGACAGAGTAAAACGGCACAGAACCAGGAGGGCTATGTGTGTCTCATGTGCCATTTCCACGCGTTCTGCTGAGCTCTCTTAAAATTCATGGCAATGTGTTTTTCTGAGTTTCTCTGCTCAGTTGACAAGCAAATAGAATGCTGCTGACTGCTCGGTTCCTGGTTGAATAATGATTGATGGGCAAAGTCACATCACTTCACCACGTCTGAGTAGCCGCTAGCCAGAGACTCAGTTTCCACACCTGCAAAGCGGGGGCAGTGGTGATACGTTTCTCCAAGGGCTGTCTAGAGGAGCAAGCAAGACCCTGCCGTGGGGAAGTCAGATCCTGTTTGACACAGTCTACGTGCAGCCAGGTCTCACTTTTCCCGGTGTGGCTCAGACACCTCAGGATGAGTGTCAGGATGAAGATTCTGTCTTTTACCACCCACTTTGAAGACTCTAAGGGGACTGAGCCAAAGCTTAAAATGAGCAGCACCGATTTTAGAGACTATGCCAAGTTATCAAAAAATATTTCATTTTACTGATGCATAAATAAAACCCCCAAATATGTGTATGTGTGCGAGAGAAAGGGAGCAGGAATCCCTCACATAAAGCAGACATGTTCCAGTTAAAACAACCTAAAGAATTTCCCAAACTGCTAATGTCAAACCAATGACCATATTCTAGGAGTTAAACTCAAACCACATGTTCAGCTCCATCTGTAACCTCTTGACCTAGGGCCATTTTACCAAACCCTCTTTACTTACTAAGAGTCCAAATGAAGAGATATGAACATCAATAGGTCAGCAAACTTTTCAGAGATCCAGGAATTTTTTACCTGAGGACGACGACAGTCAGTTATGCACCCTCTGGTCTTCATCCAAGAAATAGCGATGCATTCCTTCATTTATAACTTTGCTTAGTAAAGCAACTACAATTAAACTTCCAACATGGCTCACATCCAGCTCGAAGCGATTCCTGCCGTTCTTTTACGGGAATCTAAAGATTCATCCGTACCAAATAATAACTTAATTCATCAAGTGTTCTGTTGAGTAATATTGTAGGAGGTCATTGTGTTGAACTAAGCTCCTCCGCGAGGCTTCACAACCAGGCTACAAGTCCAAAACGCAGTCACCCACACTGAGCTTTCATGTCTCTGTGCCCGACCAAGCTGGTGACCTTCTAGGAAATCAGCACTGGAGAGAGTTCAGCCAGATTGTCCAAGCAGTCCGTTTTGAACTAGCATGAGAGTGATGTTTCCCCTGCCTTAGTCCTCGTCCCAGAGAAAGGTGGCCCAAAGTAACCTGGTGCTAACCAACTGGCTGCACTTCCACTGTTCTGTCTCCTGCCCCTTCCTTAAAGTAACTTGAAAATGAGCAAAATACTTTTTGCTTACGTTTTATGTTTTCTTCAGCTCTTTCCTGTCCATAAAAGCAGACTTTTCTGCTTGGCTCATTGCAATTCTTACTCAGTTTTGTGGAATGAAGTGTTGCCTGTAACATCAAAAATAAAGCCTTCTAAGATCTCTGAGCTAAATTATTATAATTCTGTCTGAGAGTTACAGGTTTTCTTTTACTGCTGTGCTCACTTTACTTTGTTTACATAATGAATCTTTACCCATTGTCAGATTCTGAACTTACCTATTCCCAGTGAAATAGTTTAAAAGACCCAAGTCCAGCTGATGTACCCCAGAGACCACCAGAACCTGGTGTCTCTCCTGGTCAGGGCAGTGTTGGAGTTCTCTAAGCTGCAGACAAAGACAGTGCAGGTCCTCTGGTGCCACAAGGTGCATGTAGCAGTTTTCTTCTTTAACTTCCACGAAACTTGAAGTTGGAAGCATGGGGCGACTGTCCCAGTTTTCCATGCCTGTTGACTCTGATCAATCGCAGTCCTCTCCTGATGACTGCCCTGATGGAGCTCTGGAGAGCTTGCACACCTTCATGGCTGTGTCCTCACATGGGTTTTCCTACAGAGAGAAATGGAGACAGAGAACAGAGAATGAACTCTTGGCTCTTCCTCTTTTTATAAAGGCATCCATCCCATTATGGCGTCCAGCTCTTATGACTTCACCCAAATCTAATCTCTTCTCAAAAAGGCCCCACCCTCCAAATACTATCCATTGGTGATTAGGGCTCCAGCACACGAATTTTGGGTAGCAGGGACACAAATACATAGTCTACATAACGCATTGCTCATAGAAGTTTTATTCATAATCCAAAATTGGAAATAACTCATGAACAGTGAGTGGATATAATGGAATTGTACACATAGTTAAATACTGCTCAGGAATAAAAAAAAAAAGAAACAACTGATGCCAAAGAAAAGATTATTCTCAAAAGAATTTAAGTGAAACAAGCCAGACACAAAAGAACATATATTGTATGATTATATTTATAGTAAGCTTTAAAACAGGCAAACTAAATCTATAGTGATATAAGTCATCTCAACAGGCTGTTTGGAAGATGGGGTTGTGAGTGACAGGGATTGACCAGGGAGGTTGATGAGGGCCCTTGCTGGCAGGAAAAACAATTTGTCCATCTTTATAGATGTATGAGTTAAACAAGTATGGCAATTTCTCAAATCTGATCGATCTGTAGGATCACAAATTTGCATTTCACTGTATGTACGTTACATCTGAGAATATGCCGAGGGGTGCACATATGAGGTGTTTCAGGGATCTGAAGGTCACCAATGCTGAGAAGAACCCGCACTGTAAGCGATCTAGACAAGGTGCCTGGTGTCAAGAATAATGAAATAGAGTTGCAGTGTCAGAATGTGAGGCTGGGATGGAACGAGGATCAGGGAGAGTCCTCCTTTGAGCTAGCGGACTCATTCTGTACAACTCAATAGAATTAGCGTAGAAGCTGTGACTATCCCTGGGTGCTCTTGCTGGAATATGACAAGTGAACTCAATTTGCACCCAAGTTGCTGAAGACAATTCAGATCTGCTGTTGATTACACAGACTGCTTTTGTCTCCAGATGACCTGTAACAACCCTTACTGAAAGCTCATGAGAGTATTGTGACCCTACCTCTTTGACAAGTTATCATATAGAAACCAATCCACAGAAGTTGAAAAACCCACACGAGGACAGGAATGGTAGATTTAGAACACTGTCCATGTCTGGGATGACTTATTTGGCTCTGAGTATGTACCAGAAAGATAAAAAATAAAAGATAGTGACATTTTCACATGTTTGTATAAGACAAACTTTCCCAAAATGATGCAACTCATTAACCAAGGGTATTTCCCAATAGATTTGTTATATTAAAAAGGCACCATGTCTCCTATGCTAATCATCTTTGTTGGACTAAAACTCCACATAGATTAATTAAATGCATTACTTGCCAAAAGGAATGGGTTGTATACACACCCCTCCCCCCTACACACACACACACACACACATATTGCCTTATAAATGACTGGAAGTTTCCTCACAGCCAAGTGCTGTTTTAGATCTTGGCTACATGATTCTAAATAGAACTGAATGAACAAATTCCTTTACAGCTGAGTCAACTGCTTCTGCAGACAACAGCACAGCGACACACTTGCCTCCCTGGGTCTGAAAGCACTTTGGGTGTCTGGCACTACAGTGAATATTCACTTTCCATTTTAGTTTTTAGACTGGGTGGCGGAGATGAGACTGTCAGGATCTCTCAAATTAAAACATAAGATGAACACCTAAATGAAATCTGGAGGCACAGCAACCCTGGAAACCACCACCCCCCCCCCCCCCCCCGCATCTAGGGCAAACACTCATGATACGTGAGTGTGAAACATAGGAAGAACAGGAACAAAGGTCTCTAATCATTCCTTCCATCCCTCCTCCCTAGAGACGCTGACCCCGGAGATGAACTGCAACTGCAATGCTGGCCTCTCCCTCACTGAGTGCTCGGGAAGACCACAGAGATGATGCTGGAATGGCCGGAGCCTAGACTGCCAACCTCCCTTCTTCACCTCTTAGGAACGCAACTCCATACAAGATCCTTCTTCTCACTGTGCCTAGTTCCTCATTTGTCAATGGGGTTTGTCAGGACGATTGTGTGTGTAAATATTTGTAAAGTGCTCGGGACTGCCTGGCACACCATGCTATTAAAGTTGTCAGTGCTTGCAGTCCTCTACACCTTAGCTTCACTGTCTGTTCAGTGACCCAGATCCTAGTGCCATTTGACCAATCATTGACTTTCCTATAGGCTACCAACCCTCTGACCACTTCCCTGCTCCAATTTTCATCCCACTATGAACAGGACTCCACTCCTCTCAGTAGAACTTCATCCCAACACTTCCAGGAACGAGCTGTGAGGAGCAGTAAGTGTTGCATGTAAGAACATCATTTTGAAACATGGCAGAACTGTGTCTTTTACCAGTTTTGCCACTTATTGAATTTCACATTCTCCCTTGCTAAAATGGAAATAAGTTGAGCTGTGTTATCATATGAACGTATAAAATAGTGAGCACAGTGCATTCTAAGCACTCCATAAAGGGTGAGAACATAAATTGCAATAGTAGTTGTACTATTGCCCATATAAGGAGGTATATACTCAATGGGGACAGAAATAAAAACATAGATCTCGTGGAAAGGATCAATACTGATGCTTAGAAGGGTGACGGGCAGCATGATGAAGTAGAGCTACACTATACTGGGTTGGAATCCAGTTCTCTCACTCTCTGAGTATATGATCTATCTTGGTTTCTTCCGAGTTCAGTTCCCCTATTTGGAAAACAGTGCATCGACATGAGTACTTAGTGGGAAGGCAGCAGGGATGTGTTTTATTGCAGTGTGGCCATTGCTGTCAGTCTCTGTGCTGGACACAGCTTAGTGTTTCCGTGTAGGAACGTCTTGCCCATCTAGAGACATTCCTGGATCTTAGAAATTCACCAGCATTAATAGAAATGAAGAGCAGGAAACACTGACACAGAGCCAAAGATTGAAATTTCTGAAACTGCAATAGGCATGTGTTGGAGAGAAATGGTTCTGAACAAATCAGTTTTGCTGGCTGCCTGTGCCATGTTCTAAGGGTGTGTTTGTGGTCCTGTCTTACCTGTCCAGGGCTAGTTGTTCTTGAAAGTTAAATAAGCACTAGAAGTTTACATGCATGACATATGCAAAAACTATGACTAGTGTTACAAGAAACAGCAAATTCTTGCTAGGAAACACAAACATTACATTATTCAAATTTTATCTTACAATGTTTACTTTTTTTCTTAGTTTTTGAACATTCATTATGGGCTACAACAGTTTATAAGGCAGAAAATACATGCAGTACAGACAGAAAACACACGCGAAGTCACTGCTTTTAAAAGGAAAAGAGCTCACACATGAAGCAGCATGAGCCCCGACACCCAACTTGAGGATCCTTTTGGACTCTCACTCCTCGCAATCCAACGAAATCACACAGACTGAAAGACAGTATCCACGTCTGGGCCCTGTGTCACAAAACGAAGGTCAAGATATTGCACAGGACAATTGATATTTTGGGCTTTGCGGACATTGGGCTTTGGGGTCAGCATTTGGAGCAGTGGTTAACAAGCCACTTGAGATGTCCACATCCTGTACCACACAGTACCTATGTTTGAGCCCCGGCTGTGTTATTGATTCTGACTTCTTGCTAATGCAGATGCTGGGATGCACTGGCTGATAGCTCAAGTAATTGGGTCCTGCTGCCCACATGGGAGACCTGGATTGAGCTCCTGGCACCTGGCTTAGGCCTAACCCAATGCCAGCTGCTCCAGGCACTTGGGGAATGAACCTACAGATCAAAGATCTCTCCTACACATTCATACATGCACCTGTACATTCATTCATTCATTCATTCTCTCTCTCTCTCTCTCTTTCTCCCTTCCAAACAAAAATAAATTAACATTGTGTTTTAAAATTAAGGATGATAATTTTCAAATATTAAGCATTTCTAGAGTACTCTTTCCAATTCTTTTCTATGATCAGATATCTATACTGTGCTTTAGCTTTTGTTGACTACAACGAACACACCTGAGGGAGGTTTACTTCAGCTCACCATTTTGAAGATTCACAGTGCCATTGGCTGGCGTCTGATGAGGACAGTGGATGGTAGAGTGGACATGGCAGGAAAAGCACAAGGCAAGTCATGAAGCAGAGAAAGGCAAACTTGCTGGACTTGGATGGCCAAGTGCACGGAGCTCTCTCCGGAATTTAGAAGCACTCGTCAGATCAAGTCATGGAATTGCCTAACCAGGACGGGTTCTGCTCAGGCTGGGTTGTCCGCTTGGTGGCGGAGAGAGACATTAATCAAGTACACAGAAAAGATAATAGTTAGCAACGGAGCCTGGTGTCTGAGTGACACCTGCCATTGGGACATGATAGCACAGCTTACAAATATGCTCCAGCGATGGCACCTGCGCCGCCTGCTTCTTTCTCTGAGACGCTGACTCTGGCAGCAGGGTCAAATGGGAGCTCAGCTCCCCAGCCTGCCCCAGCAAGAAGCAACCAATCAGAATCCCTCGTGCTCTCCCCCCAGTGATGGGCCCAGAGGGTGAGCCTGTGGCCCCTGTGTGGGATTCGCGGTTCTCTTTTGAAGCTTTGGGAGCTGGAGTTGAGAAAGAGTCTCATTTCTTATTTCCATACTCTGCAGCTGAGAGTCAGAGCTATCCCAGCCATGGTTCCAGTTTGAGGAGAAAGCTTGCTTGAGAGAATAAAAAGGTCACAGGGGCTGGCGCTGTGGAGCAGCAGGTTAACACCCAGGCCTGCAGTGCCGGCATCCCATATGGGCGCCAGTTCTAGTCCCGGATGCTCCTTTTCTTTTTTATTTTATTTTTTTTAAATTTTTGACAGGCAGAGTGGACAGTGAGAGAGAGAGACAGAGAGAAAGGTCTTCCTTTTGCCGTTGGTTCACCCTCCAATGGCCGCCGCGGTAGCGCACTGCGGCCTGCGCACCGCGCTGATCCGATGGCAGGAGCCAGGTGCTTCTCCTGGTCTCCCATGGGGTGCAGGGCCCAAGGACTTGGGCCATCCTCCACTGCACTCCCTGGCCACAGCAGAGAGCTGGCCTGGAAGAGGGGCAACCGGGATAGGATCGGTGCCCCGACCGGGACTAGAACCCGGTGTGCCGGCGCCGCAAGGCGGAGGATTAGCCTAGTGAGCCGCGGTGCCGGCTCGGATGCTCCTTTTCTGATCCAGCTCTCTGCCTGGGAAAGCAGTAGAAGATGGCCCAAATCCTTGGGCCCCTGCAGCCACATGGGAGACCTGGGAGAAGCTCCTGGCTCCTGGCTTCAGATCAGTGCAGCTCTGGCCGTTGTGGCCATCTGGGGAGTGAACCAGCAGATGGAAGACCTCTCTGTCTCTGCCTCTCTCTGTAACTCTGTCTTTCAAATAAATAAAATAAATCTTAAAAAAAAAAAAGAATAAAAAGATCATCGAACAAGGAGAGAAGCAGACAGCCAATGTTGGTGTCATATTACACTCTGTGCGTGTCCCATGGTCTCTCCTCTCATTATAAGCCACTTAGTCTTCCATTGACTGACTCCATGTGGAGGTCAGACGTATTTTCATACAGTCATTTACAGAGCAAAGCCACGATGCCAATGAAGAGAACCATGGGGCTTTAGCGAATTCTTCAGGAGGAGCTCGGCATCCACTGAAGGGGAAAGACCACCAAGCAAAGACGCTGCTGCACAAGGTGCGTCCCTGCTCACGTAAACCCAGGTGCAGTGAGAAAACAGGGAGGCATGGCTGCCAAGCAGTAATCTGCACTCGAGGCTTCAAGCTCAGGTCCTCACGAGCCCCACAGGGGAGCCAGTGCTGGGAAAATACAGTTACGGTTCATGCTTCCCCATCTTAAGGACGGAGGGGCTCAGAAAGAGTTTCTGAGCCTTGAAGGATAAAGACATGCGTGCAGGACAATGGAGAGGGGGGTGGAGGAGTCAGCCTGGGCCACAAAGGCTAAGGCCCAAGGAGGCAGGAGCCCAGCCAGGAGTGCCCACACGTGACCCGGTACAATCCGTTCCTATCAGCTCCCACACCTCCCGCTCAGTCGGGGTGAGTTGGTTTCGAGGTGCTCATTTGGAGAGCTGAGCTGGGCACACTCTGAGCGCCAGCTTCTTCGTGAACAGCATGGCTGCCCAAACCCAATGGAAAACAAAGCGGATCCGAGGCTGCCGGCTTACAGGGAAACATGAGCCATCTGTGAGCGTTCCTTCTCGTGCATTTGCTTCATTGGCAAGTGTTACATAGTGCCGTAAAGACCCAGAGAAATTATGGAAATGGGTATTAACATTAAACTCGCAGTACAATTAGAACATTTCCCTGCGTAACTGTTTGGCAGGGTGTGCGAGGGAGCAGAGGCGTTCCAGCTCGGTGATTTATTGGTCACAGGTTGCTTCTTGAGAAGCTCCAAGGCCAAGAACACCTTCCGGGGGGGATTGCCCCTGACATGATGACACTGTTGGACCACAGTTAGAAACTTACACCACCTGTGCTGGATTCCTGGCAACCCTTGTGCGAGCTGCTAGCTCAGCCGACGTCGACCACCATCCGGCCGAGGGAAATATGCACACAACTGGGAGAAACCTTTTTGCCACACTCCCGTGTCTCCGTTGGAGAAAGTGTACCATGTTTGCTTGTAATTAGCACTGCAACAGACGTCAGAGAAAGTGGCTAATCACTGACATGGCCCACAGTGCTTTGTAAGTAAACACCATATTGCAATAGACATGCAATTAATTACACAACACTCCAATTAAACACGTTCAAAATGAAAATGGGGAGAAAGTAGCAGACCCGTGCTGCCCAAATCCTCCCCATTTTTTGTTCCTAAGAAATAATAAATGACTCAACTCTTAAAAGTCACCATGCTGCTTCCACACGTCTCTTGGCTTCAGGCCTGAGGCTGCCACGGTTTCTGGGAAGTTTCCAGTTGCTAGATCAGCGGTTTCTTATTTCTCCTCCAAACTCACCGTGCTTGGCTGTTGTAGCACCTATCATTGGAGACCCTTATCTGATTCTCTTGCGGCAGGTCAAGGGTCCTGTCCCCCGGCTACTCCCATGGTGCCTTTCACCACTCACAGCTCTGCCCTTCCCTGGAAGATGACCATGACTGCCAGGAGCCTTCTCCTTGGATCCTCAGAGCGTTATGCAAACCTCCCGACCACAGCGACCCCACCTAACGCCAGCCTGTTCCTTAGCCTGATTCCTTTCCCCATGGGTGCATAATCTCTGTGGGATGATCCATGCTCCTTGGGATCAGGCCATGGCTTCTCAGGGAAGCATACCCTGGTCTCAGTTTTCGCCCTGCCCTCTCCTTCTTCCCTCGCTGACTTGCAGGGTTACCCAGAGTTCCCTCATTCGATAAATCACTTGCCCAGGAAGAAAAGACCCTACTTCTGGGAAACCCAAATTGAAACAACTGTGTTATCTCAAAACTGTGGTTGGAACTAAGCGTAGGAGACTTTTCTTTGGTTTTTAATCAGGATGAGCATTTTTAAAAAATGCAACACAAAGCGAGTGTTTTGCTGGCAGGTTCCATCCACTGAATCTGAACAGTGACGACGCTTTAGAGGGAGCAATGTCTGCGCTCAGCCGTCAAAGAATCAGAGAGGTTTCAGAAGCAAAATCCAATCAAGTAGAACAACGACCAGAATGCAACGTTGGGGAGCTTCCCCAGCAACACAACGGAGCAAGTATCTGCTGAGTGCTTACCGTGACAGGTACGTGGGAAACAGACATCAAAAACGCCACTATGGTCCTGTTTTCTACTCAACCCGATGAGCCCACCAAGAAACATAGTGACAACAACATTTGCTGAACACCTATTTATGCCAAGTTTCCCATATTTGAAAGACATATTTAATTCTCATCACAATGCTATGGGTGCTTTATGATATAACCACTTTTCAAATTAAAAAAAAAAAAAAAGGCTTAGGGAAGTTAAGCTGCTTTGCTAATGTCATTTAGCTGGCAACTGGTGGAAATGTGACAATCAGGAGTCCTGGCAGATATATTAGCAAGGGAATGACGAGATTAGATGGGTTACATGAGAGGAAAGATGGCCCTGTAGCTCGAAGTCCCATGAGCAAGAAAGCAGGCCCGGAAGAAGACAGAAGCATTTCACTGTGTAATATCCAAACTGGCACGCTTCGCTGATAAGCCAACGACATTGGCACAGCTTGTCTGCTTCGCTTTCAGTGTGAAAGTCTCGTTGCTTCTACTGGGAAAACTAATAACATAACAAATGAAACTATTGTTCAGTTTCATTAAAAATAAATCTGATAAGATGGGCAGAATTGAATTAACCAATCTCAATAGAGTTCTTGTTATTGGAGCAAACAGAATATTCTCTCTAATAGAATAAGTCCCGGTTCATTTTGGCCGGCCGAGCAGCTCCTTGCTATACATTTGGTTTCGAGCCTTTGGCGCCGGGTGTCCTCACGCTAATGTGAGTATTAGCAGGTCAGCACAACGGATCGGCAGGCGAGATCTGGCAAGGGTACTGGACGGGTCAGCATGACAGATGCACAGGCCTCCGTTGCCTTTGGCAGACAAAAACTGTCCTCCCCTCCAAGGAAGTCGGATTTAGAGCCCTGGAGCTCGCCAGAGAGAAACGGCCCTTGTTCCAGAGAGGGTGAGGTTGGGCTGCAGTCCTGTGACGCGGCTGCTCTCGGCATCAGGGATGGGAAAAGCAGACATTCAGCATGCCTGCTTGTTTTGGCTGGGTCTCACCGACTCCAGCGCCAGCAACATTTCTACTCCTTCAAACTGGCATAAGTTCAGAGGCTCAAGATGGAGCAGCAAAATCGAGGAGGCAGGTATTTCTGTGGCCATGCACACATTTGCATCATTTTCCAAGGAAGGAACTGCACCCAATTTATGAAATATATACAGACGCACAAAATACAAGATGGAAACAATGAAGAAAAAGAGATCAAATGCATACTGGACTAGAGAAAGAAGACCGAGCGATGAATAAAATTACATCTCTAATTATGTGGCTGAACCACTTTTTAGGGGCTATAAACTTGGCTCTTAGCCTACTAGTTTAGTTGGCATGGAGTCCTATGCATCCATCTATCATATTATATATTATATTATATATTATATTATATATTGTAAATTATATATCCCACCCTAATTCTAATGACTAGAGAGTTTTTTTTTTTTTTAAGAAAAATGCATGATTATCAAGAGGAACCAAAAATAAATAAGGAATAACCAATGGCATATTGTAAATGGGAGAGAAGAGATATTACAAGCCCCTTTGTCCAACACCCCTGTCAGTCCTCCTTCCAGTAGACTCTCTTCCAGCATCGAGCCAAGAGTATGGCACTCACTGTTCTCTGAGATCGTCTCCGCTCCGAATTTGTTGCTTCCCTTGACATGGAATTCTGTCATCACAGCAACATAGTTGGAGGGAGGCTGTGTCAAGGAAGAAATGCAGACTTCACACTCAAGACAGAGTTCGAATTGCGCCTTTGCAACGTCTCAGCTGAAGGCCGTGGGGAAGAAACATTACCTCTCTGAGCTTTCTCCTTCCCTGTCTGTGAAATGAAGGTCTTAATCGCCACTGGACAGAGCAGTCACAAACACTAATCCTCTGGCTGCGGCGCCGGCACCCCATGTTCTAGTCCCGGTCGGGGCGCTGGATTCTATCCCGGTTGCCCCTCTTCCAGTCTAGCTCTCTGCTGTGGCCCGGGAGTGCAGTGGAGGATGGCCCAAGTGCTTGGGCCCTGCACCCCCATGGGAGACCAGGAGAAGCACCTGGCTCCTGGCTTCGGATTGGCACGGTGTGCTGGCTGCAGCGGCCATTTGGGGGTGAACCAATGGCAAAAAGGAAGACCTTTCTCTCTTTTCTCTCTGTCTCTCTCTCTCACTGTCCACTTTGCCTGTCAAAAAAAAAGACTAGATAAGACAGTGCACCTCAAGTGCCTACTGCAGGCAGGTGAGCAGTGCGGGCCCCTTCTTCAGCTCACTCACGGTACATTCACTAAAAGACACGCACTGCTCGGGGTACAGAGAAGGCAGCAACCAACAGAGTAGGCCACGTCCCCACACCAGTCGCGGCTTAGCTACATAGAATAGATAGCCTATAATATGTAATTTATATGATATATATATTAGACCATCTGCTCTGTCTGCTCATATCCCTGTCATCTACATACTGAAACTTCACACTCGATTTTCAGCAAAGTTTCTCCAGGACAAACACAGTTAGCCGTCACCTTTTCATTCTGATTCTCTGGTCAGAACGTTCCATTTATAGCTCTGTCGTCAAGAGGCTGGCTCAGGGCTGTGGAACCCAACGTGTTTGGGCGGGCTGGCATCCAGCTGTGTGAAGATCTGACCTCCAATCATCTCTTCATCACACATGGTGGTTTAGACGAAGGTCAGCGGGCTTTGTTTCCTTAGCGTCACTATTGGTGGTTGGACTAAAAGAAGTGTTTTCAATTTTGTAATTTAATCTCAGACAACCAAGAGGGTAGCTGCTCCACCAGAATCCCTTCTTATAACTAACAGGCAAAGCCAAGAGACAAAACCAGCTACATCAACAGGTTAAAAGGCACATCTTCCCCGACTGCTCAAACATCAAAGGCTTGCTATGAAAACCTTTCTGTTTGATCATGTAAGGATTAAACTTAAATCAGGCTTGCGAGATTTCTAGATAAATAAATCTTGGGGGCAAGTGTTGGTTGAGGCAGTTATAACACTGCTTGGGATGCCCACAGCCCATACCTGAGGTTTGCATCCTGGCTATGCCTCCGATGCCAGCTTCCAGGCAGGGATGGAAAGACTTGGGCCACCATCTGCTGCCTCCCAGAACATACGTTAGCAGGAAGCAAAGCTGAGATTAGAACCCAGGCACGCCCATAAGGGGTGCTCTCGAGTGGTGTCTTTTTTTTTTTTTTAAGATTTTATTTATTTTGTTTGAGAGTTAGAGTTACAGACAGTGAGAGGGAGGGACAGAGAGAAAGGTCTTCCTTCCGTTGGTGTACTCTCCAAATGGCCACAACAGCCGGAGCTGCGCGGATCTGAAGCCAGGAGCCAGGCACTTCTTCCCAGTCTCTCACATGGGTGCAGGGGCCCAAGGACTTAGGCCATCTTCTACTGCTTTCCCAGGCCACAGCAGAGAGCTGGCTCGGAAGAGGAGCAGCCGTGACTAGAACCGGCGCCCATATGAGATGCCAGCACCGCAGGAGGAAGATTAACCTACTGTGCCACGGCGCCGGCCCCATCAAGTGGTGTCTTTTTTAAAAATATACTTATTTCTTTTATCTGAAAGGCAGAGTGACAGAGAGATGGAGAGACAGAGAATGAGAGAGCGGAATCTTTCATCTACTGGTTCCCTTCCCAGATGCCAAAACGGCCCATTTTGGGCCAGGCCAAAGACAGGAGCCAGGAACTCCATCCAGGTGCCTCACAAGGTGGTAGGGGTTCAGGCACCTGGGTCATCTTCTGCTGCCTCCCCAGGAGCATTAGCAAGGAGCTGGGTCAGAAGCAGAGCAGCCAAGATTCAAACTGGAGCTCCCATAGGGGATGCTGGTGCCACTGCAGTGGCTTAACTTGCTGTGCCACAACGCCGGCCCCATGATTTTTTTTTTTTTTTTTTTTTTTCACTATCTGAGGCAACTTATTTGGGCTGTCACCAAGCTTAAGTTTCTTAGTAATTCAGACAGAGAGTGATCCTTGGGGGCCGAATTCCCTTACCATGTAGGACAATCTGTGGGCTCTGGAGCTATTTTGTGGCATACGTCTCCCTACGGAGTCAAGAAAGAAGCCCAGAGTTTTGCAAGATTAGATGAACGCTATAGGATCAGGCAGAGAGCAGCCCTGACTTCTTAAGGCACAAGTTGAAGCTGCATTTGAAATATTCCCTTTACTAACCCATAGCCACACTGGTTTTGGATGAATTTGCAGGCATTATTTCTGAGCTCGAAGTAAACTGTCAGTGGGTCAGCAGCTTCTAGAAACAAATCATTGACTCTCTCCTGCTCTTGTTCTTTCTTAAATGCACCTGTGTTGCTTTCGCACTTGTATTTCTCTGGTTCTTAGAATCCGACTTTCAAAGTTGCTGGAAATAATCACTGCATCCCACTCCCACGGAGAAATCAAAAGCAAATGCAAACTGCTCTCTCAGCTCACTTCTAAATCGAAGCAGACCCAACCGCTGCTAGATATTGCTTTGTATGCTGTTAAGATGCAGCGGCTCTTTGAAAGGAATAAACAAGGAAAACCTCCAAGTGCAATGCTACAGCTAACACATTACTGAGCTGGCAGAATTCATACACTAATATTACAAAGTAGCCCTTGGCACATGCTATTTGCAGCAATTTGTACTCCCTGTCACTATTTCCTTCCTCATGCCATCTGCAAAATATACTGTGTCATTCTCCTCAACAAGAAATTTGTCTTTCTGTAAGATTTATCAGAAAAAAAGAAACAGAAAGTCCTTACTATCTTAGTTAATACTATAGAAAGTATGCTACTTCGGTATTCCCAGGTGTGTCACTGGGGTTATATGGATCAGAGGTTGTTAGAAAAAGGAAGAGGCCGGCGCCATGGCTCACTTGGTTAATCCTCTGCCTGCAGCGCCGGCACCCTGGGTTCTAGTCCTGGTTGGGGTGCCGGGTTCTGTCCCGGTTGTTCCTCTTCCAGGCCAGCTCTCTGCTGTGGCCTGGGAATGCAGTGGAGGATAGCTCAAGTGCTTGGGCCCTCCACCCGCATGGGAGACCAGGAGAAGCACCTGGCTCCTGGCTTCGGATTGGAGCAGTGCACCGGCCATAGTGGCCATTTGGGGGGTGAACCAACGGAAGGAAGACCTTTCTCTCTGTCTCTTTCTCTCACTGTCTAACTCTGCTTGTCAAAAAAAAAAAGAAAAGGAAGAAAAAGGAAGAAAAAATGCAAGTTAACATACCCCGACCAGCATACACTAAATATTTCTCATCATCAGAAATGATTGTATTCAAATCTCCATTGACTAATTAGGATAAAGGGAGGAAAATCAGTCCTTAAATGAAAATTTCTCTGCTTTGCTTTGAGGGATTACATTTAAACCACACCTGCGTGATTCCTGTGTCTGGAGGAACTAAATTTGGAGTCTGGAGACCTGAGTCCATTCACTGGCCAGCTCTGCAAACACGGGCGAGTCGGTTCCACCCTCCCCGGGTCTTGGAGTAATCAGGCTAGATATTCGCAAGGGGTCTTTCCATTTCTGAACTGCTTTGGGTTGTCAAGGGGAATGTTCATTTGTTTGACAGATGTTTGTTGAGCTTCCTCAATGTGTGGCGTCCTGCAACAGACAGATAGGATTGCTGTAGTCACAAAGGTTATGGTCAAGGAGAGGAGGGGGCCAAAAACCAAGTCAAAAAATAACACGAGCGAGACAGCTGAGAGGGAACAGGGCGGTATTAAACAGTGGGAAGAATTAGCTGTTGTGTAGTACAGCTATGCCAGATAACTGATAGTGGAACAGAAACTATCATACATTACTCCTGTATTACTTTTTATAGCATATTCGCAGCATCTGTTGTTTCCAAAATTGTGCAGGTGTATACATTATTTATGAATTCCACTTCAGAACTGGAAAACCAGCGTTAGACGTTGGTTTTAGAAATATGGGACATGGAGTCCAACAGAATTAAAACACTGACCTGGAACTTCTAGAACTGGGAAGACCCTTCCCGATTATCTGGTTTGCTGACGCAAGACCCATGGCAGGTAGCTGGGATTCTGTATAATGATCATAAACAAATTCTTTTTGGGCATAATGGGCAGAAATATAACAAACCTAAGATGTGAGTCTTCCAAGATGTGTTAATCCAGGCTACTGTAACAGGACGACATAAACTTGGTGGATTAAGGCCCACACACTTCTTCCTTACTGTTCTGGAGTCTAGAAGTTCAAGATCAGGGTGCCAGCATGGTGAGTCACGTTATTGATCGGAGTTCATTGGTGGCTGCCTTATGGGGGTGCAGAAGCGGGGGGAGAGCAGGGAGAGGGAAGGAGACAGGGAAGACAGGAGGAGAGAAACCCAGCTTCCTCCCTTCCCCAATAAGGACACTAATTCTCTAGAGGGAGCTCTCCCCTCCTGGTCTTACCTAAACCTCACTGACCGATCAAGACGCCACCTGAGTCCACACTCTTTGATGATCCACAGGCCTGGGCCAATGAAGCTTGACTCAAATTGTTCCCCAGGATTTTCCTAAGAGAGCAGAGGAAGGAACTGGGCATCTTTGCAGAAGGAGTAGCTGGGGGTCCTAAGGTTCAGAAACCATCAAGGGCCGTGTTTTCCTGCATGGGGAGGAAGCCTGCTTGAAGGGAAATGGTGAGCATGATATACAGAGGTACCTGCACACTTTTATTAAGTCATTCAATCAATGGAACTTTCCTCACTGCTCTATGTGGAGTTTGTGCTGACCCCGGAAACAGATAATGCCACCGGGAGCTAAACAATGCTTCCTCCCCACTCCTCACTTAACCACCCACCCCACTGAAGAGAGAGGTCGGTGTCTGAATCCCCAGGACCTGCAGACATTATGCTACACGGGAAACGTGACTTTGTAGATTCAGTTACAGATGATAGGATGGGAAAATTATCCTGGATTGTCCCAGGGGGCCCAGAGGCTGGAGGTTCAGGCTCGGAGGGAGGATTTGAAGGTGTTGCTCAGCTGGCTTTGAAGATGAAGGGGCCGCGTGCCAAGGAATCTGGATGGTTCTAGAAAATGGAAAAGGCAGGGAAACACAATGCTCCCTGGATCTCCAACACCTTGGTTTCAGCGCTATAACAGTCTGCAGAACTGTTAGTAAACTCTTGTTGTAAGCCCCTAAGTTTGAGGTAATTTGGCAAAGCAGCAATGGGAAACCAATACAAATCTCTTGCCTTAGAATAGCTTATGTGCTGGTTGGGAGAGAACCTGTACATTTGTAAATGGGTAGAGTGAAAAATAAAATTTTAGCAAACAACAAGCAGAAATAAGAAACGGAGAAAGCAAAGGGCCTGGGTTCCAGTGGACTCCCAGGCCCAGCTGTGTACTTCTTACTATTCAACGATATCTCCATATCCCTTAATACTTCTCATTTTTTCCTAAGTTGATGCAGTTCAGTTTCAGCCTCTGTCAAGCAGCACAATCCTGCCGAATAGAATCTACCCGTGTGGTTGTGTGGGGACTCAGGTGCTGCCAGGATCAGCTGAGACCATTTCTCAAGAAAGTCGCAATAGTGTTGACCATAGCTGGATGCCTCTTCCAGGACAGTGCATTTGTCCACTGGAGAAACATTTTCAGCAACAGTGAGAATATTCAGCGCCATCTTATTAGACAGGCAATTCCACGAAATCGACCCTGAGTGCCCTGGGCAATCCAGTTAATCACAATTGTAACTTAGTTACTCTTCCTGGTTCTTTTCCTGGTTACTTTTCCTGGTTCTATGTTCTGGTCAATATTCTAAGCTATTAAATTGCTGTATGTGCTGTCATGGCTACCAATGAGTAGGGAGCATGATTATAGCTCTTTCTACAAATGCGGAAACTGAGGCAGAATTCAGAAATGTGCTCCCTGGCAAGTGACGGCGTCAGCTTTTGTTTCCAGGCTCCAGCACCTGGATTAATGACTGCATTCTCTTATGTTCGGGGGGGAAAGAACAGGGCACTACAGACGCATACAACAAGGAGCAGTTTGGGAGGCAAGATAACTGGAAGATGAGACAACTGGTTTGAGTTTTTCTGGCTGATTAAGAATTAATCAGGTGGGCAGAGGCTGAGTTTTAGGCAGAGAAAAGCTACAGGGAGGGAGCCAGGAGCAGGGCTGAACAGGGCTTGAATGCTAAGCAGTGGAGTTGGAGTAAACAGGCAGGACCTGGCTGCAAAGAGCTTTGTGTTCCACGGAAAGAGCTTCTGCCCTTGACCCTAATCCCGTCATCAATGGCTCTGCTCTGGCAATGTCCCTTGCTGTTGCTAATCATTTTCTCAGCACCTTATGGCTGGCAGGTGTCTGATTATCCTTCCACCCACAATGAATCTCTTGGTGCGGCTCTGCCATTCATCACTGCCTGATTGCTTGCTGAGGAAGCACAATTGTTTTTGCCACAAGTTAGAAAACCCACCTGGGGAGAACAAGAGAAGACCCCAGACCTCACGGAGTAGCGCCATCATGAGTGTTCCCAGATCTCACGGAATACTGTCGTCATGAGCCTTGATTGCAGTCTTTCGTGTTGACTTCGCACAGTGGTTCCTTTTCAAGTTCAGCTATGGGTCATTCTCTTGGGCTGGCTTGTTTGTTTGCTCTGTCCAATCATTCATCCAGGCAGTCATTCAACAATCATTTAATGAGTACCTACTATGATATGGACAGTAGAATATTTGAGGACACAGAGATCAATAAAACACAATGCTTATTCTCGAAGACCTCATTGTCCAAAAGGTGCTAGATACAAATTATCAGTTGCAGCACAAGTAGGGCTAGTGGCGTACAGAAGGACTCAGGATTTCAGCAAAAAGTAAGACCAAAAAGGGACTGAGAGAATGAGGTCTCTTTGCCAGTTAATAATCTGCTACCTCTTAACTCCAAACCTACTCTTGTTTTCTGTTTTCTGAGACTGAGGTTAGGAAAAATCCCATTTTGACGCTTCCACGTGGCTTCCTGTTGCACTCAGTGGAAGGGGATCCCAGAGGGAGTCCTCAGAGCTGGGAGAGGATGGAGGGACCCACTCCTGCTGGTGCCCTGGCCCTGGCTGTGTCTATGCCTTCTGTTTCACCTGCATCAGCCCTGGCCGCGGCTGCTTGTTCCAGTTACTAGTCCAGCTTACGCCCCCTCCCAGCCACAGCCCTTGCTGGCCAGGATCCCCTCTTCCGAGCTCATGGACTTCAGCGCCAGCCAGAGATGGCCCTCAGACAGTCACCTGCATGGCCCTGTGCTCCAAGCCTTGACATTTTCATGATTCTGACCTCCCGCTCTTGCTCTCCCAGCCTTGGCCGTGGTAGCAGCATTCCACCTGTGACATGTCAGCGCTATTCCCCCTTTATTTCAATTCCTAGCAAATTCTTCTTTATACAGAATTCTCTCTGCTAAGGTAACCAAGTGACTAACTCATGGATCAAGGGTCCTAAAGGATAAGGAGATGCTGCCAACACGAAGAATGGCTCCAGCCAACACTTCTCTGAAGGACTTCCACGTGTGCCATGTGAGACAACGGTAATACGCATTCAGCATGGGGAGCTAAATGGATGACGTTGGCTTTATTCACAGCTGGTGTCCTAGTCCTGGTTGCTCCTCTTCCAGTCCAGCTCTCTGCTGTGGCCCGGGAGGGCAGTGGAGGATGGCCCAGGTGCTTGGGTCCTGCACCTGCATGGGAGACCAGGAGGAAGCACCTGGCTCCTGGCTTTGGATTGGTGCAACACCGGCCGTGGCAGCCATTTGGAGAGTGAACCAATGGAAGGAAGACCTTTCTCTCTGTCTCTCTCTCTCTCTCACTGTCTATAACTCTACCTGTGAAGTAAATTGAAAAAAAAAAAAAAGAGAGAGAGACTTCTGACATGATCTCATATAGCTAGGTCTTCCTTATGCACAAAAAGAACTGTAGACTTGTAGAAAAAATCAGACTTACCTAAAGCCATTAACCCAGCCTATGGAATTTTGTTATGGCAACCCTAGGAAACTAATACAGTTATACTTAAACAAACAAAAGGGGTAAAACAAATGTTGATGGGGCAGGGAGAAATTGTAACTCTTAGACATGGCTGCTGGAGATCTAAACTGGTACAACTGCCGCCGAAAACAAGCAGTTCCTCAATAAATTAAACCTGTTAATACCAAAGATACAGCAACTCCACAGCTATGCCATCCTCACTCAGATAGATAGATACTCAAGAGAACTGAACCTGGTTTGCAAACAAAAACCTGCTCACGAGGATTCATGGCTACATTAGTCACAATTGCCAAAGGGCGAAACAACCCCAAAGTCTACACATTGACATGCAAAGGTGGTTTGTCCATACAGCGGATACCATGTGGATACTACTCAGTCATGAAAAGGAATAAAATATGGATGCCTGCCCTGAAACAGGGTGCACCTCAACTGTCATGCTCAATGAAAGAAGACAGATGTAAAAGCTCACCGGTTGTAGGATTCCAGGGCTTGCAATGTCCGGAACAGGCAGATCCCTGGAGACAGAAAGCAGCTTAGTATTGTCAGAGGTCAAAGGGACTTGGGAGAGAGACTGTTTAAGGGGCATGGAGTTTCCTCTTGGTAGGATGAAAATACTTTGTATCCAGATAAAGAAGAGAGTTGCACACCACTGGGAATGTACTAAGTGGTTAATTTTGTTATTTAAATTTCACCTCAATACAAAAACAGAAAGAAAAGAATGGGTGAGCTTTGGAAAGGTAGTATGTTTAACAAGGCAACTTGTTTTTAGGCCTCGATTTTAGAAAAATACCAGGAACTTGGCTTGCAGGAAGAGGCCATGATTAGTGATAGTGAGCATGAGCATGAAGACGTTACTCCGATGGTCTGGGTAGGAAGGGGGTGTCTTAGAATGAACCTGTGGTAGCAGTTATGTGAATAAAGCAAAGTAAAAAAAAAGATACAATAAAATCATTAAGAGAATCAGCTGTAGTATAATTATTAACTTGCATGTTCAGATCAATATAAATTTGATCATGTCTAGCAGTTATAGCTTCATAGACCTATGCCTCTATTGTCTTCTCTTGTTTTTGAAATTATAATCTTATTTAAGACTTTTTTAACTTCTTTTTATTTGTGAGATAACATTTTTAATTTACAGTGTTGTCAAAGGCTTAATGGTCCACTAAGTAAAGAGTTCAACAAATAAGGATTTTTCAGTAAGATTTATTTACTTATTTGAAAGACAGAGTTACAGAGAGGCAGAGGCAGAGAGAGAGAGAGAGAAGTCTCCCATCCACTGGTTCACTCCCCAAATGGCTGCAACAGGTGCTTCTGGGTCGATCCGAAGCCAGGAGCCAGGAGCTTCTTCCAGGTCTCTCATGTGGGTGCAGGGGCCCAAGGACTTGGGCCGTCTTCTACTGCTTTCCCAGGCCATAGCAGAGAGCTGGATCGGAAGTGGAGCAGCCGGGACTCAAACCGGTGCCCATATGGGATGCCGGTGAAGGGCTGGAGTAACTACATTTTGACAAAATGCCTCCATTCGGGGAGGCAGGCCTGACTTCCCGTAAAAACAGTGTCACTCAGGGAAAACCCAAACTTACAACAGAACAGCTCCTTAGTGTTCACCATATAAGGAAATCCCCCTGGGTCCGAACCAATCAGGAACAATCACATTTGATCAGGAAACACCAGAGGTGACCCTAGCTAATCCACTGTTACCCTGCACCCTCGATGACGTAAGCCTGCTTTAACAGAGGCTCCTGAGCACGGCTCGGGGCCTTCCTCTGCCCTCTGCTGCTCGGTTGGTTAGACAGGCTCCCTGCCGTGGCTTGTACTTCCGAAATAAGCCTTGCTTTTGCATTTCAGTGTGTTCGAGTCTCTGGCGGCGTTTGGGGCTCCAACGATCTGGGCACAACACCGGCACTGCAGGCGGCGGCTTTACCCGCTATGCCACAGCATAGCCCCCAAATAAGGATTTTTAAAGACCACAGTTCAGCACTATTTTGTTAGATGAAAAACATTTGGGATCGCTGTTATGGCTATGCCTTCTGTGGATTCCAAGGGACCGCAGAAGAGAAGTCAAAAGAGCTCAAGGAGAGAATACTGAGTTGCCTTCAAGGAGCTCACTGTGACCAAGGTTCTCCAAGATGCTCCAAGACATTAACATCATCTTTTCTGCCTTTCAACATGAAAAGTCCCTCCAGCAATTCCTGCAATGGGTCAGATGCCCAACAAATCATTCCTACAGGTTCACAGGGGTCCAATGTGTGTCCAGTGGCGGGCAAACAATTCTGCCGCTGACTCAGAGCCTGGGGCAAACAAGGACATGAACAGGGATGACCTCGATCAGTTAACTGCATTAAGAGAAGGACAATGTCAAGTTCAGACTTGGTTGTCTGGGGGTTGAATCACTCTGCCCTCAAATCAGCTGTCAAGTCCCTGGCCGCCAAGGGGAAAGCTTTATCCCCTATCTTTTTACTACATGGTGACTTTTGGTTGTCACACTTTGTGGAGGTGAAAGGGGAGAGGCTTTGGCCTGGGGTGGGATGCATTTGTGGTGCCCATAGCCTGATGGGGTGGAAAACGTCCAGGGTCCACACTTGTCCTTTGGTATCTGTCAGGTATTGATTTCAGGACTCTCTTGCAGATACCGAATAAAATTTGCCAATTTCCAAGTCCGTGATATAAAACTGTAGTACTTACAAATAACCATGCACATACACCTGCAGACTTTAATTCACCTCTAGGTTACTCATAATAACTAATACAATATATTTCATAAACTTGTGAAAAGCGGAATTAAAAGATATGTTTATTTTGGTTTAAAAATGTTCTGAAATCCACATATAGGAAGGGGGTCTTTAAAAATTCATGAAAAATGAGTTTTGTGAAAAAAATATGCATATGGATTTCAAAGTTGTTTGTACCAAAATAAACTTGTCTTTTAATTCCATTGACTGTGAACTTTTTGAGGTACCTTTCCTATTATATAAATGATATATAAATAGTTGTAGTTTATTTAGGGAAGAATGACAAGAAAATAAAAGTCTGTATAAATTCAGGACAGACACCATTGATTAAAGGCCACAGACACAGAACCTGCTGGTTCACAGGGCCTACACTGACCCACATGAATGCAAGTGCCCGGGAATTTATGAAACAGTGCAGGACAGAGCTTAAAACAGATAAGGGAATTACTACAGGGAATCAGGACATCATGCAGGAGGGATAGAAAACAGGAACCAGGGAACCTTACCCAAAGCGAATCAGTGAAGAACAGGATGTGAAGAAAGCAAGAGCAGGTGGCCCCTGGCACGCTCATGTCCCCTTTACTTTGTGTAGTGCCCTGCACCCCATTCATTACTGATGAAGGTTGTAGAAACTACACAAAGACGTAGCAGCGTAAGTCACCGCCTAAGGTGCCCTTAGCCCATCACGGAATGCCAGGTTGGGGTCCTGGCCCTTCTTCCCATCCAGCTTCCTGCTAATGCACCTGCTGGGAGACATCAGATGAGGGCTCAGGCAGCTGGGTGTCTGCCACTCATTTGAGAGACCAAGACTGAATTTCAGGGTCCCGGCTTTGGCCTGGCTCAGCCCCGGCTGTTGCACGCATTGGGTAACAAACCAGCAGATGGAAGATCTCTATCTCTGTCTCTCCAGCTTTCAAATAAAATGAAAATTAGTTAATTAATTAAAAGGTACTAGGGCTAAAAAAAGAAGAGTCAGAATGATGTGCAGCACTTGTTAATGTGGGAAGCAGGAACGTGAAACCTGGCTGCAGGGAGGCGGGAGGAAGCAGGAACGTGAAACCTGGCTGCAGGGAGGCGGGAGGCGTCATCTCACAACCACTGTTTGCTCCAGCGAAGCATCAGCCTCTTGCAATTCCTTGGGAGCTTAACAAGCACAGCTATACCCTACATCTTAATAAAATATCCATTTGCTTTCTTTTTTAAGGGAAGAAAAGAAAACAGCCCCCAGGCTTCCCCACATGCAGCCTTTTGCTGCAATTCTTTTTTTTTTTTTTTCTCCCAGAGAAGCCTGGGAAATTGGATTTTGAGTGTTGAGGACACAGTTCAAAAGTTTCCAAACCTGCCGTGCCCACTTTGCTGGGGAAGAATAATGGGGTCGGATGCCTGAGAAGTCTCACTCTATTGAATTGAATCCACTTTAGACAACTGGATTGTAAGTGTGACTCCAGAACAGAATGTTGCAAATCGCCAGGCAGCGTGAACTTTTCAGCCTCCCCATTCCTGACACATTTCCATAGAAGCCCTTTAAACCCAAGGGCTCAGGCCTCCATGGCCTTCTTCCCAAGGAGAGTGCATTTTAATAACAGTGGTGCAGCCCCTGGGTCTGTGTTTCCGCATAGCAGAACCGCTTGGCCTCCCAGGGCTGCCCTTGCTAGCGCTCATTTTTAAGGGGAAACAGGAAAAATAGGAAAGGAAAGCAGCGCGTAACCAGCATGCAAGCGCCAGCCGTTGGAATGGGGTGCAATCAATTCTACAAATTCAGGAGGAGGCAGGGCCCGGGGCCATCCACTCAGGGGGTCTGGGGGCTTATATAAATGGGGAAATCGGTTCTGAGGAAATCAAACTAGAGATTCCTTAAGCCAGATCCCAAGCATACTGGATTTCTGTTGTTGCTGTTGTTGTTGTTGGTTTGTTTGTTGTGATTTTTAATAACAAAGCAAAAGAAGAATTTATTTGGATTTTTGCCTGCTCACCTATTTTCAGGAACCACCTGCAGGAAAATTGATTTTGTATGCTCTTTAGGGTTGAAAACAAAACAAACTAAAAATCTTAGAGATGGTATTGGCTGCAGCCCCCTTGGAATTTATTTATTTAGGAGTAGGAAAGTTTTGTTGAAATGTGGAAAGACGGAAAGTGAACATGGAATTAGAAACTGCTCCTGCCTAGACCCTTGCAAGTGGAATCTCTCTCTCTTTCCCTCTCTCTTGCTTTAAATATTAATCATAAAGGATGAGTCCAGGGCCTAATACTGTTTTCAAAAATTTTTTTCTTTCAGGGCTGGTGCTCTTGCATAGTAGGTAAAGCCACTGCCTGCCATGCCAGCACCCCAGATGGGCACCGGTTCGAGTCCTGGCTGCTCAACTTCCGATCCAGCTCTCTGCTATGGCCTGTGAAAGCAGAGGAAGATAGCCCAAGTCCTTGGGCCCCTGTACCTGCATGGGAGACCCGGAAGAAGCTCCTGGTTCCAGGCTCCTGGCTTCAGATTGGCACAGCTGCAGCTGTCATGGCCATTTGGGGAATGAACCAGTAGATGGAAAACCTCTCTCTCTTTCTGCCTCTCTGTAACTCTGCCTTTCAAATAAATAAATGTTTAAAGATTTTTTTCTTTGATCTACTGATTTTTTATTTCAAAATATTTAATTGGCAAAATTGTAGGTATTCAAGTTATTGTAGGTATTCAACATGCTGATTTGCTATACATATAGCCACACAATGTGTGCTGATTACCACAAACTACGAGGGCAGGCATTTGGCCTGCAGGTTAAGTCATTGTTTATGATGTTCACATCCCTATTGATACTTGTCATGCAAACCCTGGGACGAAGTAAGTGGTGGCTCAAGTACTTGGCTGGGTCCCTGCTCATCTGCTTGAGAGACCTGGACTGGGTTCCCTGACCAGTGCAGGCATTTGGGGAGTGAACTAACAAATGGGATCTCTCCCTTTCTCTGTCTCTCCCTCCCTTTCTGGGACTGTGTGTGTGTATGTCTTCCTATCTATCTCTGTCTCTCTAATTACAGACACACACAGTAAGCCATCTATCACCACCCACAGTTAACACTTCCGAGGCTGTACGTACATTGACCGTGGTCATCGTATCGTACCTTAGATTCTCAGAGTCACCTTACAGCTGCGCCCTGTGACTCACCTCATTTTCCTACCCCCACACCACAGCCCCCACTCTGCTCTCTGCCTCTGTGAGTTCAGCTTTATTAGACTCCATTCTTAAGTGAGATCGTGCAGTGTCTTTCTGTGTCTAATTTATTTCACTTAGCATTACCAGGCTTATCTATGTTGTCTTGGATGGCAGTATTCCCTTCTGGTTTTAAGTCTGGATAGTATTGTACACACACTTCCATTTTTTATCCGTTCATCCACTGTACACACATATTACAATTTTGTAAATCCATTGATGCACTGATTGATACTGAGGTTGTTTCCCTGTCTTGGTTACTGTAACGCCGCCCTGTACACAGGAGCGCAGCTACCTCTTTGAGATGCTGACTCCAGCTCCTTTGGATGCACACTCCAAAGGGAGAGTACTGGATTGGGTCTATGTTTAATTTTTAAAGAACCCTCATAGTATTTTCCAGAGAGGCTGTGCCAACTGATACTCCCACTGCTGGGGCACCTGGGTTCCAGCACTTGTAACCGCTTCCCTTCGTGGCAACAGCCAACCTAATAGGTATGAGTGGTAGCTCACCATGACCTGATCTGTGTTTATCTGGTGTCCAGTGACGCTGGGCAGTTCTTCACGTACCTGTGGGTGCTCTTTGTCTTCTTTGGAAGAATGTCTGCTTAGGTCCTTTGTTCCTGTCCCCAGTGCCCAGGGTAGGCGTGGTGGGTTACAGATCTCTGATACGCACAAATTCATAATCTGTGGCCTTGGGAAAATCGGGTACATCTCAGATCTCCCACCTGGACAGTAGCTAGAATGTGAGTAAGCGGCTGGCAGTAGGTCTGGTGGGGAGAGCAGTTGAAAATATTATGACATTGAAGTCCACTCATTTGGAAAGACTTCACCATTCACCTTCATATTATTTACCTTACTTTCCTTGGAATACTAGAGGAATATCTGCTTATGATGTGGAAAACCTAGAAATTGGCAGAAAGGAAAATAAAACTCATGGTTCAGAGATAATCACTCATCTTTTTAAGCCAGGAAGTTGGTGACACCTTGCTGCAGCAGCTACAGGAAGCTAGTACCTCCCAAATCAATGCCTCCAGATTAATGCCATTTCTCTCTTCCATTTACGAAAATGATGCAAAAGATGGCCAGTGGATAAAGGGTGTGTCATTCACACCACGTCCTGGGGAGCTGGGGACAGAACTCCAGTTCAAAGCCCACTTTGACTGTCTCTCTCCAGTTGCTGCACTGGGGTGAGTGGGGAAAGGTGAAGTTACTACTTCCTCACATTAAAGTATTCCTTTACTGGGGTAGCACTCAGCAGGAGCCACGGGATATAATTAGAGGTGACAGCCTTCTTTTCTTCCTGAAAGAACTGTGATCTGATCTGATGTCACGTGCTCCCAGCATTGCACCCTGCTCCTGCCGTCCCCAGCCCGCCCTTACTTTACCTTTATCAGAGCTCTGGGCTCAATTGACATATATAAAAAAAAATTAAGAAACCCTTTTGATCTTCACCTCTGTTTTAAAAATAAAGTTTTCTTTGTTCCTGGAACAGCGAGGTGGGGGAGGGGAGCAACGGAATCTTCAGCAATATTTCACAGTTGGAGGCGTCAGGACAAATGCAAAGATTCAGACCTTCTAGAGTATGTCGCCTCTCCCTGAAAGACTGTGCTCTGAGATACATGGCCTCTTGCCTCTGAGCGCTTTCGTGATTGGAGCCTCTCACCTGGGCAAGGAGCAAGGGCTGCAGGCAGACGCAGCTTTGGCAAGGTGAAGAAGAGGGAGATTTGGAAAGAAGAGATGGCAGTGCGGCTTTGTCCCTCCTCAGAGAGTTAGCTCAGAGTCATGACATAATTATACGAACCAAAATATTTGCTTTTGATTTTTTTAGTTGGTTTTTATCTTTGGTGGTTCTTTTTCTTTGAATGGTGCACAGGAAAAAGGCAAAGAAAGATTCCTGGGTCTGGTAGCAGAACTGAGGGGGGAAGATCCAGTGACAAGTTCTTGTATGAGTTCTGGCATGAAAATGAACATGAGTTAAACCCGTAGGAGACAGCACCCCATGTCCTAGGCAGATAACGAAACTTCTTACCTTTATGAAGGACAAGCCAAATGGTCTGGTGTCCAAGTTGTTTGATCCCAAACACCCTTCCGCTGGTCCAGAGGACAAGAGCCAGAGCTGGCCAGGGATGTTTTGATCACTATGCTCTCTCCCCTCGATGTCAGCATGAGCTCTTCCTCCACAGTGTATCCCCAAACTCTGCTGGGATAAAGAAGGAATGAATCTGTTCAAAGAAAAGTCTACCCAAGCTCTATCAATGGGAAGTCTTTTTTTTTTCTTTCTTTCTTTTTTTTTTTTTTTTTTGACAGGCAGAGTGGACAGTGAGAGAGAGAGACAGAGAGAAAGGTCTTCCTTTTGCCGTTGGTTCACCCTCCAATGGCTGCCGCGGTAGGCGCGCTGCGGCAGGCGCACTGCGCTGATCCAATGGCAGGAGCCAGGTGCTTCTCCTGGTCTCCCATGGGGTGCAGGGCCCAAGGACTTGGGCCATCCTCCACTGCACTCCCTAGCCACAGCAGAGAGCTGGCCTGGAAGAGGGGCAACCGGGACAGGATCGGTGCCCCGACCGGGACTAGAACCCGGTGTGCCGGCGCCGCAAGGCGGAGGATTAGCCTAGTGAGCCGCGGCACCGGCCCTTTTTTTTTTTTTTTAAAGATTTTATTTAAATTTAAATTTAAATTTAAAAATAAATTTAAATTTATTTATTTTTAAAGATTTATTTGAGAGGTAGAATTATAGAGAGAGGGAGAGACAGGGAGAAAGGTCTTCTATGCACACTCTCCAAATGGCTGCAACTGCTGGAGCTGCGCCGATCCTAAGCCATGAGTCTTATCCCGGGTCTCCCACGCAGGTGCAGGGGCTCAAGCATGCAGTCCATCCTCTACTGTTTCCCAGGCCATAGCAGGGAGCTGGGTTGGAAGAGGAATAGCTGGGACTTGAACTGGCGCCCCTATCGGATGCAGGCACCACAGGGGGATGGTTAGCCCACTACGCCACAGCACCAGCCCAGATGGGACGTCTTCTGAAAGACTGAGTAATGGACACATTTGCCAAAGTTTCTGAGTCTCCTCCACCCAGTCTACACCCAAACAACATACCTATGTGCCCACTGGATGGCCAGGGGTAGGAAGGATTTCTCCATGAAATATGGGAATACACCGAATTTCAGAGAAAAGACTCACCTACTGAAATTCTATCACCTGACCACCTTAAGGTCCCCACTCTAAACGTGAAGAACAGGACAAAGCAGGAGCCTTGACTCCAAATTTTACCTGCCTGATAATGGAACCACACTCCTCACCCTTCTTTCACCCATACCCTTGTTTACAGGAGCTTGTAACAGGGCCTGAACCTGGAGGTATTTTTTTAAGCCACCTTAACTCAATTAATTGGCAATAAAACGGACAAAGAAAGGCCATTATGCAAGCATAAGGCCATTCAAAGTCGGAAATTGGGGTCAGGAGGTGCAGGAAGGGAAGAATAAAGATTTGAAGTTTCTTTTCTCTTGTCAGAGTTCATCCTGCTTTATTGTAATATTAATTTTCGGAATGATTATTGATATTCAGAGTCAACATAGCGGATCACCAATCTTATCTCGCACAGTCCAGCTGCTCTCAGTTATAAATTTCCTTAAAGGACACCTCTTCCTTTTTGCTTCCGGATCTAGACCCGGGATTGGCAAACATGGCTACAAAAGGACAGAAAGTAAATATTACAGGCCTTTCAGGCCTTATAATTTCTGTCATAATGCTGCAACTCTGCCGTGTGGTGCAAGAGCAGCCATGGGAAACACGAAGATGGCTTTTAAAATAAAACCGCACGCATAGACACTGGCATTTAAATCCCATAAAATGTTCATGTGTCATGAAATATTCTTTTTAAATTTTGTACTTATTCTCAAGTCTGAGGCGGTTCAAAAACCAGCGGAGGGTGGAGCTTTGCAAAGCCTGCTCTCCATTGCAGTAGTGCATAGACCAGGTGCACAGCAACCCCCACGGGTTTTTAAAGAGAGGCTCAGCTCCCACTCAGAGCCACAGGTCCCCGCGTGAAATGTTGCCCATGAAAGGCTGAGTTGTGTGTTGCTCCCTAGCTATGGGCTCCAATTGGGCCCAATCAGAAAATCCAGGAGCCTTGTTGCAAAAGCAGGCCCTCAAATCCCTCCTGTGGAAGTTCTAACACAGTCTTTGGGGCCGAGACCAGGAAGGTGTGTTCTCATGAGTATTTAAATATTCTCATGAATATTTAAATTTCAGAACTGCTATCAACCAAGTTCCCGTGAGAAGCCAACCTGTGTTGTTCTTTGCTTCCTTTTGAAACCCGGACAGACCCAAGGAAGGAAAACTGCTTTGAGCTGCAATCCGATTACGTGGGGGAACAGTGCCTGCTCTCCTCCCACCAGGAGGCGGAGCCTGAGCAAGGTCTGTGGCCCTTCCTCATTGTTCTGGGCTTCCCTGTCCTCTTCCCATACACCTGCCCTTCTCACTGCCTGTGCAGAATTCAGGATGGATCACTCGACCCAGAGAGTTGGTAGAAATGAACCGGCATCCCTGGACTCCAAATAAGTGTAACTAGAACCCCAGGGAGGGAAAAATCGTAGGGAAAATAGAAAGAGAATGAGAAAGCGGGGGAGGTAGTTAGAGAGAGATGGTCTCACCCAAGCTTTCAAATAGCTTCGAACAATGAACCACAGCTGGTTTTCATAAGCGCCGATACCAGGTGTAAGACATTCTGTGAACAATCACCTCTGGCTGGTGGAGTGGAATATGGCACATTATCAAGAATAAATGAGACAAAATATTCCAATTACAAACTCGTCCTACGTCTCCCTGTCTCATGCCAAGTGTTTGTCTCAATCGTTCAAGCTACAAATTGCCCCCATGCTAGAAAAGAAAAGGGTGGCAGAGTGGGCAGACTCCATAGCTTCTGCTCAGAAAAATTGCTGATTCCATTTTCATCAGAGCATTTGCACTTAGGGAAACAGCGTGGCTAGATCAGCTTGCCTTTCACCACCAGACCATATACATTGGGTGCGGATATCTTAGACTTAGCCAGTAATAGAGAGATTCAGAGGACATTAACATCTCCATAGGTCGCCTTAAGAGTAATACAGAAATTGTAGTCTTGTTTTATTTATTGGAGATCAAAAGTATCCATGGACTAATTAGGGAACTAGCTAAATAAGTTACAAGACATTAAAGACAGAGATGAGACAACCGTAGTAAAGGCACGTTTTCTAAGAATATAGAATAATGGGGAAAATGGTCACAGTAAAATAAAAATAATAGTGCCATCATTAAAAATAAAAGCCACTGTGACTGAATCCTCTCCCCGTGCCAGGCACTCTGTTAAACACTGTACATGTATCACAGAATATGATTCACAACAGCCCTGGGAGGCAGGTGCAATTTCCCCAAATTTTCAGAAGGTTAAATAACTGGCCCAAGATCAAACACCCAGCAGGTGGTGGAGCTGGGAATCAAATGCAGGCCTGTTTTATTCCAGAATCAGGGCTTTCAAATCCCTATTCTATAGTCTCAATTTCACTTTCAATGAATTTAAAATAAACAGAAAAGGACGGGAATGGCAGTGGTTTCTGGGCGGCAGGGTGAAAGATAATTTGTTTTTGTTTCTTCTTTGACTTTCCAAGTGTCCTACTTTGCTTTCCACCTATGCATTCCACAGGGAACATGGACATTTTTCATCATCAGAAGCCAAACCAGAAGAAACAAGCTTGACTTAAAATGTTTAATTTCTGTTATTTTATATTGTCAGTCCATGCACAGCAGAAGTTTGTGTCTTAAGTCACACAGATTTCATACATTGAAACATCATTGGTGTGTTTTAAAATACGGATAAGTGATTCTCCTGGCTGCAACTGTTGCCATTTTCATAGAATAAAGCAAATGGACCATAGTTAGGATGACGCTCCAGTGGGAAGGACAGATTTGGGGACCTTCTGAGCTCTAGGGTGTATGTGCCCAGCCTTGGCCATCTTCCTTAAGTTCTCTGAGCCTCAGTCTCTCACCAGGGAGTGCCTACCAGTACCTATAATGCCTGCTAAATGAGAACACTTGTACTTGTTCCACGCAGTGTTTACAGATGTTATTATTGTTATTGCCTTTATCACACTGAAGTGATCTGATCAGATGAGGCATTGCTCCCTGTATACCGAGAATTAAAGAGTATCCTACAATATCTGTCACAGGTTGATTTTTAACAAAAGGGCAGTTACTTTTCCCTTCTAAATATGTACTCAATTAGAGAACATATACTTAGCTCAAACTGAGCTTTTTTTTTTTTTTTTTTTTTTTTTGGACAGGCAGAGTTACAGTGAGAGAGTGAGAGAGTGAGAGAGAGAGAGAGAGAGAGAAAGGTCTTCCTCCGTTGGTTCACCCCCAAAATGGCCGCTATGGCTGGTGCACTGCACTGACCCAAAGCCAGGAGCCAGGTGCTTATCCTGGTCTCCCATGTGGGTGCAGGGGCCCAAGCACTTGGGCCATCCTCCACTGCCCTCCCGGGCCACAGCAGAGAGCTGGACTGGAAGAGGAGCAACCGGGACAGAACCGGTGCCCTGATTGGGACTAGAACCTGGAGTGCCGGCGCCACAGGCAGAGGATTAGCCCAGTGAGCCATGGCACTGGCCGAACTGAGCTTTTTAACAAATCATTCATGCCTTCTGATTCATTCACTCACCATGCACTGAACTTGTTATGCCTGGAATAATGCTAGGTTTGGAGGACATGGTAATAGATCAGATAGAACCATTACTTTTGAAATGCATTTAGCAGGTTCTATCATGCATGCTCAACAGTAGCATTCATATCTCCCCAGGAAGTGAGAATTGGTTCTTGTGAGGGCAAAGCACCTCAAACATGTGATGCGTATATAGCCTATTGAAGGCTTTGCATCTCTGGTATTAAAATTACAAACCACTGTTCATACGATCCAAAAAACTAGATGTATGCCAAATATTCAGTAACAGATAAATGCATAAAAAAGTCAATCCAAACCCTGCACCCATGTGGTAGACATGGATGAAGCTCCTGCCTCCTGGCTTTGACCTTGCCCAGCCCTGGCCATAGCTGCCATTTGGGGAGTGAAGCAGTGGATGGAAGACCTTCCTCCTCCCTTTCTCTCTCTCACACTGTAACTCTGACTTTGAAATAAATAAATAAATCTTTAAAAAAAAAAAAGAGCCCAGACCCAAAGTGCCAGTCTAGAAGACTACACACACACACACACACACACACACATATATATATATATATATATCACCCAGGTCCCTACATAAATAGCAAGCAAGAGACATCTATGACTGTACGAGGAACCCAGCCACATGGCAATACAAATGGAAGTCAAGGTAGAATGGATTTTTGAAGGCTGAGGGTCAAGCAGGAATTTTTACAAAAAGCAGTGTGTTCTGAAGGCTGGGAAAGACCTACATTGATAACGTCCATAGGTCTTTCCAGTTGCTAAGGTTCACAGCCTCTCCAGTCTACTGGTATCCTCATTCTTTATGGATGGCTAGGTCTGTAAGACTCATTTTCCTCAGTTGTTTAACAGCAGAACAATAGAAACATTGATTCAGGTTGCAGAACTGTTCTCCTCCCGGAGGCTCACTTTTCTTCCTTCACAGAAATGACATCTTGCATGGAGCTGTTCTCCCTACAATCCCCCCACCTCTCTTGTCTGATACAGTAGCTATTAGACAAACTGGCTATCTCAACTTAAATGCATTAAATGAGATAAAGTATAAACAACAACTGATGAACGGCTGCTGAACTAGACAGCAGAGGCACAGCACACCCCATCTGCCCAGGAAGGGCTATTGGATGGTGCTGCTCTGGAAAGTGCCTGGAATGAATTGAAGAGGCTAAGAGATGACCTGTAAGTGGCCTGATGCAAACCTCTTAAAGTGCACACAACTTAACCTAAGCCCAAGGGCTGTGTTTGGATACACATAAGGAAACATCTCATAGTACCCCTTAAACATGTACAATTTTTATGTATTTGTTAAAACCTTTAAAAATTAAGAACTATGTAAGCCATGCAGTCAACATGCAAACAACAAGAGTGTGTTGGCGTGGGAGTGACAGACTTTGTAGGCACTATTGATGGGTGATCATCAGCCTTGAATGACTGTTACTCTAGTAGGAGCTATGATCACACCCAGTTAATCCTCCAAGAGGTGGGACCCTATGGCTGATTCCCTTGGCCACTCTGAGGCAATAGCACATTCCTCCAGTGCAATTATCATTTCTCTCCCAGAGCTCCTGAGTAACCTCTGGCTCCTGGGGCAGCAGTATCACCTCTTTTTTCTGCCATCAGAAAGCACTCAGTTTATGAGCAGTGTACCAGGACCCTTTCCTCTGCTCCTCACACAGACCATGGGGACTGGCACTGAATTGTTCTTTCATTAAAAAAAAAAAAAAATCAGAGTCACAGATGATCCCACAGGGATCCTACCAGGTTATACTTGAGAGAAATTAAGATACACATCTGTGCAAACATTTAGACACAAATGATCTGAAATATCCTTGAGAGTGGAAACAAACCTAGATATGTATCCACTGATAAATGAGTAAATATAGTATTTCCACACAATGGACTATTATTCAGCCATAAAAAGGAGCAGTGGACTGACACAGGCTGCAATGAGGATGAACCTTAGAGATGTAATGGTGAGAGAAGTCCGACACAAGCAAGAAAAGACCAGCTGCTGTGTGATTCTATTTACATGAAATACACAGAGTAAGCAAATCCGCAGATACCAAAGGCAACTGAGAGGCTTCTAGGGACTGAGAGGAGGTGGGGGGGAATGGGAGTGACTAATATGGGCAAGGATTTGGGGATAGATGATGAAAATGTTATAAAACTGATCGTGGGGGTAGCTGCACCACTCTGTAAATACACCAAAACCATTAAAATGTTTACTTTACACAGGCTCATCGCATGACCTGTGAACTCTATATCCATAAAGTTATAATTTAGGAAAAAAAATCAAAGTCCATTGACTCGGGAGACAATTTTAGAAAACAGTGATGTTTCTGTTTCCTCCATTAGGATCCTTGACTTCCAGAAGAGGCACTAGGGAAGTGTTTAATGAATATGTTGTTGTTATTTTTTTAAAAGAGTTGGAAAGGAGGCCAGAGGAACATTCCAGAAGTGAAGCAGGAAGATGTAGAGAGTTTCTGGAATCATTCAGAGATGGGGAATAATATGAACAGCAGTTGGATTACAGCAGAATGTTCACAGAGAAATGAGAAGGAGGAGGTCAGACCCCAGAGAGTCTTGACTGTCAGGTGGAGAGATTTTTATCAAGTTAAAAATGTGAAAGTTTTTAACTTGGAAGTTTGGGGGAGAGAATGTTGTTTTAGAAACACAAATAAATAAATTAAATTAAAGAGGCAAAAGAAATTGGAGGGAAATGCATACACTTCTTTCTGGCTTCAGAAATCATTTAAGGTTGCTCTTAAAGATTGTTAAAACCCACAGGCTTTTAAAAGATTTCGGGCTAAGTAAGAGAAGAAGGCCAAACAAGAGAAGACACATACTGGGTAAGCAGACTGAGGATTTGCCCACTGTGCTGGCTAGTTGTGGGAAACCAAAGAGGCTACAGCCTGTTGAGGGTGTTCAGAATAAAATGATAAAACACTTGTGGGGAATGAGTAGGTTGAGAGGGAAAAAGTGAAGGGTGCGTAGTAGCAGATGGAAATAGAGATGAGAACAGGATTATCACTGCCACAGACATCAATGTCCATGACAGAAGCAGAGGCATTGCCGATAAAGATGTACATACGTGAACAGATGGATACAGAGAGAGGTAGATAACAGGTATCAGGTGGATATGTACTTACATAATAGGTAGAAAGATGGATGGATAGACAGAGTGGAAGAATGGGTCTCTCCATGAATCTCCAGGTTCAAGATGACTCCCTCCGTGCACTGTGAGACCTGGAATCCTTAAAACCCTTTGATCAAGGAATGATAAGAAAAACAACAAGGAACTTTATTAGGTAGGATAGATGAGACCTGGTATGGTGACCAGCGTATCGAGAATTCCAGTCACCTCACAACAAAGATGCATTTCTCATCCATGCTCTGTGTCCTGCGAGATCAATAGGAAGCATCCCTCTACAAATGTCTCAGAACCCAGACGCGTGGAGACCACACCCTTGTGTTGTCACCAGACCCACATGGCTTCCAGGTTCACAGCAGGAGAGGAGAAAGATTTCATCACTCGTCTCCATCTCTGATGTCTCTACTTGGGTGACCTACACAACGCCTGCTGGTAGCCCATTGGCTGTGACAGCTCATGTGGCCCCAACCTAACTTCAAGGGAGGCTGGGAAACACAGAAGAGCATGTGGACCCCTTGGTGATCACTGCTGTTGTTGCCAGTACCGCTGGTAGTAGTAGTGACGATTCACTGAGTGGTACTATGTGCCAGGTGCTGTGCTTCATACCTGCCATTTATTTAACCTTCCCTAAGATTGAAACATAAGGAACAATTCCTACTTAACTGCTAACTAGATTTAAACAATGCGCTCCCACATTAAAGGACTGAGCTGTGTTGAATCCCACGCTGTCCGTTGTCCGGCTTCCAAGACAATGCTCTTTCTGTTTTACAGTCTTTCCCCTCCCTCCCTGCAGTCCAATCTTGTGATGAGACAAAAAAGCTACAAATCTGTACAAGACCCCGAAGCCCAGCGCTCTGTCTCTTATCCCGGTCTCTTGGGAGGAAATAAATCACGCTGCCCCTGCTTGGAGTCCTCTCTTTCACCTGGACATCTAAGCTATTTTCAATAAGAGGGTACTCGGCTGCTTTGTTTTTACACTTGAGTAACATGCATTATTTAGTAGCAGAGTTTCAAAAACATTGAAATGACCCTTGTAAACACGGTTAAAACGTCTTCCTTTCAAAAGGCCCTGCTTCTCTTTGTAGCAGTGGGATTTCAGCACTCAGAAGTAGCTTTCTCTTTTTTCCTTTAGTGCCAAATAAATCTTAATTTTGTTTGGCATGCAGTAAATATTTAGTTTTACTCTCCTGGTGCTAAAAGACATTTATACAAGCTTCTGGGTTATTTGGAAATTGTCTTGATAACTGGCTATGTTTTCTCAAAGATTAAGAGGCTTCATGTCTGTCATTCTATTAATTTTTTTTGTTTTTAGTGAGTACATGAAAATTATTGGAATTCAGATTTTTTTACTGCAATATTTTGGATGTCTAGAATAAAGCAAAATTCAAGAGGAGACTGTGTAGCTGTTAGCTATGCTAAAATGACATCAGTGTCCTGCTCTTATTTACTCATTATCTGGGAAATAAAAACATACATTGTGAAACCAATGAGAAAGCAGGTGTGGTGTGCGGAGTGACCCTAAATTATTCATCCTTTTGTTTTTCTAAGAGTGCTTTGGGTGTGGGATAAGGGATGGAGGGGAGTGAGATGCATCTATCCTCCACTAGCTTCAAACACTCGCACAAAAGACGGCTGAACAGCAAACACACATAAACACAGCGAGGCTCATGCTGGTTTACCGAAGAAAACTTCTGGAAGAAGGTGGAAGCTCCAGCAATTGGATTACTGTTGACACAGGAAGAAGGAATATTAGATCAGGAAATGCTCATCAGGCGACCAGGATAATCATCCGGGCAGTGATATCAAAGGAAAAGGTACAGGTTGTTGATTGACTGATGCATTTTGCTCCTAGCCCTTCTATTCAACCGCTGTGCTCTTTGGGCGTGCCAGGAAACCTGGCTCAACTTGACTCCCTGCTCTGAACGATGAAGCATGATGATCAGCAGTGAGTCCTTTCCTCCTCCCCTCCCCTCCCTTGCTTCCTCTCTTAGTTCATTTTCCCGGCCTAGGTCAAGCAATGTCCTGGGTGCCAGGGATGTAGCAACGCTCAAAAAAAAAAAAAAAAAAAAAAAAAGAATTATCTGCCGTCACAGGAGTGAGCCAGTGATCACATCAATGAGAAGGAAGGAGAAAACTTCAGATCACAAGGGCTATGAAAAACTTAAAATAAGTTACTGAGCTACCCAGTGATGGAGAGGGAGGATAATGAGCAGGTGGCAGAAAGGCTGCCAGGAGGAGGTGACATTTCAGCCAGGATCTTGGGGGTGACAAGGCCAGCCTTGTGGAGACAGACACGAGCAATGCTGAAGCTCTTGGAACGGGGAATCAGTTGGTGGCATTCAGCTGTCCACATGCCAGGATTAACCTGAGTCCTTCCTACTCACGACCTGTGCAAAGGCGTCTTCGGCCCCTGCCACGGCCCGCTCCCCAGGGATGGGCATTTCACGGGCTCATGGCCCTGTTGGCTGTCGCAGCCCTAGGCCATCAGAGGAGGACAGGCATGCTGTCTGCTCCTCACTCACTGGGATGATGGCGAATCCTGGCAGCTCCCAGGACACAGCAGTCTCTGCCTCCCAGGCTGCTGTAGTCACTGTGTACCAAGGGCCCTAAATAAAGCAAAACACGGCCCTTTCAGGAGCAGGAATCTGGGCCATTTGAATCTGAGCCCCTGGGCTGCCCTCTACCTGGGGGGTACTTAGAGCCTGTTGGCTGGAACCGTGGTCGCTGACAGTGCAACTCTTAAGTTCTCCAAATCCTGCTGCCATTCACCGATATACAGGTGCCCCTGACCCAGTTAATCCAGGTCTCTGGGTCTGTCTCCTCCTATGATCAGAGTAGAGTAGCTATGATCACTATTCCATAGGAGATGCCTTCCACATTCACTAGCACAGGGAACAGAACTTGCTGGGAAAATAGCAAGAATTCAATAAACATAAAGATGGTGTTACCAACGTATTGATTGTAAAAATCATCTGTTTATTAAATCTTTCTTTCCTTCATTTCTTCCTGCTGTCTTACCTCCTTCCTTCGTAACTACCAGCTATGTATTTTGCTGTACCTTTTGCCACATATTACACAATTCTCCTTACATGGAAATAGCAATAAAGGCAAATTCATAGACAAAGAAAGCAGGTTAACAGTTGCCGGGAACTGCAGAAGGGGAGAACAGGGAGTGAGTGCTTAACGGGTGCGGGGCTCCCTGCTGGGAGAGGAAGATGGCAATGACAGTTGTGGAGCCTCTCAATGCACTAAATGCGTGGGGTAAAACATGGTAGGTTTTACATGGTCTATGCTTTGCCACATACAAATAGAAAGTTCTGAGACATGCTGAGGACATGAATGGGGACCCAGTGTAGCCTTGTGTATGAAGGAGCAATCTTTGAGCAAGAATGCTTGCATCAGTAGCTGCTAACTGTGAACTTGTTGACGTGTCTTGCAGTAAGCACACTGGTACTTTGTGGACATGGCTGACAACGGAGAAGCATGGTTCTGGGCAGAAGGAATACAACACACCAAGACCCCAGAGCCTGACCTCCTTGGTCGGTCATGTGTTCTCCATTAATCCTACCTATAAGCCAGTAATCTCTGTGATGTTACTGCTTAAAGGTACATCACCCACTCCACTCCTCCAATGATTATCACACAGGCAACAGAACCGAAACTGGGGGCACAGGAATAAGCACTTAGTGAGTGTTAAAATATACTGTATTCATGTTTCAAGTTAATATCCCAAAAAGACACTTCAAGGTTATTATCTCAAACTTCCTTCAATTAATTAATGCTATTTTTGGTTATTTCGTCATGAAATACTTCAAACATAACAAACAGCACAGAACATCATACAGCAATTATCCACATACTGACACCCAGCTCTAATGAACACTTGCAATGCCAGTTTAGAAATAAAAGAGAAAGAACACAGATTCACTGATTCCACAGTGATGGGGTGGGGAAGAGGACCTGGTAATCTAAGCCTAGTCTTCTAAATCAAAATATTAGCCTCCCTGTCTTGCATAAACTGTGACATGTAAGCTGGAATGGCCATCAAAAGTCAGTATCCTGGTCTGAGAAAAGGAAGTACGATTTTCTCGCTTATTAATCTCCCAGAGTAGTTAGTGCGTGTGTGTGTGTGTGCATGTGTGTACGCCCACATGCACATATATGTGTAAGGGTGCAGAAATCCAGAGGTGTCTGTATGAAAAGTGCAAAGCGCTTTGCAAAGGGCCACTGGTGTCTATAAGGTATTAAATATCCTCCCCGCTCCTGCCAATCCACCATCAGAAAGCAAGTCTAATAGCACATTTGGTGCAGTGTTGCTGTGCAGATAAATATTTACTAAATACGCTGATGGCAGTGATGCTAATTTGCTTTGTGGAGTCCCGGTGAGCTCTTCGGAGGACAATCCCAGTGTGAGGAGGGCAGTCCAATGATGCCATAACCCCATCCCTAAATTTCCTGAAAACCTAAAATGGATGGTGGCGTGTGCCCCCGAATCCTGAACCATGTCCCAACCAGTCTTGTTACACGTTTCCATTTCACTAATGATTTGTGCCCTAATGGATGCCCTCCATTGCCCCAAAACATGTGATTGCTTAATTGCCATGGCAATCCTGTTATATGACCATTATGCAAGGTTTAGTGGGGAAAGCTCAGAACATGTTATTACTGTTGAAAGGGACAATTTACTGGATTTCACTAAATGGCACCACTTCCCCAAAATGCATCAAAATTGCTTAATTATGCACATTTCCCTTTAATGTCCTGCTCAGAGAATGATGGGGAAGCTGCCGCTGATGATCTGAGCTGTTCTGAGCAACACAGACTCGGGAAACCTGTGGGGTGCTGAGTTTTGTCTGTCTCCATGCCACTGAGTGTCTCCAGGGTGGATTCACCAGAGTCCCAGTGGTGTTGCTCTGTGGGGTGTTTGTTGAAGATACCATGTTGGTAGAAGGCTCTCTGTCCATATATTGATTTTGGGTGAGGCTTTCATCAGGAAACTGTAGATCAAAGTAGTGTTGAGTTCTGAAGCGCTTTCTATATTGTAGAGGCAATGTGAGGAAAGAGAACCATAGCCCAGACTCTGAAACTGGAAATTAAACTATCAAACCAGTCGTGGGCAAACACAAGTCGCTGGTCTGAAGGGAATGAAGATCAGTAAAAACAGATCAGATCAAATCCAGACAGAATCCGGGAAGACCAGTGCCGAGCTCCGTGGATCAGAACATAATCTTTACACAGGAAGAACAGTGCACACGTATCTTTTTTTGCATACAGTGTGCCTTCAGAGCTACTCAGAAATGACTATTTATCCACCTATATGTTTTCCTGTTTCCCCAACACTATCAGCGGGAGCAGTCATTAAAATGAACTGCTTTTGAAGAGCCACAGTGAGTTAAAAAATGAAAAGAAAAATGTGGTCTTGGCTCCCACTTTCTCCTTTCTCAATGAACTACTGTTGCCATGTTGTTCAGATTCTGGTGGACTGGTCTGCCTTAAGTGGCCACAAAGCACAGTTAAAAAGCATTTGCATGAAATAAGATTAACCATTTACACGTGAAAAACAAATGTGGCTAGCATCAGGGCCCAGGACAAGGGCAATGAGGTCTCCAAGCAGAGTGAGAAGGATTTGTACAAGCCTTTGATTCTCTATGATTTTTCTGAAAGCACAAAGAGGCTTCATATTTAATTTATGGTGTTATATAAGCTGCTGCTGGTGTGTGTGTGTGTTTGTGTGTGTGTTTGTGTGCGCGTGCCATGGGTGTGTGAGTTTCCCAGCAGAATCCTGACTGTGGTAGTTTAGATTCTGCATTACAGTGGCAATCACTATTCTAGGATCTGAATGCTCACACTAGAGGACTAAATCCAGGAGAGCAAAAGTATAGCAGCAATTTTGCAGTGCTGGTGGCATTTCCCTTGCCTATAAAACCAATTTGAGCTGCACAAAACCCTCAGCACATTGCATTTGGGAAATGCAGTGGCTGCACATTAAGCTGTTATGAATAACTGCTGTTGGAATGGAATGAAATGGAAACAAATCTGCATTTTATTTGCACTCTCTCTGCAATCCCACGCCATCAAGGCTGCAGTTGTTTTGTGCAAAGCACCACTGCTGGAAGGGTGAGTTTTGCTGGAGAGCATCACCATACTTTGATTTTTAGCCATGCAATCATTGGAAACTCTGGCTGTTCTTCCCTGACACTGGCCACTGAACATTATAATATAGATGGTTTGCTTCTATGGGAGAAAATATAATCCAAGTCAAGTCTAATTTGACTCAGGCACATATCTAACTCTCCCCTTCTAATTCAGAGGCAATGAACCCAGGGTAAGAGCTGTCAGGCTGGCCTCTGGGACTGTGAATATTCCTTTGCTTAAGGAGCTGTGAGAGTTACATTGGCTGATTTTTGGCATTCAGCTTGTGACTTCTCAGCAATGCACCTAAATTGATGGTGGGCCCTTCGACATTATCACTGTTCACAGTATGAACTTGGATTTAGGATTTGAATGATCCTAAATATTTGCCCAATGATAGGGGAATGATTAAGAAAATTCAAATATAGCCAAAACTATTTAAGCAGCATTTAAAAAGATGGTCATAAGACCATACAATAAAAGTGAAAAAGAAAGCCAAACGCAGCTCTCTGTGTGTGAAGATATTAAGGTAATATCGCTTTGTACTTTTTCTTGCTGTCTGGTCGCCTGATTTTCTGTAATGTAGCATATCAGGAAGAATGCACTTTTACTTTCTTATTAGACACTCGTAGAAACTGTGGTTCTTGGCCCTTCTGCATGTAGTTACGTTCTTGTGACTTGTTTTGGTCACAGGAATATGAGAAAAAAGGGCTAAGTGGATTCAGGGCCTATCTCCTAGGACATCTGATGTGAACAGCTGAGTCCTCCCTCTCCCTTCCATGTGGCTGGAAGCAAAGGATTCCCAGGGGATGCAGTCACAGCCTGGAAGAGAGCCCAGGTCCAGGCATGGCTGCATGGGGCCAGCTGCTCAGGAAGACGCCCCTTTCACTTCTGATTCACAGGAAAGAAAAAGGAATGCTACCCTGAGCTACTGAGATTTGGGGTGTGGAGATTATAGACGTCGTCAGTGCTCACCTACTTTGACGAACACGTGTAGTTATTCCTTTAAAAATGAGGGGTAGTGACATGTCATAGAACATATCAGGAAAGATCAATGGTGAAGCAGAAGAAAAGTCCTCTGCCGAAAAAGTGGCTGATGCTGATAACAACAGGTGTAGCCCCCACCATTTGTGGAAACATGGTGCTGTTATAGGCACTTGGAATATAATCTGATGGAATCATACTGGCAGCCCTGCAAAAAGACCTTATTATCCCATTCTAATGACAAAGAAACTCAAGGTTAAAGTCACAGAAACTTAGGAGACATCTTTAAACTTGAACTTCTACCACTGCTGAAATGCACGCAGACTACCCAGCTGAGGAGCGCAACTCCTATCCAATGTAGGTTTGAAAAAACAAAAAGCATAATCAATGAATTGTCATGTGTTGGGCTTTCTGTGTCCTAGACAGTATGCAAGATGGTGACCAAAAATAATCCATGGCACTTAAATATTTCAAGAGTTATGCTGGGGTGGGACTTTGGTGTCGTGGTTAAGACGACACTCAGGAGGCCTGCATTCCATATCAGAGTACCTGGCTCAACCAGGAACTTGAACTTGGACCAGGAACAGCTCCTCGGTTCCTGATCCCTCTTCCTGCTAAAGTGCTCCCTGGGAGGCACCTGATGATGTCTCAAGTACTAGGATCCGTCCTCGTGGGAGACCAATATAGAGTTCCAAGATCCTGGCTTCTGCCCAGGCCAATCTGGATGCTGCAGATATTTGGGGAGTAAGCCAGTGGATGGAAGATCTATCTTTCTGTCTTTTAGATAAAATGAAAATAAGTGAATAAATAATGTTTTTAAAAGTGCACTGGTTAAGAGCTCTAGGAAGTGATGGCAGGTTGGAAGCACACATCCTATCTCCCTGTTTCCCCAATATTTTTTTTTTACCTATACTTGGCCATTCTTTAGTTCTCTTTAAAAGCTGTTAATTGTGTGCACCATAACCCAGAACATTCACTGGATGTTAGGTCAGTTTCCTGGGTCTTAAGGAATTCAGGGGACATAAACAGCAAGAAAGGGCCTCAGTTTGTATGCCAGCTCAGCTGGAGTAACTGGGTGAGCTTGGTCTTTCAGTCCCCATCTATAAGACAGGGAAGATGATAGTAATAAAACTGACTTCCTAGCATGATTGTGAAGCTCACAGAACTGTGGCTGCACGCCTGAAGTGTGTGTGCACACATGTGTGTGTCTGCACTTGGTGGACACTGAGAACAGTGGGCACAGATGAGCTCTTCACACATTCCCACCCTTTCCTGAACCCACAGATGAGGTGACCTGCCAAGGGCATTCTCTGTGACTGACCCCACGTTCTCTCCCTTTTTCCTGGGGCATGTCGCTTTCCAGACATCAAATGGCAGTCACCATTTAGACCTCTGAACCCACTGCAGTCTTTGGGGTTGCAACGCAGGGCTTTCACAGCACAGGTTTAAATATCACCCAAGTAATTCTCTTTGCCCCATTTGTAGAAGGCAGCTAGCAAAGACGGTCCCCAATTATATTCACCTCCAAATGCCCATGACCTTGCACAATCCCTTCTCACATCTCTGACACTACCCAACTCGTGAGTGTGGGCCAGACCAAAGTACTGGAGTCTAACACACAGAATAAAACAAAATGATGGATGTTGCTTCCAAGACTGGCTGACAAAAGCGTGTAATATCTCTCTCTCTCTCTCTCTCTCTCTCTCTCTCTCTCTCTCTCTCTTTCTCCCCTCTCTCTCCCCTCTCTCCTCTCTCTCTGCAAATTGTCATGTTATGAGCCACCTATGGAAACCTCACATGGCAAGAAGCACTGACAGCCTGAAAGGAATTGAATCCAGCCACAAACTCCAACTACGTGAGTGATCAAGTGATGCTGGATGTGGAAACTTGAGATGGGACCCTGACTTGAAGAACAGAGTAGAAGGAACCTGTTTAGCTAACTCTGGTCCACAGAAACTGTGCACAAATAAGAACGTGCTGTTTTGAGCTTCTAGGTTTTGGAATAACAGGTTATGCAGCAATAAATAACTAATGCACCTTTCTATAATGATTAGAGAATGCTCAAAGATTCAGAGAGATGATAAGGTTTAACTGACATGGCAGCCTGAGAAATTTTTGAGTCTTTACTATAACAACATCACAATAGAAACAAAACCTTGCCTATGGTAAGCTGTAACTGCACTTGGTATTATCAAATTCCTAGACACATACAAGATCCCTTTTGTCCCTAGCAATTAGTAAGGACAGGACAAGGAGATGTGAAAATCGCTGAAATCCAACCTAAGTCAAGTGCAATGTACACTATAAATGTGTGCTTTGCATTTTTATCATGTTTTTATGACCTATCTTTTCCTTTCATGAGAATACCCAGTTTTCGTTAGTGTTTTACTATATGCTAGCTTATTCATTATCTGGTTTAATTTTTCTTTTGAAAAACCCAGTGGAGTATCATTATTTATCTCATTTTAGATGAGAGTATTGGAGCTCGGGAAGAGAAGTCACTTGGCACTCAGCTGGCAACTGGTGGTGTTTGGATCGGACCCCAGGAATGCCGGGTTTCAAAGCTGATTCTCTTTCCGCTACTCCAAGCGATCCTGAGGGCAGAAAACGTGTCTTCATTTATCTCTGCCTTTCCAACAGCATTCGGTCTATTTCCTGACACACGGTGGGCCCAGACATTAATAAAATATTTAACAAAGGTTAGCAAAAAAGAATCCCCAAAGTCTAATGTTGCATTGCTATAACTAGGTCAATTTACTTCTGTGGGAATGTGGGAACATTTTCATCTCTGACTCAAGGCGCGGAGGCAGAGTTTCTGTCTGCAAGTCCTGTCCCCACATTTGGTTCATTTTCGAGTAGAACCTACTGGGTCCTGCTGACCATCTCTCCTCTCCTGTGTTTCAGGGTCTACATCCTGAAGGGAGGTCTTCAAAGGAAACACAAAAGGCAAAGTCACAATTCCTGGCCACCCTCTCTTCAACTGCAGATTGAAGTCCACCTCCTGAAATTCATTAATTTATTCCCATGTCCACTCACCCGTGAATTCATTCATGCATTTTTTCCTACAGAGGTTTTTTTCTTTTTAATTTGCTTGAACTCATCTCAGTACATAGGTTTAACAAAGGAACACAATACATTTTTTAATTATGACAAGCACAGCTCTGCTGAATACATTTTACTGTTTTATATTTTCCTTAAAACAAAGTAATATTGCTAATTATTAAATATAAGATCTAAACATTAAAAGAAAATCTCATCTGTAATTCCACACTTAAAGATCAATAATAATTAATTAACATTTGGTTGCATTTCCTCCAGAGTTTTCTATGCATTCTTTGCAAATATGATTTACTGTACATACTAATTTGTATCTTTTTCTTTGCTTCATATGCACTCTTCATATTTTAAATTTTATTATTCTTCTCCAATGTCTTTCTTTGTCTGCAATGTTCTACCTCATATTCAGTGGCTTTATGGTACTTTATTTGGCTATGGCTTTGAGATATTATTCCTAATGGTATTATTGTTATCATAAAATAAAGTAAAATAAAATAATGAGAAGCTGATATTGGTAAAGGTGTGGGGAAATAAATTGCCCCCAAATTTTCACCAGGTAGACTTTTTTGCATTAGTTTTCCAAATTACTTTTGGGTAGCTTGACACATCTTTAATTTAAGCCCTAATTATTGTACATAATGCAGCTCACACCTGTGGTGATAATGCTTTTATTAGCATTCAAACTAAAGACATCAAAGAATCATATCAGGATAAAATGTCTATTTCTAATTTAATAGAATTGCAATTAAAGCAAATTTGATTTGAATGAAATTCCATCATAACTGAATTTTTTTCTGCACAGTGAGTGAAAATTATTCTCCCCTAAATTGAAGATTAATAACATGCTTTTAATGTTAAATGTAGCAATTCAAGCATTAGGTTGCAATTCAAGTTCAACATCACTGAACATTTTATAAACTTCACATTTTAACATCTCTGAGAAGTGCTCCGAGGTAAATGCATTAGCGTTAAATGCATTAATGTTATTTTTCTTTATAAATGAGCTTATAACAGTGTTGTTACCTTCATTTGAATATTTTAATGAAGGGATAATACAGGGAGAGTGCTCCATTTTCACAAGGTAATTGTTTCTTCCCTGAGTGGCTAAACTTGGGTAGAAAGTGGAATTTATCTCATTGAAATTCAATTATGACTGCATTGCTGTCTCTCATTACCTGGAAACTGGGGCTTTTTGTTCCTGATCATCCCGGTAGCATCTGCCTGCTGCCGCCCCACAATGTAATCCATTCTCTGGCCACAGTAGAAGTCCACGGAACCTTGCTCTAGGACCCACCGGCTCAGCTCTTAGAATTGGGCCAAACAGAGAATTTTGATTTAGACAAGTTTTCACACCAGGTTGGTCATATATAACCCAAATTTTTGGTATAACTTAAAATGAGAACAACGTATGCAATAGCTTTCAATTTGCCCAAAGCTGGATTCGCACCTGTGGTATAGCTGCATTGCAAATATGGTCCCAATGTTTTCCCTGTTGCTGAATTCACTCCATTTACCATTTACACATCACATTCTCCCACCAAGAGATGGTATCTGTTCTCCACTCCTTGAAGCCGGGTTGACCTTGTGATTGGTCTTAGCCAGTCACTATAGCAATTTGCTGTGCATGAGTTAATTCTTGCTCTTAGACTCTGAGACCAAGTCCAAGTTGGTCTATTGGACAGCAAGGCCTTGTGCAGGAAAACTTGAGCGCTCTACTCAACACCTAGTTGACCCTCACAAACACAGCCAACCCAGGCTACTGTAGCTGATAACCCAAACATGAGAGAGCCCAGCTGAACCCAGCTTAATTTGACCCATTCTACGAGTTATATCAATGACTGTTATTTAGGGCCACAAATGTCAGGTTATTTATTACTTGCAGTCAAATGACTATTAGGGTATCTTACCTCTGACAAAGTTACCTCTGGATTGAGTTCCTGACTCCTGGCTTCATTCTGGCCCAGCCCTGCCAGCCCTGGCTACTACAAGGCAATTGAGGAGTAAACTAGTGGTTAAGATCTCTCTCTCTCTCTCTCTCTCTCTCTCTCTCTCTCTCTCTCTCTCTCTCTCTCTCCATCCCTCCCTCCCTCCCTCCCTCCCCCCTCCCTCCTTCCTTCCTTCCTTCCTTCCTTCCTTCCTTCCTTCCTTCCTTCCTTCCCTCCCTCCCTCCCTCCCTCCTTCCTTCCTTCCTTCCCTCCTTCCCTCCTTCCCCTCCCTCCCTCTCTCTCTCCCTCTCCTTCTCCCCTTCCCCTATGTATTTCTACCTTTCAAATATTACAAAAGTAATAATATGAGTATTTTCTAAAAGACTTACAGAACAGGGCTGGTGCTGTGGCGCAGCAGGTTAAAGCCCTGGCCTGAAGTGCCAGCATCCCATATGGGTGCTGGTTCAAGACCCAGCTGCTCCACTTCTGATCCGGCTCTCTGCTATGGCCTGGGAAAGCAGTAAAAGATGGCCCAAGTCCTTGGGCCCCTGTACCCATGTTGGAAACCAGGAAGAGGCTCCTGAATCCTAGTTACAGATCGGCGCAGCTCTGGCCTTGCAGCCAACTGGGGAGTAAACCATTGGATGGAAGACTTTTCTCTGTGTCTCTGTGTCTCTGTCTCTCTGTCTGTCTCTCTCTCTGCCTCTTCTCCCGCTGTGTAACTCTGACTTTCAAATAAATAATCTTTAAAAAAAAAAAGACTCACAGAACATTTCAGAGATAGACACAAAGACACTAGTGTAATGAGCCTGATGTAGCACTCGCTGAGAGTCGGCAATCTCACTACATACTTAATCTTGCTCTTGACCCTCACCACTCCAACTGTTCAGCTTTTATTGTAGTTGCCAGGTGCCATCTAACTTAACCTGGAAACATGTCAGCCTGCGTCAAACACATACTCTCCCTAAAAATAATGAACTCTACCCCATTTACACGCCTCTAAATTAACCAAAATTCCTCACATCAACAAACATTCCTTTTTACCTCCTAAAACCTTCTCTCTTTAATTTCAATAAACAGATCACTTGTCATTTTTAATTTCTCACAATCTTGACCTTGGTAATAATACCCATTTAGGGTATCTTCTAACCTATTCCTCCACTTCCTGTATTTCCTATATTAATATCTCTATTTAGTAGTTCGGTGGTATTAAGTTCAATTGTTTTGGGAAGAAGGGTTCCAGAGCACTTTGCTGGTAGCAATTTATATTTATATTTAAGGCACATGATATCTGATTATGTTTTATTTTTGGGTGATGATCAGCCATTCATGATTATTGGCTGGATCCACTAATTAATTAGAATTTTAAAATGGTAATAGTTAATTTTAGTATTTCTTGGCCAGTGCCATGGCTCACTTGGCTAATCCTCCGCCTGCAGCACCGGCACCCCGGGTTCTAGTTCTGGTTGCTCCTCTTCCAGTCCAGCTCTCTGCTGTGGCCCGGGAGGGCAGCGGAGGATGGCCCTAGTGCTTGGGTCCCTGCACCTGCATGGGAGACCAGGAGGAAGCATCCGGCTCCTGGCTTCGGATCGGTGCAGCGCCGGCCGTGGTGGCCATTAGGGGAGTGAACCAACGGAAGGAAGACCTTTCTCTCTGTCTCTCTCTCTCTCTCTCTCTGTCTATAACTCTACCTGTCAAATAAAAAAAATAGTATTTCTTCTCCGTTAACTGAGATACTCTGCAATGAATCTTCCTTTCATGACTATTTAGTTATCCTGAGATAAAATGACCTGGTGTTACCTTATCCTTACATCCACTTTTTTTTATATTTAGCAGTATATTCTAGAGATAAGGGCATGATAGAATAGACATTTATCTTTATTTCTATACCTGCATAGAACTCTGTTGTGTTCATTTACATGGACAAGTCAATTTCTTATTGATGAACATGTAGGCTGTTTGCTTCCAGTCTATGGATACTGCAAATAATGTTGTCATGGACAGCTGTGGGCATAGTCGTTTGCTTGTTCGCTTTAATCTGCTTGTTTTCCATAGTTCCATTTTATAGCCTGAAGCTATCAGAGCCACGCTGGGGACTGAAGCGCATTGTGGGGATCAGTCCAGTTATGTGTGTTTTCACGGCAAAGGCAGGGCTGGCCTGATGTTTGCAGAGACCGCAGTGCCAGCCTGGCTGGACATCTGCCCCTTCACTGCGATTTTAAGAGCCCAGAGAGCAAGAGGCAAAAGTGAGACATGTTGCGAGTAAGTGAACCCCTTATAATCCAGCTTCTCCCCTCTGGTTCTGTTCCTTTCTGTTCAACCTGAAATACAGGCTTTGCTTCTTCATTCAGAAGAGTCCACGAATGACAGCCAATGGCTAGTGCTGTGGCTACTGAAAGCGTACAGGAGACAAGGAAGTCACATAATGTCATGGCTCATGGCGGATGACTCCATCTCACCGGGACAGACACATGTGGGGATGTGTGAAGGTTTTGCAACGTATCACTCACACATGCACGAACCTCCTCTGCAGGATTTTTCAATGGTCGGAAACTCTGGGATCTAAGGATTGGAAGAAATGTAGAGACCTAGCAGTTCTGCTCAGCCCCTCCCCTGGTGTATTTATTCTCAAACACATGGATCTGCTGAATAAATATCTCGAGTGAAAGAGCACTGCCTATGAGAAATCAAAATGAAGATCTCGTTCTTTCTGGAGACAGTCTCATAGCCAAGACTGTCCATTTCATGAGTTTCTCTCTGCCTCTGTAGCAGCCTTCTCTTCGAGGTTTATCTTAGTCATTGAGGGTCTGGCCATTTAATAACCAAAATGACCTTATTGGAAGAGTCCCAGCAATGCCTCCCAGACTGTCCTGTGTGTTAGGTTCTACCATGTCAGCGTTAGGCTGGGAGCCAGGGAGAATAATGAGAAATATGTCTCTTTGTGAGCATAGAAGACTCTCCTAACAAAAGAGAGAGGCAGAAGTTCAAGCAGATCCAAAAACATTGAAGGAATTTGGTAAGTGTGAGATTATAGCTGTTAAATCAAATTACACATGGAATTAATTCACAGTCTTGGCAGCCAATTGCTTCCATGAGTGTGTGCGGCTTTCTGCGGCACTCTGTGATACCACTTCACCTGACAGGACGAGAGCTACCCATTACTGATTCTCCTTTAGGTCAGGAGTTTGAGATGACAACCATTTAAGCAAGTCTGCAAGGATGTTCAAAGTGGTTCCATTTTACAACTGAGAGGGATGAAAAATCTGCCTGAATTTCAAGACAGAAACTAAGGCTTGTTGCCTCTGACGTCAAACTCTATTTTCGTCACCGTTCTAGGACTCCCTAGTAGCTTGCACTGTGGATTTGAACTGTACCCATCCCTCTGCCACCACCACACATGTACCATGTTGGTGTCAAAGGAATTAGATTTGTAGCCTTAACCTAGGTGACAGGCTTCCTTAAAACAGGGCTGGGTCTCTCAGTAGGCTGTCAGTGGATAACAAGAACGCAGGAAATCCAGGCCCACTATCCACTCATTATAGCATTCTTATGCAAAATAATTGTTCTTAAGGAAATGTCTACTCATGTTTTGATTTTTTATTTTCTCCTTTAACATCATAATGTGTTATTTAGAGCCAAGTTCAGATCAATATGGCATCAGTATCCCGTAAATATCTTGGCAACTGAATTTCTTTGTTGTCAGATGACTTGGCATTTAACGTGATCCCACCGTGATTGGGGGGTGCACCAAAGACTTGGGTCCCTCAGTCATGTCCTTCCCATCTTTCCTAATGATGCTTAGCAGAGACTGGGCTGTAGCTGCTTTCTCTGAATGCCCTTCCAACAATGCTGTATTTGTGGTTTTTCTCATTTTGCACAATGAGACATAAACACAGAAAAGTCCACTCTACTGGAGTTTCCTTTCTCTGACTTTTTTTCCAGTTTATTTAGTCAATGGCACTTGCCCAGCCCGAATCATGGCTCACAGAGAGTGTGACAGTGATTTCAGTCCCTGTTTGGTCTTAGCCACCTGCTTTTTCTTCTTGAATCTGACTTTCTCTAATTCCCTTTTCTCACCCGATAGCCTTCTCAAAGTTCCTTTTATGATATTCTAAAAGCCATATGGAAACACAAAAGATGCAGAATAGTCCAAGCCATTTTAAACAACAAAAACAAAGTCAAGACATCACAATACCAGATTTCAAGACGCACTCCAGGGCTATTTTAACCAAAATATGGTTCTGACACAAAAATAGACATGTAGATCAATGGAATAGAATAGAAACCCTGGAAACAAAGCCACACAGCTGCATCCAACAAACCTTTGACAGATATGCCAAGACATTCCCTGGAGAAAGGACACTCTTTTCAACACATGGTATTGGGAATATTGGATTTCCACAGGTAGAAATTGCAAACAAGATCCCTACTTTACACCCTATAGAAAAAATCAACTTAAAATCAACCACGGATCTAAATGTGAGACCTGAAACTATCAAACTACTAGAGGAAAATACAGGGGAAACATGGCAAGACATTGGCCTCAGCAAAGATTTTTTAGGTAAGATCCCAAAAGCACAGGCAATAAAAGCAAAAACACATGAATGGGATTATAGCAAGCCAAGAAGTTTCTGCATAGCAGTGCCAGCAGCAAAGTGAAGAGAACCATCAGACTGGAGGAAAATGTTTTCAGACTTTGTATCTGATAAGAGATTAATGTCCATATATATAAGGAGCTCAAGAAACTCAACAACAACAAAACAATACAGTAAAGGAATGGGCAAAGGATATACGAATCAACAATCTTTCAAAGGAAGAGAATAAATGCCCCCAAAACATAAAAATGCTCAGGATCATTAGCCATCAGGGAAAAATGAAAACCACAATAAGGTATCATCTCAATGCAGTTACAAGAGCTATTATCCAGAAATTTTAAAACAACAAATGCTGATTAGGTTGTGAAGAAAAGGGTGTCCTAATAACTTTGGTAGGAATGCAAATTACACAACTGTTATGGAAAATAGTATGGAGAGTACTCAAAAAACTAAAAAATGGATATGACCCAGCTATGCCACTTCTGGGGATATATATCCAAAGGAAATGAACTCAGTGTATGCCTGCTCATGTTTCTAGCAGCCTAATTCATAATAGCAAAAATATGAAATCATCATAGATGTCTGTCAATTGATGACTGGATGAAGTGAGTGAGTGTGTGAGTGTGAGTGTGTGTGTGAGTGTGTGTGAGTGTGAGAGTGTGTGTGAGTGTGTGTGTGAGTGTGTGAGTGTGAGTGTGTGTGTGTGTGAGTGAGTGTGAGTGTGTGTGTGTGTGTGTGAATGTGAGTGATGGAGTATTACTCAGCCATAAAAATGAATGGAATTCTGACATTTCCAACAAAATGTATGGAACAAGCGATTACTATGTCTAGTGAAATAACCCAGACCCAAGAAGACAACAGATATCAGATATTTTCTCTTATATGTGGAAGTTAATATCTATACAGAGAAAATAAAAATTATGCAGATGTCATTTTTTTTGTTACATCACTTGTTGTGGATATTGTCTTCACTGAATTATATCACATACTGGACAATATATCCTTCTTTCCTAAGAAAATACATATGGAAAATATTAGTTTTCTGCTTTTTACAAATTGAAATGGAATTTTTTAAATAAATTTTTTCTTTATTATTATTTACTTGAGTGAGAAATGGAAAAGATAGAAGAAAGGAGAGGGGAGGAGAAGGGAGGGGAAGGGAGGGGAGAAGAGAGAGGAGAGAAAAAAAAGAGAAAGAGAGAGATCTTTTCTGCTGATTCGCTTATAGAATCCCAAGGAGCCAAGAACTCAATCCAGGTCTCCCACACGAGTGGAAGGGACCCATTTCTCGAGCTGTCACCCGGTGCCTCCCAGGAGGCACTGCAGCAGGAATCGGGAGTGGAGCTAGGTCTCAAACCCAGCTCCCGTGCTACAGCACGTGAGTGTCCCAAGTGGTGGCTTAATGGCTGTGCCAGGTACCTTCTACTTTGAAAATACTTTAAAACAAACCTGCATATAACAGAGACTATTTAGGGGCAATTGGATCACCAATTATTTTTACTATTTTTTATACTATGGCCTTTATCTTTATAAATTTTAAATTTGTTATAGGGATGCGCCATTGAAATTGAATTGAGGATTTATTCCTTAACCATCAACTCAGCCTTTGTCAGGTATCAGCCCAATTCTGGGATTAGCCAGTGAAAACTGAAGGATCTTGAGATGAAAAAAAGAGCTTCCCATCCTTAGGCTTTCATTATCACATATTCAAAAATGGGATTTGGCTGTAACAGAGCTACACACTCTCCCTGGTTCTCTGCTGGAGTGATCCTCATGTCTGGGACAACGAATAAAATTGCACTTTCAGTGGTCATGAGAGAGGTCAGCCTCATGTTAAGAATCCTGTACTGGCAGATCTGCTTCCTTCCATCCTACAAGTCTGTGAGTGCATTGATTTGGAAGGAGAGTGGAGCCAGGCAAGAGCATAGCATGTAAACCTACCCGAGAGTCAACTAGATGAAGAGCAGTAACTCAGCCAACCACGAAATGTGTTGTTTTTCAAATAGGGTTAGCTCTGCCTCTCAGTGTGGCATCTTCACTTACAGAAACCGTTTGCATACTATGGACAGAGTGAGCCCTCACCCCCACCTACCATATAGCCAAGAGACACCTCTTCAACAAGGATGTTGCTTCAGAATTAATATTGCAGTGTTCTTCAGTATCTACTACATCCGCTGACATCCCTGCGTTCAATTGTTTTCATACACCGACTAGGGAAAGTGACAACACCTTCAGCATAATGTTATTAATAGGCTTATATATATTACTATATGCAATCCTACATATTTTAGCTATTGTTACTATTAGGTTTTGCAAAGGGATTTCATATGAGAAACATGACAAACTCAAAATGACCTCACCCCAAACCCCTTATTCTTTTCATGTCACTCAAATGCAAAAACATTTAGAACACATGGGTTTCCTTCTACCCTTTTCTATCCCCACTGTGAGGGCTCTGTGTTGTGGAAGAATGAAGTTTAACGGCTGGGTTGATCTTCCTATGTGTCAGCTGGTAAATGGACAGAGGGCTCCAGCGGAGACATAGTGTTTTCAGCACCCAGAGACAGACTAGTCTTATTTAATCAGATTTATTGATCATTGAGTTAAGATTAAAGAGTCAATGGATGGTAAAATGTTTTATTCTGTTCTGCCAAAGACCTGAAACACCTTTCTGCCCTCACCACCACACAAAACGCTGGCATAGGTTGGAGGTACGTCCAGGGGGTATCTTGCGTTCCTTGCAGCATCTTCTCCATCCCTACACTCCCAGGAAGTTCTCACATACATCAAACCTTACGGCAGGCCATTGATTGCTCTATGTAAAGAAATTCAGTAAGAGAGGATTTTGGGATCATCTTAATCTACCCTGTTTTATTATCTATCAAGTCCACCAATACTTCAATCTCTCTTCTTTCATAAATCAATTTTTCCATATCAGCAAAAAATGAAAGTGTCTGTCACCGTCTTTTAATTCCTCAAACATTGACTGAGAGCCTGCAGTGTGCAGTAGAAGATGCAGCGACACAGACGTCTCTGACCTCACTCACTCACCTTCTCAGAAAGAAGATCAAAACACAATTAATCCATCAAAGTACGCGCGAACAAAGATCACAGCAAACACTTATTGAACAGCTTTCTTTCCATGCAACTCCATGAAAGAGCCATTGCTCTGAACAAGAGTATCCTATTAAGTGACATCTCATTTATGGAAGGTGTTAAATGTACTTTTCTTTTATTCTTAGATGAAGATTAAGTCAGGAAGTACCACAACTCCCATGTTCTTAAAGGAGGTTTTTGACCTAATGGACATGGAGCAACTATGGAGCATATACTCTTCTCTGCAATGTAAGTAGCTACACACTAACCAGCAAGTAAGCATCAGCAACTTCCAAATCACCGGTGTGCTACACACCACATTTTTTTTTTTTACTTCACTGTAATTTAGTTAGACATCTACTGCCGGCCTGCACCGCAGCTCAATAGGCTAATCCTCCGCCTGTGGCGCTGGCACCCTGGGTTCTAGTCCCAGTTGGGGTGCTGGATTCTGTCCCGGTTGCCCCTCTTCCAGTCCAGCTCTCTGCTGTTGCCTGGGGAAGGCAGTGGAGGATGGCCCAAGTGCTTGGGCCCTGCACCCGCATGGGAGACCAGGAGAAGCACCTGGCTCCTGGCTTTGGATCAGCACGGTGCACCAGCTGCAGCAGCCATTGGAGGGTGAACCAATGGCAAAGGAAGACCTTTCTGTCTCTGTCTCTCACCATCCACTCTGCCTGTCAAAAAAAAAAAAAAAAAAAAAGCCTACTGCCAACATAAGCTAAAATAAATCTGATTAATCTGTTTTAAAAATGACTTCTAAACCACCCATGAATCATACAAGACAGTATACTAGGTATTATAAAAATATTTAGAACTGGGGCTGGTGCTGTGGTATAGTGGGTTAAGTCACCGCCTGCAGTGCCAGCATCCCATATGGGCATCCCATATGCACCCACGTGGGAGACCCAGAGGAAGCTCTTGGCTCCGGGATCTGGATTGGCACAGCTCTGGCCGTTGCGGCCAATTGGGGAGTGAACCAGTAGATGGAAGACCTCTCTCTCTCTGCCTCTCCTTCTCTCTCTGTGTAACTCTGACTTTCAAAGAAATAAATAAATCTTTAAAAAATATTTAGAACTGAAGTATAATGAAAACACTAGATATCAAAAGCTGGAAGACATGGCTACAGTGATACCCAGAAGGAAACATGTAACATTGAATTATATATATGTATATATAAATTATATATAATAATGAATATGTATATTCATGAAATATATATGCTTGAAACCGAGCCCTTAAACAGTACCTTAAATACACATGCTGGATTCTATCAGGTCCTGGTCTCCCACAGTCTCCAGACTCCCTTGCTGGACTCAAAGTTTCCTTGCCCTGCTTTTATGATTGCAAATCAACCTCCTAATAAAATCAGCTCACTGACTCCAGGGGGTAGTGCAGTCAGCCTTGTAAGGTTCCTATTCACTTGGCTCATGAGGTCATTTATTTCCCCTACACTTAAATACTGATGTTCATTATTATCTTGAAGGGCTTCTTTTCCAGGAACCCCAGGCCATAAGCAAAGTGTAACTACAACCTGCCTGTGGTCCCTAGACTGCCTGGAGTCCCCTCTACCATTATCAAGATTCTCCAAAAGACACACTATCACTGACCTATTAAAGAATTGAAGAAGGGCCACTAGTACTGCAGGCCAGTCATGAACTTGGCCATGAGCTGAGCATACATTTTTTAGTTCCAGCTTCAGTCAATAAGAAACCTTATTCCTAAACCCCTGGGAAGTCCTGGAACGAAGCAATAGCTGCCCAGCTCCTTGCTCTCTGCATTTAGTGATAAATACTCACTTTCTAGCACCAACCTGGTGCTAGCAGTTGGCTTGCTGCATGTTGAGTGAGCAGACCTGGTTTAGATGTTCCATAGCAATTCCTTCAACTAGTTATGGGGGCTGTTCAATATCAAACTTTGCTTCTAATCTAAAAATAAAAAATGGAAAATGACTAACAGAGTAACCTCAAAGGACATAGAAAAAGAGGAGATAATAAAGATGGAAGCAGAGACTTAATAGAAAAGTGCCATAAGAGGGAATTACAAAAGCAACAGCTAATATTTGTAGAAAGACTAATAAAGTTGACACAACCCCTGCAAAATTGGTTTAAAAGAGAAAAAAAAATGCTTTACATACCTAATATCACAAATGAAAGGAAAAGAGACATCACTACAGATGCAAGAGATGTTTCCTACGCTGGTTCTCAGGAAGAATAACTATCCCTAGGAATGGAAGTGTTGAGGGTCAGAGGTGGGGACTTTCTCTTTATTTCTATTACAAAGTAGAATTAATCAAAGAAGTTCTACCTAAATGCAGATTTTATAAACAGTATTGAATGGTGATTTTCCAACTACTTAAAGGTGGAATGTTTAGACTGACCCATACAATGACCAACCCTGCCGCAGAGATTTCATTTTTCCCATTTTGAAAGTAATGAATTAAGACTCAGCAAAAAATAATGCCTATAATTAAAAGTAGAAGATGAGGATTGCTTTACTAAAAAATATATTTAACTTTTAACTAAGAAAAATTTTCGATGAATGAGAGTTTAAAAAATATACAATCACCCATATGTGGCATCTAAGAAAAGATAATTTTGTAGAAGTTAAAAGTATAACTTTTGGTTATACTTTTGGTATATACTTTTGGTTATACTCTGGTAAGCAGAGGCTGGGGCGGAGTTGGGGGAGTGGGAAGGATGTGGACAGGTTGATTAACAGATACTAAGTTATAGCCAGATTGGAGTAAAAGGTTCTGGGTTCTATTACAAAGGGTAATCGTAGATAATGTTAATGTGTTGTGCGTTTCACTACTAAACAAACAAGCAAAAACAAACCAGGGACGGGTCTTTGGTATACTGGCTAAAGCACTGGTTTGGATGTATGCATCCCATATTGTGGAACTTGAGTTTGAGTCCCAGATCCACTCCTGACTCCAGCTTTCTGCTAAAAGGTACCCTGGGAGGCAGCAGGTGATAGCTCAAGTACTCAGAAACCTGATACCTGCGTAGAAGTCGCAAACTGAGTTCTGGGCCCTGACTTGGGCCCGACCCAGCCCCAGAGTTGAGGGCATTTGGGGCATGAACCAGCAGATGGGAATTCTCCTCCCATTATTGCCTTTATAAAAAACAAAATTTAAAAAGTTTGAAATACCCAGTGCATGTAGGGGGTTGCGATTCCTTGTCTTCCAGGATTCAGCCATGGTTGTAATCTCATAATATTGTTCCTATAGAGTCTTAAAGCAAACATAAGCTATTTTTGCCCTGGGCTAAACTATGTGTATGATTTTACTACTGTTTTAATTGGCCATGTTTTCCAAACTTGTAGGCAATATTTGTTTTTAAGGTTTTCTCACAGGTAATGTTTTATTAACAGGAAGCTTACTATTCATTAGGCACTTATTAAATATCTCCTGCAAGCTAGCCACTATTGCAAAAAGAAAGGTTAGAGCCTTGAATTTGAAAAGTCAGAGTTAATGCCTTCAAAATTAATGGTCATCTACTTTTATAAGGTAGGTGTTACATCTTTCAAATGAGAAAAACAGAGCTCAGAGAACTCAAGAACTAGTCCAAGATGACCCTATCAACAGCAGTCAGAGCGGAAGCTCAGAGATTCCTCAGACACACAAATGCTTTCACAGGACTCTGAAAGCTAATTCCAAGACTCACGTTCAACCCAACATCATTTGGAGGAGGACAAACAGAGCGATCACTTCTGTGTATGGCCCTTGAGCTAAGGTGGTATTTTTTATATGTTTAAAGGGTTGTAAAACGACGGCCACAACAACAAGAACCAAGAAGAATGGGCAACAAACGTGCATGTGACCCCCACAAAACACCAAAGATTTACTACCCGTTCTTTCATAAGGCAAGTTTGCTGTTATACGAAGCCATCCATTCTCCCAGGCAGGCGAAGGGAATATTTTTTTTTTTTCCCTCCAACAGCCATTTGGGTATTTACAGCATCATTTGCAGGACATACCAGAGTAGCAACTTACAAATTAGCCTGCTCCGGATTTATTGACTATGGAGTCCCACCTGTGGTTGCCTTGGCAAGCCCAGACAAAATGATTTCACAGGCCTTACACAGCCCGCGGGCTGGACATTGCCCACGCCTGGCACAGTGCGGCTCATGTGCTGGCTAAAGAGCCAGCACCATCAGTTACGCCACGGACTATTCCCTGAGTGCCCTATCCCCCAGCACTCCCTGGGAAGGAGGCCAGCCTCCCACGTGGTGGTTCTAGCTCCTTCTGGGAAGACAGACTCATCAGAGGTAAAGTGGATGAGGAGGGAAGCCATACTGCTGGTCTAAGGTGTCAATGCCAGCCAACGGAACTTCTCTTTCTTGAGGTATTGAAATCTATGTGGGAGACAGGAGGTTTGATGGGATCAGCACTTTCAGAAACATCGACAGCAACTAAATTGAAAAAACGCACCAAACCTTGGGTTTCAGCAGGTTATCGACTGCATATAGATTGAGTTGGGAAGAAAAATATTGCGCCGTGTGCAGTTTGCACGTCCCATCATCTCATTAAAGACTTGCCATGGATAACACAGTGGGCCTGCTACTCCCCAGTCCTAGCTGAGTGAATCAGTCACGCACGGGGGTAATAATATACCATTTCATGGCGCTTTGAAGGAACTGCCACAATTCAGCATGAAAACCCGCTCTGATTACTATTTACAAAAATAAAGCCTGCCTGTGCAGAGAAGCACTTTGATTCCCCATTGCTCGCCACGCCCGTCTCTTGTCTTCTCTGGCTGGCCCATGCCGGGAGGTGTAAACAAAGCCTCTCCCGGCCTGCCAGCTGCCCGTTTATTTAATTACAGGTTGCTAGCTTCAGCACTTCACCCTTACCTGGGAATGTAAGTGAAATGTGTCAGAAATAAAGAAATAAATTACAAGCTAAATCAATAGGAAAGAACCGCGCAAATTGGCATCACAGTAGATATCTGTTTATCCAAAGGCTTTCAAAGTCATTTAGACCTTCAAGGGAAGGAAAAAAAAAAAAAAAAAACAGACAACAACAAGGTAAGTTGGAGAGATAGCGGGAACTCGAGGGAGCTGTCTGCCTGTGCACAGGCCGGCCTCCAGCTGTCTTGGCTCTATCCAGAGCCCCCGAGGTTAGCTCTCATGCCATCCACCAGCCAGAGCGCCAAGATGCGCTTTCCTAAGTGGAAAATGGAAAAGTAATTTTTCACCTTGCAAGAGAGGTTTCCTTCTGTTTAAGGCTTACTCAGGCAAGACAACAAATCTCAAAAACAAACAAATTGGAGGCATGTCTGCCCAAACTGCACTCCAAGAGAAGGGCGAGAGGCGTGAAAGACCCCTCCCGCCGGGCGCTGGGTGGGAGTGTGGGGAGCTGGGCTGGCTTCCTGCACAGAGGAACAGAGACCCCTCCCCGGGGCCCCCAGGCCTTCTGAGGGTGCCGGAGCACTTCGGAGAGGTTTCAGTCCCACTCAGGAGACATGCGAGCCTTGGGAGGCAGATCCCACATCTCCCCCCAGAAGACACTGCCTTGCTCAGCACAGATTAATCTCCAAGGGAACAAGGAAACGCAGCTCAGTCTAGCTGGAAGCAATAGCAGCATCAGTTGGCGAGGTGGGTTAGGCTTCCAGACCGGTGGAATTCCACTCCACTGATTTCTCTCTCCACTCCTGTCTTGTCCTTCCCGTCATGACTCAGTGGAATGTCTCACTCAGTCCACTCTTGTGCTTTCAAAGGGCTTCTACCAGGATGCCCGCCTTGCTTCGTCAGACCTTGAGAGCCACCAAGAAACACAGGACCTCTGTTTCCTAGGAGCCTCAGTAAGTTGTGGTGCTTGGGTCAACGTCCCTGCTTTCGAACATTCCTCCTGGTGCTGAGAAGGAATTCTCATCTAGAAGGGAGAACACAGTGTCCACACTAGAGAGAACTGTAAGGATGAAATGACCAAAAAGCTGCACGACCCTTTAGCATCAAGACTAGCCGGCAGGGGCAGAGGCCACATCCACTCCAACTCATGGGGGACCCACCAGAGCTCCTTTTCTCACTAAGTGACCAACTGTCCTGGCCTTCCTGTGACAGAGCGTTTTCTTGGGACCTGCACAATTAGTGTTAAAACACTGATGGTCCTGGGCCAACTACCCACGGTTTCCCAAGACTAAGGGGAATCCCTGTACACAGGAAGTTCACCACCACAACTGAGTTCATCTTCGGCAAACCAGATTGTTTGGTAGCCGTCCACTACTGTTGTCACTTCTAAGTTCCCCTACTTTTTCAGGAGTTATACAATGCTGTCCTGAAAAAAAAAAAAATTGTCCCTTTACTTCTAGCATGAGAATCATGGCATTATTTTGTGTAGGAACATCAAGTTCCAAAGCAAAACCTGTTTTAAAAAACACTAATTCCCCGAGGACCTTTTACTGCATGGTTTTTCAAGTATACCTAGGTATGCTGCATACAAGTGCCTGTCTCCTGAAGAGCTTTATCAATAATGCTGTCACCTGTTTCAAGCATTGATAATACAGAGATCAGTATTACATTAAAATCGCATGGTCGTCAGGAGAGCTGCATTTTAGGAATGCCCTAGATGGGTTTGATATCAGAAGAAAGACATACCAAAGGATATTCTAGAATGTTTTCTAGTCATCAGATGTTTAAGGATCTTGATATTTTCATGGAACCTAAGGTCAAAATTGGAGTTTAATTGTATAAGTGGTTACTAGGTAATGACTATGTATTATATTCTTGAAGAACACTGAGCACTAACTGATATCTAAGGTAACACATGGGTAATTAGCTATATTTAATCATTTCATAATGTTGTATACATGCTTCAAAACTTTATGTTGGATATGGTAAAGACACATAAAATTCTAGATCAAATTAAAAAAAAAAACAAAATCAGAGTTAATTTTAAAGTGGTTGTTGTAGTTGAAAAATATTCTACCAAGAAAGAGCATGTGACTACAAAAGACTTTTTAGTCCTAATAAATAATTTTAGAAAAATCATAGAATACAATGCTCATGTGTAAAATCAATTTCTATATGTTATCAATGAATAAGTGGAAATGTTAAAACATAATTTATAATATTATCCACAAAATATGAATTATTAAATAGTGGTGATATATACTACACATCTACTAGAATGGCAAAGATCTCCAATTCTTTTATTATTATTATTATTATTATTATTATTTTTGACAGGAAGAGTGGACAGAGAGAGAGAGACAGAGAGAAAGGTCTTCCTTTGCCATTGTTTCACCCTCCAATGGCCGCCGCGGCCAGCACACTGCGGCTGGCGCACCGCGCTGATCCGATGGCAGGAGCCAGGGGCTTATCCTGGTCTCCCAGGGGGTGCAGGGCCCAAGCACTTGGGCCATCCTCCACTGCACTCCCTGGCCACAGCAGAGAGCTGGCCTGGAAGAGGGGCAACCGGGACAGAATCAGTGCCCCAACCGGGACTAGAACCCGGTGTGCCAGCGCCGCAAGGCGGAGGATTAGCCTAGTGAGCCACGGCGCCGGCTAAAGATCTCCAATTCTAACACCACCAAATGCTGATGAGATTGTATGGCAATAAGAACTTTCATTCACTGCTGGTAGAAGACAAAAATGGTAGAACCACTTTGGAATGTATTTCACGTTTCTCACCAAAATAAACATACTCTTGCCATTTAATTCAGCAATTGTACTCCTTGGTGCTTACCCAAATGAGTCAAACATTTATGTCCACACAGCAACCTGAACACGAATATTTATAGCTTCTTTATTGTTTTAAAAAGATTTATTTATTTGAAAGCCAGAACAAAAGAGAATGGAGTGGGGGGGGGGTGGAATGAGAGCAAGAGAGAGATCCTCCATCTGCTGGTTCACTCCCTCAACAAGAGCCAGGTCTCATCCAGACCAAAGCCAGGAGCCTTGGAACTACATCCAGGTCTCCAACACAAGTGGCATGAACCCAAGCACTTGGGTCATCTTCCACTACCTTCTCAAGTTCATTGGCAGGGAGCTGGACCAGAAGTGGAGCTGGACCAGAAGTAGAGCTGCTGGAACTCAAAATGGCACATCAATATGGGATGCCATTGTTGCAAGGGGCAGCTTAACCCTCTGCCCATAATGCCAGTCCACTACAGCACCCTTCTTAATACTTCCCAGTACTTGGAAGCAACTAAGATAGCCTCAGTAGGTGCATGGATAAATAAACAGGTGCATCAGAGAACAGATTATTGCTCATCACTGAGAAGATATAGCAGAAACTTAAATAAATATTACTAAATGAAAAAAGCCAATCTAAAGAAGCTACATACGGTATGATTCTGATCATATGGTATTCTGGAAAAGGCAAGACGATAGAAACAATAAAAAGTGCACTAGTAGTCATGGGTGGAGGAAGGAATGGACAGGTATGGGACAGAGGATTTCAGGGCAGTGAAACTCTTCTGCATGGTTCTGTGATGGTGGATTCACATCATTATGTATTTCTCAAAGCTCACAGAATGTTCAGCATTGAGAATGAGCCCTACTGTAAGCTGTTGACTTTGGGTGATAAGGAGGTGTCAAGGTAGGTTCCTCAATAGTGATGAATGAACCACTCTGATGCAGGATGTAGGTAGCAGGGAGCATGCATGTGTGGGGATGCAAGGTGTATTTGGAATTCTCTGTACCTACTGCTCAGTTTTGCTGTGAGCCTAAAACTGCTCTAAAAACAACATCTACTGAAATAGAAATCATGGAGGACTATCATGGATACAGCATGTTTAAGAACTTAAGACCTTTGCTGTGAAAACAGCAAAACAGTGAAAAGAAAGTAAAGATGAACGAGTGGAGAAAACTAACAGGGTCATCAATTGAACCCCACGGTATTGCAGGTGTCACGTAACCTCAAGTTCCTTGATGGATTTAACTACATCACAACCCAGCCCTGGTAGGGGTTTTCATGGGAATTGAAAAGCTGCTTTTAAAACTTTTATGGGGCCAGCGCTGCAGCTAACTAGGCTAATCCTCTGCCTGCGGCGCTGGCACCCCAGGTTCTAGTCCTGGTTGGGGCGCCGGATTCTGTCCTGGTTGCTCCTCTTCCAGTCCAGCCCAGGAAGGCAGTGGAGGATGGCCCAAATGCTTGGGCCCTGCACTCGCATGGGAGACCAGGAGGAAGCACCTGCCTGGTTCCTGGCTTCAGATCAGCACAGTGCGTCGGCCGTAGCGTCCATTTAGGGAGTGAACCAACAGAAAAGGAAGACCTTTCTCTCTGTCTCTCTCTCTCTCACTGTCTAACTCTGCCGGTCCAAAAAAAAAAAAAAATCTTTCATGAAAATCCAAAGGAACTAGAACAGCTTGAACAATTTTGGAAATGAAGAATAAACTTGGAGGGTTTGTGCTACTTGAACCTACTAGTAAGCTATACAGCAACTGGGCAGTGAGTAGAAATAGATAACAGAATAGAAAATGGTACAAGCATGAGTAAACGAGGCTATGGAATCAAATGGAGCATCAATAAACACAGCAGAAAGCAATCGATTTTCAACAGATATGCCAAGGCAGTTTAAGTGGGAAAAACGATAATTACCTCATTATGTATTGCTGGGTTCACTATATATGCCTATGGAAGAAAATGAACTTCATATTATATAAAATTAAATAAAAGTCTATCATACACCAAAACCTATAAAGTAGCATTATAAACTTTCTAAGGAAAGCATAGGATAAAATTTTGATGGTGCTAGGGTAGGCAGTATTTCTTAGGACACAAGAATCAGCAGCTATAAGTGAAAAGCCAGCATCTTATTGAATGAGGAAAAGTTGGAAGTATTTCCACTAAGATCTGGAACCAGACAAAGATGACCACTTTCACCACTGCTATTCAATATAGTTCTGCAAGTTTTAGACAAAGCCATTAGGCAAGAAAAAGAAACCAAAGGAATACAGATTGGAAAGAGGGAAATCAAATTATTCCTGTTTGAAGACATGATTCTATATATAGGGGAACCAAAAATCTCCACTAGGAGACTATTGGAACTCATAAGAAAGTTTGATAAAGTAGCAGGATATAAAATCAACACACAAAAATCAATAGCCTTTGTATACACAAGCAATGCCACAGATGAGAAAGAACTTGTAAGATCAGTCCCGTTCATGTCTACAAAAAAAATTAAATACCTTGGGATAAATTTAACCAAAGATGTAAAAGATCACTACAAGGAAAATTATAAAACATTAAAGAAAGAAATAGAAAAAGACACACCAAAAAAAGAAAAAAAAGGAAAATCTTTCATGTTCATGGAATGGAACAATAAAAATCATCAAAATGCTGAAAGAAATTTATAGATTCAATGTAATCACAATCAAAAACCAATGACATTCTTCTCATATCTGGAAAAAATGATGCTAAAATTCTTATGGCAACAAGAGAGACTCCAAATAGCTAAAGCAATCTTAGACAACAAAAACAAAGTGGAGGCATCGCAATACCAGACATCAAGACATACTATTGAGCAGTAATAATCAAAAATAGCCTGGCACAAAATTAGACATGTGGATCAATGGAGCAGAATATAAAGCCCAGAAATTAATCCATGCATCTATAACCAATTAATTTTTTTTTGAGATTTAAAAGCAAGATTTATTAGATTCAAAGACCTCCAGCCAGAGCTGCAGGGAGGGGACTTTCAAGAGGGGAAAAAAAACGAACTGTGGTAGTTGGATTTTTAAGCACAATTTTGGGGGAAAAAAAACCAAAAACTTGAAAATCAGGCTAATATTCAGTTAAAAGGTGGGGACAAAACCCTTCAAAGGACCTGATTTACAACTCCTTATCCTATCTGGCTTGCTCAGGATAAAACAAAAACCACCCAGAAGAGTGGGATAGGTAACTTGCTTTCACAATAAACTGTGAGCTCAGGAGCAATGGAATCACCACTCCCTTGCTACTCTCATGGTAAGTTTGGAGATTACTAAGGAAGGAAGGCAGACAGTTGATTCTTGCTAAAGATACCCTCTTGGAGGGAAGTAAGCATTCTACACCCCAAATTCTACTGGGACCAGCCTGACTGCCTGTTAACCCATCTGACTCCTCAAGAAGGGACCATAATATCTGTTAGGGGGATGGGGCGATGATTGCTCTGGCTCCTTCATGCTGAAAAGGGGCAGCAGACTAATCTTTGACAAATGAGCTAAAATTAATTCCTGGAGCAAGGAGAGTCTCTTTGACAAATGGTACTGGGAAAATTGGATCCACACTTGTAGAAGTATGAAACAAGACCCCTACCTTATGTCTTATACAAAAAACAACTTACAACGGATCAAGGATCTAAAGCTATGACTTGATACCACCAAATTACTAGAGGAAAACTTTGGGGAAACTCTGTAAGACATTGGAATAGGCAAAGACTTTTTGGAAAAGACTTCAGAAGCACAGCCAATAAAAACAAAAATAGACAAATGGAGATTACATCAAGCAAAGAAGCATCTACACTGCAAAAGGAAGCATGCAACAAAGTGAAGAGGCAATCAACAGAATGGGAGAAAACATTTGCAAACTATGCAGAGGATAAAGGATTAATATCCAGGATCTATAAGGAGTTTAAGAAACTCAAAAATAAAAAACAAACAATCGAGTTAAGAAAAGGGCAAAGGACATGAACAGGCATTTTTCTCAAGGGATGACATACAAAAGGCCAATTGATACATGAAAGAACGTTCAGGATCACTATCCATCAGGGAAATGCAAATAAAAACCACAATGAGGTTTTACTGCACCCCAGTTTAAATGACTACCAAACAGAAATAAAATGCTGGCAAGGGTGTAGGGGACAAGTTACCCTAATACACTGCCTGGTGGGAATGTAAAGTAGTAAAACCATTATGGAAGACAGTATGGGGATTCCCCAGAAACCTGAAAATAGATTTACCATATGACCCAGACATCCCAACCCTGGGAATTTACCCAAAGTAAATGAAATCAGTATATGAAAGAGTTATTTGTACCTCCATGTTTATTGTACCTCAATTCACAATTGCTAAGATAGGGAATCAACCCAGATGCCCATCAACTGATGGCTGGATAAAGCAAATGTGCTTTATATACACATTATGGAATACTACTCAGCCATAAAAAGAATGAAATCTTGTCTTTTGCAACAAAATGGATTCAACTGGAAACCATTATGCTTAGTGAAATAACCCAGTCTGAAAAAGACAAGTATCATGTTTTTCCTGATAAGTGGCAGTTAATATAGAATATAAAAAATATATGGTAGTGAAAAAGACATTTTATGATCTGATTGCTATCTTTTGCCCTTTCTTATACTCCTGTGGAACTGTGGATTTCCTACTTTTTACTTGTTGAAAATTATGGTTAGTGGTGAAGTAAGCCTGTGGTAGAGTAGATTAAAAACTGATGGGGGTGGGGGAGAGGAGGAAGAAGGAGATGGGAAAGGGAGCGATGTGTGGCTGTCTTCTTGGATCTGTATCTATGGAATGCACAAAATTTGTTCTCTTTATATTAATAAAAACAGCAAAAAAAAGATGTGTGAATATGAATGTTCCAAGCATCTTTATTCATAACACCCCAAAACTAGAAAAAAATATTCAGTAGCAAATGAATGTAAAAATTGTGCTATATCCAAGCAACAGAATACTACACAGGTATAAAAATAGAATGCACTGCTGACAAACACAGAAACACCAAAAAATTGAGCCAAATGAAAGAGGCATGATAAAATAAGACCACAAGTAAATAGATCCATGCGTATAAAACTCTAAAGAGACAAAGAAGCATAGTCTCTGTTGTCCAAAAGCAGATTGCTGATCGCCTGTGCTAGTGAGGAGGGAGGAGCTTTCTGGAGCAGACTCACCTGGGTCATCTACGCTTATGTAAAGGTCTACATAGTAATTGTGCTGGCTGGTTACATGAGTAGGTTTATTTGTCAAAACCCATGAAATGCAAGCTTAAGATGGGTGCATTTTATGTTTGCAAATTCCAACTCACAGTTGATTAACAATATTATGGAGAATGAGTTATGATGATTCAGTTGTAAAACAGAATATGAAACAATATAAAATGTGACCTTAGCATTTGCGGTAAATGCACATCTTCTCTCTCTCTCTCTCTCTCTCTCTCTCTCACACACACACACACACACAGATAGAGAGAGAGAGAGAGAGAGAGAAAGTAAGTATTGTTAAGACTGAAACAAAAGACTCCAGAACAAAATAGGAAGGTATTTTGTATGGGTAGTAGGATTTGGAAAATTTTATTTCTTTTTAAATTTTTATGTTTATGTTTCCCATAAAAAGTTGTTTTGGTTTCATAATTTTATATGATAATCAAAATCGTTTTAATTTCACTAACATGATTATGTCAACATTTCATGTTAACAGCTACATTTCTATGCCTGGTTACACTTGGTTTTAGACTTCGATGTTCCTAGTTTTAACTTGACTTACTAGTGTTAAAAGTCCACCTTGTTTCTATTGTTTGTGCTTATCAAGTTCTGGCGTATTTCAAATCATGAGTTCAAGGTCTCATAAATTATCTCCACTTAGTCAAGAAGTAGAATCTGAACTCAGGAAACATTATTCTCTCCTATAATGTTCAGGCAAAGCAAAGCAAAGGAAAGGAAAGGAAAGCAAAATATAACAACACATATTTCTTTATGTGTGCAAACATAAGTATAGCACAATGCTTGAAAAAGTTGGCTTAATTCATAATCTACAGGAACTACATAAGCAATTTAAAATAATTGAATAAGCAATTGGCTTCCTCTTGGAAGAATGTTCTGAGCTCATTATCTTTTTAGTATTTATTATTCTCATTACATAGGAGTCACTTCGTCAATAGCACTTTATGCTATGCTTTAAATACTGAAGAAGTAAATATAACTCCATTATTCCCTCTATCCTAGTAACACTTTTCTATATCTTCAGTTCTCTCCTCTGCCTAGCACGATACTTGTCACTGAGTTATGGTAACAATAGAAAATCCATTTTCAGGGTTTGCTATGCCCAAACCCTGTTCTAAATGCTTCAGGTATATCGATTCATTTAATCTTCATAACCACATTATTGAACAGATACAATTAGACCCTCATTATACCCATTTTACGTTTTCTTTCTTGACTTCTCATTCACTTTGGAGAGTCAAAACCCTATCTAATTGCCTGAACTTGGATTCAATATGTTGACCTCAAAACCCACTCTCTTTCTGTTTTACTGCCCAAGCTCTTAAAATAATCATGGTAGAATTTTCAATAATGAATTTTGTATCAGGAAATCTATGGGGCTTAAATGAGAAACTTTGAATAACAATTTTAAAAGGTACTACATCCCTTGAACTACTGGCTAGAGGTTGAAGGTTGAGTTTCCTAACTTGCATTAGATGGAAAGTTGGATCTAATCCTATTTGAACATTGAAGGACAGGGAGGTGACTTCCCCCACACAACTGTAGGACTTGTCACCAGGGCAAGCAAAGGCACATGGCACCTAGATTTTTCCTGTAACCACCTGACTTCTGGAATACTGGATGCGGTTTTAAATTCAGCACTTTGGGCTGGGATCAGTTTCAACTGGGTGCAACTTTCTTTGGGAGATCAGCTTATGCCTGTATCACTTCTGATTAAGGTTTAATTTTAGATAAAACTTATCCACCTCATCTCGGTTTTCAAGAACTGCCCTTGGCCCCACACAGGGAGAGGGAGAGAAGCGTAAACAGATATATCTAATAAAGTGATGTAAAGTATTTTGCAGAAGTAAATTCAAGCCTCATGGGTACACAGAAGCAGGAGCTGTTCTGAGACTGAGGGTCCAGAGAATCATTTCCCAGGGGGATGACATCTGAAATGAAACTTGAAACATGCATAAAAATTTCAGAGGAAGAGGAGACCGAGAGAGAAGTGGATACCGGGCATACGACCTCATGAGCAATGCTGAGGCAATGAAGCAGCACAGTCTGTTTGGGCAGACTGATTTTTTGGGGGGTCTACCTGGTACGGGGTAAAATTTTGGCAAGAGATAAGACTGAAGAAGCAGTGAGAGACAGCTCCCAAAAAGGCTTGCATCCCTTGGTGCTGTCCACTCAACTAGCAAGAAAGGAGATTCTTTCTTTCTCAAACCAGCCCCTTCCTGGTCATCTCTGGGGAGGTGTCTCTAACACAGCAGGTCTGTGTATGCAGCCAGATTTGAAAAGCGTTTCCTTCGTGTTTCTTGATAAAGAAGGTTTTGCAACATCACTCACTACATTAAAATGCTTTCCTAGCTTCAGGGGACTGAAAGCATTTTTATTATGTTCCAACATTATTTATCCTTCCTGTACACAAAACTGAAAAGCAGAAATCCAAAGAGAAAAATTCTTCTAATGTCTAAACACAGCCTCGGTCCATTAGTCTGCTCTTGCAAAGGTGGAGAGACAACACAAAATATGGGAGAGGGCTGGTGTCTACCCCTCATCTTCCCAGGATGAAGGTAGTGGAGGAGGGGAAACAAGTTCTCAGGAAGATATTGGCAACTCAGGTCCTCCTTCTCCCATCTGTTTTGAAAACCCATTGCAACAGTGTACATTCTAGACCCGCCTTCCATTAAGACGCTCCCTACACGATGGTCACATAGTTTGGATGTGCATCTGAGACAGTCCATCTTTCATCAGAAAGCAAAAAACCTTTTCACGGGTATATTCATTAAGTGGTAGACCTGGACATTTCATTTGCAGGAAATACACACTTTTTCTAATCATGGAAATTAGTATTTCTCACAAGTCCCCAAATTACCTAGCGACAGAATCTTAATCTAAATCAATTTAAGATGACCTTAGTTAATTAAATCAGCACTTTTCTGGCAAACTCAGGAGTGTTCCTTTGTATTCTTAGTAGGGTTACATAGACACTGCATATGGTTCTTTTAACATCCCTGTGGGAAGAGCCTCTTGCTGCTTGCCCTTCATTGTTTATTCATACCAGAATTTGATGGGATGGACTCTATTACCATTGGGGCCAAAGTATGCATCTCCTGGGGCCAACTGTTTGCATCTATTTCAACTGGACGGAGTCATAAATATTTTCCCGCTGGTTCCTCAGTTTCCATCCACTCTTTTTCATGACCATCTTAAAGTTGCTGCCTCCTTGAGCTCAACATCTGTCTTCCCACTCTTTCTGTTCCTTTCTCAGGGGACACTGATATTTTTTAGTCTCTAGATAATAGATAGGAGCAGTGTATCAATCCCTGGTTGCAGTGTCTTCCAGGTTTTTCCTACTAGAGCATCAACACCATTAGCAAACCTTTCTTTCACTTGCATTGACCACTTTTCACCATATAATGTAGCCTTGCTGTGTTTTCCTCTGACGAAAAGCTTTCCACTAGGGAAGTCTTGAAACCCAACCAGTTGGAACCTGAACATTCCCAATGCCTGTTTGCCACAGATTCACAGATAATCCCTTGAGTCACTTCCTCAAAGGGAATTTAAATGAACATTTATGTGTTGATTTTTACTAATCTTGCTTTCATCTGAATTCTAACTTGGATATATTTCTGCCTATGTTCCTCTGAACATCATGTTAAAAACAAAACCAAAAGCATAAACTTCAGAATAAGACAGATCTAGGTCCTACACTTGGCTCTGCACCTTACTGCCTGGCTCATTTCTCCTGGCTGAATTTATTTCCTCAATAATGAATTATAGGTAGTAATTCATAGTGAGGTAGTGAGGATTAAATAATACATATACTTAGATATATAAAGCACTTAACACAGTGCCTGAAACACGGTAAGAGGTCAGTGTTTGCCCTCGTTATTATTTGCTTCATTATCTCACAGCCCAAGTTCTACTCACCTCATTGTCATGTAGCTCTTCTCTGTAGTGAACAGGAAATGTAACAGGATGAGAAGCTAGTGTATTGCTTGGCATTTTTCCAATGAAACTAGAAAAATGTCCTCCTTCTAAGGATAGGCCTTCACCTACAGAACAGCTTTAAAATATTGTGCCAGACACCACAAGCAATTCTAATACACAAAGTCTGAGATGTCGAAAAATCCTTGGCAGGGCTATTTCTCCAGGGGCTCTAGAGGATTCGAACAGGTGCACAGTCTTGACCTTACATAGCAACGGCATGATTTTTCTCAAGCATGAAGCATGACTGCACACTTCGTAAAAGACCTGGAGGCCATGGCCCCAGGAAATTGGAAGCCTGGAAAATAAGCATTCAAACGGTGAAAATGCTTCATCTTGTTATTAGGGGGATAGAGAGAAATGCTTGCCAAAAGCCGGAGCTGTCCACATCCATTTGGATATGCTGGTGCATCCACCAAAGTGCCCTTGGCTTCTCAATCTGACTGCATCACCCTCTGGGATGAAGATGAGGCTAGGAGGCTCTTTACCTCCATAACAGGGATTTGCTTATTCTAATAGGGGCTTGAGTGGAGCGAAGGGGATGGAAGTTTATTCCCTTATTTAAGACATCATATCCAAAGTGTTCAGTGATCTGTAGCACAGACGAAGGAATTATACTTAACAATAACTTATTGTAGATTTCAAAATACCTGAAAGAGGGGACTTTGAATGTTCCCAACACAATGAAATTATGCTGAAGTGAGGATATGCTAACTACCCTTGTACTGCATACAAATATCTATATATCACGCTGTCACCCATAAATACTTACATATGCAGTTATCATGTCTCAATTAAGCTATTTTTAGAAAACAAGGAAAACATAAAGATGTACAAAAGGAAAATAATCTTCCATAATCCCACTTCATAATCCCACCACCAAGCAACAATCAGAGTCATTGAAAGCCTTCTTGTGCACGGTTGCTCTCTCCTGTCCCCCTCTAGGTACATAGTTTAACAACTCTATCAAGATAAACTTATTCACTATGTAGTCACCTTCCTTCACTGTACAGCTCAGTGACTTTTAGGAAATTGTTGAGTTTTGCAACCATCACCATAATACAGGTTCAGAGCGTTTTCATCACATGTTGTGCAGGTTTTGGGGCTAGATAATATTCATCATACGAAGATACCATAGGTTGTCGACTGGCCCATTGATAGACATTAAGATCTCTTTGGTTTTATAATGAATTATCCTGCTAAGGATATTAATGTGCTATTCTTTGTGGAGGCATATGTTTTTCACTTCTCTAGACTAAATATCTGGGAATGACATTGAAGAATTACTGGGTTGTCTGGTAAATTTATGTCTAACGTGTCAAGAGAATGCTGAATTGTTTTTTCAAAGTGACTATCATTTTACATTCCCAGAAGCAATATACAAGGACTCCTATTTCTCCACCTCCTTGCCAACACTTGTTGTTGTTTGCCTTTTGGATCCCAGCCATTCTAGTGGGTGTGAAATCTGTTTTTATCTTGATCTAAGTTCATTCAGTCCACTCAGATGGAAGTCTGAAAGATCCTTATCCATTTTGTCATACAAATTAGGGAAGTCACGCTTTATGGCTTCTAACAGCACAGAGTTTGGTTTTCCTTTTGTTCAGTTCTCTTCTTCCCTCTCCTCTCCATAGTCAGACCCAAGGGCATGATGGCATATTCTATGTGTCACAGTGGAAGTTGTTCTGAATAAACCTGACACAGCAAATTCCTTGTACAAGTGTTCTGCTGTTCTCCTGCTGCCCATGGAGACCTTGTTAATCCTATCTCCTGGTGCACCCAAGGCTGCAGGATGCTTCTCCAGCAAGGACATGCCAAGGATGGTATGAAGGAGGAAATCAATCTGCCATGCTTGATATATAAAGTTCTGCACATTGCTTGTTCATAGAATAAAATCAAGCAATAAATATGTATTTAATTTTCCTTGTGAAACAATTGCAATGCTCAGGAAGATTCCAGCATATTAACACATTGTAATTTCTGTTGTATACATATAATTTTTCTGATTTATTTCTTTTACAAATAATGCTATGTTGAATATCTTTTTTTTTGACAGGCAGAGTGGACAGTGAGAGAGAGAGACAGAGAGAAAGGTCTTCCTTTGCCGTTGGTTCACCCTCCAATGGCCGCTGTGGCCAGCGCACTGTGCTGATCCAATGGCAGGAGCCAGGTGCTTATCCTGGTCTCCCATGGGGTGCAGGGCCCAAGCACTTGGGCCATCCTCCACTGCACTCCCTGGCCACAGCAGAGAGCTGGCCTGGAAGAGGAGCAACCGGGACAGAATCCGGTGCCCCGACCGGGACTAGAACCCAGTGTGCCGGCGCTGCAAGGTGGAGGATTAGCCTAGTGAGCCGCGGCGCCGGCCGAATATCTTTTTTTAAAGATTCATTTATTTTATTTGAAAAGCAGAGTTACAGAGAGAGAGAGAGGGAGAGGGAGAGGGAGAGAGGGAGAGAGGGAGAGAGGGAGAGAGGGAGAGAGGGAGAGATTAAAATCTTTCACCTGCTGGTTCGCTCCCCAAGTGGCCACAATGTCTGGGGCTGGGCCAGGCCAAAGCTGGGAGAAAGGAGCTTCTTCTGGGTCTCTCACATGGGTGGAAGGGGCCCAAGTCAGCATCTTCTGCTGCTTCCACAAACACATTAGCAGGGAACTGGAATGGAAGTGGGGCAGCTGGGACTTGAACCGATTCCCATATGGAATGATGGCTTTGCAGCTGGCAGCTTAACACACTGCAACACAGTGCTAGCCCACCCGTGGTGAACATATCTGTGGATTTATGCATCCTACAAGTACAATTAAAAGATTGAGGAGTAGGAGCTGGCATTACGTCACAGTGGGCTAAGCCACCACCTGCAATGCTGGCATCCTGTAAGAGCACTGATCTGAGCCCTAGCTGATCACTTCTGATCCAGCTCCCTGCTGGGAATGCACTTGGGAAAGCAGTGAACAACTGCCTTAGCTCTTGGGTCCTTGTACCTCGGTGGGAGACCTGGGTGGAGTTCCAGGCTCCTGGCACTGGGCTGGCCCAGCCTCGGTGGTTTTGGCCATTTGCAGAGTGAACCAGCAGATGAATGATCTCTCCTCTATACCCCATCACATAGCTCTACCTTTCAAATAAATCTGTATTTAAAAAAATCAGAGTAGAAAGTTATTGAGTCTCTCAATGTATCACTGAAGTATTTGTAGAGAAAAACTCTAGTTTCTGATGAATGGGGGCCTGGTGTGGTGATGGCTCAACTATTTCCTGAAATCTTGAAAGTCTGTAGTATTTTTTAAAGTTTCTATGAAATCCTTGAAATGAATGTGGCCTCTTTGGAAGTCCCTGTTATATTAAGTGAGACAGCTTGTTTGGATTTTTCTAACAAAGTGGCAAGAGTATTTTTTTCTCCCTGTTGCTCCTTGTTAAGTTCCTGGCCCTTCCAATGCTAGTAAACGGGATGCAATCCCAGAATTCTTTGAGCATGGTCTAGAGAAGAGGCTAGCAGGGAACGGGTCTGGGCATGGCCCAGCGTCCTGCCTCCTCAAGGTGACTCCAGCTTGCAAACTAACAGAAAATATTAAGAGAAGCTGCTGGACCCAACTTAGGGACATGAGCCACCCCGGGAGGGTCAGATTCTGGCTCTGATGTCATGCTGGCTTGTTGCGCATCAAACACAGGGGTAGGGTGGCTGGCAATGTTTCCACCAAATTCTTTCTCCTAAGCTCCTTTGCCCCATCCTTTAGTAATCAAACTTGAGCTCTCTATACTTTTCTTTTGATCAGTTTCCATTGTGCATATATGCTGAAATATTGCACAGTATCTCATAAATGTTTTAGAAATGCTGAGGGAATGAGACGACACACGTGACATTTTTAGTAGCCTTAACATGGTGCTGCTGCTGTAAGAGTTTCTACTTATTATTATTATTGAAAAGAATATAGCACATGAAGTCATATTTTGAGGCACAATTTTTCCCAAGTATTAAACATTAATTCAAAATTTAAAAGAAAAATAATTAGAAAACAAAGATGGTGGCCAAAGGTCAGTTACAAGAATCCTCTTTGTTGATCTCTACTCGTGACATCACTGTTACAGACATTCACCATGATTTATCACATATAGTATATCTGCCACGAGTTAGGGCCTATGTATGCAATGGGGTTCTATCAGGAAACAAGTGCTAGGAGGGTAGAATCCTGTGCCATTGACTGCTAGACCCCCAGCACATAGATGTTCTAGAAATGTTGAATGAATGAAGCATACATGTAAAATTTCTTAGTAGCCATACCTGATCCTATAATACTTTCTTCTTATTATTGAAAAGAATATAGAATACAAAGTTGTTTTTTTTGAAGCACAATTCTGTTTTACCAAAGGGGGCTATTGCATATAAGCTCAATTGTATTATTTCCTATTCACGTAACAAATTACCCCAAACTTAGTGGCTTCAAACAACAGACATGCATTATTGAATACTTCTGGAAGTCAGAAGACCAAAGTGAGCTCCCCAGAACTTGCTGCTTCTTATTAAAAATAAGCACACCAGGTAAACATTATCTCATTGACTCAGATGGAGCACAGATAAAAAGCAGAAACTGTCCCTTACACTGGAATGTCATTTTCGTGGATGCACACACACAACTCCACAAACTGCACTTGGGTTTCTACAATTCACATAAGATGCATCTCGATTTCTGAACAGTGGGGCGGTACCTCAGCTGTTTCTGAGCTAACTAGTTCTTCCCCTCTTCAATGTTCATATTTTGCTCTACTCACTGCTACATCCCTGACAATGCCTGGTATTTCATGTCCCCCTCAACAGCATTTTTTTTTTTTTGAGATTTATAAAAGCAAGATTTATTAGAGTCAAAAACCTCTAGCCACTGTGGCATGGGATGGGGGCTTTCAAGAGAGGAAAAGACCAAAAGGGGTTGGTGCTAGTGGGGTTTTTAAGGACAATTTTGGGGAAGAAATTGTCAATCAATAAGGTGGAAACAAACCCAACAAAAGACCTGATTGACAATCCTTCATCAACAGTATTTTAAACTCAGAAAGTTGTTTTATAATCTTCAGGTGTCACTTCAGATATCTCCATCTTCCAGGGTTATCTCTTTGCCACCCCTTCCCCAAGATGTCAGGCAAGGGTGACTCTTTTCACTCTCACAGCCTGAATTAGTCAGTCTTCACACAAGCCGAGTCAAATTACCAGTGCTCTGAGTTTGACACAATCCTATTTGTCTAGTTTTGCTTTTGTTGCCTGTACTTTCAGGGTCTTTATCCCAAAAAATCATTGGCTACACCAATGTCTTGAAGTGTTTCTCCTACATTCTTTTCTAGCAGTCTCATAGTTTTGGGCCTTACATTTAGGTCTTTGATCCATCTTGAGTTGATTTTTTTTTTGTATATAAGAGAGCCAATGGAGGACTACAGTTCATAGTAATGTGTTATATGTTGTATGAACAAATAGAAGGAAGAAGCTACAAGCCTGCAATCATAAAGTAATGTTAAAAAAGGGGGAAATGTTGATTACTCTGATTTGATAAGTACTCAGGGTATACATGTATTGAAATATCACATTGTAGCCTGTAAATATGTACAAGAGAGAGAATTTGGATTAAAAAAGAAATTGGGTATGGTTTATTAATTTTTAAAAATATACTAGGGTGGGGGCTGGCACTGTGGCTCACTTGGTTAATCCTCTACCTGCAGTGCTGGCATCCCATGTGGGCACCGAGTTCTGGTCCCAGTTGCTCCTCTTCTGGTCCAGCTCTCTGCTGTGGCTCAGGAAGGCAGTAGAGGATGGCCCAAGTGCTTGTGCTGGCTCCTGGCTTCAGATCAGCACAGCGTGCCAGCCGTGGCGGCCATTTTGGGTGGTGAACCAACGGAAGGAAGACCTTTCTCTCTGTCTCTCTCTCTCACTAACTCTGCTTGTCAAGTAAAAACAAATAAAGAAAGAAAAAGAAAAATATAATAGGGTAAGCTAGATTTGGGATATATGGAAATCTTTGTACTACTTCACAGTTTTTAATTTGTAGATTTTAAGCTATTCCAAAATAAAAATGCTTATGTAAAATGTTCCAAATAAGAACATAAATGTTCAAAACGTGACTACAAATTGAACTAAAATTTTTGAAGAAGAATGACAGTAACAAAACATTTCCCATGTTCCAATCGGAGTCTCTCTCTTTTTTTTATTTTTTATTTTTGGACAGGTAGAGTGGACAGTGAGAGAGAGAGTCAGAGAGAAAGGTCTTCCTTTACCGTTGGTTCACCACCCAATGGCCGCTGCAGCCGGCGCACCGTGCTGATCAGAAGCCAGGAGCCAGGTGCTTCTCCTGATCTCCCATGCGGGTGCAGGGCCCAAGCACTTGGGCTATCCTCCACTGCACTCCTGAGCCACAGCAGAGAGCTGGACTGGAAGAGGGGCAACCGGGACAGAATCTGGTGCCCCGAGCAGGACTAGAACCCAGGGTACTGGCGCCTCAGGCAGAGGATTAGCCTATTGAGCCATGGCACCGGCCTTTAATCGGAGTCTCTTACTCAAACTTGAAGTGTCCCCTAGCAGAAGCCACCTTGGGTCTGCAGCTGAGCCCCAGCTCACAGGACACTGTCAGGTGTTTTGTGGGGGTACAGTCAGGCTCTCTGGACTGAATTCTGACCCTCCCCTCTCACAAGAGAGGAGGTAGCATCAGCAGCCAGGATTTTTGTCCTCCCAAGGGTACAAGGGTTTACAGGGCTTCTGCTAATGCCATGCTGACATGTTCCTTGCACAGGGCCTGGTAGAAAATTAAATCAGGTGGCTTCCCCACTGCAACATAAGACACTTTTCTAATTAGGGCAATGTTTAATTTAGTGTCTCATGGCTTTTTGAATAAATATAAATTGTCATACTAAAGTGACAGGTGTAAAACCCAGGATGGTTGTGTTAGAGAGGTTAATCTGCTGTTAATCAAATCAGTTCTGCTTGACTTTCTCCCAGGGAGTGAGAGATAATGGCCCTGTTTAACTGGAGATTAGCCAGCTTTTGGCTGGGAATCCCTCAGGGCTCACCTGAGCCTCCCTGTGTCTTACTCAGAATGAAGATATTCATATGCATTACTCATTAAAGTTGGGCTCTTTCTCTTTCCTTGGGTATCCCATGAAGTAAGGAAACTTTCTATTGGGCCTTTCCGTTTATCAGAAGGTTTTTTTTTTTTCTCTCAATCCACCTAGTTCTAGAATATTCTAGAATATTACTATAAGGCTCTCCAAATTTCCAACTTCCTTCACGCAACAGAATTGGCAACTAGAACTCCAAAGCAGCATTGATTGGAAATACAGCAGAGAGGTAAGGTCTTGGGTGAGGAAGGGAGGCATTTTCCCTGAATTTTTCTAAGACTGCATCATCGTTTCTGTGTTGTAAGGACTAGACTGCCTTTGCTTTGTAACTTCAGGGATGTGCAGCCTCAAGAACACTGGGATTCTCACAGCTGGCAGGGAAACAGCCACATCTTTATGGGCCCCACTGCTAAGCAGGAGCCACAAGGATCAGTGGTTTTGCAGGTAGCTGGGCAAAACATGTGAGATGAAAAGAAAATAGATGAGAAGCCATATCCTGCCTGGAACTCCTGGAGTCATGTTAGGAATATTCCGAACGAGCTGACAGCATCATTGTGAAGACAGGGAACGATCAAACAAAATTTGAATCATCGTTGTTCATTTCAGCCCCCCCTCCCCCCCAGTAAAGGAAGATGATAGAATGGTGTGATTAAAGCTGAGGAGTATTGAATCTGGGTCCTGGATTCAAGTCCCAGCATATGACACAAGTCATGTGACTGTGGACAAGCCATGTGGCCACTGTATGTCTCCACATTCTTACAAGTAAAATGAGATTGCTGAGATTAATAAGATGCTACTGGGGATAGGGGGAGGGGGGAGGCGTTGAGACCAGCAGGTAAGACACCTGAGTCCCACATAGGAGTATCTGAGTCCAATTCTTGGCTCTGGCTCCTGACTCAAGTTTCCTGCTAATGCATACTCTGGGAGGCAGTGGTAATGGCTCAAGGCATTGAGTTCCTGCCACTCATGCGAGACAACTGAATAGCATTCCTGGCTTCCAGCTTTGGCCTGGCTCAGCCCCAGTCACTGTGGGCATTTAAGGAATGAAGCAACAGATGGGAGCCTTTGTGGTCTGTCTCTTTCTGCTTCTCAAATAAATACATAAAATAAACTATTTGAAAATAAAAGAATATGCAATTTGTACTTAAAACTGACTGGTTATATACAACTAGTAAATGATGTTATCTCCATCATCACAATCATCACTCTCACCATCATCAACGTTACCATCATCATCGTTAGTATTAGGGCATCTAGAATGGTGACTATCAAGGAAATTAAAATTATATTGGCATTATCATCTCCACTTTGTGGTGAGAAAGGCATGAGTCAGATTTTCAGTCTTGTCTGGGAGAACACAGTTAATCAGAACTAGTGCTAGATAGGAACCTAGTCCTTCCTGTATGCCAAAATTCAATATTCTTTCTAAAAAGAGAGTTGATACAGAGCAAAGAGCATGGGAGGCAGGAGAGAAAACTACAGTAGATACTGTAGGATCATGTATCTCCATTAATTTAAGATGTGACATTGTTGGGTTGGGTTCAAAGGGAAGAGCATACTCCTAGTTATTGGAATTTGGAGATTTATTTTTTTTATTTCCTACCTATGGATTAATGATATAATAAGAACAGATTCATTCTCTTGCGTCTTCCTAGCCATCATGATGTTAATCTCCCTTGTGACCCTGAATTGTCTCTGGATTTTGGATAGGCACAACGATGTATCCACTTATTTTCCTGTAACTCACCCAGCATGTAAAACAAATAACTAGGCTGACATGTCTGAAGTGCTGCATTGTGGGCAAAACAAGAAGGAAAGACAGTCTTGCTCTTCTATTTATGGACTATAAACCCTTTACCGTGGCATTGATAAAGGGTTTATAGTCAGTACACAAGCTGGTTACACCATAAATTGTAATGTTATATGATAAATGGAGACTTTATAGCAGTAGTAGATATCAAAGAAAAAAATGAGTTTGAATCTGAAAGGATCTATCACTGAAGATACTTGCTGCAAGTTTAAATATTCAAGCTTGTTTTTGTCTTCATTTCATTTAAGCATTGGATAATTTCTTCTGAGTGGGGGTTTATAGATTTACCTAGAGATCAACTGTGTAAACAAACAAACAAAAAAACAGAAGGCAGCATGAATGGTGAATGAGCTACTCATGATGTGGTAAGAAATAGAAGAGAAAAAACACGGAATTATTCAAGCATTCAGTTTTCTGTTTTTATCCTGACAGGTGACAGGTGAGATTCCCACCCCCACCCCCCACCACCACCACCATCAGTTTGGGACCTGCTAATGTGGCATTGTTGTAAGACATCTTGGTTACTAAGTGGAGAAACAGAAAATATTTACAAGGGAAATGCGTTGAATATAACTTAATTGCCTCTAGTTTACATTAAAGCTAAAAGCAGTAAAATGTCAACAAATGTTAATTTCCCAGCCTCTCTAATGGGCACATACTCTCAGCTCCCAATTCTGTCCTTATTCATTATGGAACTGTGACTGCTAATATTTACTTATTACTTATTTATATTTTCATTTGAAAGTAAAAATAACCTCATTTGCCATAATAACAGCTTAATATTACCAGTGCTAAGAAACTGTCTTTTAAAAGATTTCTATTAATGGCCTCTCAGAAGAAGAGATCAGAGAATTCTCGCTTTTTGCATATGGAATGTGAGGAAAGTATCATTAACTTAGAATATGAACATCATTCACTCTAGTGCTCACTTAGTGCTTTGGAAAAGAAGGTGCCTTCAATTTGTGGAGGAAAGGGAGAATCCGATAGTGGTTGAAGGAGAAACCCAAACTGTAAAACTCAGATCTATAGGGATGCTTTGCAGAGCCTGGGAGTTGAGTTCCGCTTTGGATTTGCAAACCTGAGATCACTAGGAGGTGACCTGCTAACGGCCAGAGGATAGAGGAATTGTCTGCACTGAGCGAGGTGGCCCAGGTTCCTCTAGTTAAGTCTAGCTATAGTCTTTTCTGAAGACCTTCCACAGACTGCCCACTGGGGATCATCCCGACTGGCCTTGGCCTGGTTGTCTGACTTCCTTATCAATAAGCAGCTTGGCACATTACTCATGCACTTGTCCACAGTTACCTCTTAGCCTAGGGCTGAATGATTACCTGGGGCAGGCAACTTTAAAATTTTAACTCTAATGAAGTCTCAATGAACCAGAGTATGTTGGTCACACTAGTGATCTTGAGTTAGTAGGAGGATGAGATAGAGAAATCCAGCTGGCAGCTGTACACATCTGGGGGAGGCTGAGAGAGGAAGAGAGGGAGAGAGAGAGAGGAAGAGAGAGGAAGAGAGGGAGAGAGAATGAGGCAGTGAAAAGGACAGAGAGACAACTTTAGAGGCGAGGCTGTGGAAGAGGGGTAAATAACTAACTGGCAGTGTCTACAGCAAGGAGAGAAAATTATTACCACTTTGTGTGACAATTCTGATCAATTGGAAGTGCCTGCATTATGCACTGAGATATATTCTAAAAAAAAAAAGGAAATAAATAGCAAATATTGAAGGAAAAAAAAATGAAACGAAGTGTTGATGAAGGGTATGGGATTTCTTTTTGGGTTTATGGAAGTGATCCGGAATTAAGCAGTAGCCATGGTTGTGCACTTAAAATTATGAATACATTTAAAGCAATTATACACATTGAAAGGATGAACTGTAAAAAAAAAAGAGAGAGAGATTCTGAGGCTACTTAACAAAAACATGCATGATAAACATCACAGAATGAAGTAAAAAGCAGCATATACTGCTTGGTACCACAACATGAGGGAGGGAAGGAAGGCAGAGGTGGGGGGAGATTGACTTAGAAATGGATGCTGTTGCCATTCAAAACTTAAATTAACTTTTAAAATTCTTACTAAACTAGAAGTCATAACAGTCAAGGAAGGAACATGTAAAGGTACACAAGACTTTGATGTACATTATTTCATGTTCTTGTTCTAGGCATACATAAATTCTCAACAAATAACACTGTTAATATTGCTTGTCAATCTATTTCCTTTGTATTGTTTTGTTCAAAACATATTTTGAGCAAAATATGTTGTACTGTGTTATTAAATACTATTCTACAGTTTTATTGCACATGACTGTGGAGTGTATCTCTATATGCACATCAATGTAGTATATTTGCCTAAGAGCTTTCCTATTGTTGGTTGCTGCTATTCCCCTATTTTTGACCAACAAGCTCAGCCATTTCTTACATGTCAATCCTATAGCACATTTGCTCCTATCTCAATCTTACAAATAGTCTTAAGGATGAAACAGCAAATCTTGGCACTTGAAGATACCTGGAAGTTGAGCCAGCACTCACTGCAGAAAAGGATGACTTGTCTCCAAGGTAAAAAATCTGTTGAGAACTGGGGCACATGAGTGCAGCACCATGGACAGCTCCTTCCAAAGTGTAGTCCTACAGCCTAAACACAGTCTCTTCAGACACTCTGCACCAGTCCTACAATCATTAAGGCACCTAATCATCTTGCCAAAGATGCAGCTCTGATGAATACAACTGCAGGCATTTATGTTCAACATTTTGACCAGAAAGAGTGTGACTGGGTCACTCTGTAGAAGCTGGATTGAGACAATTTTCCTCCAACTGTAAGCAATTATTCATATTCTTTCTAACTTATTATTTGTTACTTAAATTATAAGACAGTACATGTGTGACAAGGCCTTACAGTTGCTTCACTATTTTCACTTAAATAAATGCATCAAGAATAAAATTTTATTTCATCACCCAAAACCAATATTGTTCTCATGTATATTTAAACATTATGATTTTTAAGTTTATGCACACGCCACCAAAAGTAACCCTATTTGTCAGGGGCAATAGCACACCATAGGAAACACTAAAAATATTCCAAGTTTTCTTAATTCTCCTAGTTTAGAAGAGAAACAAAAATCTAAAGGACATGATTTATTTTTAACAAAACTACATGTTACAGGTGTTCAGAATTTGTAATTATAGTAACTGTCTTGGCGTCCTCTCTAGCTTTACAAAACTTGTCCTGCCTAGGAGTAAAGCAGTGTCGATAACTGCACGTCGGTTTGTTACGGCTCTCATTAGCCCTTGCAAAGAACCCACCTGTTCGCTAATTCCTTCCCCTCCCATTGCCTCACTCTCAGTCTTGGAGGTCATTGTCAGCTGCCTTCTAGAGGTGAGCAGGTTGACACTGTGGAAGTTTACCAGCTTGTCCATGTTTTTCCAGAACACTTGTTATGGAGCTAAGATGGAAAATACGTTTCTCTACCACAGAATCATGCAACCTTCATTCTTGCCTTGCACACTGGAGTGTCCATCTGCCTCCTGCTCTCAGGGTTTCTTCCACTCAGTGTGCTGCTGAGATTGCTCTCTTTAAGCCAGTCACCTGGGTGTGTGTTAACATCACCGAGGGCACTTTATACTAAATCCTAAGCACACCCCCCAGAGATACTGATTGGACTGATTGCAATGGTGCCTAGATAAATGAGTGACTCTGTGGTGCATTCTGGCTCGGGAACCATTGCTTAATGAGTGCTGACATTACCAGAATTTTGTTGGAAATACAGAATCCCAACTTCCTTCCACTCCTTCCTTCTATTCTGTATAGCCACAAATGGCCTTTTAACAAGATCTCCAAATAATTTGCATCTATATTAAAGTTTGAGAAGCACTACCCTATAAGAGTAGTGGTCTACCATATTGATTTTTACTGGTAATGTGGTTTATTTATTACATTCCATCTGGGGTTGAAAACACAAATAATAACTAAAAAAGTATTTAATAAGTTGATTAATATGAATAGCCATCTTTTCATTTAGGCCAAAGATGCATAAGAGAGTGTTTTTGAAAAATCCTTGGAAAATGGGATTCAAAGTTATTTGGGTGCAAAAAATTTTTGAAAACTATGTGTATAAAAGGACTTCAAAAAGTTTATGGAAAAGGTATAATATGAAAAAACTATGCGGGGATTTCCAAACTTTTAGCACCAAAATACTTATTTGTAATTGGATCTTCTCATGCACAATTCTAAGTACCATGTATATGAAGTATTTACTCATTAAAAAGGTTTTGGTGTCATGATAGAGAATTTCAATGTTTAGCAGGCTGGAATCATGATAGACTTTTCCTTTAACTCAAATCCTACTTGGGGCTCCAGGTACTAGCCATCTTGGAAGAGTTGGAAGAGGACTGGGAAGCAAACAGCTTCCCTACTTCAGTGTGATCTCAAGAAAGTGACTCAACCCCAAAGAGTGTCACATTGTTCTTATGAGAATAAAATAAAATTATGTATGCAGATTGACAAACACATGGCAAGAATGCAATGAATAAACTCAAATGTTTATGAGTTGTGTGACTTTGAGAAATGTTTTAATCTATGGGCTTCTGTTTCCCTCAAAATTTAAAATGAGAGGACAGTGGTGAAGATGGCTGAGGATTCAAAGAGAAAGCACAATTAATGCACCTAGTAGGATGGATGCTTGGAATTTGGAAAATGCTCTAAAAAAGATTTGCTATCTTCATCATTATCATCATTACTTCCCCACTTTTATCGCATATGTATTTGGATTGGTCTTCATTTAGTAACTTTGGTCTAAAAGAAAAAAAGATACAGAAAAAAAAAAAAAAAAGGAAACCCTCTTTGCTTCTTGTGTTTTCTGTTTTTGCTTCCCATTTCCCCTGATTAGTTAGGTTGCATTTTCTTTGTTCCCCTCTTTTCTCTGATGGATGTACAAGCCACCACCTTCACCTCATTTAGATAGCACATCATTATTGTCTTCTTAATGACCACTTTCCCAATTGCTGGTGTCAGGAGCTGAGCAGGATTTGACTGGGGAAATCATCTTGGTGCTATGCCAAGATTTTAATCACCACAATGAATCGGCTGCCATTGGGGGCACTAGGATAGCATGGCTGAAAAGCAGGTGAAAATGACATGATTCTACTTTAGTTACAAAAACTGATAAGGGGACAGGGCAAAATGTGGGAGTCAAGTTTAGAGATGAAAGATGGCGAAAGCTTCTGTCTACTGGCGACTCCGCACGTGCAAGCAGCTAGATCTGCCTCAAGGCAGCTTCCTAACACATTAGACTCCTTTTCTTAGCATGCATTCGCCTCAATGAATATCCCTCAGCTTTGGATCTATGGCTTTAAAAAAAAAATTCCAAAAGAACAAATTAGCTTGTGTTGTCCCTCTGCCACCTCCTCGCCCAACCCCAAGTTGGAGAATCACTTCCCAGCCCTTCTCTTCTGTGCAGAATTACCCAATTATCTTCTAAATTATAAAAGGGAAATCTTCCCCACCAACTGTTCATGACAGGGCCAGGATGCACAGTGTTGCAAAACTGTAGCAAAAAATGTAAACAAAAGAATCCCACAGAACAAGGGGCAAGCTGTCCACACACGCCAATCCCAGTGGCTTCAATCAAAGGCAGAATTGCTTCCCCAATAAATGAAGCCAGTACAACTAATAAACTCAGGCGCTAATTGCTGGCTGCAGATGTATTAACTGAAGCAAATGCGATGCCGGCAACCATTAATTATCTAATGAGGCCAGCAGTCTTCGGATGAGGTGGGGGCTGATTAAATATTAAAGGATGGTATATGGAAAGTGCCAGGAACAAAAGATTTCAATCTGGGGCAAGAAAAAGAAGGATGCATGAAGGAAAAAAGACCTCCCTCTCTGTCTCTCTCTCTCTCTCTCTCTCTCTCTCTCTCTCTCCTTTTTAAGACAAGAGCCATCCTTGTGTCTGGGAAAGGTAATTAAAGTCCCATTGCTAGCTCAAGTCTCAAAGTGACTTCCGTGAAAGCTGACTTCTGAAGCCTTCCAGCAGATGAAAAGATCTCACATTAAAAGGGGGTGACAAAAACATTTGATGTAAAAGCAGTTGCCTCTTTGTTTAACCCTTAGAGTGAGGGTGAATGCCTGCTGTTGAGTTATTTCTTCTTTCATCTGGTGAAAGTGAACTTCCCCACTGAATCAACCCATGAGGTGTGTTCATGGGCAAGGTCCCTGCAGAAGCTGTTGCCCGCGTGGTCTGTAATCGTCTCCTCTAAGCCTTGCATATTAAATCACAAAAGAGAATTACCCTTTACAGGACACTAACAAGGTGCCAGGCAGGCTGCTAAGCACTTGACATGTGTGATCTCACGTCATCCACAAAATAATGTACAAGACAGGTTGTTAAGCTCCCCATCCCAAAGACAAGGCATTTCAAGCTTAGAGGCAGGAAGAGACTTGGTCAAAGTCACACAGTGGCTAAGAAGCTGCGATTTAAATCAGGAGGTCTATTCTAGGGTCTTTGTTCTTAAACACTGCAGCATCTAGCTCCCTGGGAAGGGGCAGTTTAATGGCAAAAGATACACTATGCATTTCTTCTATAATGTCTACTTCCAGGAGAAAAGCAGGGACCATATTTAAGAGACTTTATTAGTATTCCTGGAGAAAAGTCAGGGTCCAACTTTTTTAAGATTTTATTTGATAGTCAGATGACAGAGAGAGTGGGAGAACAGAAAGAGAGAGAGAGAGAGAGAGAGAGGGAGAGAGATCCTCTACCCACTGGTCCACTCTCCCAAGTGGCCAGCCACAACAACCAGCACAGGGACAGGCCAAAGCCAGAAGCCAGGAATTCCATCCAGGCGCCCTTCATGGATGTCAATGCCCAAGCACTTATGCCATAATTCGTTGCTTTCCCGGGTGCTGGATTAGCATTGTGCCGCCCCAGTCCAGTTTCCAGGAGTGACTGAAATGCAACTACATGGAGGTCTCTGAGTCTCGGAAAGAATCAGGGTGACCAGTCACTTGGTCTTTACAGGTTTGAGGGATTTCCTAAGGACAGAAAGGACTTTCAGAGCTAAAGCCAGGATAATCACAGGCCAAATGGAATGTTGGGCACCCTAGTAGAAGTTAATAAAATTTTTCCTGGTCCATGGGGTCAGCACTGTGGCACACTGGGTGAAGCCACTGCCTACAACACCACCATCCCACATGGGTGCTAGTTCAAGCCCTGATGGCTCTACTTCTGATACAGCTACCTGCTAATGTGCCTTGGAAAATAGCAGAAAATGGCCCAAGTACTTGGGACCTTACTACCCACATGGGAGACCTGGATGGAGTTTCTGGCCCTTGGTGCTATGGTCTGGCCCAGCCCTGGCAATCATGGCCATTTGGGCAGTGAATCAGCAGGTGAAAGATTCCCTCCCCCCCTCTCTCTGTAACTTTGCCTTTCAAATAAAAAATTTTTTAAGAAATTTTCTTCCAGGGGGCTGGTGCTGTGGCATCTGCCTACACCACTGGCATCCCATATGGGTGCCAGGTGGAGTCCAGGCTACTCCTCTTCCAATCCAGCTATGTGCTAATGGCCTGGAAAAGTGGTAGTAGATGGCCCAAGTGCTTGAGCCCCTGAACCCACATGGGAGACCCAGAAGAATCTCATGGCTCCTGGCTTCAGATCAGCCCAGCTCCGACTATTGTGGCCATTTGGGGAGTGAAACAGCTGATAGAAGACCTTTCTCTCTGTCTCTCCCTCTCTCAATTTGTAATTCTACCTCTCAAATAAATAAAAAAAATTTTTTTCAGGTCCCCTTAGTGTAACTTGAGTTCTGCTTGGGTGGAATTTTTAAGACATTTAAATACAGCTTGTATTTAAGAGGGATACATTAAGATACAGCAGAGATGTAGTAGAAAGACAATACTTGGAGTGACTTAAGTTGTGATCCAAGGCCTGACCAGTTTGTTATTTGCTTCTCTAGCTCTCATGTCCTTGGGTAAAAATGGAAGTGCTTGAAGAAGTAACAATCCCTGCACTTTATTGCAACTTTAAATTCCTGTGAGTCCGAAGGAATGAGAAAAGGCTTCCAAGGACCCAGCCTTCATAGAGTACTTTACAACTTTCCTTTTCAAAATGTTTGATGAACATGTATACACTGTACATACTTAGGGTTATAGTGAGCTGTTTCAAGACACGTCTTCAGAATGTGTTGATTACCTCAGGGTGATTAGTGTTGACAGGTCGTTATTTCTTTGTCTGCTGACTCCAAGTTCCCCTCTCCTAGCTCTTCCTAAGCTATCCAAGAAGTCACTGTAATCTACAGAACGCTAGAGTCTGTTCTGCTCTCTAATTGTGTCTTCGTATTTCCTGTTTCCCCTCTCATCACCATCCTTCCCAACCTGCAGTAATCACTAGTCTACATTCAGATCAACTTCTTTCAGCTGCCACATGTTGCATTGTCCAGTTGGATTCTCACACAACCTTGAGATATAGGCAAATTCGTTTGGAGTTGTTACAGAATACAGTTATTAAAGCAACCTGCATTAAAAATAAATCAATGTGACAAGTTTGAACCATAGATATTTCTCTACTGAGCATTCTGGTTGTCAAGCATTGTGTACCTTGTCCATTTTAGTGGAGGTAAGATATAAAAAATCCAGACTGAGAAATGGCTGCTGCTTCTCCATACAGAACATAACACTACGTATTTTCTTTATGTCAATACCCTTCTCTTCCCCATGCTGGACCCTGGGTCCCCTGAAGTGTACTCCACAGCACTGCCCCAGGGAGAAGCTATGGAAGAAAGGAAGCATGTTCTGGACCATCTATAGACGCAGCAAAGAGCATGGTTGAATCTTAAATTATCCTGTAGCGTGAAAGCAGATTCCATTGAATTGCAGTCTTAGAATGAGCAACACTGATGTATGGTGTGAAAAAATGCAGATAGTGATTGTTGTTAGGTTGATGAGTGGAATTAGGGATTAACTGGTAAACCTTGTTGGATGATTAATGTGCATCAAACAGTTTTATACATTTGTCAAAAATCCTTGCTGGTTATCATTAAAATGTGCACATTTTGCATCATATAATTTTTCCTCAATTTAATATATGACCATAAAATATGTTTGTCTAGTTATTAAAATGTATACTGAAATACTTATATTTAAAGAGCACTGGTATGCAGCAATTAACTTCAAAATGTGTCCAAAAATAAGACAGATTGGTGGAGAAGCTGATGGATGGATGGATGGATGGACAAATAAAGATGAGAGATAAATGATTAAAAAACACCCACAAAGTGTAGATTGTATAATTTAAGAGGTGAGTACATTACTCACTATAATCTTTGGATTTTTCCATTTGTTTGCAAATTTTCATAATAAAATATTGGAGAAAAATAAACAGATCATAATCTTTTAAAAAGTTTCTATCTTTAGGAAATGCTGCATGTTATTTATCCCTCATAACTTCCCCATGGGGGTGTTTGGAGTTTACAAGTATAATAAAGGCTTTAAGTCTTGTACTTAAAGTAAGAAAACTTTATTCAGCCTAACATTCCCTGAAAATATTTGGTTATGGAACTTTTGCTTTTAGTTATATTTTTATTTGTATTGATTAAGCTTTAGTTATTTACTGCTCCCAATGCTTTTAGAATACATGTACACCTGAGACCAGGTATCCTGCAAAAATTAACGTTCTGGAGAATGCATCAAATCACTTTTAGGATATGCTATTTATTGGCATTGGGTTGTTTTTTTTTTCTTTTTCAAAATTGAGCAGAGGTTTTTCACATTTTATAGACTTCCTGGAAGGAATATTGTAGTAAAAGAGGTAATTATGCAGTGTGTCTCCATTTCAAGAAGGGCAGGCAATGTCAATCACATTCATTATTCTTGTTGAAAACATCTGAGTAGTGAATTGGATCAACAAATATACATCTATACCAAGACACACTGTTGCAAAACAGCAAAAAGGCAGGTATTCAGTGAAAAGTATTAAATGCCCACAGAGAAAAGCTAGCCACAGACAGTGACCAAAACAGAGACTACTTCATTGAAGTCCCAGGCAAATGGAGTGCTTTATTTAAAAGTCTGCAAGAAAACGAGAAGCTGCCCTAATGTCCATCACTGTTAGAAACAACAATAATTTGTATCAAATTCATGCAATGGATTGATACACAGTCATGAGAAAAATGACCAGCAGCTATACAGAAATGTGCGGTTGAATCCCATAAACCAAGTACTGAAAGAACCTGACACAAAGTTACACATATGTCATTTGAAGTACAAAAAGCACAAAATCAGACAAAACTAACCTATGCTTTTAGAAATGCAAATGTCTGTTATCACCAAGGGTAGACAATGGACAGAACAGGTGATGGCTTTAGATGCTAGAGATGTCCTGCTTCTTGATCTAAACTTTACTCTCATAATCAATGCACTGGTTGAGCTGGTAACAGCAAACTCCACAGATAGTTAAGAGACATAGAGCGTATCTGTAAGTCATCATTTGGCAGTTAGGAAATATTAAATAAAAGGCAGGCTGATTAAACACTAATAACAGAAATAAAAGAGGAAAATGAACTGAACCAAAGAAAAACATGAATTATCACATCCAAAGGATTTGTGGTTCATAGATAAGTTAAATGGACTTAGAGTAAATCCTGTTCCAAATCTCACAGATAGAAACAAATCTTACACACTAATTTGATGAAAAGAACTATTTACAATTATAAGACAGACTTAGAAAATCTTCCGATATCTCAACTACCACATTTACTAGCCAATGGGGAAAAAGACTTTGAAGGAAGTATTTTACATCTATTTAAATCACAACTTGTGTTCAAAATCAGAGGGAAACATGCTTGAAGAAGTAGACTGAAGACAAACGTTGACCGGAAGAGAATTAAATGAAAAAAAAAAATCCAGAAAGAGAGACTTAGTGGTAGGGAACTGATCTTGTAATATTATAATTATGCCTGATTGGCTGATGATACTGTGACTGGGAATTGTAATTAGTACTTAGACAAGACGAGCAAAACAGGAGCATGTATATCTGTTTTGATAATTGGGGAAATTTAGGCATAGTCTGGAATTGAATTTCTTCTTTTTTTAAAAAAAAAGATTTATTAATTTATTTGAGAGGCAAAGCTACAGAGAGAGGGAATGACAAAGAGAGAGGTTTTCCATCTGCTGGTTCACTCCCCAAATGGTCACAATGGCTGGAGCTGTGCTGATATGAAACCAGGAGCTCCTTATGGGTCTCCCACATGGGTGCAGGGGCCCAAACACTTGGGCCATCTTCCACTGCTTTCCCAGGCCATAAGCAGGGAGCTGGATCAGAAGTTGAGCAGCCGGGACTCAAACTGGCACCCTTATGGGATGGCGATGCCTCAGGCTGAGCCTTAGCCTACCATGCCACATTGCCAGCACCCTGAATTTCCAAATGATCTAAACACCACGTGGAAGTCGAGAATGTCAGGGGATATGCAATAGAAGATTTCAAAGGCCTTGGGCGAGAACAGTGGGAGACAGAGTTGATCATCGGCAGTAGGTAATGATTTGGTGTTTTAAAGTGTGGATTTCAAAATGGCAGCTTAGAAAAGGTGTGGTAGGTCAGAGCTCCTGAGCTGGGATTCTAAGTCCCTAGGAAGGATGAAAAGACACTAGCAGGACTGGCTCAATGGCAAAGAGGATTAAGCCACCATTTGAAGTGCCAGAGTCCTATATGGGTGCTGGTTTGAGTCCCTGCTGCTCTACTTCCAATCCAGCCCCCTGATAATGTGTCTGGCAAAGCAGTGGAAGATGGCTTGAGTGCTTGGGCCCCTGCATCCACCTGGGAGACCCAGAAGAAGCTTCTGGCTCCTGGCTTCCATCCGGGCCCAGCCCTGTCCATAGTGGCCAGTGGGGAGTGAATTAGCAGATGGAAGATATGTATCTCTCTCTCCCTCTGTCTCCCCCTCTGTCTCTGTAATTCTGCCTTTCAAATAAGTAAATAAAAAAATTACCTTTAAAAAAAGATTCACAAGCAGACTGCACTATTCTGCATCACGGCTTTTCCCAAAGCTCAGGTATAGAAGACGGCAGAAACGCCCATGCATAGCAGGCCTACTGCCGCACGTGGGGGTGGACCCCTTGCTTTCCGTGGGGAGGAAGTACAGGAGGAAAACACAACAGCGAAGGAGAGGCCGTTTTTGTCGAGAGCTGTGGTGAGTGGACCTTGGTACACACGTTGCGTTTTCAAAGATGGCTGCTGCTGTCATAGCTCTGGGCATTCAGAAAAAGCCTGTTGGGAAATACACCCCACAGCCCACGGCTGCACATCCCTTCAGTGTGGGACTGAGACGTGGAGAGGTTTTACGCCCAGATTGGGTAATGGCGCTGGAAAGCGCGTCACCCCCAAAACTGATTTGCCTTAAGTGTAAGAACCATGCTTTTCCCCAACTCCCATTTTATTTTTTTTTATAATCCCCCTCTTTATTATAATCTGCTTAATATCCATCTGTTACCCTTTAGGCAGTGGCTTCTTAAATTCAAATATCAGGCTATTTTTATCGCAGAAGAATATGTAAAGCAATAGAAAACAGTTTAATGGATTTTGGAGCCTGTGGCCTTCTTTAGCAACATTTCCATAATGAAATCCAGTTACAGGCATGCGGGTTGCCACAGTTGACTGTTCACAGAAATGAGGAGGGATGCCTCCCTCATGTAAGGTCTCCCAGCCCAGCAGAGTGTGAGAGGCCCACCCCGGACGGCCGCCTGGCACGGCCCCGCCCTAGCTCGCACGGATTCAGAACTCAGCGGCATTTAGAAATAGGTTTCCTGTCTGGGTTCTGAAGGCATAATGCAGAGAGGATGTCGCTGCACAAGGCCTAGGGAGGAGAATTCTTTTCCTCGGGGAATAACCATTACAAACAGCCTTGAGGCTGAAGATTTCATGAGAGCCTGCCGGGGGAAGCTGGGTTGCAAAATAATTAAAGGTCTTGATGCTTGCCTGTCATACTTCAGAACACGTCGGGTAAACTGTCAGTGACGCTAGCAAATCATGTCCTCCAGTCTTCCTTTAATGGCATAAAAGAAGAGAAGAAAAGGCACGCTATAGAACCTGCAGCCTCCACGCAAATCCTGCTTTGATACAAGGTGAATAACAAAATGCTCTCCAAAATTTTTTGTATTTTGTAATCCCTCAGTTATAAATAAAATGAGGCCAGCCTGAAGGTGTGAAGTGATGTGAATTTAGGTGTCAGTGTCAGGCTTACGCCGCACGAGTTTGCTGAGCACTTCGTGATGTCTTTTGGAAGGGCTCTGAGTAATTGATATGGATGCAGCCTGGCCCTGGTCCTAAGGCCACAATGGCACACATCCCCCCCTGGCCCTCTTTCAGGACAGCCTGATGCAACGGGATAAGCACCCACGGCTTGGTCATTAGTACTGAATCCTCAGGAAGCTACAGGCAGAACTGCTGTCCTTCTGAGCAAGAATGATAAAACAAGGAGGAATAAATGGGCTGAAATCTAACTCCGTGTCAGGACAAGAGCTTTTGACCATCCTCTCCTTGGCTTTTTTTTTGGACAGGCAGAGTGGACAGTGAGAGAGAGAGAAAGGTCTTCCTTTTTCCGTTGGTTCACCCCACAATGGCCGCTGCGCACCGCACTGATCCGAAGCCAGGAGCCAGGTGCTTCTGGTCTCCCATGCAGGTGCAGGGCCCAAGCACTTGGGCCATCCTCCACTGCACTTCCAGGCCACAGTAGAGAGCTGGACTGGAAGAGGAGCAACCGGGACAGAATCCGGTGCCCTGACCGGAACTAGAACCTGGGGCACCGGTGCCACAGGCAGAGGGTTAGCCTATTGAGCTGCGGCGCCAGCCCTCTGCTTGGCTTTTAAATAACCTTATGGAACTTTCTATTTCCACCCTCATTTAAAAGAAGAAAAAAACTTAGCCTCCACGGGAATACTTTACATAGGTAAGTTTGACTGTTTCTCAAGGGTTAGCAAATATGCTAGAGCGGCTGTGACTACAAACCCAAACTCTTCAACACTCGACATCTTACTGCTTGCTTTGTGATGTTTGAAATCTAACCCCTGGTTTTCAGATGGTTAAAATGATATTCAGTGACGGACGACCAGACTTGTCTAAAGACCTAATAACATATTGGCTGTTAAGAGAAATGTAGATCTTTTAGTGAAAGTTGTTCTCTGTAAATATAGAAGAGTATACAAATGGAGCCAGCTATTCACTGGGAAACAGTGTCCCACAGATGTGTTCTCTACTAACTACAGTAGTAAAGTTAGCTGTACTTTTCTATATATCTTCGTTAATTTTTTTCAAGTTTATTTGTTTGAAAAGCAAAGTGAAAGGGAGAGAGGGAAAGATGGGGATACACACACATACAGAGAGAGAAAGAGAAAGAGAAAGAGAAAGAGAAAGAGAAAGAGAAAGAGAAAGAGAGAAAGAGAGAAAGAGAGAAAGAGAGAAAGAGAGAAAGAGAGAAAGAGAGAAAGAGGAAGAGGAAGAGGAAGAGAAAGAGAAAGAGAAAGAGATCTTCTATCTGGTGGTTTACTCCACAAATGCCTGACAAAAACCAGAGGTAGGCCAGGAACTTCTGGGCTCTCCCATGGGTGGAAGGAACTCAGATACTTGGGCCATTGTTCGCTATCTCCCAGGGTGCACACTTGTAGGAAACTGGATCAGAAGCAGAGGAAGAACTTGACCCCAGGCTCTGTGACGTGGGAAATGGACATCTCAACAGCAGCTTGACCTGTTGCCCCACAACCGCTGCCACCAAACCTACACTATGGTTTAGTCCATTTAGACAGCTTGGTTTGCAATACCAGAAAGTGAACAAAGGAACAAAAAACCCAGACAAGCCAAAGTCAAGTGGTAGAGTTCATGATGGCCTCTTGGATCAGCTTAAACATCTTGTTCTCACTAAAACGGGCTCTGGGTAACCTAGAACAGGGACTATCTAAATTGTATGATTTAGCAGGTGCCACAGATGGCCTTATCTTTATCAAATTATTTCTTTCTGTTGCTCAAAGTGTCTGAGTGCAAAATAACTGGATATATTCTTTTAGCTAAAAAAACTCATCCATTCATTCACTTCATTTATTTTTTACTTTGTATTATTTTTATCGTATTTGTATATATGTACATATATCTATATGATACAAAGACTGTACCTTACCATTCTGAAACATACACATCAGTGGTGTTCTTGAATACATTTCTATTTTTGTACAACTATCACCATCAGCCATCTCCAAATCTCTTTTCATCTTGCAAAATTGAAACTGTACCCATTAAACAACTCCATGTATCTCCCTACTTCCAGACTCTAGTAACTACCATGGTACTTTGTGCCTCCATGGATTCGACTGCCCTCGGTACTTCATATACATGGAATTATACAGTATTTGTCTTCTTCTTAATTGGCACTGTCAATTTAGCATAATGTCCTCAAGGTTCATCCATATTATAGCACGTGTCAGATTTTTCTTTATTTTTAAGGCTGAATGATATGCCATTGTGTGTACAAACTACACTTTATCTATCCATGGACAATAGGAAAAAGGTGGATTGCTTCTACTTTCTGGCCATTATAAATAATGCTGTGTGAATAGATCTTCCAGACCCTGCTTTTAATTCTTTTGCTTGTATACCCAGAACGGAATGACTAAATCATATGGAATCCTATTTTTACTTTTGGAAGGAACTACTGTGCTATTTTCTAGGCCTCATTATGCATCACCAGGATACAGGGATGAATCATCCAGGATCCCTGGAGACAACAGGTTAGTTGAGGAAGCAAACAAATATAAATATGCAATGTCTGCATATTGGGATAAAAGGAGCGATGGGAGGCTGGCCAAGAGAGCACAGGGGCTCCAAACAAGGTGCTCTTCACTCTCCTCTGAGAGAGCAAGGAGTTCGTGCTGACTGGATGTGAGGACGTTCCACCCTGGAGAAGAAAAGCACCAGGATTCATGACGGTGCATTCGAGTCTCTGAGAGCTGTTATGAAGAAGATGGGGCAGAGGTCTTCTGTATAGCTCCAATATGGAAAGGAGACTGACTTTGGATCAATAGAAGAAAGTGATTGCCCCAAATTGGAGCTGTCCAGCACTGGCACAGGCTGTCAGAAGGCAGAAGGTTCCACATCACATTTCCAATGACAACCTGTCAGAGGGTGGCAGGGAACACTCATTCAGCAGTTAGGGTAGAATTGATGTTTTCTAAGGCCTCTTCCAACTTGTGGTTTTGATTATTCTAACACCAGTTCCACTAAAAAGCATCTCTTACGATCCAAATAGATTATTCTATTTCTTCCTCTAAGTTAACTCTTACAGATAGGCCCAATTTGAATGTGTGTATATACATACACTTATGTATATACATACATATTTATGTTCTATGAATGTTCTAATTTATTTTATTCATGTCATCTTCATTTTAACTGCATGAGTTGCCTACTATCATGATTGGTAACAGAGGCTTTGTCCAAGGTCACAGGCTGCTCCAGTTCGCATTTGAACTCAGGCTCTTTGACTCTGAGGTTGAACTCTATGCTAAATGCAACACTATACTGTTTCTCTGGAGACTATATATTTCATATTTAATGGATACTGTATGATGTCATGGAAGGAGGCATAATTATATGATCCCCATTGAACCAGTGGGGAAATGGAGGCTTAGGCTGGTCTACCTGGCCATTTGCAAGCCAGAAGTTACAGACAGAACTGTTGACTTCCTAAAACCATTGGCCAATCTTATCCTCTAACTCCAATGTCCTTACAGATAGTCTAGTGTCTGAATGTGACACAGGGTATCTTGGCTGTCATCATTTCATGAGAGCAGAGTCTAAAATATAAAAGACACATATTGACTTTGGATAGATGTTCAGATCTAACTCTCCCTACTAGCCCACCCAATCCTGCCAAAAGAAACATGTTCTTTGGAAATTTTGTGTGCAGATGAATAGTAATTTAGTTGCCTTTTTTCTCCCTAATGCATCACACACAAAGCATTATGGAGGGCTTGGTCATAAAATGGAATTGTTGTATTTTTAATGTTTATTGCTGGAGAGGACCAAGTTGAAAATCAAACACATGGGTCTCACGGCTTTAATCAGGAGGAAACTTGCTAATAGATTTTTTTTTTACTTTAAATTTAACAACTTAACAACTTGGCAATTTAATTAACTTTTTAAACACAACATAAACCAGCCTGTGGGACTCTCTGCTGCCGTACTTAATTGTGGCAAATAGCCTAAGAAGTGGCAAGAAAAACAGATGAGACACCTTTATGGTGGAAGAGGCACCATCTGTAGTTACCAGCTAGAGTATTTTGTCACAATCCATCTCCAGGAAATGTAACTCAAGACTTTAAAATGGCTCTCTGTTGGTTTTTCCTTGAGAGTTTAACAATGGCACCACAACCATTCGTGGAAAATAATGCTACCATTTCACAGGAGGAGAATTTAATCCATTGGTGAATCGTAGGGAGGACATCCATGGTCATCTAACTCATTAATTCAATAGATATGTGCCAGGTACTTATTATTGGAGGCTTTTTAGGGAAGAAACAGATGACATCCATGCTCTCAAAGCACTTGAGTCAACAGGGAGAAGATGTGCATTCATGCAACAAACAAAAGCACAGCACTTGCCCCACTGCCTGAACTTTACTACTGCCACACCCTCTGCCAGGCTATTCAAGCTTGCTCTGATCTGATGGGGTCCAAGCAGATGTTATTATTCACCTTTCATGGGGAAGGAGTGCAGACAGAAGGGCTTCCAAGTGTTGCTGGAGGTGCCAGAGCTAAGCATTTCCCAATGTTCAGGCCTAGCTTTACCCTTCCAAAGTTACTAAACCAATGTGCAACAAATTTGAGTTATTTGCATGCCATAGTTGTGTCTTATACCCTATCCGTGTATCATCCAGACTGGCATTGCGTATTTTCTTTTTCTTAGTGAAATTCAGTCCCATTTCCAGAAGCAAGGTATTTTAGGCTAATAGTTTGTTTTATCCAAGGTAACGTGTCTACTTGCACTTGTCCCACACACAAACTGCTTGCCTCTTAAATCCATGTCCTTCACTGCTTTTTTCCATTAGCATAGTCAAAGGGAGTCATGAATTTTGGAGAAAGCACTTTTATTACTATTACCACTCTAAGAAGCTATTATACCATTTACTAGTTAGCTTTATGATTTCTGTGTATTCATTGTTGTATTTTTTTCCTCACTGCTCTCCGTGGTGTTTTTCCTATGGTTTTCCCACAGATATCACAAGAAAAGCAAAATAAGGTTAAAGTACATATTTGGGGGAGGCAGGAGAAAAGGCTCAGATGGAAATCTAATTAGGAAACTTACACAAATGGAGGAATGCAGGACATTAAACAGAATGTTCTAGGGCCATCCAGATAAAGCCCAGATGTTTCCAATTCCAGATCGCAGCCCTGGGTTCTACATTGTACTTCTTGAAACCACTGTCTGACTCATTATTTATTGCCTCCCAGCTGTCCCCCATTCGAGTGCAGGCCACTCTGGGCTACCTGTACTGCTCTTCCCTGATGGTCATCCCCCTGGATGTCAAGGATCAATTGTGCTAAAAATAAAAATAAGCCTCATTCTCCCTAGAGTTGCTAGAGAATCACTTTATTGATGCTGCCCTTTCCTATCTTATAAACAAAACTTGTGGTAGATCAAGATTCCTCTACTTATTCTGCCAAATGGGAAAAATATGATTTAGTCGTGGCTCTGTGCCAACTGTGGCTATTGTTACAACAATTAAGTGTATTTGTTCCTAGAAGTCCATCTTGATGTCAATGCTGTAGGAGATCTGGCTGAAAACAGTGCGGACAAGAGGTTGGGAATCAGTGTCACTACTGCAGGACCGTCCCAGATACCTCAGGCCTCTCCTGTTGTTCAGTTTCCAAGTGAATTGATTATGCTGCTATTGAGAAGTCGGTAATCCAAGGCTTAAATACAGTCTGATGAGTGCCCATCCACCATGATTTTTTTAAATTTTTATTTCAAAGGAGTGGAAGCAGATGACTCAAGGAAGAGATTGAGCTTCCCAGGTTCAAATGCCACATGTTGTTAGGAAAAGTTAGAACCTACGATGAGCTACTCAGTGGCTTGAACCCTGTCTCAGTCTGTTTCTTATGCTATAACAAGATGTCTGGGGTGAGGGGATTTATAAAGATCAGAACTTTATTTGTCTTATAGCTCTGCAGGCTGGGAAGCCCAAGAGCATGGCACCAACACCTACAGGCTGTCTGGCAAGGATCTCCTACTGCATCCTAACACAACAAGGGCATCACGTGGAGCACAGATCATCATCCCAGAAACATCTCACTTAGTCAAAAGACTCCTGCACTACCCCATGCACTAACCCCATGAATGCAAGCGCATCCTGAAGACAGCACCTCCACGTGCTGTTAACATAGTAACCTGGGCATGAAGTCTCTAGCTCTTGAAATGCTGGGGTGCCTTCCCATGATAGCAAATTCACGGAGCTCCCACGGAGTCTACCTGGACACGAAGGAAGCCGGCAGGCCCTTTCTCCTCATGGCCTCTTTTTCTTTGCCCATGAATCCATAACACAAGTAAAATGAGAGGGTGTTCTTGATGGTCTCTGAGGTCCCACACTGCTGTAACATTCAACAGTTCTTGCTCTAAATTTCCCTTTATTCCCCTGTAGCCTGGGGGATGAAATGCAATGTGCTACAATATGAGGAAAAATTTCAAAGTCTTCATGGATCCTAAATAGACTCATTTAATCTACAAGGGGATTTGAATCCTCACCTGAGACATTCTGCTTAATTAAGCCACACTCAAACATGAAAAAGTCATGTTCATACAAACTTAAGGATCAGATTTACAACTGCTGAGCACCCGGAGTCTCAATTAGCCACGTCCTGACACCTGCTGGGAAAAGGTCACCAGATTGTTGAGGCTTTTTCTTACTTAAAATTCAAGTCAGCCAGCCCAGCCAGGATCAGGTATTTAAAGGGAGACCTGGGGCGTCACGATGGCACCGCAGAGGAAGCAGCGTTCCTTTGCTCTTCTGACAAATACGTCTGAAGCACTCTGTGCCACCTCGTAGGTTACACACCAGGACAGCGGGTCTGCCTCCTGCCCATGGGGGTGCCGCAGTTCAGTGAGGTCTTGGGAGCCCACGGAACACCTGGTCTTCCAGAAGCCTCCAGGAGACAACTTTGAAGGAAGAGTTTTTCTCTCTACTACTGGAAGAACAGAACCCACGCTTTGCTTTTCTCCCTCCAGGGTTGCTTAGAGATTTACTGTCTTTATAAAACAAATGCAAGCCCATTATACAAATTACAAGCAAAAATAGGGCCTTGGCGAATGGCTCCATAGGCATTATTATGCTAAGGAACCACTGTTAAGAAGAGGTGAAAGTCACTGTAGATGCTGTTTCATGCACACCGATTTAAGGATAAATCCTGGAATTTAACATACCTTCCTTAATTAAAAGAGTTGCATTTCATAGAATTTTGAGTTAAAATAGAAAAATCCAGAGAACTTGATTGTGTAACTGAAATTCAGATAAATGTGTCTCTGTTACCGGAGAAATTGCAGGGTTCTTGTCTTTGCGCAAGAAAGAATTCAGGCGTGAGACAGAGAGTAGTGGGAGGTAAAACAGCAAGGTTTATTAGGAAGGAACATCTGTAAGGACGGATGGGCACCTCTGCAGACAGAGCCTGAGAGACTGGGGGGGGGGGGGGGGGGAGGGGAGGAGGAGGTTACAGGTTACATGTTGAGTGGAGAGATTACACCTGACCAGGCCAGGCGGGCGGCTCAGCAGAGAGCTGAGCGCACAGTCCAGTTGAGGCTGGGGGTTTTTAAGGAGATGGGTCCTGCTTCCCCACCTCTGCTCCTCTTGGAACAAAGGGCTTTTTGGATGTAAATAGAAAAACTTCTCTTGAAGGTCTGAAACAAAGGACTTTATGGATGCAAATGTTATCAGTCCTGGAGGAAGGCAGCAGGGTGTTTTAGATGCAGATACTAGGCTGTACCTGGGAGATTGTGGAAGGCAGAAGGGGGCAGGGCAGGATGTGAGGGCCAGGCTGCCCCTGAAACATTATGGGGATGACTTTGAGATGCAGATGCGTATGCTGGACATAGATGTCTTCTCTTTAGGCCTGTTACACACACATAAGCTCATAACTGACTACCTACCTAACATATCCAGTGCAGAAGGTACAATTTTATAAGGGTTTCTCTACTGATAAGATGTTACTAAACTTTTAAAGAATGTGAATTGTTATTATGTTCTAAACGGTTTTGTTCTTTGGGTAATATAATTTGATTCTGTTATAAAAGACAATGCTCCTAACACAAATGTATCCCAATTGTACTTCTCTACAATTTCCAAAGTATTTTAGCTATCTTATTAATTTTTTAAAGATTTATTTATTTGAAAGGCAGATAAGTTACAAAGAGAGAGGAGAGACATATCTTTCATTCACTGGTTTACTCCCCAGATGGCTGCAACAGCCGGGGCTGGTCAAGGCCAATGCTAGGAGGCAGGAGCTTCTTCCAGATCTCCTACGTGAGTGTCATGGGCCCACATACTTGGGCCATCTTCTGCTACTTTCCCAGATGCGTTCGCAGGGAGCTGGATTGAAAGTGGGGCAGCCGGGACTTGAATCAGTGCCCATGTGGAATGCTGGCAGTGCAGGTAGTGGCTTAACCCGCTGCACACTGTGCTGGCCCCTTACTTTTAAAAATTTTTATTTATTTAATTTATTTGAGAGAGAAATGCACAGAGAACTCCCATCCTCTGGTTCACTCCCTAAATACCTGCAACAGGCAGGTTAGGCCAGGCCAAAGCTTGGAGCAGGGACCTCAATCCAGGTTTCGTCTGTGTCTGCAAAAACCCAACTACTTGACCGACTGTCTCCCAAGATCTACTTTAGCAGGAAACTGGAGTCAGGGAGCAGAGTCAGGACTCAGATCCAGGCTCTCCGAGATGGCATGCAGCCGTCCCAAGTGCCTTCTCACATGTTGGGCCAAACGCCCACTCCTATTGACTTGTACATTGCAAAGTATTATGATATACACATTTTGTTCTGCAACCATGATTTCCCAACTACCAAATAGGGTATTATACAGAATCACAATTTTATAGATTATATATTTTTACCACAATTTCCTCATTCCTTAATCCTTTCTTTTAATTCCCGTCACAAATACCAACAATCACAAGTGGCTTACCAGGGAATCCTGTTAAAATGCAAGGTTTAGTAGATTTGCTATATGATCTGATACTCTCAAAGAAAACAGTCGGTCTAAAACTCAGATGTTCAGTAACAAACAAAATATACCTCAAATAGATAACTTGATGTCACATCGTCTTTGAAAAGGTTGCATTTCTTGGGGTCTGTGCTTGGTGCAGCGGGTTAAAGGCCTGGCTTGAAGCGCTGGCATCCCATATGGGCACAGGTTCTAGTCCCGGCTGCTCCTCTTCCAATCCAGCTCTCTGCTATGGCCTGGGAAAGCAGTAAGAAGATGACCCAAGTCCTTGGGCCCCTGCACCCATGTGGGAGACCCTCTATAACTCTTTCAAATAAAATAAATCTTTAAAAAAAAAGAAAATGTTGCATTTCTTAGTTGTATAGATTCCATTCAATTTGTTTTTCCGTTTCAGAATCTTATTCTTGGGTCCTATCTCGGAAGGCTTCCATTTTCTCCAGCCCCATCTGCTGTCCTCTTGTCTAAAAGGACACTCATTCCCTTTGTTCTAAATCTTTGTCACCCGTCCCTTCTGACCACTTGGATATTGTGGAATTTTATTTACATTCATTCAGTTTACATTGAACCTTTCCCTCAGCTGAGACACACAGTTTTCAATGGGGTTGTCTCAGTTTCTTCCTGTGCCTCATTTTCCCATCGCATGTGTTACCTTTCATTTACATTTGCACCTGTCATCTTGTCTTCCTTTTCAGTCCTTATTTTTAAAAATCTGCTCTAGTTAAGGTGATTGCTTGGACGTCCCCGTGGTTCCTGGTTTGTCTTTGTTGCTACCCTTCCAGGTCTGGCTCATCATTTCCTGTCTTTCACATTTATTTATTTCTTCATTTGTGCTATTTTCATATTCCTCTCCTGTTAGCTTTCCTTTGCTTTCTGTTCAGCCCTCTTGTGCTCGGCAGATCGAGTGAGGCCAGCTCTTTCTCCTTACGTGTGGATGATTTCCTGACTATTCTAACCATGGAGAAGAATCTGCACATTTGAAGGCTGAGTCTTAGAGCTATTCCTGCTTTCTCCTGCAGCCTGAGGTCACGGAGGGAGCTAAGAGTCTGCATGAAGGAAAGTGCTCCCTTTGCCACCCAGTGTTTGCATCAACGCCCGGGTTTTGTTATCTGTCCCGGGTTTGCTCCTCCACGGTCCAGGGTCTGCCCTCTTCCCATGGGGGATGCCTCCAGATGGCTCATCTTCCCATTCAGCCATCCCAGACACAGTCACACTCACTGGTAGTTTTTGCTTCTTTTGCTCGACTCCTTTCTTTCCAGAGTCTCTTGCTACCTTTCTTCCATCTAAAGTGGGGGGAGTTAAGTAGGCCCAAGGATGAGCGTGTCGGTGAGAACAGTCCAGCAAACAGCACTCATGGGTCTGGATGGCCACACCAGGACGGTCTAGTCGGCACTGACAGTGCTTGCCTGCCTGTTTACATGGCTGCAACACCTGAAGTGAACACTTGATCCTTTTTTTTTCTTTTTCTTTTATTTTAGAAGAGGAAAATTCCACCCAGAAGATTGAACCCACTGTTTTAAAATAAAGTCCCCATCACTTGGGGATGTAGTAATACTATTATTTGTTTGACAGTTTATCTTTCCAGGTTCAACATCTCAGCTCTCTGATCACTCAGCTCAATTTCTGGATGACAGTCGGTGCTCAACAGTATTTGATGAATTAATGAAAACAATGGGGAGACACAGCTAAACACGCTGGACGACCATTATGCCTCAGGCATACCTTACTTCATTCAACTTTCCCAAGAAAGATGGATGAGCAGATATTACTATTTCTATCTCTCAAATCAGGGTATTGATGCATATAAAGAAACTGAAATTCCTGTGCTCGGTTGGTGAGCATAGCTACTATGAAAAGCAGTCTGAAGCTTTCTTCAAAAACTTAGAAATAAAACCACCACATGAATCAGTGATCCCACTTCTGGGTATGAATGCAAAAGCATTAAAATCAGGATCTGAGAGAGTGATCTGCACTCTCACATTCACTGTAGCACCAATCACAGGAGCTGAGATGCAGAAACAATCTCAACATCATCCATGAGGAATGGATAAAATGAGTGCAGTACATACATACAAGGAAATATTACTCTGCCTTAAAAAGAAGTCCTGGGGTAGGGGCTGGCGCTGTGGCACAGAGGTTAAAGCCGCCACCTACAATGCTGGCATCCCATGTGGGCACTGGTTTGGCCCTGGCTGCTCCACTTCCAATTCAGTTCCCTGCTGATGGCCTGGGAAAAGCAGCAGAGCATTGCACAAATGCTTGGGCCCCTGCACCCATGTGGGAGACCCAGATGAAGTTCTTGTCTCCCAGCTTCATCCTGGGCCAGCCCTGGCCATTCTGGCCATCTATGGAGTGAACCAGCAGATGGAAGATCTCTCTGTTTCTCCCTTTCTCTCTCTGTAACTATTTCAAATTAATAAATATTTTAAACAATCCTGCAATATATATAGAAAACAATATAGTTGATCCTGAATGTTATTGCTAAGTGAAATAAGTCAATCACAGACAGAAAAACACTGGAAGAGTTCACTTAGTTAAGGCTTCTGAAATAATAAAAGTCCTAGAAGCAGAGAGGAGAATGATCGTCGCTGAGAGGTAGGAAAAGGAGAGGTTGCAAAAATGAAGAGGTGTTCACTGGGGGCAAAGCTTCAGTTACACAAGACGAGTAAGTTCCACAGATTTTTTGAACAACCAGTGCTTGTGCTTAACACCACCATATTGTATTCTTAAAAGTTTCAGAACATAGATCTCATGCTAAACGTTCTTACATCACACATAAAAGGAGTCCAGGGGAGGCCCAAAGGACCCCTTTGGAGGTTTCCTACCTGGAGTGTTGCAATGGTTTCACAGATGTGTTTTATGACCCGGATTGTCCTGATGGTTCCATAGATGTGTCCAAATGCCCAAGCTCTTGTATATCCGTTGTATGTTAATGACACTGTTGACAAAAGAGAAGGTCTGTGATTTGGTCCAAGTAGAGTGAATAGCAGCAAAGCTGTGTGTGACTCAAGCACAAGGCAGTGCCATGAATCACCTGTGCCCCCCATTACAAAACAGTTCTCGCTGCAGGAGAAATACCAAACAAGCAAGAAGAGACTTCGCACAGATGCATCGTACTGGGGGGTGCAAAGACTAGATGAAGCCCACAGATGTTTTGCACGTCCTGTGTGCTTTGTGCAAGTTAACTGTCAACCATGAAGACATTTCACATGCAAATCTGGGTGTCAGCCTGACCTGAGATACTGGAAGTTCTGACACACTGGCTCTGCAGCTTTCCCAGACAGCTCAGCGACAGGACAGAGGTCATTCCCTTGGGATGGCACTTGCACCCTGCAGGTCACCACAGCCCCTCCTTCGTCTGGTCCCTCTGATGTGCCTGGCCTCTGTCGGCCTATGAGCTTGCAACCCTGACCTAGGAACAATACGACCCAGGCCCTCAGCCCTCCCGGACCGCTTAAGATGGAGGTGATTGTAGCTGGGAAGATTGTATCATGGTTACAAGAGAGCTCCCTGACATCAAACACTGTCCCTGAGGGTGCCAGCATACCTGAGGCTCAGCCTCCATGTCTGAGAGTGACATTTTATCCCTGACACTTACCGCAACCTTTGCAGGTGCAGTAAAGACAGTGATCCAAGGTGATGATTTGCAAATCCCTCAGGACCAGCTCTGTGTTGAGGCTCCAGTCTCTAGGGATGGCTCAAGGAGACACCAGCCTTGTGTGGGCTGGAGCTGTTTCCTCCCCAGGGACAAAGAATCAATGAGAGCCACGGAAGTTCTGTCCTCTGGGTCCAGTGGGGGCACAAACTGTCAAGTTGAAAGGACCCTCTGAGGGATTTGTTCCAGAAGAGCAATGGATGGGAATCACTCCCAGATTTTCACCCCTGGGAAGACAAGCGAGCCTCCCGCCCATCTTTCTGCTCAGCTGTGCGGGCTCTGTTAGCTACGACCTGATGTGATTTTGCCAGGGGCAACTCTGCAACCCTGGGATTTGCAGGTGAGAGTGCTCATTTGGTTATCTACAAAATGTCCCCTGTGTCCTTGTTGGGTTTGTTCAGTCCCTGGTCCGTAGTGGATGCTGATGGACTGCAAGTCTGCAATGCAGCTTGGGAGTTCAACAAATAGCTCAGGTGTTTAATGTGGATGGATTGGAGTTTGTGAAAAAAAAAAAATCAATGTAAAAATTTCTAGAAAACATGGACCATAAAGACAGAAAGCTGGTCAGTGGTTGCCTGGGGTTGGGGATGGGTTCAGAGTTGACTGCAAACAGGGTTGATGGAAATTTTGGGTGATGGAAATATTCTAATGCTGGATTTCTGGTCATGCTTGCACAACTGTATACATTAAGTAAAACTTTTCTTGTTGTATGCGTAGAGTGGGTGCATTTTATGGTGTGTAAATTAACCTTAATTGAGCTGTTACAGAGACACAGACATGGACACCCATAGACACAAACACAAAACAAAAAACCCTCTGATATGATGATGTCGTGAGAGCAACAAAGAAAGTAATGGTGATGATAGGAGTAGCAAGTGTAAGGATGAGAACAGGGGCTGGCACTGCCACGCAGCGGGTTATAAGCCCCAGCCTGCAGTGCCAGTATCCTATATGGGCCCCGGTTCAAGTCCCGGCTGATCAACTTCCGATTCCGCTCTCTGCTATGGCCTGGGAAAGCAGTAGAAGATGGTCCAACTTCTTGGGCTCCTGCACCCACGTGGGAGACCTAGAAGAAGCTCCTGGCTCCTGGCTTCAGATCAGCTCAGCTCCGGCCATTGTGGCCATTTGGGGAGTGAACCAGCAGACCGAAGACCTCTCTCTGTAACTCCGTATTTCAAATAAATAAAAATAAATCTTTAAAAAAAAAAAAAAAAAGGATGAGAGTGGTTGCTGCGACCCGTTTTGACCCGGAGGCTGATCCTCGTTTCCTGCCCTTGTCCCGTGCCATACCATGACCTTCACCTCACAGGTAGAGACACTGAGGCTTGAACAGCTAAGTGACTTCCTCCCTCAGCTGCACAGGGAAGAACTAAGAGCCCAGTACACGTGTGCTGAGGTGCCAGGATGTCATTCTTTGCTAATTGGTTAGTTGATTCAGCTGGCCAACCTCATGAGCCTTATCAACCAACACAAGCAGGTAGCACTACCTAACTTGGGTACATGCCTCCATGTGCACATCTTCAGACCAAAGCTGAGAGAAGATATGAGAATCTTGGCACAAGTGTCCAATAAATGGAGACATAGTTAAGAAAAATGTAGATCCTTTAGCATAGTGGTTGGTGCATTGTAAGAGCTTAGAAACTATCAGCTAGAATCTAGCTCTAAGTATTGGTATCATTCGCTGCTCTAACAACCACCTGAGCATTTACAAGTACTGAGTTACACCTCACACATGTGCGGGGACCAGTGTTGTGGCATAGCAGGTTAAGCCTCTACGTGAGATGCCAGCACCCCATAGGACTGCTGCTTTGAGCCCTGGCTGCTCCACTTCTAACCCAACTCCCTGATAATGGCCTGGGAAAGCAGTGGAGGCTGGCTCAAATGCTTGGGCCCCTGCATCCATGTGGGAGACCCAGTAGAAGCTCCTGGCTTCAGTCTGGCCTAGCCGGGGCTGTTGCGGCCATTTGGGGAGTGAACCAGTGGATGGAAGGTCTCTGTCTCTCCTTCTCCCTCTCTCTAAAACTCTGCCTCCCAAATGAAATAAAAGCCCTGCTCTCCAGGAGTAGTGGGCATGCAAGCAACCGCTGTAGTAAAGACGTGCTTCACAAGGTGTAGCTGGGGACTCCTGTGACCCCTTCGATGCAAGCACAAAGCCAGAGGTCACTGCTGCATACAGAGAGCTTCAGGAAGGAGCAGACAGTGGAGCCCAGCCTCAAACAGTGAGTCTCTGTGTACTGAGGTCTGCTGTCTTTCCTGCTCCTGCTCTAATCACCGTCAACGCGTAGGAAAATGTGTCCTGATTTGCAGACCTGAAGAGACTTCTGTTTCCTTTCTTCTGGAAGGCTTCCTTATTTGTTTGGGGATCTTGCTCTCTGCCTGCATCCCCCAGCCCGCCCCCCTTCATCATTACCTTCATACAAATCCCGATGGCTCCATTCTCAGAGCAGAATTCTCCAAGTGGCAATGCTGCACTGACTTCTCCGATGTCGCCTGCACCATGGACCCCCTCTGTGCTCACACCCTGAAGCTGCCACGCAAAATACGGCTTCTTGGGGACACTGGGATCCAGCATTGCGACTCTGCATGTGACGTCTTCTACATATCCCCTGTTGAGATGGAGCAACCACTCGTGAAAAGCTCTTCACCTACCTGGAGCGAGATTTCACTCCTAGAACAACTAACAGACTCAGGTGTTTCTAAATGACTTTAATTTTGGTGGGCAGGCTTGTTTAATGGCCCTCCCCTTTATTCTCCATTTAAACTCCCAGAAATGCAGAGCCTCTGGCTAAAACAGCTATGTGTCTTGTTTCCCTGAGTTTTTCCAAATCAGGGGGAAAATCAGCCAAAGGTGAAGTGAATGTTGCAAGCTTCATTAGGGGCTAGCAGGAGATGGTGCAGCTTAGGCACTGCCTTGCTGCAATTTTAAATAGGCAAAGTGAAGGCAGCAACTTAGAAAATAGTTCTTCTAATGCTTAATAATGACTCTCCGCCTTCCTCAATCTGATTGAAAATAGATCAGGGAAGGAAATCACCCTGAAGACCAGGACCCAGAATATTTTAATTCTCTAAAACATCAATGTAGGAAGGGAAGGGGGAAGTCTATATCATGATCGTTAGCAAAAGAGCTCTGATGCAGACGGACCTCTTGCAAGTGTCTCTCAAATTTTATTAGGTGAGAGGGGACTCTACTTTTTATACAGGCATGTGGCAATTTATAAAGCATGTACATAAATTACCTGATTCTTCATTCAGCTGCTTTCTTCCAATTGCCTTAATAGACCATAAAAATGGTAATGCTATGGTGAACTGTTAAATGCTCAGCTATTTAGCCCAGCAGCCCTCCTTGTTTAATAGTTTTGCTCATTTAGCATGTGCAATTTGTAACTGAGTAAATCTAATTTTGAAGTAGGTTGGGGAAGTTAAGCTGCCTCTGGGAGTCCCGGGCACACCTTTTGTGGAGGGAACATTACTAATAGCTACCAGGACTCTGTGTGCACCTGCTAATGAAATCAGATACTCAGAATGGCTAATGAGTTTAGTTCTTTTATAGGACTTAAAATGTGAGTTTTTTTCTTTCCTGATGTGTTATTTGTAGCATCCAAGGGAGCTGGATACACCCACATATTTGGTAATTCATGCAAATTGGTAACCTTTCTGTTCACTTAAGTATTTGAATTGATTCCGGCGGCCCTCCTTCTTGGACATCAGCTACACCTTGGGTTAAGTTCAAAATCTAAACTGAAACTAAAAGAGTGGAGTGTGGGTTTATTCCTGTTAAAGATTTCAGGTCTCTCCAGGAAAAATATTTACTGTAAAGAGTGTTAGTAGGAAAGGGGGGGGGGGGGGAGTTCAGGATACAGAGTGGAGCAAGGTGCTGTGTCTGTCCTGCAGAGTTTAGATATTATTCACTGAGGGACTGGAGACCCACAGAAGGTGTTTCAGCTGGGGATGCCAACCTGGTAGCAGTGTGCTAGTGCCCATGGGGAGGGAAGTCTTGTGATATCCACCAGTCAGCCTTTGGGGGAAATATAAAGGTGATGTGATCAGGTTTCAGATGGAGTGGAATTAGCTAGAATAAACGAAAGGAAGCAGGAAGCAGCAATATTAAATTGCAGTAGGCAGAATTCAAGGATGATCCCCCAAATCTTCAGCCCCAGTGACTCAAACCATTCAATAACCCCAGCCCCTGTGTGTGTGCAACGCCTGCGAATATGGCTTCAGAAAGTTCATGGAAAGTAGAACTAAAAGATGAGTTTATTCTGGTACAAAAAATTTGAAATCTCTGCCAGATTTTATGTGTGATATGCATAGCCTGCAAGATTTTGAAGACCCCTCATAAGCATGGATTTCAAACAGTGCACCAAAATGTTTACCTTTCAATTCAACTTTCCACAAACGTTTTGAAGAACCCTCATACAAGGAGTTAGAAATCGTCCTTCTCTTCCCCCACCTGAATCCTGGTTTCAAGATTATACCAGGTGGGCATTACCTAATCAAAGGAACCTTCAAGGAAAACATGGCATTGTTGAGATTCTCTCTGTTGGTCTTGAGGATAAAAGCAGATGTCTGTGTTAGGACGTATCTTTGCAGAGAGGTGACCACTAGGAGTGAGGACCTCCATCTGAAAACCACAAGGAACTAACTTCTCCCAGCAACCAGGAAGCATGGAACAGCATCGAGCCTCTGCCAAAATGTCAGCTCAGGCTGCTACTTTGATTTCTGCTTTGTGAGACTCCGAGCAGAAAATCAGCCACATGGTGCCTGGACTTCAGATCTCCTGAACCGTAAGATGATAAATGAGCATTGTTTTAGCTGCTGTTTGTGGTGCTTTGTTAAGCGGCCATAAAAAAAACAGTTACAAACTCAGACTAATGAAGTAGTGGTCAACATAGAAGACTAAATCTAAATGGCCAGATCTTAGTTTAAAAGGTGCAACTGCATTTCAAAAATATTCAGCGAACTGTTGGCAAAGTAGGAGGACCCCTAATCCAGAAAGCTGGGCATCTTTCAAGCTCTCAGTATTAAAGATGTATGCTCTCTTGGTGCTGTGGTGCAGCGGGTTAAAGCCACAGTTTACGATGCCGTCATCCCACATGAGTGCCAGTTCAAGTCCTGGCCACTCCGCTTCCGATCCAGCTCTCTGCTATAGCCTGGGATAGCAGTGGGAGATGGTCCAAGTCCTTGGGCCCCTGCACCTGCATGGGGGTTCTGGAGGAAACTCCTGGCTCCTGGCTTCAGATCAGCTCAGCTCTGGCTGAACCAGCAGATGGAAGACCTCCCTCGCTCGCTCGCTCTCTCTCTCCCTCTCTCTCTCTCTCTCTCTCTGGCTCTACCTCTTTCTGTAACTCTTTTAAATAAATAAAATAAATTTTAAAAAAGTGTTCTCTTTTTGCCACTTTTTCAATACCTTTGTCCCTGATAATGGTCAGGTGTTTGCAATGATGCACAGTTGGGTTGTGTTCAATCTTCCTTCTCTTCCCCGACCTGAATCCCTCCATTGACCCAAGTCTATTATTTTAGATAGTGCAATAAGGATTAAGTATGATTAAACTGTATTCAAAAGTATGTATCATTGAAATCCAACAGGGTTTTACTCTTTAGGTGAGTCTCAGATAAAGAGATACAGAGAGGAGATCTTTACTGGGAAAAGCTGACTGGTCAGCTCTCTGGGTCCCCACCATGTGGAATTTGCTTTGGTGAGGTTTGCTATGGCCCCAGTCCAGAGAGGGAGTCTTCATCCCAAAAGGTCAGAAATTGCTTACGCATGTGTTGCAGGTGGGCTTGATCTGCACGTGATCAATCAGGAGGTCTGGATCCAGACTGAATTTAGATCCTTATTCTAATTCTCTGAACTTCAATGTTCGTTTTTGAAAAACTGTCTGTCTCTGAGCACACTTGGGACCAGGGTGATTCAAGTTCATGGAAGCCATTTAGAACCAGGCTGAACACTGGAAAGTGCTCATTTTATAGACTGGTGAGAAGGAGAAAGGGGAGGGTGATGATTCCTTGACCTGGTGCACCCGTCCTAGGGGCATGTCTGTTGAGCAAGTGAGTGAGTGAATGGATGAATGGATGAAGAGGCTTGTTGATAGAACTAGAGGCCAGTTTATGGAAGAAATGTGAGGACTACAACTTTCAAGCATGTTGGATCATTATTTTGATCTGACAAAGGAAGCTTCACGGCTCAGTCATTTGCAAAGGGTGCACTTGGTAAGCACAGTACTCTAAACAAGGGCAAGGCATGTATTGTTTTGTTTCAAGATGGGAATTGGATCCATGATCCAAAAACACATCTGCCATCACCCTCAGCTTGTGCCCAATGGCCAGTTCCTTCTGTGGAATGGCTGGAGTCCAGTCTCCTTGATAATTGGGCCTGGCTGGATACTGGCACTGACATCTTAAATTCTCTCTTCGTCAACTATCACCAGTTCCCTTTGAAGAACTTAGACTTTATCCCAATATGCTGACTTAAGTCCAGCCTTGCAGCTTGCACAACCAATCTGTTTCATGAGGCTGATATTACATATCCATCCTCTAATTGTCCATGTATCAACGTCATGTGTTAGACCCTAGAGAGTGACCACATTTCCACTCTTTTGCAGAAAGGGCACTGAGACTTGCCATTCTTTCTTGTCTGTAGAATAAATCACACAAACTGAATAGACTCACAAGATTACAAAGCCACAGCCAAAAATGTATTTTGCCCAAAGTCATTCTAGACCAAAGACAGTTCACAGACAGTGAAATGAATATTTTTCCTTGAGTTTTATGATATGAAAGATTTATGGACCATGACTTTAAAAGCCTATTTAAGTTATGTAGAAGAATGTCCTGATTTTTAGATGTATGCTGAAGTATTTAGAAATGAGGGGTCATGATGTCTGCAACTTATTTTCAACTGGGTCAGCAAAAAAAAAAATGCATACACGTTGAGAGATGAGCATGCAGAGAGCAAATCTGATCAAATTTTAGGAATTCTTGGATCTGAGAAGTGTGCATATGGATGTTTATTGCAGTGCCTTTCAACATTTCTCTGTCTTTGAAAATTTTATAATGAAACGCTGGAAAGGAACTCCACCTGTGTTTTCATTCTATTTTATGTATCCAAAGCCGCATTTTCTCTCTTCTGCTCTTTTCTTCTGTGATATCGATTCTACCATTTTGATGTCTGAAATCTTTCCACCCTAGGCTCTAGGCTGTTCTCACCAACCATTTGTATGTTGTGCTTTATTCTTTTAGTCCCTTATAACTGTTTCTTATAACTCTCTTCTGGTTAGGACATGGATTTGCCTTCTGCTTTTAATGTAATTTTACATTTAACCAGGGCAGCTTCACTTTGGCTGTTTCTTTTCACTGATGTCTTATTCGATAAATCAAAACCATCTCTAGCCTGTGAGATGAAGTACAGCCAATACTCAGTTTCTCATTAGGGTGGGGACTTTGACTTTGCATTTGGTGGTAGTGGCCTAGAAGTTACAGGGAATTCAGTCCAGCTCGATTTGGCTCACTTTGATCTGAGGCTCTTAACATAATTTTCAAGTGTTTGACCCAATCAGGATCATGAAGTGGAAAATTTGAGAAAATCTGATTATGGGAGGATTTTTTTTTTTTTCAAAAAAAAAAAAATCAAAAGAACTATTGGAAGATGACACTGCTGGGGGCCATCAGAGTGTGAGAGACAAAGCATCACAGAATCAGCCAAGCTGAAAAGCAGGTGGAGGTGACTGTACCCAGAGGGGCACACTTGGACAGGGAGAGAAGCTTGGGCCCACTGGGAGGATAAGGAAGGGGCTGACTGCAGTGCTAGCAACTTGCTTCTCGGAGGGGTTGATTCTCAGGGCACATGGGCATTCCCCTGTTGGAAGCTGGTCACAAAGACTTCAGGCTGCTGGAGGCAGGGAGGTCTGACGGCTGATGAAGATCTAGAGCAGAGGAAGTCCCAAGGAAGTTTTCACTGACTCACGGCATCTTTATGATGAGCAAGGAGATTAAAGGAATTCACCTTCCCCTCTCCTTGTTCCCGGCTTTCCCCTCCCCTTTGCTTGTTCCCCACCCCTCCCTCCTCCTTCCTGTCTCGGTGGATGCTGGCCGGGTCCCTCATGTCATTCCACCAATAAGGCTTTCGGCCTGATGAGCGAGGAAATCGGTTTACAAATCCTTGCCCTGCTGCAGCGCACGGTATTGTGACAGCAGAGCAATGACATGCCTGAAACCCCCCAGGAAACAACTGTCTTCACCATGATGATGGTGACGGACCCGATTCCAGGAATTACATGTACATGGAACTGCACTCCCCACACGTGAGCTCTGCTCCATATGGTGGCTCTTTCATCCCATGTTCCTAGAAAGCAAAGAACTTTTCACTATTCGTTTTCAATGACACACACACACTCCATTTATACAAATGTCACTCGCTATGGTATACACGTCTGTGAATCTTGACAAACGCAGTAAAGAAGCCATCAAAGTTGTTACCACCCAAATTCCTTCGCTACTCTTTGCAGTTAACCTTGTTTCTACCTCCAGCCTCCGGAAGGCACTAATATATCTGTACCACTAGATTTTTTATTTCAAAAATGTCATAAAAATGGAATCACACAGTACATAACCTTTGAGTATGATTTCTTTCCCTAAAAACACACTTGAAATTCATCCCCGTTTTTAGGTCTGTCACTAGTTTACCGATTATCACTGTTGAGTAGCCCCCATTGAATGGATGTAACAGAAATTGTTCTCTTTACCTATTGAAAGGCATCTGGATTGTTGACAGATTTGGGTGATTATAAATAAAGCCACTGAGGCCAGCACTGTGGCATAGCAGGTAAAGCCGCCATCTGTAGCGACAGCATCCCATGTGGGCGCCGGTTTGAGTCCCGGCTGCTCTGCTTTTGATCCAGCTCTCTGCTATGGCCCCAAGTCCTTGGGCCCCTGCACCCATGTGAGAGACCTGGAAGAGGCTCCTGGCTGCTGGCTTCAATTGGTACAGCTCTGGCCATTGCAGCCATTTGGGGAGTGACCCAGCAGATGGAAGATACCCCCCCTTCTCTGCCTATCTAACTCTGCCTTTCAAATAAATAAATACATTTTTAAAAATAAATAAAGCCACTGTAAACATTCAGATAGGTTTTTTTGAGACTATGATATTTTAGTTCACTTTGAGGAAATATCTACAAGTGTAATTTCTGGGCCTTTCTGTAGTATTTTAGTTCTTTCCAAGCTAGAACTGTCTAAGGCAAATATAATAAAATGTTGGTTTGGCAAATATGAGTTGAGGGAGTAGAGATGTTCTTTGTAATATCTTGTGTGTTTTTCTTACACTTACAACATTTTATTAAAAGTCTCACAATGTTGTGAAATGGAAGCCAACTGAACAACGCGGATGATGTGTGTATTGTTGGCTGTGTCAACACTGCAGCCTCCTAACGGCGATAAAATCCTCCTCTGTCTACCAACACCACGATTCTCACCATATCCCATAACTTCTTAATGGCACCAGGAGTAGGAATGGATTGCCACTATCCACAGCAGACAAGGAAGCAGCCTTGGGATGAGGCAAACCTCTGTGCGTGGCCCTACCTTCCAGGAGTCACTTCACAAACGCTTCCTCAGAGCCTTTCTTGATCCACCCGCTTCCCTTCTTTGCTATTCGTCTCCCTCTGCCTCCACTTCACCAGGATGCCACCTTCACCCATTAACATTCCTCCTCGCACCTGTTGTTCTGGAAGGCTTTTCTCATCAGTGAGTGCCCAGGATCCCCAAGGCGCCAACCTTCCTTGTGACTACAGACCACAGCAGGATCTATGACTTCTGTCCCTTCCCGGAGTAAGGAGGGGAACTCCACGGGAAGAGGAAGGAAGTAAGGACCTGTGGGTGTGAGGCAGAGAGGTGACAGGGAGGTGAGGGAGCAGAGAACCACTTCCCACGTCCTACAACACAATCACCAGCATCAGCACCCGGGAGTTGTGTGGCCCCCAGCCGCAGTCCAGAAGGTGACAATGGGAACACTTCCAGGCAGAAAATATTTTTCACAAAGTGCCTTTGGATTATGTTTCGGAAAATGGCATTAGCTGTGGTGGTGATAAATGGTCTTTTAAACCTACAAAACATTCATCAACGGCGCTCTCGGGCCCTTCAGGTAATACGGAGAGCGAACATTGACTAGAAACATGAAATATGGGCCAGTTCACCAGCCACTAACTAAAATGTTTCATCTGGTAATCACTCTGGAGCGAGATTTATTTTGGGTTTCACAAACATCTTTTTAATTTAAATTAGATTTAAGAGATCCTCTCTTTCCATCACCTCACTTTGCTAAGCTCTTTTTTCTTATTAACCCTCTCCTTGGCATTTGCCAACTTTGTTTCCTAAGAGAAAATTATACGTAGAGATGAAAAATTATTAGCAAGCCCCTGGATATTAGGCTGATGATGGGTTTTTGTGACAAGGGGGCAGGAAGTTATTTAGCTGCGCAGGTTACAAAGACGTCTGATCCGACTCGGAGCTTGGTTGTCCCAATCTTGTCCTGTGTGTCCTTGCTTTTCTTGCAAAACCCACCTTGCACCTCGCTTCTGTGGGTCACTGCATTTATTTCTTTTGGCCCACTCCACCGGACAGAAGTGTGCATTCCTTCTGTCCACCCTCGTACCACTCTGCTGCTGCTGTCATACTCTTTCCAAGCCCCCTTCTCACAGGCCCACGGCCAACATCACCTCTGTACCCTCTGACATCAGGAAATGCATGTCAGGTGTGGCTGTGTCCTCTGTCTCTGTCTTTGTTGGGGTCTGGCACACAGCAAACACCTGCCACGCCCTGGGTGAAGGAATGAAGTCCTCTTGCTGTGTGCAGTCTATCTTCCCTGACAGGAAGAGGAAGAAAGGTGGCCAGGAGCCAGCACAGAGCAAGAAGGAAAGAAAAAGGAAAAAAAAACCAAAAAACAAGATTTGCCTCAAGACGAATCTCACTGAGCACCATTGTCAAGATCGTGAGAAAGGACCCAAAGAGCAAATTTCAAGGAGTGAAATAAAAATCTCTTAGGAAACAAAAACAGCTGACAAATTCTAGAAACGGTCATTTCTTTGTTAAGGTATAGAAGCTCTGCTTAATACACACCTGCCTCCCATACAACTCCTTTTCGTTTCTGAATAGCCTTTTTATCATTTTCCATTTCCTCAAAACAACTTCAATAGGACAATATTTTTAATTTCACTCTGTCTCATTCTCTCTCTTTCTCTCAAATTTTACAACCCTTAAGGACCACGGGGTTAATCCCCAAGTAGCCCCCGTGCCAGCACGGCCATCTGAGATCCCTGTCTTGCCAAAAACAGCTCCATGCTGAATTTGCAGAAAGGTGTAATTCTCCTCTGGAGCTCCGAGCAAGGTTATTAAGAGGTCCTTCCAAGTCCCCTCTCTGGAAGCTACAAACATCTGCACTAAAAGGACGATGGAGGAAGCACTCATTCTTTGGGAACCCAGGCTCTGTGCCCTCCAGCAGCCCCAGACTTTATCCAGGCAATGTGGACGGAGAAACTGTAGCGTGCAGCGGTGGTTGGAAGACTGATTACTTTCAACAAATCTCATTCCTGATTGAATCCCTGCCAAGGAGTGCCCTGTACAACCCGATCAGGGGACTGAGAAGAACAAAGATATGCCAAAAAAAAAAAAAAAAAAAAAAAAGCATATGATTTAGTTTAGGATAAAGACTGCTGGTCAGAAAATACATTATGGTGACTGGGAGAGGGATGCTGTTTCTCAACTTGAGGCAATACGCATACCATAAGACTTCTTGCTGGGTGAGATATGAAAGAGCTTGTGAGTTTTTGGCATCCAGGTGTTGTTCGGAATTCCTAATCATGGTTGGAGCCATAATCAGGAACTGAACAAGTAGACAGGCATTGTGGCATGGAAAATAATGAATTTGATTATTAATCTAAATTTGCACTGATTCCTGGAGTTACCTGGGAAGAGTCTCTTCTCTCCTCTCTGAGTTTTCCTGACTTCTTTTTAAAGAGTTAGCTATTTGAAAGAGAGAGAGAGAGAGAACAAATTGGAATCTTCCACCCACTGGTTCACTCCTCAAATGGTTGTAATGGTCAGGGCTGGACCAGGATGAAGTCAGGAGCCCAGAACTCCATGCAGGCCCCCTACATGGATGGCAGAGGCTCAAGCACTTGGGCCCTCCCCCTCTGTCTTCCCAGGCACATTGCCTAGGAGCTGGATCGGAAGCAGAGCGGCTGGCAAACTGCTGCTCCCATACTGGAAGAAGGCGTCCCAACCCACTGCGGCACAGCGCAGGCCCTTAGGTTTTGCCGTCTGCATTTCCCAAGTGAGGTGTGATAGGAGATCATCTTTCCTCATTCCTTTTGTGTTGGCCCTGTGTTGAGATGGATTCTGAGATCATGTTCTCACTCCTCGAGGACAACCTATGCAACCGTTTTTGCAACGATTTGCCATAGCCATGGGAAAGGGGGTTAATAGCACACTCTCCTGATTGGCTGTTCCTAGAGAGAGCAATGCCTGTAATCCCTTCAGAAGGGAAATTCTGTCGTTCCAAACACTCGAGCATTTTTCTTGATGCTTGAAACTACAAACAGTCAAACACTATCAATCATTTAAATATTAGCTGCACCAGTCTTCTGCACAAATGTAGGAACATGGACTCCATTTTTAGTATAAAACTCAAAATGTGGGGCCAGCCTTGTAGCACAGTGGGTTAATATGCTGGCATATCAAAGTGCTGGTTTAAGTTTCAGATGCTCCACTTCCAATCCAGCTCATGGAGAGGCAATGGAGGAAGACAGCCCAAGTACTTGGGTCCCTGCCACCTGTAGGTGACCCAGATGGAGTCCCTGGCTCCTGGCTTCAGCCTGACCCAGCCCCGGCTGTTGTGGGTATGGTGAGTAAATCAGTGGATGGAAGATTTCTGTCTCTTTCCCTCTCTCTGTCACTCTGCCTTTCAAATAAATGCATATTTTTTAAACCTCAAAACATACATAAAACCCAGAGCCTCAGCATTCTGTTTGCCCAGGGTTTCAGCTTCCATACACCATGAAGTCTGGCCAGCCAACACGGTCTTCCACTAATAACAACAGAGGATGGGCTCATGGCCTCTGTTCCACTAGCGTTTTTCTTCCTCCCTCAGCCCTGACCGGATTGTTCCTTCCTGAGCGTCTCTGGCTCTCACGGATGCTAGGAAGCCATGCCTAAGCAGCTGGAGAGTTCCTGGGGCAGATTTTGATCAAAGCTGGAGACTTTTCAGTTCATTGTGTTCTCTTCAGCGAAGCTGTCACTGTTCTTTTTCTTCCACATCTTTTAAAGGAAGTGCTTCTTTGCACTGCAATTCAATTCAACAAACATTTTCCTGTGTCAGGGGCGGATAACTCTCTGTGCTAAACGCAAGAGAAAAATAAAGAGTAGTAAGACGTAGTCTGTGTCCTTGAAGGGGTCACAAGTTAGAGAGGTAGACTCGGACATGACTAACGGTAATGGAAATCAGGCTGTGACAAGGACTTCAAAAGAGGTATTCAGAGACAGAGCACTACGGGAGAATGGGGAGGAGAAACAGGTTCTGGATGAGTAGGCTTTGGGTGCCTTTCCAGCTAAACTGCTTGGATTTGGCAGTGAGGGGTGAATGTCAGAGGGACAAAAGGGCATTTTCTAGGGGGAAGAAGCAACACGCCTGTGGAGGGTAGGATGTACGTGTGTGTGTGCCACAGGGAATGAATGGCTCAGGATGGCTGGGATGTAGTTTGTGAGTAACGGAAGCAGGGGTGGGATGGAGATTGGCATCAGAGTCAGACCCCGGAGGGCCTTAAATAACACTCTAACTCACTTCAGGTTACAGACCAGAGGTTGAAAACCTGCTATGTAATAGACATGGTGCTACAGGCTGAGTCAGGAGGAAGAAATGCAGGGGCCCCACCATCCAGAGACTGTGATAAAGGAGTCTCACGACAAAGCACTCCTCACGGTACCAGCTGTGATGCCCTGTCTAGTGCAGATAGATAGAGGACTATGTAGCAAATGTCCAACATCCATTGAACACAAGTAATGATGAATGAATGGGAGACGGCCAGGAAGATTATTCCAGGCACTGAGAACAGACAAATATAGTATCATCATCATGACAGATTCTAGGACATTTGGAGAATTGTGATAAATTCAGAATGGCCAAAATGTAGACTACACAGGTGGCTGAGGGGGGAGTGGTGAAAAGTATAGCTGAGGAGCTTGTGGCTTATTTTATTTATTTTTATTTTTTATTTTTTCTGTTTTTTTTCAACTTTTATTTAATAAATATAAATTTCTAAAGTACCACTTTTGGATTATAGTGGCTTTCCCCCCCATAACTTCCCTCCCACCCTTAAACCATCCCATCTCTCACTCCCTCTCTCATCCCATTCTTCATCAAGATTCATTTTCAATTATCTTTATATACAGAAGATCAACTTAGTATATACTAAGTAAAGATTTCAACAGTGTATAATCAACACTTTACATTTATTACTTCTTATAATTTTTAACATCAATTAAATGTTTACTACATATTGAGGGCCCATACTATGTAATATACATGTAAAAATGAAATTTTTGCTTTTAATAGAGAAAACATTTATGAGCTAGGCCAGAATTTTCCAATAGAATTTTCTGTGATGAAGTAGATGCTCTGTGCTGTGCTACCCAAATTTGCATCCACAAAGCACAGGTAGTTATTGAGTGCTTTAAATGTTGCTGGTAAAACTGAGAACTGTTTTGTTATACTTAATGTTACTTAATTTAAATATCTCAATGTCACTGGTGCCTATGCTATTGGATAGCATGGGTCTAAGCAAAGCAAGGATTTGAAAGTGGATAGAACTATATTACTCAGAATACCACTGCAAGACTGAATAAATGAGAGAATCTGTTGGAAGGCACTATGCTAAGTAGGAATGCAATTTACTCCTTCTTTTTATAACTTCTGAAGTCAGGTAGATGGAGAGAGGGAGAAAGAGAGCCCAGAATTCTGTCTTCCTCAGATAACTGACTTTCTTGTTCGAGGTGTTCAAAGTTGACTGGGCAAGGTTTTCAAAATAGTGGAAATGAAGAGAAGGCTTAAATCCCAATTTTAATGCAAATACATAGACTTTTAGTAGAATAATCTATGGAAGGACTTACATAGTCTGTGGTGTTTAAGGAATAAACATTTATTTCCTGCCTTTGACAGGCTGGTGATCCTTTCCTGTTTTTCTGACGACAGCTCCAAACTTTCTTGACTTGCCATTGCCCCATTCCATTTGGATCTAGTAGGATTTTAAATCTCAAACTCAGGACTGGTCAATATAAATACTTTACCACCCAGAATGCAATGATTGGCTCACGGATGAACTAAATTAGTCATCTAGAGACCCCTGTGGCCCTTTCTAGATGCTAGAATTTTCTCCAAAACTAAGCCAAAAATATCACAGCTATGGAATGAATATCCAATGATCACCTTGCTGTTTGCCTATGAGAGGAGCCACACAGAAGGAAAAATAGACACAAAAGACCAGAATGTATAGTTCTGATCCACGCCCCTGGTTTGTGAGCTAATCAATTTCCTCCTTTATAGAACTTGGTTTGAGCCAGGTTAATGTCATTTGCAGTCAAAATCCCTTCTGAGGGGCCAGAATAGTGGTGTTTCCAGTAAAGCCACTGCCTGAGATGCCTTCATCCCGTATGGGTGCCCGTTAGTGTCCCGGGTGCTCCACTTCTAGTCCAGCTCCCTGCTAATGGCCTGGGAAAGCAGTGGAAGATGGCCCAAGTATTTGGGCCCCTGCAACCATGTGGGAGAGTTGGAGGAAGTTCCTGGCCCAGTCTTGGCCATTGTGGCCATCTGGGGAGTGAATCAGCAGATGGAAGATCTCTCTCATTCTCTCTCTTTCTCCTTCTCTTTCTCTCTCCTTCTCTTTCTCTCACTCTTTCAAGTAAATACATGAATCTTTAAAAAAAAAAAAAACTGGTGAATACATGCGTCCATAGACAATACGTATTTCAACATTTGATAGATATTTTTCCATTAATTAAATCTAAATATTTGCCTCTGGCAGGCAAGTGACATGATTTTAGGTCGTAAGGGAGCATCTGAAGCACAGTAATTTTTCCTTATTATTTTAGCAATCAGAGAGCAAAAGGAAAAGGAAACAGAAGGGAACCATTGGACTTTTCCAGGCTTTGAGCGACTGTCACACAAATGATTGTAAATGAAGTAGTTCAGGAGCATATCATTTACTTGCAAACTCCTGAAACAAACGGAACCTCCAGTGGTTACAACCACTCTGACATCATCATCCTTTTTCCACTGACATGTGGAAGAATCAAATTTTGAAATAGGAGTCGCAGCCAAAGCTCACTATTCTTACACAACAATCAGCTGTCTTGTCTGCTTTCTCTCCATTCTCCACCCACCCACGTTGGAGAGGAACTAAAGCAGCCTCAAAACTCCAGGTGATCGGCATTCACCTTGGGAATGCACACACTACCCACCTTAGATTGGAGATCTCCCAGCCGGTGTTGGGGGTCATCAAATACGCTGTAGCATTTGGAAAATAACTGAACAATCTCAGGTGAAAATGAAATTTATGCAAAATATCTATATCATAGTCTTTTAAGATGAAATTTTAAAAACTCCCAGCCTTTTCATGATGTGCCTGTATTTGCATGATGAACACGAGAAGGCTGATAGAGTTGTGACTGCAGAGCCATAGAGCCTGGTGATGAACGCGATTCAGAATGTGAGGAAGACTCCAGGACGAGGATTGGGTTTCCTGAGCAAGCAGGTGCAGTGTTGATATCACAGCTGTGGGGGACACGACTGGGGAGAGAGAGAGAGAGGGAGAGAGAGGGAGGGAGGGAGAGAGAGAGGGAGGGAGAGAGAGGGAGAGAGAGGGAGGGAGGGAGAGAGAGAGGGAGGGAGGGAGAGAGATAAACATAGATGAAGGGAGAGAAAGAAGAGGAGAGGAATATCAAGGTGCGTGATTGGGATGAGGGACTGCATTTAATGAGAGGAGGGAAATCAATTATAAAGAATAAAAAGTGACAACAAAAAATACAGAGAGGAAACTTTCTAAGGTGCTTCCTAGGAAAGAGAGAAGATACGACTTTGGAACGTAGCTTGAAGAGAAAGGGGTTTTAGAAATGTGAAACTCCCGAGTCAGTAACTGATCCTACCGACGGCAATTGACACTGGGCTCTCGAATGGGAGAAACCCAGTTCCCATCTGAACTCCACTGTTTATCACTGTCACAAAGGCAGAGGGGTCCAGCTGGGGTGATTGTGTCCTGGGGGGAACACTGCGATCGCCACAACTGGGTGTTGGGAATACTGCAGCCATCTAGTGGGCGGACGCCAGGGCTGCTGGTGGACATCTAACAGTGCACAGGGCGCCACCCAGAACAAAGAATGAGTCAGCTCAAAAACATCAGTGGTGCTGAGACCGAGAAACCCAGTCACAACACAGACATGTCTTAAGCTCTTTAGAACTAGGTTCCCTCAACTGGAAAGTAAGAATAACACTGCCTGCTTCCTGGGCATTTGTGGATTTAATGAGCTGGTAAGAGCCAAGTGCATGGCGTTGGAGTAGTAAATCCTCAGGAACACCATCATCATTACTGTTGTTCCTATCATTGTGGGTGATGGACCAAGATGCTGTCTGAGACGAGACACAAGGGTAGAGCTTGATACTCGTCAGAAAGAGGGTATCATTAGTGGTTATGTGTCAGGGTCTTAGCTAGCCTAGTTCTCCTTTGTGGGGCACAGTTAGAGTCTAGGGGAGAGACAAGGCTGCCTTAGCAAGAAGATCATTTTTTTTCTTCCACAATGGAAACTCCTGGATGTCTTAGCTTTAGGGAGAAAAATCTCCCGGGTGAGGAGATGACGCTGCTGACCACTGCGTAGGTCAGAACGCAAATGCTTCGGACAGAAATGGTTTCCAGGCAATCGAGCCGATCCCGCTCTTGCTGATGTGGGCTGCTTCGTGGCAGAAAGGAAGAACGGATAGGTTTGCCTTTAGGCTGCCTCTCACCGAAGGAAAACAGCAAACTAACAGAAACGTACATTTGAGTGATTGCATATGTTATAGCTGCACGGCTTTCTATGTCCCAAGATGGCATAAAAAGAGATTGCATCGACCTGGGAAAATATAATTGTTTTAATACCAGGCTGCAGTGGTGTGTGTGTGTGTGTGCGTGTGCGCGTGCGAAATAAAAATTACCTGCAGAAGAGTTGGGCAAGAGGTACCCATTTGAAAAATTCCTACTTCAGTCAGACTCACTTAGCCCTTTAATCCCTTACGTTGGCAGCTGAGTCCCAAGGATGTGTTCTAGCGCACTGAGGAGCAATAAACAAACACAGCTCAGGGCTCCTGGCATCATAGAAAAAAATCACCCATTTCTTGTAAATAGATTGCAATAAAACAATAGCGACTGAACATTTAGTGGAAGAGAGATTCACACGAGAGGAACTCTGACTTGTTGGCTGGTAAGCTATGGAAACAAACAAAAGAGCATCAAAATAGACTCAGATGCAACCTTGAAAGGCAACCAGTTTTTTCAGGTTTATTAATCGAACTCTTGGCCTGAATACCAGATGATTTAAACCAGAGTGAGAGTAAAAGAAAATAATGAAAACCAGTTTTGTCTGAGCATCCAGAAGGTGTGTGTTTTAACATCAAAAAGTAGACTTTTTTTTTTTCTGCCTTGTTTTCATGTCCCTGCACCAGTTAGGTTCACAGAATAACTAAACAGAAACTGAAAGATACGCTGCTGGTCATGGATATGTGTTTCAGCCACTTTCCCTTCTCTCTGCCCCAAAATTCCAGATTCCATCTGAAGTCCCAAGTGACTCTGACTTGCCCCATAGCAGGAAGTGTTGGAGTACATGACGTGGGTAAGCCAACAGGGTTGTCACTTTCTCTCTGGCCACAGGGATTGGTTCAACCCTGACACGTGATCCAATGTTGTCTTCTTTGTTTTATGAGCCAATGAATTTCCATCGTGATTAAGTCAGTTCCAACAGACATCCTGTCATTTACAACCCACAGAGTCTTGTCGAGGGCAGCAGTTGCGTATCTCAGTGTCTCAGTGACTCAAGTCGATCAGTTGATCGTAAGATTGATCAAGCTGATCATAAGATTCTTGTGGCTTCTGTAACACAATGCCACAGACTTGGCTGCTCAAACAGAACAAATTTATTGTCTTAGAATCTGTAGGTCAGAAGCCTGATGGCTCTCACTGGGCTCAAAGCCAAGGCTCCGTAGGAGGACCCATTTTCTTGACTTTTCTTGAGGCTGCCCACATTCGGCATCCCCACTCCATCTCCAGAGTCAGCAACACAGCACCTCTCTGACCCTGCTGCACCCTCCCCATGTCTCTTCCTTTTAGTCACTTCTTCCCCAATTCAGATTCTCTTGGATCCATCTGGAAAACACCTGTGCTATTGGGATACTACCTAACACAAAGGAAGTGTGATGAAGGGGTTCATGGGATATCATCAATAGCCGTAACTCATAGCAGGTAAAATAGCTTGCCTTCGGCATTGTTAGAAAGTGCATGACCATATCAACACATGTCTGGCCCGACAAGGTGATCGGGGCGATACCTCATTTCACATCCCGCTGATGAGCCTCTGTAACTCCATCCACAGCCGTCACTCTGCTCTGCCATGCAGGGCAGCCTATCCACAAGGGCACAGGGAGCAGGACACAGATGTCTTGGGGAGGTCTTCCTGCCAGCCACACTTAGTTCCCTGGGAATTCCCCCACGACATTTTTTCCAGGTTGATGGAATATATAGATAACAGTGGAGACCTCACTCACAGGCTGAGTTGATGCTAGATCTGTGACTTTTAGCATTTTTTAAAGGTTTATTTTGTTTATTTGAAAGGCAGGTTCCAGAGAGAAGTGGAGAGAGACAAAGGGAGAAAAAGGGAGATTTTCCATCCACTGATTCTCCCCAAATGGCCATAACAGCCAAGTCTGGGCCAGGTGAAAGCAGAAGTCAGGAGCTTCATCCAGGTCTCCCACGTGGGTTCAGGGGCCCAAGCCCTCGGGCCATCTTCTGCTGCTTTCTGAGTTGCATTAGCAGGGAGCTGGATCAGAAGTGGAGCACCTGAGACTCGAACTGGCACCCACGTGGGATGCCTGCTGTGCCACAACACTGGCCCTAGTTTGTCATTTTTGGCACTGCCATTATTACGTACCTACTTTGCCAGATCTATGCAAATATAAAATTCTTTTAAAAATTTCAAGCGTTATGTAACAAGACATCCCTGGCCTTCACCTCATCCCCAGCCCTTGGGGTAATTGATGAGGAGGTGACGGAGCTGGGAATAGAGTGAGGATAGGCAATGGAATGGGGGATGAGCGATACCCCATGGGAGGGACAGGGCAGACTATTTGGGTTTGGGGGTTATGCAATTTTCAAGACTTTCTTTAAGGAAAAGAAAATCAAAGTATAAGTAGAAACGTGTTATAAAAGTGGGTTATTCGGAATGAGAATATAAACACAACACATGACAAATTTTACACACTTACAAAAAAAAAGTAAAACCATCACAAAACTCAGAGAAAATTGCAGAATATTTTCTCTTTTTTATCTCCTTGACTCAGCTACAGGTATTTTTTTCTTGCTTCTTTTGGCTTTAAATTCTTTGACAGCTTTTTCATATGAGAAGAATTTGGTTATGTTTTTTAGAGAGAGTAAAAGCTAACTTATGCTGATTGGGATGGAATTCTACTATTATTGATGGCTGTGTTCCACAAAGCATGAAGCTTTGTGTACTAGTGCTACAGGTTTTGCCTTAAAAACTCAAGAACATTAATGAATTTTGTTCAGTATAATTCCTACAGAAAGAGAAAACAAGGTAACATTTGAAATTACAGAAATCATATTTTTCCAGGATTTTCATGTTTGTAGTATATTTCATTTTGAATGTTTATCAGTAGAAATAGTCACATATTATTTTACACATATAATGGTTGGGAGAATTCTCTATAGACCTGCTGTCCGTCTGCCTCCTTACATTTCAACCTTGGTTCACTATTCAAATATTCACTGGGCAGAAGCCTGTAGGACCAGGTCTATCATGGTAAAACTTCTGCCCAGTATTTTCATGTCAGGACTCCTGGTGATAACACACAGTGGTCAGAACACACAATCCTTGAAACCATTGCTGTCCTGGGATGCAGCAAAAATTTAATCCTCTGTGGAAGAGACTGAAGGCTGCACGACGTGTCACAGGGCATCCAAGTAAAACGTTTCCCCACTTCAATTCTCTTAGATGTAGCCTCAAAACACCTGTGCTATTCCAACACCACCTAACTAAAGGGGCAATGTGATGAAGGGCTGACGGGGTGTAATCAAAAGTCTTAGCTCTCAGCATGTAGAACAGTTTGCCCTGGGCGTGGTTAGAAAACGCGTGACCATATAAACACACGGCTGGGGTTCCTCCCAGCATCTCGGGAAGAACCGGCGTGAGTGAGGAGCCTTGAAGCGTGAGGTGAGCTTCAGGAACTGTAAACTGTTCATAGATGTAATAAAAGGCAGAGATGGAGGTGAGGTTTTTACTACATGAATTATGTGAGGGTCTGAAAGTTTTGGGGACTGCTATTTATTGTATTGGCTGAGTGAAAATATCTCTGCATCCAGATCTCCATATGACACAGATTGGGAGTGGATATTTTATTCTCTTGTCCTCCAATCTCTTGGTATTTTAGTATTTTTAAAAACTTTTAGGTTCATGATCTTATTAGAATGCATCCAGCCTGTTTTAAAGTTTTAAGGCACTCACATAATGAAAATGGCGTGTTTGTGTGTATGCTCTTCTAACCGGTGGGGATCTATACTGAGCTAGACTTGCCTGTGAGCATGAGTTTCCTCCCAAGATCCTGGTGGAACTTACATCATTAGATATGAGTAGACATGCCCGTAAGGAACATGAATGAGGACCACCCTCATATCCTGAATATATTTTCTTCCATAAATGCGTCCACAAACTGTCCTTCAACTCATAAATATTCACTGAGTATCTACTATGTTGTGAGCAATTTCTAAAGTAATTGAAAGAACAATGAACAAAATTTGGGGGAAAAAAAAGTGAACAGTTTGACCTGAACCAAAAATATTGATGGTGTTCTGTCCAGCAGTCTCTTCTGCACTCACTCTCTCTGTCTAGGAGCTATTTTTACAGCTCTGTACATTGTAGAAAACTGATAGTAATGCAAATGACTCTTGTTCATAGAAATGCAAATTATGTCCCATGAAATGCAATTGATTCTTGCCCTGTGGATATTGACCAGTTCTGCCAGTTACACTGCTATTTGGAAGTTATTTTCAACATTCCTGATGCTGATGCTTATATATGAGGGGTCTTCAAAAAAGTCATGGAAAACAAGTGTTATGAAAATTCATACTATGAAGAAATTATGCATGGTTTCAAAACTTTTTGCACCAAAGTATATATTATGAAAATACATATTACAAAGCAACTATGCCTGAATATCAAAAAATTGTTTGTACCAAAATAAAATTATCTTTTAATTCCAGTTATTTGCATGAAAGTTTTGAAGTGCCTTCATATTCTTCTGCCCTTTGGACTCTCCTGTGAACCATTTGCAAATGTCTTACAGGCTTCTGCATTAATTAAAGGATTGGATGAAATATTTGACTTTCTGTTCACGTCATACTTGCAAGGAAGTCACGAGTTTTCCTTTTCTGAAATTATCCTTTAATAACACAACATAAGCTTTGTGGGCATTGCATCCTGAGTAGATGCAGTGAGAACGTTGTCTCATACAACTACACATCAGCAAGATCTTAAGGAGCCCTGAGAGCCTATAGCAGGGGGTTTGGGTAGGGACGACTTGATCAGGGCAAAACTCCCCATGCAAGTGACAATGGATTTGATCAAGCAGCAGTTTACATCACGTGGGTTGTGTGTGTGTGGGAGAAGGGAGGGATCCAGGGGCCAGTCAGCTTGTCACAAAAGCAGCTCAAGATCTCTTGTCCCAGGAGGAGATCTGTGGTCCTAGGGGAGAAGGCCTTTGGATGACACTTCATAGAAGCTGGAAGGTTTGGCAGCTGCCATTGTCTGTGCTTCATGTTAAGAGGGTCTGCCAGTGAGCAGTCTGCAGATGAGAGGGAGCCAAGGGTTTGGGGAGTCAGCAGCGAGAACCTGGGGGCCAGCTGTCTCTCACCTCCCTTTCCTGGGTGGAGAGTTCCAGCCATGCACTTTGATGATCAAACAGTTCCCTTTGAAACACGTTCACTCCAGCCTCTGCCTAGGATGCCGCATTTCAGACAGTGGTGGCATCGTCAAGGAAGGAAGCTTGCTTTTCTCTGCCACCGTGCTGGGCCATTAAAACTATTGTCATCAAACCCATTGTTATTTAGTAAGGATCATTTTGTAGTTTACTGGCTGTTTCAATTCCAGAAACTGGTTTCAGGGGATTTCCTCTGCAAGCCCCTCTACCTGGAATGTTTCTCAGGGCGTCTGCTTACTCCCCTACTTCATTTACTTCTCTGCTCCAATGTCACCCCACAATGACCATTGTGGACTCAGCCCCCCAAATACACCCTCCATCTCACCCTGCTGTAGCACCTGCTGTCAATAGCACCTCCTCCAATGGCCCTTATTCCCCTCTTGCATAGAAGAATTCAGATCAGGGCAGAGGAGAGGAGGCTGAAACCTTCAATAGAAGAAATGAAACTGCCATGTGATCCAGCAATCCACTTCTGGGTATCTGCCCAAAAGACAGGAACTCACTGTATCCAAGGGATACCTGCTCCAACATGTTTATAGCAGCACTGTTTGCAACAGGCAAAACATGGCATCAGCCACTGCGTCCCTCATCACATAAATGAATAAAGAAAATATGGGCCGGCGCCGTGGCTTAACAGGCTAATCCTCCGCCTTGCGGCGCTGGCACACCGGGTTCTAGCCCCGGTTGGGGCGCCGGATTCTATCCCGGTTGCCCCTCTTCCAGGCCAGCTCTCTGCTGTGGCCCGGGAAGGCAGTGGAGGATGGCCCAAGTGTTTGGGCCCTGCACCCCATGGGAGACCAGGAGAAGCACCTGGCTCCTGGCTTCGGATCAGCACGATGTGCCGGCCACAGCGACCATTGGAGGGTGAACCAACAGCAAAAAGGAAGACCTTTCTCTCTGTCTCTCTCTCTCACTATCCACTCTGCCTGTCAAAAAAAAAGAAAAAAAAAGAAAATATAGTACATATACACAGTGGAACACCATACAGATATATAAAATTGAAGTCCTGTACTTTGCAAAAAAAAAAAAAAAAAAAAGGATGGAATTGGGGGACTACATATTGAGTGAAATAAGACAGACACAGAAAGACAAGTACCAATGCTCTCCCTTCTATGTTGGGAGAAAAAATTTAAAAATACATTAGGTTGAACATGGAATGTTGATGATTACTAGTATCTGGGAGGGGTGGGTGGGATAAAAAGAGTTTAGATTTAAAAAAAAAAATAGGAGAAGTGGGTTTGGCTCATTAATCATGACAAATATACTAATATGAGATGTTAATGATAGTGGGGTTAAAAGAAGTGGAGTGTGGGGTAAATAGGAAGTCTACATTACTACCTCACAATTTTTGTTTTGTAAAGTTTAGTCTGTCCTGAAATAAAATGTTTAAAAGAGCAAATCAAGGATGATTGTGAGGAGGAAAATAAAAAGAATGTGTTTTTGTGCTCCTTAAAAAAGACAGTTTTCAGTAGATTCTTGTCTACCTTTGGTGTAAAGCACTTCCTGTCTGGGGAACCTGTTCATTAACTGATTGCACATACTTGAAAGGAACACAACATCAGTAAGGAAATTCAAGTCAAAGGATTGTGACAACTGTTACTGCTGGATGTTTTAAGATATTGTCTTTATAGGTCAAACAAGAGATCTCCTGGGCCCAGAGAACCTCCTAAACAGATGTGGGTGGTGCTGACAATTCTATAGGCTTCATCGTCCCTTTGTCAAGTGGAATTGCCCTGAGAAACAGGGGGATGCTTGTACAACTCAACATTTGCCTTAAGGAAGTTCACTTTTGAGTTTACCAGATATTAATCCTAGATGTAAACGAGATCATGAGACCATTCACTGCTTTGAAGACATCTGTTAATAATGTAGTTTATTGGGTATGTAGCCTACGTCCAAAATAACAAAACCCTGTATTTGAGGTCAATATGTCAACCACCAAAACAAACACTCACATGGGTTATCTCATTTAATCCACCCACACACTCTATGAAATAGGCTTTATTATCTTGCGTAATATCAAGGAGAATAGACTCAGAGAGCTTAAAGGGCTCATGCAGTCACACCAAGATGTGGATCCCAATCAGGGCAATTCCTCAGTCTTAGAACTCAGGACATGTTTTCCTCTATATGCTCTCAGTTAACTCCTACAACCAATGCTGTAATAATGCCAGCTCTTAGATGTTTTTAAAGCTGTGATAGCTGGTAATCAGGGCAGAGATTGACCCAAGATGTTTACAATCCTGTCTGCACAGTAGAATCACCTAAAGCATAGGTCTATGCTCCATTAAGAAAATGATGTCCATGTTCTCGGTGGAGCCTAGTTGTACACACACACACACACACGCACACACACGCACGCACACATGTATATATTTTTTAAAGAGTCCTGTGTAGTAAAGATTGAGAACCACTGGATTAAGCTTGCTTAGGAAAGATGGAAATTCGACTCAAGATTCTTGAATCAAAACCCTTGGGCACCTTTCACAGGAGAGGAGTTCAGATTCCAGAGGGAGGTCAGTGGGCTGACCTGCAGGCCTCTCAGTAGTGTGGCCTGGGACCTTCCCCCTGGTGTCACCTGTCACCACTGCCCCCTTGGTCCTCAGCATTATATGCACAGGGAGATGCTTCCGGTGCCTCCCAAGAGCATATCATTTTTCTGGTCCCCAGGCTGATGCTCCATCATCAGTTTATAGAACACCTTTCTCCTGTTTCTCAGGATGGTTCTTGCTTCTTTGTTAGGTTTCAACCTAAATGTTAGCTCTTATAGGAAGGCCTTCTTGAGCACCCAACCTGAATTCATAACCCTTCTCCATAACCCTAAATTTGTGCAATATTGTACAGCTCCTCCTCTCATGGTACTTATTACACTGGAGTTCAGTTGTTCAGAAAGGAATCCTACAATAGTTTATCCCTTCCTAAGAAGTAGGGTTGCCAGCTTTAGTAAATAAAAATACAAGATACACATTTAAATTTGAATTGCAGTTGCATGTCAGTTTTATTTTAGCATAATATGTCTTAGACATTGCACAGGACATCTTTATCCTGAAAAGAAATAGTTGTCATTTATAGAAAACTCAGATTTAACTGTATTTTACCTTGGAATTCTGGGAGGAAGTCTTTCTGAATATGTGGGGAGTTCTCAAAGCTCTTCATCTTATCCAAACATCAAGATTCCATGAAATTTTTTTAGACTTATTTTGTTTATCTGAAAGGCAGAGTTATGGGGAACTATGGGGAAATAGAGGTCTTCTAATCTGTTGGTTCACTCCCCTTATGGCTGCAACAGCCAAGACTGGGCCAGGCTAAAGCCAGGAGTCAGGAGCTTATTCTGACCTCCCACAGGGATGCAGGAACCCAAGGACTTGGGCCATCCTCTGCTGCTCTCCCAAGCACATTAGCAGGGAGTTGGATCAGAAGTTGAGTAGCAGAGACTTGAACCAGCGACTACATGGGATGCCAGCACTGTAGGCAGAAGCTTAACTCACTGAACTATACAACCCTAGCCTTGAAAGCCGTCTTTTAAAACTAGTAATTTACACATTTCTAATAAACTACTGAGTTTGAGAATCTTTGCAGAAGAAAATCATTTGGATATGGGATTGTTGAGCCTACTTTTCAAGTGTGTAGAGATAAGAAAAGTCGAGACTTAGTAAAAACATTTTCTCCATTTTATCCCAGTTTAGAATGATAGCTTCTAAAGATTGTCTTGTTCACTGTTCTACTTTAGTAACACTGTGCCTAGCATATTATAGTGCTCAGTAGACATTTGTTGTATATACACCAGGAAAAAATGTGAAAGAATTAAAGTCAAATCAAGATAAGACTCATTCAACACACAATATACTTTCAAGAAAGAGGATTTCTTTTATAGTTATTATGTTTGAAGATGACGATACTGTCTCAAGCAAGATGGGCATGTAGTTATACTCATCACATCTATAACTTATTTTAAAAATAAACAATAAACAAAATAAGTATATTTCAAGAAGTGACAGACACAATGAAGAAAATAAAGTGGAGAATTGATGTAGAAGGAAGGTGGGATATCTATATTCTAAAATACACTTCCAGCAGCAGGCACTGGTCTAGTGACTAAGATCCTGGTTGGGGTGCCCACATCACATATTAGAGAGCATGGTTTACAGAACTGACTCTGCTCCCCATTCCAGCTGCTTCTTTATGCACACCTTGGGAGGCAGCAGGTGATGACTCAAGGTGCTGGGCCCATACCACTCAGAGTTCCTGGCTCCCAGCCTAGTCCAGGCCCAGCTCTGGGCCTTGCAGGCATTTAGGAAGTGAACCAGTATATGGAAGATCACTCCCTCTCTTGAGTGCTCGCTCTCTCTCTCTCTCTGCCTCTCAAATAAATAATAATAAATACAAAAATAAAATATACAACTATACTTTGATATTTTGACTTTTTCAGGGATTAGTCACTGGGTAGAACATTCTAATTGTAACCAGGTCTCTTCAGCAGTGGTCGGTTGGTTTGGAGGATGGAGGTGATCCACTTCTGGCCAATAAGTGAGGCAAAATCTGCTCATCTAAGAAGTTTCTTTGCTTGTTAAGTAAAACACAATGGGCACAATAGCCTTTTTTTGCATGGATTTTGTTATATTTGCCTAAAACACCTCGAGCCTCACAGCCTTTTTATGACCTAACAGGGGATGGGAGAACACGGGGACATCCTGGGGTTCTTGATGACATCATGGAACAGAAGCATTTACCAAAGTGGAGCCACCTCTGTCTGTGGGGTGACACAACACACCTTGATTTTTGAAAGTGGCTTGAGTTGGGTTGTCTTTGCTTGTATCAACAACATCCTAAATAATGCAAAGTAGAAGACGCTGGGTGGGCAGGGGATGGGAGTAGTCCAACAACGGGCTCTCCAGCAAGGTAACATTTGAGCTGGAGGCTCAATTAATGGAAAGAACAGTCCTCTGAGTACCTGGGAGTGATAGATTCAGGCAGAGGACATCAAATGCAAGAGTCCTAAAGTGGTTGCACACTTAGAGTGTTCAAAGACTTGAAGAAGGCCAGCCTGGCTGGAGAATGAATCTCACTAGTGGGCAATTTAAAATCCCAAAGATGTTCTCTCTCTCACTGTCCACTCTGCCTGTCAAAAAAAATAAAAAATAAAATAAAATCCCACAGATGATGGCATAGATCAAAGTTAACCGGTGTAGTAAGGTAGCAAATGTTCCCTTCCCAAAGGTGGCCCAGTCCTGATTCTCAGACCCCCTAAGTTACCTTACGTGGTCCAAAAGACTTACATGGTCAAAATGATATGATTAATTAAGGAGCTTGCGACATGGAGACTCCTGGGTTATTCTGTGAAGGGTTAATCAGGAAGGGGCCTTCACAAAGTCCTGATCAGAGGTGGGAGGTCAGAAAGAGCAGCAAGGGAGTAGGATGACAGCTCAGAGGGAGAAAGGCATGAGCCTAGGAGTGACAATGTCTGCAAAAGGCAAGGGAACAGCTTCTCCCCAGCAGTCCCCAGGAGGAATCGTCCCTGCTAACACACTGACTGTAGGCCAGCAAAACTGATCTTGAACTTCTGACATTCAGACCTGTAAGATAACGAACGTGTGCTGCTTTAAGCCACTAAGGTTGTGGTCATTTGTAACAGTAGTAAAGGACGCTGATGTAGTGAGGCATCTAGTACCACAGGAAAGCATTCAGTGTCGTGGGGGTGGGGATGGGGGGTGTTTAAATAAGAAGGTACCGGAACAGGTGCAGGAATTTGCAGTAGTGGAAGAATAGAACAAAGTTCTATCGCAATAGTCAAGAGAAGAAGAGACAGGAACACAGAAGTGGAAGTGAAGGCCATGACAAGTGGGATGAGCAACCATTTCCGTCTGCTAAAGACTGAAGGGAGCATTATGGGATGTGGCAATTTCTCTCTCTCTCTCTCTCTCTCTTTTTTTTTTTTTTTGACAGGCAGAGTGGACAGTGAGAGAGAGAGACAGAGAGAAAGGTCTTCCTTTGCTGTTGGTTCACCCCCCAATGGCCGCTGCAGCTAGCGCGCTGTGGCCGGCACACCATGCTGATTCGAAGCCAGGAGCCAGGTGCTTCTCCTGGTCTCCCATGCAGGTGCAGGGCCCAAGGACCTGGGCTATCCTCCACTGCATTCCCGGGCCACAGCAGAGAGCTGGATAGGAAGAGGAGCGACCGGGACAGAATCCGGCGCCCTGACTGGGACTAGAACCCAAGGTGCCGGCGCCACAGACAGAGGATTAGCCTAGTGAGCCACAGCGCCAGCCTCAATTTCTATTTTCAAATGAAGGTAGTTCTGGTCGAGCATCCAGGCTCCTGGGTCTGAGGGAGATCCTCCAATGTGGGAGTTGCACTGCTAAAATTGGAATAGGCTCAGGCAGCCCTGGATGGGTTGGTGACTCCAGTGAGAAATAAGAGGATATTAGTTACATAGGAGATGGACACAACACACCTTGCTGATCTGAGTTGAGGGAAGAGATGGAGGATATGAGTGAAGTCTAGATTCTGGCAAGAAACTGAATGGATGGTGGTTCCGTTTAGGGAACTGAGGGAGACAGGGCGAAGAGCATGGTGGGGGCCAATTGCATGACCAGTATGGGGTGCTCCAATAGAAGAGAAAGAAACTAACAACAGGACCGGTGCCACAAAAATCTACTTATTCTGCTTCACCATTTTGCTAAGCACTAGCCTGAAGTTATTCAGTCCAGGAGCTATTTTTTCTTCATTTGAAATAATCATGACAACAGTCTCGTCCTTACAAATCGAGTTTGTCTTCTAAGGTGTGTGCGAGAGCTTTACAAGGGGCTTAATCAGTTTCACATGAATTAATGATGGCTATCAAATGGAGAGAAAAGAATGAATTCCAAATAAATACTTATTGCATAATTGAAGTTGCAAGAATCCACTATAAATAAAATATATTTGTATTTACAATGCATAAATCTGATGGCAACACTGTGGGGCGACACACAGCTTTTTGATAAGAACCCTGAACAGTGTTAAATTAGTAATAGGCTGAATACATTTCTTAATTATGTCACGGGCATTGTGCTCAGGAATACCATTTGCAATAAATTGAGTCCCATTTGTATGCAGGCAGTACAAGGAGAAAGTGCCGTATTTTGAAAATCCTAATGTACTCATGGGAACACAGGTTAATGTCAGCTACTGCTTAAAATTAGTCCTTGGCTTCAGAGCTTGCAATTGGATTAAGACTTATCATGTACTCTTTTCATCAAAGTAATAATTACTATAGATTTACATATCTTGCCACCAGCAGAAGCATTGGTCCTTGAGGAGTTTCCAAATTGGGGAGTAGTAATGTGAGAGTTGTGGGCAGAAGTTACATTTGTGTGTGTTGTGTGTACATACAGATGTGTGCATGTATATTTATGCATGTTCCTTTTTAAAAACTATTTTTGTTGGAAAGATCATGAACTATGTGAAGGTAAAAAAATCACAAAAATGAAAGCGATCCATGTTGTAGGTTTAATAGCTGCACCAAAATGGAAACACATCCTAATCCAGCCCTAATCCTTGGAAATTTTGAGTTGGATCTCATCTGGAGAAAAGGGCTTTGCAGGTGTAATTCAGTGAAAGATTTTAAGGGGTGGCCCCAAATCCTTTTTTAAAAATTTTTTTAAACTTTTACTTAATGAATATAAATTTCCAAAGTACAGTTTATGGATTACAATGGCTCCCCCCCCCATAATCTCTCCCACCTGCAACCCTCCCCTCTCCCGCTCCATTTCCCCTTCCATTCACATCAAGATTCATTTTCAATTCTCTTTATATACAGAAGATCAGTTTAGTATATGTTAAGTAAAGATTCCAACAGTTTGCACCCACACAGAATCACAAAGTGAAAAATACTGTTGGAGTACTAAGGTTTGAGGTACAGAGTCTAGATTAGCACTTGGGCTCACTCTCTGGAGAGCTGTGTAACAGGACACAGATTTGAGACAGAGACATAAAGAGAGGAAGGTGATGTGAAGGCAGAGGCAGAGCTCAGAGCAACATGTCTACAAACCTAGGAACTCTAAGCCTTGTTGGCAGCCACCAGAAACCAGAAGGGCCTGGAACAGATTCTCACTGCAAACTTTCAAAGGGAATCAACTCTGACTTCTGGCCTCCAGACCTGTGAGATAACCAAGCTCTCTTTGTGTAAGCCACCAAGTATGTGGAAATCTGTCATGGTAGACCTAGGTACCTAATATCATCAATTTTGCTATTGGAGAAAAACACCAGTGACCTATGTTTCTGAGAGAAATGTGGTCTATGAGGGAGGTTTCATGGAGAAGGAAACTGAGGCACAGAGAAATTGGGCCATTTGTCAAGATGAAGTAGATGACAAACGGTCATCTGTGTTCTGAAACCAAATAGACAGGCTCCAGAGCTGTGTGTTTTCACTAAATAAGCCACTAGCCAAGTGTAGTTATGTAAGTTAAAATTTTAATTAATGTTAAATAAAAAACCAATTTCAATTTCAGTTCCTCAAACCTCATGGCAATGTTGGAAGGACTGAATTGTGGCACACAAGTCATGCCGACTGTATTATCGGTTAGCAAGATGATGGAATATTTCCCCCACTGCTAAAAGTTCTGTTGAACAGCGTTTCCAGAGAATCTGTGATACTGAACTTTATACTGCACTGCTTCATAAGGTAATATTTATAACATTATTAGCATGGGGTCTGGCATGGAGTAAGCTCCATACAAAAAATATTTATTATATCACTCAAGATTTATGTTTTTGAGTATATCTGTGTGTCTATCCTCACCCATGCATACATGTCTACAGGAGATACTTAGAGTCATAAATCTATATTTTTTGTGGTTAAAGGGCACACATGAGCTTCTGCTTCTTGTTTCCCCTCAATGAATGATGGACTGTCTTCTGGTAGATACTTGAACTCTTTGAAACAGCCTCCTCATCTTGTCCCAGGGCACTGCACTCATCGCCAGGCACTGTGGTCTCTTTCACAGAAAAGAGCGGATGGCTGTCAGGAGCGATTAGAATCCCAAGAGAGGACAATGCGACATGGCGGTTGATCTTGGTCAATAAACAAGGTTTTCTGATTATTGTCACTACGTGTGATAATGGATCATTGTGATTCTCTGGGTAATAACTGAATCCCAGTGCAGTGCTTGACTTCCTGAGCAATAACTGACAACTCTCAGTGTAACATTGGACTCTGTGCAATAATTGACTTCCTGTGTGATAACTGATTCTGTGTGTGACAATTGACTTTCCCTATAACAATGAGCTCTATATCTAATAATGCACTCTCTAACCAAAGGCACCATCAATCAAATGCTAGAACTAGCAGAGGTTACAGAAATAGAGTCCCTCCCATTGCTAGGGATAGGACGCCATTCACATTAGTGGGAGAAGAAGGGGATCATTAGCTCACACACCTGGGAAGTCTAGAGACTAATTGGCCTCACCCCTAGCTGAGTGCCTGTGTTCAGCTGAGGTCCTCAGAACTGTACGCTTCTTTCCATCTCTGGGCTCTTGGCTTTATTCCCAGAGAAGGCAACCCTCCACTTGGTGGGAGATGACCCTAGCAACTCCGGCTTCCATGATACACAAAGCGCCTGGCCCTAGGCAACTTAAGAAAGCAATGCCTCTAGCATCCATGTGAATTCCCCAAGGGAGTTCTGGCCAGCCTGGTTTATGTGCCCACATCTGAGATGGTGGAGCAGGCACCTTGATTGACAGGTACATCATTATCACAGGGGGTGGGGCGTAGTTCATGGAATGAACGGATGTGGGGCAGAACAAACAAGTAACAGATGTCTCCTCTTGTTCACAGGCTGTGAGCTCCAGCCTCCCGAGGCGTGAGCATGAGCTGCCTGGATTCGTCCCAGCAGCTTCTGCAGTCCTTAGGTGAACCAGGCACTGTCTTTAGAACTGATGGTATATTACAAAACGTTTACGGACAATGGGCTTAAAAGATAATGCAACTACACTTTCCATGAACTTTCTGAACCCCTCAAGTGTCTGGTTATTTTTTAAATAAGCCTAAGTGGTCTTAGGAAGAATATAATGCAAAGTCATTTAAAACATCAAATTTATAGTAATGTTTTATCTTTATGAATTTGCTCAATCAATGGCTACTAATACATAGCTATTGTCTGTTATGCTTTTAACATCTTCTCAGAAAATACCTATGAAACATGGAAGTATCTATGTATTTGTTTATTTATTTATTTTTAATTCACAAGCTTTTATTGGGATTCCGCTCCTGGGCGAGGTTCCCCAGTCCCAACAGAGCAGGGGCCGGGAAAGTCGTACGTCAGAGGTTGGGAGGGCTCCTTTTATAGATACAGGGCGTGTGGGGGGGAAGTATGTATTTATTAATACCTATTTGAGCCTTTCATTGTATGAGGTTTTTTTTTTTTTAAGATTTATTTGCTATTTGAAAGGCAGAGTTCACAGGGAGAGAGAAGGAGAGAGAGATCTTCCATCCACTGGTTCACTACCCAAACGGCCACAATGGCTGGAGCTGTGCCAGGCCCGAGCCAGGAGCTTCTCTAGGCGTTCCATGTGGATGCAGGTGCCCAAGCCCTTGGGCCATTCTCTGCTTGCTTTCCCAAGTCATTAGCAGGGAGCTGGATCCAAAGTGGAGCAGCCAGGACTTAAACTGGTTCCCAATGGCACTGAAGGTGGCAGCTTTACTTGCTACATTGGGATGCCGGCACCAAAGTTGGCAGCTTTACTTGCTACGACACAACAGTGCTGGCCCCTGGATGAGCTTTTTTTCAGAGAAACTTTTGCAAAGTAGATGAAGATTTGGAATTATTACCTAAAACTCAGGTGCCCAGATTGGGGCAAGGAAGAGGAGATGCAGAAAAAGATTCCCCAGCTGTCTGTATGCTTCTTTGTGTTTCATCCTCCTGCTCACAGTGCCAGCGTTGCTTCCTTGGGAAGCCTCCTCCTACCTTCTCTCACTGGGTCTAGTTTCCTTCGTGCAGCTCTGATGTTGGTGTATATTACGATGCCCACTTTCAGTACACACACTAACATATGTTGTAGTGCCTCCCGAGGGCTACTTAAACAGTCTGTCTTCTCTACTAGACCTGAAATGCCCGGAGGACTGAGCTTTGTTGTACCATGGTCCCTAGCACAGAGCCTACAGCCTAATAGGCACTCATTAAACATTTGTCGAATGAGTGAATGAGTCCATAGTGTATAAATACTAAAGCGGAGCCACAGGGTCACATCTGATTTTCTTGTATAATATCAGAAGACAAAGTGCTCAGTTTCTGGCAATATCTAGGATATAGATGCTAAAAGCTTTTACTCCATAACAGCATCTTTCCAATTCATGGGCAATTTTTGTCGATTTTAAAAATGCACTCTGAAGAAAGCATTATCGGGGTTGGCATTGTGGCATAGCAGGTTAAGTTGCTGCCTATGACGCCAGCATCCTATGTGGGCACGGTTTCAAGTCCTGGCTGTTCCATTTCTGACCCAGCTCCCTGCTAATGGCCGGTGGAAAGCAGCAGAGGATGGCCTGAGTCTTTGGGCCCCTGCCACCCATGAAGGGGACCCAGATGCATTTTCTGGCTTTGGCCTAGCTCAGAGCTGTCCATTGCAGCCATCTGGGGAATGAACCATGGATGGAAGACCTCTCTGTCTCTCCCTCTCTTTGTGTAACTCTGACATTCAAAATAAATAAATAAATCTTAAAAGAGAGAGAGAGAGAAAGCGTTATAAACAATCAGAGGTGAAGGTAGAAGACTCAAGGAGAGGGTAAGAATATGTAGTCCAAATGGGCTTTCTTGATGACGAACTTCAAACCCATTGTGTAATTTAGAAAAATTAAAATTCTACCCTTGCTACAGACAGAAAGAGAAATCTTAAGTCAGACCAATGTAAAATCCAACCAAGAAACAATTTCTTCTGGCATTTGTTGTTGACTCCAGATCAAATCAATTGGTACATTATGGCTGGAAAGAATATCGCCCAGACCCAGCAGCAATGCTGATGGATGTCTCCGTGTTTGCCTCTGCTGAAACAATGGCTCTTTCAACCACATTCCACGACCTAGCACTGGCCCCGCCTTCCCCTTACTGCAGGTCCAATCACAAGGTCCCATCTCACTGGTCACAGTCTTTGGTTCTGAAATATTATGTGGCTTGAGTGGAGCCAATCTGAGTCTCTCAAAGGCTTTTTGTTTTTGTTTTTGTCTTTTTGGCTTTGGTTTTTGGTTCTGTTTTTGCCAAAGCTAAGAGGGGAGTCACTCCACTGTGACAAATAAGGTAAGTGCGCTAATACATGGATGTGGGAATCTAGTGCCCCGTGGGTCTGTCATGCATGAACGCACTGAAGGAGTGGAGAGAAATGGACTCCGGACTGCAGTCTCTGGTCCTCTGGCTGAGGTGGAGGAGGCTGAAGCCAGCAAGACCCTGGAACTTCTTATTTATTTGAGCCAATCAATGGAAGGCTTTTGTTTTGTTTTGCTTTGCTTGAGTTGGGTTTCTGTCGCTTGCAACACTTAACACATCTGTAGTTTATTGCTTGTTAATGTGGATTTAAAATGTTGCTTGGACTGGATAGTAGTGGTTTACAATTGCTTAGGCCAAAAGAACCACTTTGTAGGCCTATCCATGACTGATCTCCAATAGGCTATTACACAGTTTCTCCCATGTTTTAGTTTCTGTCAGATTTTGCTATAGTTGTTGAGTGGCTCATAAAAGAGTATAACCAGACAATGGCTCCAAAAGGCATCCTGAGTGTGTGTGTTTTTTCTTAAAGCTTAGCAGGAAAGTGAGACATTTTTCATGTCTCTGGCAGCTCCATTATGATGCTTTTGGACATTTTTGATAAAATTATGAGGCATAAAAAGTTGGAAGCATTGAAGATTAATTTTCCTCCATAAATATATAGATCATAGTCAAATTCTATACGACTAGTTTTGCCCAGAGCAAAAAATATTTTCAGTGTAATTTCACAGTGATATGGAAGCAGATGATGGGACAACAGCATTGAGAAAAGCTTTTGTGGATTGTAAGTGTCAGGTTAACATTCACAACCTGATGAATGGAGCAGAAGCTGCTGTTAAAATGCAGGGCTTTGTTGTTTTAAAGTTTAAAAAAAAAGTTGGGAGCTGGTACAGAAGTAAAATTAAAGTAAAAGAAAATAAATAATCCATATCTCTTCTGTTCTGTTTAAATATTAAAGTGTCAGCTGCAATTTTGAAATGACACAAAGAGGTTTTGCCGAGCTGAAAAAATGCCTTATTTGTTGGGTTTCCATGCTGTCTGCATTGCAATTTCACCTAAGGACGATTTTTCTGGAAAGAGGCTCTTGTGCCGCAAGCTTTGTGACTCGGAACAAGGCAAGTCCTCCATGTACCTTGGATGGGCTTTGTGTCTTCTAGTTCCTCTCTGGGCTCATGGCCTCTTCCCAGCACCTGCTGCTCGCAGCCCCGTAGGGTGGAGCCACTGGGTCCAGATGGAACAGCAGGTCCTTCCCGAGGCCCCACCTGCACGATTTGTTTTGGTCAGCGAGTTGTCTCGTTTCCCATAGGATTCACAAGGGCCAAGATGGGAGCAGCTTAAATGCTGCCTCTCATCTGGGCCACCACACGTCCTTCAGGGCAGATGCTGTGGCACATGGGTTAAGCCCTGGCTTGGGATGCCCACATTCCATCCTGAGTGCCATTTGGAGTCCTCTGCTTCTGATCTAGCTTCCTGGAAGACAGCAGATGATAGCCAAGGACTTGGGCCCCAGATGGAGTTCTGGGATCCAGGCTTCAGCCTGGCCCAGCCTCCACTGTTGCCAGCATTTGGGGGAGTGAAATAGCAGAGGAAATATTCTCTCTCTCTTCTCTCTTCCTCTCTTCCTCCCTCCCTCTCTTTCTCTCACTCTGCCTTTCAAATAAATAAATAAAACTTGAAGGTTCAACTCTTGTATCTATGGATGGGTGCTGTCAATTCAGGATCTTGGAGGATTGGAAACGACTCATCATGAGGCATCGTCTCATGGTGTTTTCCAGCTCTGTTCTCTCCCCGTGGAACTGGCAGCCTTGTTGAGGAAGCCATGGAGGCAGGGAGAGATTTGGGATGCTGCTTTTCTTGGGTGCTCTCAATGTAGGATTCCATGAGTCACAGAGCTTTGGGAGAGCAGTGGGAACAGGGACAATCAAGCTAAAGTACATAGGTAGGGTAATAAAGCAGCAAACTGCACCAAGCCCACAGGCAGAGAGATACACAGAGGTCAGGCTCAGTGCAAAGAATTTGGAAAAGAGTTGAGACAGGATCAGAGCAAGTAGATGTCAGAAACAATTAAGGAAGATTCCAGGAACTCAACAAAGATGGCTCTGCAGTATCTATTTAAAGTGAGATGAAAGAAAGGAAAGAAAAGAAAGCAAAGCAAAGAGAGGAGAGGAGGGGAGGGGAGGGGAGGGGAGGGGAGGGGAGGGGACGAGAGGAGAGGAGAGGAGAGGAGAGGAGAGGAGAGGAGAGGAGAGGAGAGAAGAGAAGAGAAGAGAAGAGAAGAGAAGAGAAGAGAAGAGAAGAGAAGAGAAGAGAAGAGAAGAGAAGGAACCAAAATCCCTTTTCTCTGAGGAGTTTTCCAACATAATTTTTTGGAGAAAACACAGCTCACCTCTTAAACTAAAACAAAAAATCTCAGTGGACTCATTTTCCCAACATCTCCTTCAACCAGGGCATCTCGGCACAGCTGACATTTTGGACAAGATAATCTTGTGCTGTGGGAAGCTCTCCTATGTACCTTAACATCTTTAGCAACACCCCTGCTGCTATAGGTGAGACGCCGCACAGTCCCTCCCATGACGTGAAACTCAGAACAGACTCCAGACACCGCCAAATGTCCCTTGGAGGCAAATCCACCCTGGTTAGGACCCCTGGAGGGGGCGGGGCAAAGATCTAGACTCAGCCAAGCAGATGCCATCTTCTGCAGACCAAGAGCTAACGAGTCCACGAAGGAGACCAAAGAGTTTGTGACGCCCTCCCCCAGGGAGGGCTCCACCACCAGCCATGCCAGGAGCACCCAGTTCTGAGGCTGCAGTGGGCTGCCGGTCTTTACAGTGAGGTCCAGCGGTGTCTGGTAGGGCTGAGCTAGCTAGCATCTAATGTTAGTTATGTTTTAACCAGCTCTTTCGGGACCATGGCATTGGTTGAGACACAGCTTGCCAACCCCCCCGGTTTCCCAGCTTTCTTTTAACCAAACTCTCTAGCCTTTCTGTTGACTTCATGAAAAATCCAAAAATCCCCTTTCCGGTCCATTTCTGTTGCGTATACTAAGAACTGTAACTGACCGACTGACCAGCCCTTATACCTAACTAGAAAACAGCCAGATCCACGGGTGGTGAAAGAGCTGAATTCAGAAGTTCTGCTAGAATAGGATGCACAGTGCTGGACCCAGACGCAAGGTCCACTGGGTTTAGACCGAAACAAATCATGTCTCCAGGAATTTTCTCCCATGCTCCCACCTACCCGACCTCTGCATCTCCAAGAAATGTGGAACAAAGGATCTCTTTGCCGAAACATTAGCGATGTAAGAATATCTAAGAGAATCCAGCTCTCTAGGTGTATGTCCAGGCAAGTCATAGCTGCTAAGTTTAACTCCCCCATGCTTCACTCTCCTCAGCTACAACATGCGTGCAATGTTTCCAGCATCAAAGTTGATTGATAGGACGGTTGTGAAGCGGTTCTCAATTGTTTCTGCCTGCTCAGCATACATGTCTCTCTCTCTCTCTTTTTTTTTTTCCTGTTAGATCACGCTGTTTTCCTTAGGGACATCATCTCAGTGCAGGAAACTGACTCCAGCCTACCAATGAGCATTTTCTATAATCCGAAACCACAGCGATTGCATCATGCGTGGACTCATGACTCAAGGTTGTCTGATCAGAGTCGATCTGCGGGCCAGCAGCAAGGTGGTTTACTGCTTCTAGGGCAGCTCCAGGGGCTGTAAATACAGGTCCAGAGCTGCTGGCAACCTTGTCATTGTGAAGGGGGATTAACCAGCGTGCAGGGAGATAAGAGAAAAGTGCATCGGAGAGAAGAGAGTGGAACCATCTTGACACCAGAATTCCAGAACCTTCGGCAGGTCCTGGACCTGAAATTCCCCTGGAAGTAGCTGTGTGACGCTCACCATACAGGTGCCAACAATGAAACCACATACACGTCTCAAGAAAGAAGAAATGCCTACTTGTGTCAGTTTGGCTGCAAATACTGTGTTGTGTCAAACCTTGCTTCAAATCTTTGTCAAATAACTTGACAGGAATTAGATCCTACTGCAGTTTTAATAGTCATGTGACTATTTGAAAATCCACTTTATATGAGTGAAGCTGAACATTACTTCATTTGATTATTGTTTATAGTCCTTGCCTAGTTTCCTTCTGGACTATGGTCTTTTTACTTTATTATGCTCTTTATTTAGTGGTGCCATTGAGCCTTGGAATATAATGTAAATAAAAATATATGATCTTGGCCGGCACCGCAGCTCACTAGGCTAATCCTCCGCCTGCGGCGCTGGCACGCCAGGTTCTAGTCCCGGTTGGGGTGCTGGATTCTGTCCCAGTTGCTCCTCTTCCAGTCCAGCCCTCTGCTGTGGCCCAGGAAGGCAGCGGAGGATGGCCCAAGTGCTTGGGCCCTGCACCTGCATGGGAGACCAGGAGAAGCACCTGGCTCCTGGCTTCGGATGGGCGCAGCGCATTGGCCGTAGCAATCATTTGGGGGGTGAACCAACGGAAGGAAGACCTTTCTCTCTGTCTCTCTCTCTCACTGTCTAACTCTGCCTGTCAAAAAAAAAAATGACCTCAAAAAAATTTTTTAAAGAAAATCAAAAAAATAAAAAAAAATCCGGCACAAACATTAAAAAAAAGAACTGATCTTGTTGACCGTTCCCTGAACTGTAGATGCATCGTGGGTCCCAGGAGACAGCAATGCACATGTGTTCTACTGGCATTTCATTGCATGAATGCAAGGAGTAGGATCCGATAGGACGAATTTCTGCTCGCCAAAGCTCCTGACTTGGGCTGGTGTCTGCAGGGAAAATGAGCCTCTCGTCCATTCACAGTGCTCCTCCACTCTCTAGAGTTCTCCAGCTCTTCAGGGATTGAGCTCTGTATGTGCAGGACGGTTTGGAAGCTTTTAGGTTAATGAAATTATGACAAATGAGCCCGACCTGGGAGTGCTGCCTGGGGCCCAGGCACAACTCCCTGCCCCTCAAGTTCTGTAGCACGGAGCGCCAACAGGATCTCTGGCGGAGGAGGCCTGTGTTTAAAAGCCACTGCCAAAGGGGCCTGCAGATCAATATCATCCCCCTTGTAGCATTTCCTCACATATTACGCTAAAAAGACTAAGCCCTCGGAGAGTTGTAAAGATGTTTTAGTGCAGAGCATATATTATGAATGTTTCATCGTGAATCCTCAGGATTTATTTAACATTTTACTCGACGGTCCCTTTGGATTTTTGATTGATTACTAGGCAAATTAGATAAGAAAACTCTTTCTGGGAGAGATTCTGTAGCGCTGGCAAAGCTGAGGATCCTCCAGGTGACCTGGCCCTTCTTGTATCAACAAGCATGCTCAGCTGTTCACATGCATGGCTTCTGTTGAGCTTTTTACCTCTTTGTGGTTTGCCTTTTACAAATGAGTCACTGAGGCTTGGAAGGTTCCTCAGGCAGTGTCCCTTCAAGGTCAGCATGCCTAATGCACACTTAAGCCCCAAGACATCACCGTATTGCACCAAGAAGGTGGTAGATGTTGAGACATGCGTACAGTATGGTAGAGACTAGCTTGGTGCCAGGCAGCTGGGATCCCAGGCTACCGCAAGAAACTCAACCCTGATAGCATGATCCTTCCCAGAGGATTTAAAAAAAATTATGGAAAGTGGATTTAAAGATAATTTATTTTTGTGTAAAAAATAAATGTGAAATCCATGCATACCAGGGGTCCTCAAAATAGTGTACTGAAATTTTCTAATAAAAACTATGCATGGATATAAAAACGTTTTGTACCAAAAAAAAATCTTTTAATTTCATTTTCCATGAATTTTTTGAAGTACCTTCATACTTTGAAGTTAATGTCATGTAAAATAAGATTCAGGATCAAATAAATTGGAAAAGCGCTATTTCCTCTGTGTTCCCACTTTGGAATTTGTGAACATGGGGGCCAATGAAAGGTTCTGAGATGTCCTACAGGGAAGAATCAACTTTCTATCGATTTTCCAAATCCTTTCAAATTAACTCGATTCTGAGACCTTTTTTTTTTTGTTGTTGTTGTTGGTTGTGTTTGTTAGCTTCCCCTTATAACAACACTCTGAATTAGGGAAAGAAAAACACAATTAGTTAGGATACTGAGTCTATTAAATAAAAAGTCTGGTCATTGACAACACCATGCTGAGAGTTGGACGTGGATGTCAGAAACCCACAGATGGCGGGAACCCTGAAAATTGACTTATAATGATTAGAGGGAGCAGACATGTTTTATTTCTCTCCGTCGACAGCACATCCTGTAGGATCCCTATCTTATATTCTTGCTGACTCTGTTAGAAGCTAGAGGATGGCCAAGTAGCTGCATCCTTGTCTGGCATTCAAACGATCTTATGGAGCCTGTAGCCCGGTGTGCCTTGTGTTTCAATGAGCTTGCACATCATCAGGATGCTGGCTGTACAGTAGATTGGTCCAGTCAGCTTAGACCATTGGAGTGAGTTTGCCTCCTTCCTTAGGGGACATTGGGTCACGTCTGGAGACAGCTGTGGTTGTGCTACTGGCATCTAGTGGATAGAGCAATGTCGCGCAGAGTGCACAGGACAGCCCCCACAGCCAGCAACACACAACTCAAGATGTCACCATTCTGAAGGTTGGGGAGCCTTGGGCTGGACTGCGTTGAGATAACACACAAAGCTTATCATCTCAAGGGCTTAGCATGGCACACACATTCGCTGTTGCTGTTAACTGCTTCCTCTTTCTTCCAAGACACGTTTACATTTGTAGCTTCACACTCTGAGAGATGCTCTTCCACATGGTACCTGAACGATGCAGGCTCCCAAGCTGCTTCTATCACGGCCTTTGCTGTCTTCCAAGACTTTCCTATCAGCCACACAGACAGGTGAAAGAGCCCATTGGTGCTTAAGACCCTCTATGAGAGCCCAAGCCCAGCAATAATGTAGTCCTCCCTTCTACGTTCTGACAGCCAGACCTCATGAAGGTGGGCACAGCAAGACTCGCAGCGCTGTGGAATAGCCTTCCTGCATTCTCAGAAGTAAAATGAAAAGTTTTGATGAGTGCATTGTAATGTCTCTGGCGTGCACAGAAAATTCATTTTAAAAAAATGCTGGATATAGAAAGCACAAGAGCCCAAATGTTTATACAGAATCTTAAAAAGTGGCAAAACATAATTTAAATTTAACAGAATAGCACTGTTGCTGAGAAAACAGTTCTCAGACCCATGCATCAGGATGTAGGCAATGAATCTGACATTTCTTAAAAACTCACCAGTGAGAATCACTTTGGAATGAGCGAGCTACTCAATCACTCTGTGATGCAATTATTATACATATTTCATAGGTGAGGTCATTGAGAACCAGAGAGTCCAGGACACCCATGACAGCACACACAGTAAACACATTACAGCGCTAGGATACAAGCAAGCGACTGCTTCCCATACCCCTGTTCTACTTTCATCAGCATCTTTTAAAGCAGGCTTAGTCATACACTGTGCCTAGGACAGGATCCTGGCCAAAACTGTCCTATGAGCTAAAGCGTTTGAGACTTTCTGAATACTGTTTGTTTTTCTGTTGTAAAGTCCCAATGCCTAGTAGAATAGTTAAATCATATAAGTCTTGTTTGAAATTTTTAAAATTTCATTTTATTTATTCTAAAAGCAGAGAGAGAGAGAGAGAATCTGCCATCTGCTAGTTCACTCCCCGAATGTCCACCACAGCTGTGGGCTCGATCCAGGTCTCCCACACAGGGGAAAGGGACCCAGGTACTTGAACCATTGTCTGCCACCTGCCAGAGTTCACAAGCAGGAAGCTGGAATCGGGCGGGAACTCGAACCCAGGCACTCTGATATGCGATGTGGGAGTTTCAAGCAGCATGCTCACCCAGTCCAAGTCTTGTTTTAAAGAGACCAATTAGTCCAGTCAGATACAAGATTCCTGTATTTGCATTACACATACTAATATTCCATGCAATTAGCTAGAACAAATCTTGGAAAATGTTGCCTGCTCACAACTTTTCTGTTTTCAATTTAGATTTCAATTTTACACCCACATCTGTGCATGCAATATGTGCTATTTCGTCTAGAGCAGTGTTTGGGGTACACCCCATGCAGTGAGCAGGGGGTACTTGGAGGGTCCTGCGTCTTCATCCTTGTTAGGACAGTTGACCTCCCTGCCTTTGGTTTCGGCCTGTACATTGAAGGGTTGAGAGACACCAAGAGGAGTTATCTTCCTTCCCAAATCAAATATGCTCCATTCTACTTGTTTTGCTTTGCTTTATCTTACAGTTTACTTTGTGTCTCTGGATTACTTCCGTTAGGAGCCAACACCTGTTCATCCCCAAAAGAATTTTGCTTTGCTCCAGTTTAGAGCCACAATGGTGAATGACCCTACTTCTCTCTGGAGAACATTTTACTGAGGGCTCACAAAGCACACTGGCGGTCATATTGCAGGGCCCAGTGGGGCTCCAAGTATGGAAACTAACTTAGTTCTAGAAACAGGAGGAGAGGCTGTGCACCACCTCAACAGTAACAGTCATTAGGTTTCTGCCCACTAGACCACGAGTCACTGCCTGGACACGTCAGTGTGCACTGTGGTAGGCTGTCCTGGCGGGACCTTCCACTGTCACACATCCATGCATGTCATACACCATGACCCCCTCTTGCCCCAGGATTATTCTAGAAGCTGGACTCACTTTGTGGCATGGACTGCATGTTTGTGCCTCCCTCTCCACCACATTCCCAATGTGTTGAGAAGGACTCCCAGAAGCTGGGTGTGGATAAGGATTCTGAGGGCAGATTCAGCAGAAGCAAAGAATGTTCTGAATGATTCCTGGTGTCTACTGGGAGCACAGGCAAGAGCACTCATATTCTGCATAATATAAATTTTCCACCTCTCATTTTCAGTCCCCTCTGGTGTGAAAAATAACATGAACTATGAGCTCTTCCTCCTGCCTATACGTAAGACATGGTGGGGAACAGAGGAGGCCCTTGACCTATGCATAATTACTAGGCCTGTGGGCGTGTCCTAAAATCCCAGGACAAGGAAGGGCTAAGTATCTTGACAGATCAGAGAGATGCAGGGTGTTGTGTAAGAGGTCACTTGGGAGCTGGTTTGTGATGGGTAGGTAAGATCTTGAGAGGCAGAGGAGGGAAAAGGCAGTCCACACAGAAGCAATAGTATCGCAGGAGTCTATATCATGGTGAAGAGTTCTGGAGCCAGGGGGCTCCAGTGGGGATCTGGGGCCCAGAAGAGGGACAAATAGAAACAGAGGAACAAGTTGCAGCCAGGTAGGTGAAGATCTGTTTGGCACGCACTGGGAACGCTGGCCTCTGGGTGTAGCTCACTTCCAGGGTCTCAAGGTGCTGGGAGCGTGGGAAACCCTGACAGGTGCAAGTGGAAAAAGCTGCTGTTGGAGGTGGCCAGCCGCCTCCCTGCCACTGACAGAACCGGTTTGCACCGTCTGTCCCTCATCGCCCAGGGCTCCTGTCCTCGGCCTGGGCCTAATGAAATGTTTCCCGTTTTAATTTCAGCTCTGCTGGGAGGAGCTCTTTTATCTTGGCTGCTTCTCTGCCATCAAAGCCCACTCAGCGTTGAGTAGCTGCCCGCCCCCTCGCCAGCCCTGTCCTCCCCAGAATCCTGCCTGGAGGTTTTAATTCAGAGTCTCAGAAGACAAGCAAGGGGGCTGTCTTTGATTGATCAGTCAAGCACAATCCCTTCGTGATTGTCTTTGGAGACTCAAGCTCTAGACATGAAAGATAAAAACAAGAGATGCCAGCTTGGTTTCAGATGGAAGTGTGTGCTGGTTCTTTCTGTTCTCCCTTCAACTCAGAGGAAAAAAAAATGAAATGAAATAAAAGCCTTCTCTCTCGGCTCAATCAGTGCATTGTTTTGTTGTCTACCCATCTTGTTCTATTTCCCAAGTGAATTTTTACTTATTTCAGAAGTGATAAAAATCATCCAACATTTACTGAGTTGACTCTGATCACTTTCTGTATATTCTAGGCACGCCACGTACACTTAACCCATTTAATCTTAACTACCACCTTGTGAGGTGGGTGCCGCTTTGGACTCTAGTTTACAGATGGGGAAATTGAGTCCCCAGATGCTCAGTGAGCTTCTCCTGGTAATATAGCTGTTCAGTGACGGAGCTGGAATTCAGTACCAGAGAATCTGGCCCTGGAGCTCCTGCTCTTTGCTGACATGTTGTGCTGTGCACCTGACATCATACATGTTGATGCAGGAGAAAAAGTTACTGCTTCATCGCTGAAGCATTGTGAGACTATCTCCTGGATGCATTGACAAAGACTGAGATCAACTTCAAGCAACGTCTTCCAGGATTCCCCAACCTCTCTCTCATATACGTTTTCTTTCATTCACTACGGTGTCTGTCAGATCCTTCCAGAGATCATAAATGACCTCACTGTCCTCTCTCCAGGCAGACTTGACGCAGGGAAGCGTCAGCAGGTGGGAGAGCAAGGGGAAGTGGGGAAGAGTGAAGGGCGAGGGCTCCCTCCGGTCGACGCTATTGTCGTAGATACAGGGCTGCCTGTGAGCAAAGAGAAGCAAACACGACTCTGTTCCTGCAGATGCTGGCTACACACGCACCGAGGGGCCAGTTAGGACACAACGATTCCAGTGGAGACAGAGCTCTTCTGCACTGGCAACCAGTTCCAGGGGAACACAGAAGACAATGGCGTTCCGCTCACTGTGTCTGTATGTGCTCTCTGAGCGACGGTCTCCTGTCACTTCTGACTTCCCCACTAAATGACAGCGCCCTTCTCCTGCTCAGCCTCACTCCAGGCATGATCACGTCATCCACAGTGAAGCCCTTCCGCCTGTTTGGACTGAGACACTCAGCGCCCGCCACCTGCCTACGTAGCTGCTTTCTTTTCCTGCTAGTACCTGCCACTCTCCAGTAAGGAGACCACACAGGAATTCATGTCCTTGCACAAGGGCTGTTGAGTCTCCCACCAGGGCCCCTTCCATGGGGAGGCCAGCCTCAGCCCACCCAGTCTCTATCATCTTGTTCTACTTGGTTCTCTCCCTACCCTACCCCCAGTCTCCAACCTGACTGTCACTCAGCCCTAACACTGAAGGTAAGGGAAGAAGAAGAATAGGAATTCTCTGCTTTCATCCTCCTTATTCTCTCAGAAGAACTCCTCTAAAAGCATGCAAGTGTGTATCCGTCGCTACCATTTGCCACCAGACTAAGCCAGTCCATGCCCTTAGCACCTTGCCAATAAAAGTCAATTGAGTGCAGTTCAGCCTGACTGCTGCAGTTGTGTTGGTTTGCTTGGTCTCCTCCCAGCTCCTTAGTGCCACCTTGACTTTTATTGCAAAGAAGCCTGGAAGGATGGTAGTGGTAACCGGACAATGAATTAAATGAGACTGGGAAATGCTGAGGCTTACTCCAAGGGCCATTGTTAACCTTTATGGCTCCTTTGTGTGAATTAGAAAAAGATGCTCCTTCCTCACAATCCCATGGTAGGGTGCAGAACCCTGTAGACAGAACTGGAGTGGGAATGTCGTTCCCATTGCTCAACTGTACTCAGGAGCCTGGTCCTGCTGGTTAACGGTAGCTACTGAGCCTTGAGTCACTGACTTCATTCTCTGCTCTCAGTTCCCTCAGACACAGAAACAGGAGGCACTCAGAGTGTATTAGAGGGAGGTGGTAGAATTCAGAGAAAGAAGATTCTCAAGCAGTTATCGCCACGCCTCGTCCATGAGAAGCACTCAGGGAGATGCTTTGACACTTCGGATGTCATCACAGGCCTGGTTACAGTGATGGAGGGAACAGCCATAACGGACCGATATTTTGTTGTATTTCCAGCAATATAGAGAGTGTATTGGATTAAAATTAAACAAATAAGTGAATGAGACTTGTGAGAAGATAATGCATAAAAAACACCTGCACACGTGTTCACGGCGAGCATAGGTTGTGTACCTCAGCTCCACTTCTTAAGCTTATTGAAGGGATCTTACCCCTGCTTTCAACAGTTCCCCAAGGATTCCTGTGTGTACGTCCATGACGTCAAACCTCTATGAATCATAAAATAAAATGGTGTCTGGGTTCCGGAACTGCCGCACCACCCCCGGGTTGCAAATGCATAGTGTACTTATTTCATATGGCTACTTCAAAATGTGAAATCCATCAGTAGTTTTTTGTAATATGCATTTCCATGAATTTAAGGGTCTATTATATGCATGCATCTCTAATTTTTTGCACCAAAATAAATGTATCTTTCCATTTTCCACAACAAAATATTGGTTTACTTAAAAGGGGGAGAGAGAGAGAGATCATCCATCCATCCACTGGTACACTCCCCAAATATCTGCAACAGCCTCAGCTGTGCCAAGCCAAAGCCAGGAGTCAGAAACCCAATCTGCACGACCTAAGTGGGTGGCAGGGGCCCGAGCACTTGGACCACCCCCTGTTACCCACCAGGGTGTTCATCAGAAAAGAAGCTGAATTAGGAGTCAAGCTAGGGACTTCATTCAAGGCGCTCCAATATGGGATGCAAGCATTGCAGTCTTAACCGCTACGCCGATTGCCTGTCCCTTGACACCATTTCGAAGTCCCCATGTAAGTGTATGGAGGTCATGGTGTGATGTCCAGCCTCCAACAGGGCTCCACTGACATTCAGCTCCTGGCACCTGTGCCCATGTGCAGTGTCCTCCCAGACAGAGTCAGTGCCGGTTAGCATGGCCAGTAGGGCGAGGTCATCAAGTGTTGCGGCTTAACCCCCCTCTTTCTTGGATCTCTGTTCTGGGTGACGTTAGCGACACCTGGAGGACCTTCAGCTGCCCTTCTGCAGAGGAGCAGATAGAGCTTTAGTAGCTGCAGTCCCAGCTGCCTGAACCCTGTGGGAGACTACGAGTGAGAGCCACCCCTTCGAGCCACCTCCAAAGTCCTGACCTGCGGAACGTGCGTGAGAGGCAATGGATGCCTACCGCTTTTCGAATCACCAAGTTTTGAGAATAGGCTCACATTCAGGAGTAGACCATTAGTGCAGGATGTTCTCAGTTTGGAAGGAATGGCTGTAATTTCTGGTTTTCCAATCACAACTCTGAGACGGCCATGCATTTGCTAACTATGGGCCACTCAGTTCCGTTCCATTGATCTTTGGAGCATTTCTATGACATTAGCTACAACTGGACCACTCTGCAGATGAGAAAACTGAGGCTCCAGCAGACCCCACTGCTGAAAACTGTTCAACTAGTGGGTAGGTGGGGCTGGAATTTGGATGCAGTTCTGCCTAAGCCGATGGCCTATGTTCTCATCCATGGTGGCAGATCCTCCTCCTATGAGATGTTTATTGCCAAACCCTGGGAAAAGCCTCTAAAATGTGTTATCAAATTTGACTTTCATAATGGTCACAGGTTGAAGATGGAGAAGCCATAGCATTGGAAGTCAGGGTGAAACACACCCTGATCCTATTTGGAAAATAATCAAACCACAAACATTACCACATCTTGGAGATGGTCAGCCACGTGGCCTTCATCCAGGTCATTCATGGTGACAAGAAACAACTAGACTTGTAGGCAATGTGTCGCAGGGTGTCGGGCATCCATATCAGAGTGACAGTTTGAGTTCTAGGTCCTCTGTAAATGCAACACGGGGGGTTGCTGGTGATTGCTCAGGTATTTGGATACCTGCCACCCAAGTGGGAGACCTGGATGATGGCCTGTGACCCTGGATTTGACCTGGCACACTGTTGGTCAATAAGAGCTTTTGGACAGTAAACCAGTGGATGGAAGTTCTCCCTCCCTCTCTCTCTGTCTCTCTCATCTCTCCCTGTCACTCTGCCTTTCAAGTAAATAGAAACAAATAAACATTTTTAAAAGAAAAAAGAAATGCATACAAATTAGGAAACCAAGTGGGGTAGAGAAGATGGAAGGGAGGGAAAAAGGAAACTGGAACAGTAAGATTCCCCTCCAGTCAGATCCTGGAGTGAGGCACAGTGAAGAGATCTGTTCGCCCCAGGGTGGGACTGGAAGATGTCACGGATTAGGGATTGAAAAAAGGATTCAAGTGGGCAGACATGCGATGAAGCCCGGAAGAGTAGTCAAGGAGAGTGGTGACCCAGCAACAAGAAACACACTTGTCTGGCCTGAAAGAGGCCAGTCCCACCCTCTCAGTCCATGGTAGGCAAGCAGGTGACAGGTGTGCTGGCCCAGGGTGACACATGTCCCTCCCACCTCCTCTTCCCCCTATTTCCCCCTCCTCCTCCTCTTCCTCCTCCTTCCTCACTCTGCCCCCTCTTTCTTTCTGAAGTTGAAAACCCAGATTTGTATGTGAAGCCTCCAACTTTTGAAAGTTGACGGCTAATTCTTTATACTTTATTTTTTAAACACTACATGGGCCAAGCACAACCCAGCTACAAGCTTGAAGTGGCCCGCAGGCTGTGTGTCGGTGGCCTCTGCTTTGGAAAAAACAAAAGGCCAGGAGGTGGCCAGACTGAGAAGGACCAACCGCTAAGGAAGAGAAGAACAAAGGGAAGGAGAAGAGTGCTGCTTGATTCTCCTCCCACCTTACAACTTGTAACCCAAAGGCTTGCTTGCTCTGCCACTGGACCGTGGACGCAGGTGGGAGTGGGGTCCAGGGAAGCCTGCGGATGAATCATGACCGTGCCGCATCCTGGCAGTAGTCGACCTCATCAGCTCCGTTCTCGGGGAGAACAAGTGTTGTCAAAACAGAAAGGAACTTCAGAACCGCAGCCCCTGGCAGGATGTGAGCTATATTCTTTGTTAAAGCGTCCATCTGATCACTGACAGTTTTTCCCCCCGTCTTCTCCCTTTTGACTCGGGAACATAAGGGATTGAGCACAAACTGGCGGTGAATGATATCCCCCCCGACATTGGGTGATTATGTGCGTTAATAATGATTATCACTTCTATGTAATATTTGCATGATAAACTATAGACATCTGGCGGAGCGTGCGTGTGCGTGTGGTGTTTGTTAGGAAACCGAAGCAGGCTAAACGCCGATGAAATGCGGAATCTAACCGTTCAGACGAAAATTAAAGTCAGGATTTCTGCCCGCCTGCAACTCTGAACGGCTCGCACACTCTGCCTTAGTTACCGTGGAAACACTTGGCTGTGCAGACGCAGCAGGCAGAGTGCACATGGTGTGGGCCTGGCCCCTGGAGGGGCGGGGTGGGGGCATTACAGAATTCATATGTTTAGAAATATTTTGCAATAAGAGCCCTGGTGTCGCTCACTAGTAATACAACGTACAACTCCCTTCATCACCATCAACCACACGTGTGTTTCTTAGGGAAATGAATCAGCATCCTTCCAGGTAAGAGACAGAGTGTGAGCGTATACATGGATATAATTTTATCCTTAAGGCTTCCATGAAGTGTTATGTCACAGTTTATTTTTTTCCAAGGAATTCTGCCTTTTACTCTTCCCTTAACTGCAGCATCAACTGAAATCTTGGAATTTGTACAAAACAAATTGTATTTCTCGAGCCCAGGCTCAGAGGCACAGGCGCGCTGTGTCTTGCAGTGTGTTTTCTCTTACAGTGCAGATTTTAGGCAATGGCTGATTTTCAGCATCACTGGCTTCATGCATTCAGGTGTCCTGGATGTGAAAACCTTTAGCCCGTTGTAAATGCTGTGTTGTGTCAGTGGCGTTGGAGTACCATTCTAAAAGCATTCGCAAGTGAAAACACGACTGTGATTTTTTTTTCATTATTACCTGCTCTGAGTTTAGAGGATAAGTGACTCCCCCGGATAGGTTGCTCCGTGGTGCTTTTCCAAAATGTTCATCTAAATCTCTTCCGAGGCAGAGAATGGGATGCTCTTGTGCGTTAATGGTTTTCAGGCTGTTCCAGGAAGGCCTGTAGTTGAACACTCCCTGGTGGATTCTACAGCATTATCAGAAGGATACGCATCACAGAAGTTGCAGAAAGCTTGGTGCTTTCCATGCAAGCCAAGCCACTATCTACAGACGCCCTGTGCCCCACTGGCTGGTCTCAGTTCTGAGCTGCTCCTCTAAATTGGAACAGATGCGTGATGAAGCTGGGAGATCTTTGGTTCTGCAGCTCTTCAGACCTGACGTATGCTGGCCCTCATCATGACTCATCATGACCTCCAATCATTTCCTTATTTCCTCATCTGAAAAGCTGAGGGACTAATGCCTACCTCATCAAGCCTTTGAAAACATTAAACATTCTATGAAGCGATAGAATGTATACAAAAAACCACCAGTAGTCAAAAAGATTATATCCTAATCAAGCCTTTTTTTTAATCATATACTGTGTTGAACAATCAGTACACATTTTCTTGTTTTGGTCTTGCTGCAATCCTTGGAGGTAAGCAACATTATTCATGATTTTTAGCTGGATTAAAAAAACAGTAGAGGCTTGAGAGAAATAAATATCTCACCTAAGACGTACAAAGCCAGCTGAGTCGGGGATTACAGAGCTGACTAAGGATACTTCCTGTACCAGTAAGTAACACTAAGCACTGTTATTACTAAGAGAGCTGTGATGATAATTGGGAAACCTATCTATGCAGTTTCTGAAGGGGTAGAGAATAATGTTGGAACATTAAACCCAATGAAACTCCTGGAGATTCGATACAGAGAGAAGGTTTAGCAGAGAAAAGATGCCCTTTGTATTCCAACTGGTGAAGAAAACAAATAGGTGACTAGTTTGCAGGCTTTTGTGAGAATCCAGAACCAAGCACCCAAACCAGTAAGGTCACTTGAGTGGATAGGCTAGTCACGGTGTGCCGATGGGGCAATCGGGGTTGAGCCGCCCGGGATTTGGGAGCGGGAGCAGTCCTTTCCCTGCCTTGGGATGAAGACTGAAGCGAGGTATCCAGGCAGGCGCTGCCCGCTGCCAAGAGCGATTGGCAATGATGGGGCTGGCAGACCTAACACCAGAGTCATGCCTTAGCTCAGGAGAAAACATCCAATAGAGCCAGGATTCGACTCCTCCTTTAGCTCCATCCCGCGGCGGTGCCATGCGCAACAGGACGTGATTCCCAGGCAGACCAGACCTCAGCCCTCCAGGGGCTCACTGTCCAGGGGTAGCACTGTTCAACACAACTTTCTGTGGGCATGTTTTCTACCTGTGCTAGCCACTGTAGCTCTTGACATGGGGCTGGTGTAACTGATGAACTGAAGGTTTCATTGCATTTAATTATTTGTATTTTAGAATTCACCAGCCGTAGAGAGCTAGCAGATAACTTCCCAAGCAGTGAAAATCTGGGGGATGTGATGGGAGACCGATCAGTGACTATGATGGAGACTGGAACCTTCTTGGCTCGGGGAGGTACTGGAGCCTGCATTCTCCCAGCTGAGTGACCTCAGGAAGAACTTATCTGAGCTAAGAGCATGCATCTGTAAGATGGGAACAATTGCAATGAAAGAATTATGGTATTTTTGTGAGGATGAGATATTCCACACAGGCTCCTAATGGGGCTCTAAAAGAGTTGATAAAAGACTAGCAATTACTACTATCAGTAGTGTGCAATTATCATCATTTTATAATAAAGGCCACGCAGGTTGCGACGAGGCCACTGAGCGATTACCTGCTGTGGCTGAGGCTGACATAGAAGGAGACGGTTGGTAAAGGGGGTGAGCGTGGGGCCTCACTGTCCACTCCTGATAGCTGAGGGTGACTCAGGCAGGCGGGGGCTTGGGCAAAGCACTGTGGCTTGAAGGAGTCTAACTTGTTCGGGGAACTGAGTCTGCGCGCTGGGTAGGAGCAAGATGCTGGCGTCCAAGCACCCACGGTGGAGGTTTGGGAGTCTTTTGAAGACAACAGTGATTTGTCCTACAGATTTATGGAGGGAACTGAAATCAATTTTCATATCAAAAAGCAAATCTGGGCATTAAGGGGGAGTGAATGAAAGTAGAGGGTGGTTAAAGGCAGAAACAAGCTAGAAGGACGTATGGTTGAGCTGACGAGACTCCTAGTTAGGCCAGTGTCTGTGGTGAACGGGAAGAGGTGGCTCTGAGAGGCAGGGAAAGGAAAAATTGACAGGAATTTCAAGAAAAGAGACCTTGGAACTTATATAACCAGAAGCCAGATTTAGGTAACCACAAGGTATGCCAAAAAGTTCACTGAAAAATAGAATTAAAAGATGCTTATTTTGGTGTAAACATTTTTGAAATCCATACATGGTTTTCTCATAATATGTATTTTTCCATGATTTTTTGAGAGGTCCTTATAACAACAATGATGATGATACTGGCTAATGCGTCCATTGTGTTTTCCAACTTACAAAACACTTATACGTTTATACAGATACCATGAAGATTAAAAGAGAGGATGTGTATGAGGGGGTCGGTGCAGGCTGTAGCAAGTTACTGAGCATTCAACCAATGATCTTCACTGGGGCAGTGGATTAAGCCACTGCTTGCAACATCAGCTTCCCATATAGGAGGGCCAGATGGATCCTGACTGCTCAGATTCCAACCTAGCTCCCTGAAAACTGGCCTGCCAAAGCAGCATGATGGGGCCTGCCACCCGTGTGGGAGGCTCTGATGGAGTCCCAGTTTCCTGGCTTCAGCCTGGCCCGGACCAGGCTGTGGTGGCCATTTGGGGACTGAACCAATGGATGAATATCCTGTCCCTCTCCCTCTCCCTCTCCCTCTCCCTCTCCCTCTCCCTCTCCTCCTCCTCTTACTTCCCTCCCCTTCTCACTGTCACTCTGCCTTTCAAATAAACTAGAAAGAAAATGTAAAAGATCACCATAGTCCACCTTATCATATTATCATTGATAAAACATTGTCACTAACGTTGCTTTGTTAAGGAAAGTCAAGTTTCTTATTTACCATGTCAAAATCAGGGTAGTATAGTCACCCCTCAATTTAGACAGGGGATTAGCTCCAGGACCCCCAGAAGATAGTAAAACCTGAGTGGGGCCAGCTCTGTGGCAGAGTGGATAAAACCACCACCTACAAAGCCTGGTTCAAGACCCAGCTGTGCCTCTTCTGAACCCAATCTCTGCTGTGGCCTGGGAAAGCAGTAGAAGATGGCCCAAGTGCTTGGGCCCCTGCACCCATGTGGGGGACCCGGAAGAAGCTCCTGGCTCCTGGCTTTGGATCGGCTCTGCTCTTGGCTGTTGCAGCCATTTGCGGAGTGAACCAGCAGATAGAAGACCTCTCTCTCTGCCTCTGCCTCTCTGTAATTCTGCCTTTCAAATAATTTTTTAAAAAAATTTAAAACAACAACAAGCTGAGATTGCTCATGTTCCTTAACTAGGATGACCCATTATTTGCATGTAACCTTCTCACATCCTCCTGAATATTTTCAATCATCTGTAAATTACTTATAAAGCCTAACCCAAAGGACACGCTGTGAAAATCACTATACTGTATTTTTTAGGAAATAATGACAACAAAACAAAGACTAGATGTGTTCAATACAGACAGTTTTTTTCTTCAAATTTTAAAGATTTATTTATTTGAAGGGCAGAGTGACAGAGGAGAGACAGAAAGAGAAAGAGCTTTCATCCACTGGTTCACTCCCAACGTGCCCACAAAACCCAGCTTTAGTCCAGGCTGAAGCCAGAAGCCCAGAACTCTAGCCAGGTCTCCCGCATGGGTGGCAGGAATCCAGTACTTGGACCACCATACACTGCCTCGTAGGCACATCAGCAGGAAACAGTAACAGGGACTCGAACCAGGAGGTCCAGTGTGGGACGTAGGCATCCCAAGTGGCAGATTAATGCACTGTGCCACACACCCAGGCTTCAGGTACTTTCGGTCCATGGTTGGTTCAATCTGCAGATGCAGAAGCTGCAGATAGTGAGTGCCAACTCTGATGAAGACACAGAGGATTCCAGTGGTCAGTGGCAGCCTCTCTCTTCTAGCGATCCTCTTAAAAACGGTGAGATGTTTTCTCAGCATGTGTTTCGTGCTGACAATGTACAATGTTTGGAATAAGGGGAGGGGGGTATGGGAGAAAGACAGGGAGGGAAATTGAGACCCGAAGAGTGAGATTTGTTATTTCTCTGACTTCTCCTGGTGTTTCCATGGTATACAAGACCCTAAAACTCTGACCAGTAAGGCTGAGAGAGGTCTCTAGAGGATTCCAAATGAAATCAATGGAGTTGAGAACAGGCCTCAAGGCAGCTTGCCTTAAAAACTCATTAGCAAGAGATGGCTGAAAAGGAGGCTTGACAAACACTGCCGGGCTCAGAGCCGACACGCTTGCCCGGGATCAGTGCTCGGGCACTGGCTCCTTGGACCCATTCTCTCTAGGATGGGCAGGGCTGACAAATCTTCCCTTTGATGTCCTTAGCAGTTCTGGTCCAGAATAAATTTGACAGTCACGGTAGCTCTGGCAAATGTGCCCCAGTGGGCAGCTGGTGCCAGGATGGGTAATTTTTTTTTTTCAATTTCAATTTCAGAAGCTTTCAATTTAAAGGTGAAGAGGCCTCGATAGCAGGAAAAGGCTTGCAAACTGTCTGAGGTTTGCAACAAATCTTTGGTTCCTCTAGGGGCAGGCTTCTGTCCTCTCCCACCTTGACACCACCTAGCCACTTCCAGCCTCTCCTGCCCTGAACACTCAGGAGACCACACAGAGCAAAGCATCCTACAAAAACGAGGTCCCAAACAAGTTAAATCTGGCTCCTTTAAACGTGCAAGCTATTTGCTCTTATTTTAGCTTTTCGCGTTGTGTTTTTTTTTAGAAAAGTTTTATTTAATAAATATAAATTTCGAAAATACAACTTTTGGATTATAGTGGTTTTTCCCCCCATAACTACCCTCCCACCCACAAACCATCCCATCTCCTACTCCCTCTCCCATTCAATTCTTCATTAAGATTCATTTTTGATTATCTTTATGTACAGAAGATCAACTTAGTATACACCAAGTAAAGATTTCAACAGTTTGCACCCACACAGACACACAAAGTATAGAGTACAGTTTGAAGACTAGTTTTACCATTAATTCACATAGTACAACACATTAAGGGCAGAGATCCTACATGGGGAGTAAGTTCACAGTGACTCCTGTTGTTGATTTAACAGTTGACACTCTTATTTATGATGTCCTGAGGTTCTTGTCATGAGCTGCCAAGGCTTCTATGGAAGCCTCTTCAGTTCACAAACTCCGATCTTATTTAGACAAGGCCATAATCAAAGTGGAAGTTCTCTGCTCCCTTCAGAGAAAGGTACCCCCTTCTTTGATGGCCTGTTCTTTCCACTGGGATCTCACTCACAGAGATCTTTCATCTAGGTCATTTTTTCCACAGTGTTTTGGCTTTCCATGCCTGTGAAACTCTCATGGGCTTTTTAGCCAGATCCGAATGCCTTAAGGGCTGATTCTGAGGCCAGAGTGCTATTTAGGGCATCTGCCATTCTATGAGTCTGCTGTGTATCCCGCTTCCCATGTGTTGTGGTTTTGTAGAAGCATCTTAAATAAACACTTCATCCCTCCCACCTCCCCCGCTTTCTTAAGCAAAGCTGGTCCAACTCAGCCTATGTTTTCTCTGATGATTCAGATGTCTGGCACATGATTTCTTGAATATTAAATGAGGACGCACTGATATTGACTCAGGTGATGAGGGAGGTTTGTCCTTGCATTAAACATCCCCACATGGTCTCAGCTTTGTGAAGCACTGCGCCTGCTTATTTTGTGATGGTTTCTGCTCATCTTTCCTTACTGTAAGTCCAGCACCCGATTTCACTTGCTGTTATCATCAATGTCCAGAAAACTCCCTTTTTTTCTTCTGATTTGTGGCTTCTGATGGGCTTGCGGAGTGAAACGAGGAGACGGACGCTTATTGTAACAGTCACTGATGCAAAAGCAAACAGGCTTCGTGAGAAAATATTGGTGGCCAGCACCTAGGTCAACGTGCTTGGATCTACTTTGTGAAATATTCTCGGGCCACTGGGGAAACTGTTTAGTTCACTGTTGTGATTTTGATGATGGTGTCCTCTCCTGAATTCAGGTGGAAACACCAGCCCTGAGGCACAGATATTCAGAGGCATGGCCTTGGGGAGGTGGCAAGGCACTGATGCGTGCTGCCAGTGCCCTCAGAAAGGGCCTGGGAGCAAAGAGAGCCCTTTCTTGTTCTGCTCCTTCTGCCCTGTGGGGATCCGGCAACAAGGCAGAGGCAAAGAGCGCCCTCACCAGGCCCCAGTGCCACTGCTTTGCTCTTGGGTGTCCTGCCCTCCAGAAGTACAAGCACTTTTCTATTCTCCATAAATTTCTGCTCTATATAAATGACCCTGTCCAGGGTGTTTTGCTGTAGTGGCACACATAGACTAAGACAACTGGTGACTTGTTGTTCCGAGTGGACAAACACAGGCAAACAAAAAAAGCATCACTAGTGTGTTTTTTTTTAAATAATTTATTTATTTAAAAGGCAGAATTACAGAGAGACAGAGGCAGAGAGAGAGAGGTCTTCCACCCTGCAGGAAGCCGAAGTGTTTCTTTAAAATTTATTAATTTGAAAATCAGAATTACAGGGAGAGGAGGAGCGACAGAGAGTGATCTTCTATCTGGTCGTTCACTCCCCAGATGGCCACAATGGCCAAGACTGGCCAAAGTCCGGAGCCAGGAGCTTCTCCCAGGTTTCCCATGTGGGTAGTAGGGGCCCAAGCACTTGGGCCATCTTCCACTGCTTTTCCCAAACAATCAGCAGGGAGCTGGATTGGAAGTGGAGCAGCTGGGACATGAACTGAAGCCCATATGGGCTGCCAGGATTGAAGGGGGTGGTTGTACCCACTATGCCACAATGCCAGCCTCATCAATAGCATTTTGATATGCTGTGATATTTGCTGTTGTTTGTTTGGGTTACTTATTGATGCCAGCATCAAGACTCTGGACCAGACAAGGTGGGAATATCCTTACTAGGGAGAGAGGAAGACATACGAGGCAGACACTGTGCTATCTTCTAGGAGGTGAAAATTGGTTAACAAAGGATTTTTGTAGACGGTACAAATTTTGAAAAGCATTGGAAAGGACTTCTGGTCAGCATGCACCTGACACCCATTACGGATGCACCCAAGGCCCTGTCTCCCACATCCTCCTGGGAGGGTGAGCACATGCTGGGATTCCTCCTCCACCTTCTCTTTTGTTTTGTAAACACACTGAATCACTGTGGGAACTCCCATCTGCTGTGGCTGGAGTGAGCACTGTTAGGTCACACACACGGGAGCTAATGAAGGTCATAGCTACTTTTAACAGCAGGAAGACACAGTCCTGTGCTTGGGAAATGTCAGAGGAGAAGCAAAGAAAAAAAAAAAAAAGGTATAGAGAAGAGAGAATAAAAATCAAGCAGGCCAGATTTGCGATTTTGCACCCAAGCAGCTTGACGACCCTCGGCAGCAACGTGGCAAAGGATGAGGGGGTCTTCTTGGCCATGAATTCTAGGACGCCGGCTAGCTTTAGGGCAGCACACAATGAAAGCTACTCCGTAAAGTTCTGCTTAGCTGGGGAACAAAGGATCTAACCATGGCTTATCTGAGTCGCTTGGTAAATGAGACGCTGAAAACGCTCTATGGTTTATACTTCTATAGTTGCTGTCCCAACCTTCTCCAGTGGAGAAACGATATCTTTAATGTTTTCTGAAAAAATTTTTAAATAAAACTCCCACTATCTTCCCACACTACTGGGCAAATCTGCCAATTCATTCTGACATCCATTTCATAGACCTCATTCTGTTGACATTTTCATGAAAACCAATTTCTCTGCAGCCTCAAAGTTCTAAACATCCTTTTCTTTCATTTTTTAAAAATTTTATTTATTTATTTGAAAGTCAGAGTGACAGAAAGGGGGAGGGAGAGAGAGTGAGTCAAAGAGATCTCCCATTTGCTAGATCACTCATCAAATGCTCTCAACAGCTGGTGTTGGGTCAGACTGGAACAGAGAGCCAAGAATTCCATCCAGATCTCCCATGTCGGTGGTAGGGGCCCAAGAACTTGATGCATCATCTACCACCTCCCCAGGCACGTTAACAGGAATTTGGATTAGAAACAGGGCAGCCAGGACTGGAACCAGCACTCTGACACAGGATGCCGAAGTCACAGGCAGCAGCTTAATCCACTGAACCGCAACACTGGACCGCCATTCGTTTTTGTTTTGCTCTTTTATTTCTTTGTTAAAGTTTGGGTCATACATAAGAGTGGCCCCAAACTTGTGGAGATCTCAGTGCTAAGGCTTTGAAAGGAACCTGCAACAGTGTTAAGGATTGAAGTGGAGCATACATTGTATTGGGTGAAAATCCATAAGGCACTGTTGTGCGGGTGGCTCGTGACTGTGATTCGCTCAGAGCAAAGGGCTATTCCCAGCACTGATGATCTTGGGAAGCAACTCTCCTAGAGGTATGGGATGTGAAAGATGAGGGAGCATCAGTTTGCATTGGGCAAGATCTTTCTCTTGTACCTGGGAAGGATCAATGGGATGAGAGGACCCGGCCTCCGTCAGCACAGGGAGAGGTCAGGTACCTAATAAAGGGATCCCAGAGAAACAGCTTTCCTTGCACAACACAAGAAGAGTCTCAGTGCTTCTGATGCTTCTTTGCAACGGATTTCCTCTCTGAATCCCCAGGCTGGACTGCAGCAGGCAAGTGCCCTGCCCTGCCCTGGGAGGAGGCCCCGTGTGGAAGCAGCAGTGTCCTTGTGGAGGAGGGTCGTGAACCCTGGCGGCCCCAGGAGGCAGCGCTGGCCACAAGGCAGCTGCACAACGAACCAGGAGGTCACCGCAGAGAGAGGGAGTCACTAGTTTATGAATACACTTGAGTGAGGGCCCGGGAAACACTCATGCAAAGGAGGCCAAGTCCGGGCCAGGTCACAGCAGCCACTGGCGGTTGCAATTCCCTTCTTTCCTCCCTGTCTCCTTCCTTCCTTCCGTCTACCTTTCTTTTTCCCTTCCTTCCTTATCCTCTATCCTCCTTTTACTTGCTTCTTTCCTGTTCTGATCTGATAACATTAGTCCTCTTCCAGTTGCAAAGGAGCACATCTAACTACCTAATATATTCACCCACAAAAACTTGAATTTAACCCAACATTCATTGGCTGAAAAAACAGGTGTATCAAAGAACTAGTGCTACAGTTAGAACTTCCATGTCCTACAAGGACATCCCCGGGATCCATGGTCTTGGTGATGTGGCTTTATCTTCCTCTCTGCTGCCCTCCAGGAGGCAAGACTTTCCCAGTAGGGACAAAGATGACGACCAGTAGCTGTGAAGAGACACCTGCCCATCGGAAAGAGGGGGCTTCTTTTCTGGCGATGCTTACAGGATTCTTATACAAAGATAGATGACTCGGATTTCAAAATGAGCAGGAAATCAGGCAAACTGAAACTGAGGGACACTACAGAACAACCCGGCAGTTCATACGCTCTCAATGCCGAGAAAGGCAGGAAAGGCTGGGGACTGTTTTTTGAAGAAAGGAGACTAAGCAGAGCTGGCAGCTAGGCGAAGAGTGATCCTGCCTAGGATCCTGGACTCGAAATGCTACAAAGGATGCTATTAGGAAGATTTGCTAACTTTAAATATGCACTCTAGTGCAGGTGATGACATTGTAGCAACATTAACATTCTAGAATCTTAAAGTCCTGTTATTACTATGAAAGAGAATGTCTGTTCTTAGCATGTTGGAGTATTTTGTTGTCAAGGGCCGTCATCGCTGTGACATCCTGAAATAACGCAGAACATATGTATGTATAAAAAGACATGCATACACTCCTACATATATTCTTCCACAGTGTATACATGCATCAATACACACATACACACATTCATACACACATGTGCACAGTTATGTACACGTGTACAAATTCCCAGAGAGCGACAGGGACTACAAAACAGCAAGAATATTAAAGCACTAAAATATTAACATTATGCATCTCTTTGAAGGCTATCCAGACAACCATTGCATACTTGCAATTTCCAACTTTTCTCTATTTTTCAAAAGATAAGAGGTTTCTTTTAAAATAGAAAGTAGAAGTGGGATTCAGCTTGTAGTTCAAACGCCTGGGTTCTGCACAGGAGTTCCCTAAGTTTGGTTCCTGACCCCAGCTTCTCACCAATGCAGGCCTTGGGAGTCAGCAGGCAATGGCTGAAGTCATTGAGTCCCAGCCACTGTCTCAGGAGACTCGGATTGCAAGCTCAGGCCTTGGTTTTGGCCCAACCCAGCCCCAGTTGCTGTGGGCATTTGGGGAGTGGACCAGACAATGGGGGCTCATTCTCTCTCTCTTTCTCTCTCAAATAAATTTAATTTTTTTAAAAATATAAAGTAAAACAAAAAGAGAGGGCTGGCACCGTGGCTCAATAGGCTAATCCTCTACCTGCGGTGCCGGCACACTGGGTTCTAGACCCTGTCGGGGCACCAGATTCTTTCCCAGTTGCTCCTCTTCCAGTCCAGCTCTCTGCTGTGGCCTGGGAAGGCAGTGGAGGATGGCCCAAATGCTTGGGCCCTGCACCTGCATGGGAAACCAGGAGAAGCACCTGGTTCCTGGCTTCAGATCAGCATGATGCACCGGCTGCAGCGTGGTGGCCATTGGAGGGTGAACCAATGGAAAAGGAAGACCTTTCACTCTGTCTCTCTCTCTCTATCCACTCTGCCTGTCAAAAAAAAAAAAAAAAAAAAAAAAAAAAAAAAAAAAAGACAGAGAAAGGAAAGCAGATTTCTTTCATGATGATTACACAGCAAGTGCCAAGTGGCTTGGCTGGGTGCACTCTAACCTGTGCCTGGACAGGGCTGTGGGTGCTCACTGTGTGGATGGGCCCAGGTCCATGGGTGGGCTTAGTTCTACCTAACAAGGAAGAGCAGATCAGGAGGTGGCTCCTATAGTGAGACAGGTGCTCTCACCAACAAGGAGTGAGAATGTGATAGAGTAAACCACGATGTCCGGTTGACGCCCATCTTCCCTCCACCGTAGGACAAAACAGCAAAATTCTGAAGCGTTTTCTTGCTTGCCTTAAACTACCATTAAAAGGTTGAGCAGCCCTTAATGAGCTCAAAGCGACCTTCTCATCCGATTCTACAAAGCTGCTCCAACTTCTTTTTTGTGTTTAGATGAAAGACAGTGAACTCATTGGCTGATCTTAACACACACATCAATTAATTTAATTGACTTAAGAGTTGTTCTTACAGAAAATGCTACTCTTTGGTTTGTTTCAAAGACACCAATTTGTCATAAGAAAAAAAAAAAAAGACCATACAGTAGCTTTAATTTTTTCCTCTAATTCCTTTAATATCTGTTTTTGCTAAATGCTTAGCAATAAAAGGCTGGCTTGGGCAAACGCTTCTTTGCTGTGATAAAAATAATCTAAAATTCCGATGTGCTTGCAATGATCATGGCAGTGTGCATTAATTAGCCACGCCGAACCTGACTCAGCAGCGTCTTCACATCGATCTTGCTTTTATGTGGCTCTGTTCTCAGAAATGTGTTCAGCCTCGCCTGTTACGACTTCCGTTTCTCAATCAGAAATCACAGTTGGCAAGAATTTTTTTTTTTTTAGGGCTGAAGTTAATAATTCATTAATAAATATTGGAATTTGTATTTTGTGCCTGGGGCCAAGATGAGAGCTACTTGCCACAATGATGAGGGGATGGAAATAAATGAGATTATCCTTCTCCCGAGGGAATTGACTTTCTTTGAGGGAGGTATTAAAATGTGTATTCCAAAAGCTAAATTATACAATATCCACAACAAGCAACGTCATGAGGCAGGTCGGTCGTCGGTGCCCAGGAACGACTGCAAATAGAGTTATGCGGAGGTAGGGGCTCGAGTGGGGTGGCAGGGAAAATCTGAGAAGACTTGAGGAAAGGGAGTCGGAACAGCAGTGCGGCACGTGGCTAGGGCCCAGGCCAGGACGTTCTCTGTCATTCAAACAGCTTCATTGTAGTGTTATTTTTATAACTTAAAATGTACTTAACTGTACACTTCAGTAGACTTTTAAAGTGACTTTACAGAGTTGTACAATCACCACCACAAATTTATAACACTCCCATCACCCTAAAAAGACTCTCAAACCCATTTCCACTTCATCATTGTTCCTATCCCCAGCCCCACGCAATCCAGAATTCACTTTCTGTTTATAATTTGCCTTTCCTCGACCTAATTATAAATGAAATCACACACTATGTAGTGTCTGGCATTGTGGCATAGCAGACTTGGTTGCCACCTGGGGTTCCCTCATCAGTTCGAGTCCTGATTACTCCACTTCTGATCCAGCTTCCTGCTATTGCACATGGGAAGGCAGTGGACAATGGTCCAAGGGTGAGAGTCCACTGTAGCCATTAGGGTAAGGTGCCAGCAGATGGAAGAACTCACTCCTTTTTCCTTCTTCTCCTCCTCCTCCTCCCCTTCTGCCCCTTTCCACCCTTCCTCCCTCTCTCACTTCTCCTCCTCCTCTCTGTCACTTGGTTTTCCAAATAAATAAATTTTTAAAAAAGGAACAGGATGCAAAATGGCACTGTTCATAAAGCATGATATCAGGCTCTCTCTCTCGTGTGTGTATGGTGTGTGTGTGTGTGTGTATCTGTCTGTCTCAACAGGAAGAAGACAAAAGAAAACATTACCAGTAACCATCACTAAATGATACAATTTTGCTTTATTTCTCTTCCTGTACTTTCCAAATGTTTCATAAAGAATAAACATTAATTGTGGTAAGGATAAGTAATATTTTTAAAGCTTTGGCAATCCTTCAAGTAGTGCATTTTCCTCAGCAAAAATGGACCGAGAGACAAAATGATATCAGACAACCCAGGCATGGGGCAGAAAATGCTTCCCAGGAGGGCTGGACAAGAATCCAGCCAGGCTCTTTACCTCCCCAGGGTCCCGACTGGCAGAGATGAGGGTGGGAGAGGGAAGGGGGCAGGAGGAGGAGCGTGGTTGGGAAGAGTCTGGTGGCAGGATCCTGCCTGATGAGCGTGGGACATCTGGATTTGAGAGTGAGGAGCAGTCAAAGGTTGAAGCGACAAGGCAGGTGTCACCAGCTTTTATAGGATCTTACCTTGGGATTTTCAGGAAGTTGTGGTTTTTTCCTACTTAATATTTTATTTAGTTTTTGAGATAACATTCTTTTTTTTAATTAATTTATTTGACAGGTAGAGTTATAGACAGTGAGAGAAATACAGAGAGAAAGGTCCTCTGTCCATTGGCCCACTCCCCAGATGGCCGCAACGGTAGGAGCTGTGCCGATCAGAAGCCAGGAGCCAGGTACTTCTTCCTGGTCTCCCATGCAGGTGCAGGGGCCCAAGCACTTGGGCCATCCTCCACTGCTATCCCTGGCCACAGCAGAGAGCTGGACTGGAAGAGGAGCAGCCAGGACTAGAACTGGCGCCCATATGGGATGCCGGCGTCGCAGGCGGAGGATGAACCTAGTGTGCCATGGTGCCAGTCCCCAGAGATAACTTATTCTTAATTTACATTATAGTCAATGGCTTAATGCTCCAGTAAACAGAGTTCCACCCATAAAAAGTAAGATGACCAGAATTCCATAGGAAAATAGACAAGGGCTATAAATAACCAAATGAAAAGATGTTCAAATTTCACCTTTTTATACTATGTCAAACTTAAAGAAGAGTTTTAAGAAAGACTAGTCCTGATCCGAGTTTTTTACTTTTAGAGCAAGTATCTCCTTTCTGAATTGTTGAGTTTGTTCTATTTACCCTACTTTCTCTCTGTGTGGTTGTGTGTATGTGCATGTATATATATACACACACATATACATACATATGCAAATATATACAACGTACCTATACAGGACATACATTATCACATACAAATATATTTTACATTTTACATGTACATATATGTATGAGGAGTTTCCTAAAAGTTCATGGAAATGGAATTAAAAGATAAATTTTTAGGTATAAAAAAACTTGAAATCTATGCATGTGAGCAATCTTGAAAATGTTCATAGAAAACTCATATTACAGAAAACTGCATGGGTTTCAAAAAATTTTCTACACCCAAATAAGCTTGTGTTTTAATTCCATTCTTCCGGACTTTTTGAAGTACCTTATTTCTCCCTAAATCACCTGGATTAACGTGCCCTGAGTCCCTCAGCAAGAATACAAGGATATTCTTCCCAGACACTCAACTTCATGGTCAAAAACAAGCCACTTAAGTTAGGCACACACCAGTCTTTCATGGCAACCCACACTCACATGCTGAGCTAACCAGAGCTCCGTTCCCCACAGCACTGTTTCCAGGTCGTGGTCCAGGGCGGCGCCTCAACCTCCTTCACACCGGGGCACTTACTCAGCCTCTCTCAGTTCTTCATACTTTGGGAGAACACTGCCCAGCTGTTCTGTAGAACGCCCCCCAGTTTATCTTGGGCTCACAGTTTCTCACAACAGCGGCCATACATTAACTGATTTTATTTGGCAGAACACCATGGAATCACTATAAAGGCGTTCTCGGGGTAGCGTATCCAACATTGGTTTGTTGTAATATTGCGGATGTTCACTTTGACTCTGTAGTTAAGCTGGTGTGTGCCGGAGTAGCCTTGCAAAGCTACCCCTGCACCCTTGGTAAGGAGGAAGCAACTAGAAGAAAAATTGGGACTATGTAAATATGCTGCTCTTCATCAACCTTTCGCCGCAATTTTCACATCTACTGGTGATTTTCTAAGTCTACCATTCTTTTGATATTAATTATTTAGCAATATAAGGTAAGGGGAAGCTCGCTCTTCTCAGGAATTCATTCATAAACATTTTTATTTAATGACATGATGCATTGTATCATTGGTTGCATCAATGCTCAAATGATCCTAGATTTGGCCAGTGGGAGTTAGTCTACAGGTTTTTAGCCTTTGTCCCATGGGCAGAAAGAAACATGTTGCAGAGGTTTAGACAGATGGAGGAAAGAATCAGATTTGCTCCTTGGCAAATGACTCCAGCTAAGGCATGGAAAGGGATTGGAGGCAATCACTTTTTTATTATTCTTAGTTTCTTGTAGCACAGACACTTGATACAAGATGTAGGCTCTGAATGGTTGAAGTGTGTGGTCCAACCCTGTCAACTACATGCACACCATCATACATCAGATCTCTGGATCTTACTCATCTTGCATAAATAAAGTCTTCTACCCACTATTCTTCAGTTCCTCCTCATCCTTATTCCTGGCAACCTCCAGTCTGCTCTCTGCTTCTCCGAGTTTGACGCCTTTAGCTGCCTCCCGTAAGCTCACACCCTTGTACACACATGTTCCTAGCAGCACTGTTCACAGTGCTAACATGTGAAGGCAACCTGAGAGTGACCAACTTCTTTCACTGGTTGGAGTGAACCTTCACTAAAGGCTCATCTGTGTCACTGCCTGTGTCAGGATCTCCTTCCTCTTAGAAAGCAGAGTTGGATGCAGCCATATGCACACATCACAGTCGGCTGTTGAATTCTTCCACGGATGGACGCGGGTTGCTTTTGTGTGTTAGCTGCTGTGAACCACGGCACTAGGAACACATTGCGCAAATTCTTCTTCAAGACATTGCTTTCAATTCTTCTGGCCAAACTGAAACTTCTGGATAATGTGGTAGCTCTATGCTTAATGTTTTGAGAAGACTTCATACTGTTTTCCATAGAAGCTGTACTTTTTTCATTCCTACGAGTGTTCCAGTTTCTCCACATCCTCACCAACACTTGCTGTCTCTTTTTTAGAGCTGCCATCCTACTGGGTGTGAAGTGATGTCTTCTTGTGGGTTTTTCATTTCCCTTAATGATTAGTGATATTGAATATTCTTTTCATGTACATCTTGGCCATTTGTAGAAATGTCTGTTCAAGTCTTTTGCCCATTTATAAACTTTAATCCATTTAAAAACTGGATTTTTGGTTATTTACTATTGATTGGTGAGATCGTTGTATATTTTGAAACTTAACCCCTTTGTGGTATATAGTTGCAAACATCTTCTCCTGTCCCTTCGGTTTTCTTTTACTCTGCTGTTTGCTGTGTGAGGGAGAGGCTTTTTACTTTGGAGGTAGTCGCACTGGTTTTTGCTTTGTTGTCTATGATTTGGGTGCCACAGCTAGGAATTCGTTGCCAAGACCAATGTCATCAATGTCACGAAGCTTTCTCCCCCTGTTTTCTTCTTGGAGTTCCAGAGTTTCTGTTCTTGCATTTAAACCGTTAGCCCATTTTGAATTGATGTTTGTATCTGATGTAAGATAAGGGTGCACTTTTATTCCTCTGTATGTGAGTGTGGAGAGATGATGGAGCAGGAGCTACACTGCCACAGAAACACGTTAGAAGCTGTCTACCTTTCTAGTCTTACCCCTGCGTGTTTCTTGGCTTGTGTTTTTCTGCTTTGTGTGTATGTTCCTCTGGTTCTCTATGTTGGACTCACTGTCTTTTATGTGCGTACACAGTTTTCTTAACAGTGTGGACTTTTCCTCCAACAATTGTGCCCTGTTGCCTTTGCAAATTCTCTGAAATACTTTTCCTTTTGCTATGGTAATAAGCCTTCAAAACCATAATTGAATTCAGATATTAAATACTGTAAGCACTATCATTTAGCTTCTGATGAAAACGTGCATTATTGTGTTTGAGATGACAAAAAAAAAAAGTGGGAAATCAAAACAACATTTTTTTTCTTCTTCCTGTGAAGTCTTTGTGTGGAATAACTCAATCTCCTTTAGACTGCACTCTCTGTGATGTGGGAAATGGAGCCAAGGCCATTATGCAGCGATAAGATGTGGTTTCCAATTCTGCAGCGCTGTGGGGACCGGCTCCTTCCTGGGTTTTATCACCTTTGGGTTTGCCAAGTACTTCCAGCAGGGAGAACACTGCCTTGATCATACCGGGGATGGGCACAGGGGAGGGGCCTAAGGTTTGGAGCGATCCACTCACTGACTCCTTCATTCAATCAGGCAATTGCCTTCGATCACGTCACGGGACACTCACTTCTGTGCTGAGGATCTAACGCCAGACCAGATCTGCAGGAGCTGGCTTCGTGGAGTTTGCCCACACTGCCCCTGCTGCATGCATGGGAGAGGTCTTCATTGTGGTCCAGTTACTTAACTGTCCTGATCGTAGCTTCTGATCCACACACTTCTGTCCCCTCTACAAGGGTGACCTCACAAAACCGGAGACACAGCAAGAGCAGTGTGGGACAAACTGGCCAGCATTTTCTCCACCTGGGGCACATAAGTGAGACTTTTATTGTTCCAGGTTGGGTTGCTCCTCATTTTTTCACTCGGTAAATGCATGAGCTCTAGGCTATGTTGGCTGCCAACCGGACCTTGTGGATTCATGCTCTAAGGAGGATCGAAAATGCTCATCTTTTAAAGTACTTTATGCACAGAAAATTGGTGGTAAAGATGCTAGAATCTTTTAAAAAAACAAGACAATTGGAGAAAAGACAGACCTTTTTGAGAGGCACTACTGTATCCCTGTTTTCTGGTGTTTCTGTCCAGCTCTGTTTCACAGAACGTGGGCATTTGTGTACAGAACTAGGAGAAACTGTGAGGGCTCGGCAGAGACTCAAGCTTGGGACCTGCATCGCTGCTGGTCAAAACCATAGACTTGGTCAGTGCCATGGCTCAATATGCTAATCCTCCGCCTGCGGCGCCGGCACCCCAGGTTCTAGTCCCGGTCGGGGCACCGGATTCTGTACCGGTTGCTCCTCTTCCAGTCCGGCTCTCTGCTGTGGCCCGGGAGTGCAGTGGAGGATGGCCCAAGTGCTTGGGCCCTGCACCTGCACTGGAGACCAGGAGGAAGCACCTGGCTCCTGGTTTCGGATCAGCGTGGTGTGCTGGCCGCAGCATGCTGGTCACAGTGGCCATTGGGGGGTGAACCAACAGAAAAGGAAGACCTTTCTCTCTGTCTCTTTCTCTCACTGTCCACTCTGCCTGTCAAAGGAAGGAAGGAAGGAAGGAAGGAAGGAAGGAAGGAAGGAAGGAAGGAAGGAAGGAAGGAAGGAAGGAAGGAAGGAAGGAAGGAAGGAAGGAAAGAAAAGAAAGAAAGAAAGAAGGAAAGAAAGAAAGAAAAGAAAAAGAAAACAAGCAAACAAACAAAAACATAGACTCAGAAACAGGAGAGAGGAAGGGCAATCATGATTCCTATGTGGCTCCTTCTTGGACTGGAAGTAATAAATGGCTCCACATTCATTGCAGGCACGTTGGATTCTGCTTCTGTTCTAACTTCTTGGTCACCCATAGTCCGGTACTCTGAGACAGAGACCACCGAATGCTAACATCCATCATCCCCTTCTTAGACGCAGAATTCTCGGTTTTGGCTAAGTACACGATTTCTCAGACTAAAGATTTACTGTTTCTTAACCTCCCTTGTAGTTAAATGGGACTCGAGGCCAGTGCCACGGCTCACTTGGCTAATCCTCCACCTGCGGTGTGGGCACACCGGGTTCTAGTCCCGGTTGGGGCACCAGATTCTGTCCTGGTTGCTCCTCTTCCAGGCCAGCTCTCTGCTGTGGCCCGGGAGTGCAGTGGAGGATGGCCCAAGTGCTTGGGTCCTACACCTGCCTGGGAGACCAGGAGGAAGGACCTGGCTCCTGGCTTTGGATCAGTGCAGTGCGCTGGCCATAGCAGCCATTTGGGGGGTGAACCAATGGAAAAGGAAGAGCTTTGTCTCTCTCTCTCACTGTCTACTCTGCCTGTCAGAAAAAAAAAAATGGAACTCTTGATAAAATTCTAACCAAAGGGCTTTGGGTAGACATGTATCTTGCAGATCTTCTAGAAAATCTCTTTAGCCTGGAGGAGCACACACATTTTTCTTCTTATTTACTGGAAGCTGGTTGTGATGGCTGGACCTGAGGCAGCCCTCTGGTACCAGGAAGCCTTTATGCCACAGGTGGTGGAGCAACCAAGATAGAAAAAGCCCAGGTCTCGGCTGCTATACCTGTTTTGATTTATCCACCTCTGATCCACTTTTACACACAACAGAAATAAACATAATTCCTTCCCTCCCTCCCTCCCTCCCAATACCTTTTCATTATAAACAACAAGAATCATCCCAGAGACAGCATAAAACTTATCTAGAATCTCAGCAGCAGTGCTGTGGATAGAATCCAATGTTTATGACCTTATGTGCAAATCTTGTCCAATACCCTCAACCTGCCCCCTGTTAAGGCTGAGTCGGCTGTACAAGTGGGAAGCACTGGGCATGCGAGATGGATGTTATAGGGATGACCACAGGATCACCCACAAATGGCGTGAAGGCATCTAATCTGTTATGATCATTCTGGAGCCTGTGTCTGCCCGAAATGAGTAGATTTCATTCTCCTTTTCCTTTTCTTTCAAGACTGAAGTAAGACAAATTGAGAGATTAGTCCATCAGCCAATATTGATTTCCTTGAAAATGGCTGGCGTGGAACAATTACACCTCCCCACCGGCTGATATAACAAGTTGTGAGTTGAAATGAGCTGGAATAACTTGGTTTTGGTAGAGTCCCAGGGGTGCATACATTTGGAACTAGTTGAATTGAGTTCATAACGGTGCTTTTAGAGAAAATCCTTTTAGAAGCTTGGTCTGGAGGAAGCAAAGCCATAACAGCTCTCTTGGATGTGCGCACACTGTTAAGTGGATTCTAACGCCGGACTGTCTCACTCACAAGCTGGGGTGACATTTCCTTTAAAGGTTCTGCCTTAAAATCAAGCAATGGTTTATAAAATGGGAACCCTGTGTTGTGGTGAGGATCAGTGTGTAGAAATCTTGGGCTTGGTGCTGACTGGCTGAATGTGAAACACGATGAATTGTATTCTGAGAGTTGATTGTCTGAATGATCCTGATAAGGAGGCAAGAATCTAGGGCGGGGCTGGAGAACTGTAATTGGGAATCGCCAAAGTTTGGAAATGAATGGAACCTATTCTGTTAGGATGTCACCGCTCCCAGGAAGCCTGCCTGGATCTGTGGGTCTTTTCCCTCTGACCTCGCTCACAGGCTGTTAGAAGACATCGCGCAGGTGTTACAGGAACTTACAACGTGTGTACTTTCACCGGTGCTTACTAAGCCCTCACCAGAACCTTGCATTATCTACTCTGCCCTCACCACAGCCACAGCAGGTGCATTCTTTGCGAGTGCCATTTGGCAAATGTTTATAACCTCTCAATGACTTGCTCGGGGTGAAACAACACATACCTGTAAAAGGCAGATTTTAAAGTCAGATTTTTCCCTACCCAACAGATGACCCAGAAAAACTGTCAAAAACAAAGGAAATTCACAGGACTGGAGACTGGTACATCATAGCTCATTCAGCAACGTGGGTTGAAAACTTTAAAATGTGCATAGTCTGTGAGTTGTCATTTCTATTTCTGGAAGCTTCCCCCAGGGAAATAGTAGGAAATGGTGTATTCATTTTGAAGGTAGAAAAGATGATGTTTTACCAATAACAAGAAAAAAAGAAGATTCCACTTAGAAAGCATGCAGTATTGGTTGTGCATTTGTTATTTTTAATGTTAAAGAGTACAACAAAGAGCCACGCTCATCCAAAGGAAAGTGACTTCTGGAAGGACTGCACCCGGGCAGGACGAGCAGTGCTGTGGACTTCCGAGGCTCAGTACAATTCGCAAGTTGGCTCCTACTGACTACTTTGTCCCTCTGCTGGGATAAGGATGACGAATGTACAGTGGTAGCCTCGTCCTGCTTCCCAAAGCTCCTGTGATCCCAGGCAAGCGCGGTTGGCCTCACAGGGAGGTCTCTCCCTGACAGCCATTGCCTTCTCTCCCCTCAAACCCGAGTAATGAGGAATCCAGTGCAGAGTAATTAGACTGCACGTGATTGAGGTGCCTGCCAATTATGCTGATGGGACTGAAGCCTTATTATACTAATAAGGTTTTCTAAATTGGACTTGGGGTTCTTGGTGATGTGACTATTCCTGAGAGAAGTTACCCAAGTATGTAAAGTGAGTTTACCTCGGGATAAACGTTCACCTCGGATGAACTGGAGCGAGCTTTGGAGCCGAAGGGAAGAGGACACGCATTTGAATTCTGCTGCTTGTCAGCTATTCGACCCCAGGTGCATTGCACTTTTGAGAGTTGCTTTGCCCTGTCTGCAAAATGCAATGTCAATTCCCACCCAGCTACGAAGATTAGGATGCTAATCAAAGAGATTAAAATGGCACAGCATTCACATTTGATGTGCATTACCTCATGATCTTTAACGTTAGACATGGTCCCTCAATCATGCTACATAGTAAGCAATAAAACACAAGCAACCAGAGCTGGTGCTTTGGCTTAGTAGGTTGAGTATCCGCCTGCAGCGCCAGCATCCCATGTGGTCCTGGCTGCTCCACTTCTGATCCAGATCCCTGCTGGTGGCCTGGGAAAGCAGTAAAAGATGGCCTGGGTACTTAGGCCCCTGCACCCACATGGGAGACCTGGAGGAGGCTCCTGGCTCCTGGCTTCAGATGGGCCCAGCTCCAGCCATCGCAGCCATTTGGAGGAGTGAACCAGTGGATGAGGTACCTCTCTGTCTCTCCCTCTCTCTGTAACTCTGCCTCTCAAGTAAATGAATAAATCTTTTTAAAAAATCACATGCAACTGTTTTATTATTACAAATATCTTCTAACCTTGGAGAGCTTTGCAGAGAAACCTACATTTGAATCGCAGCCACCAAATTGACAAATACCTTGTTATCACTCTTAACGTTGCTTTCTCACATTAAAGGAGAACAAAATAATAACAAGAGTAGTTATTTCTTGTGACAGTGTGGTTGTGATTAAATCAGCGAACACATGGAATGTGTTTACCACACGGCCTGGCTTAGGAAAGAGAATCCTATCACTGGGGGGACTGAACTATTATCGAGACAATTATTTTCAGTTGAAGTTGAAATGCGCTGATGGCGCCTGTTTTCCAACTTGGAATTGTCATGCATAAACTTATCTTCACTGGGACTGTGGTACTATGGACAGTGTGTGTAGCTCTAGGCAGTGAGATGATTTTAGAAACAAACAGATCAAATCAGTTGAAGAAAAAGTTATGCTTTCATATGATGATTAAGTCTGGAGTTAAAATTAAGTTCTTTCCTATCTGGATCCCGTAGCTCTAACGTCACTCGTCTCTTGCTTCATCTCTGATTGTGTACTGATACCTCCGTGTGTGAACTGGGGAGTGAAGTTTGCTGTTCCAGGATTCAGATAGCAAACTGGGAACGACTGATGGGCTCTGCTTAGGTCTCTGGATATAAAGCGCTGCTGTGCTAACTGGGGCCGCTGTCCTCAGCTATGGTGCTGAAATCTTTCCAGGCATCCTGGCCACGCGTCTCCAAGTCGCCACCAAGCTCATGACCTCTGCCTGTGCTAATCCTGGAAACAACAAGGTCTCCTACCCTTTTGACATCCAAACCCCTATTTTAGAGCTTTCTTCTGTTTCCATATTTTCTGAAAGTAGGAGTTAAAAAAAAAAAGGAATGGAAACCTAACATTAATAGGCATATCTCTGATATCGTGAGTTCATTTTCAAAGTATGCATTAAAGCAATCTACACTTTTTTTTAGTTTTCCTATGCATATGAAAGTTATATACATACTGCACTGTAGCCTACGAAGTGTGCAACAGCATTTTGACTGGAAAAGCAAAGTACATAATTTAATTAAAATAGTTTATTGCTAAACAATGCTAGTGATCATGTGAGTTGTTGGAAAAATGTTATTGATAGACTTGCTCAAGTAAGTTTACCACAAACCTTTGATTTGTAAAAAACTTCAGTATCTGCAGAGTACAACAAAGTAAAACACCACAGAGCAAGGTGCACCTGAAGTATTACATTTTCTGTCTTTGGGAATGATAGAATAAATTTAGTATGACCTGGAGAATGTCCAAATTTTCTATGAATATGTTATGTCCATATACTATGTGCTAGGAAGCCTTCTCAAACACTAGGGTTGAGGAATAAGGATATAACACTTGACTGTGCAGGGTCTCTGTGTTTACAGTGATAGAAGTTGCATAAATGACCAAAGTGACTTGTGAGAAGTGTACAAAGGCAGTCAGTGGTTGGTCAAATCAACCAGGCAGAGCTCGATTTGGAGGATCCCAGAAGGGCCTGGGGGAGGATGCACTCCCTATCGGGAGCCCATAAGATGAGCTCTAAATGGAGAGTAATTTATTTAAAAATCCACCTGATTGGTTGTTCTCTCACCTGTGGCCTATCAGGCCGTTTTCCAAATGGTCTACGGCATCCCTGATGCAAATGAGCCTCAGGCTTGACCAAGGTGAGTCCTTGTAGGTAGGGTCAAGAAGAAAATTTTAAAGGAAGAAGAGGGGAAAAATGAAAGAAAGGAAAAGGAAGCAATAATGTATTTGCCCAGTGCCCGTGTTCCAATGAGAAGAGATTGGGCTGCCAATGATTGAGCGAAGCTCTCTGATGATATAGATTAAACCAGAAGGGCCAACAGTAAACAAGATGAACTTCAAAAGAGCAGCAACTCCACTCTCTGGGGATCTCCATTAACGAGTCACCAGATAGGCAATTACTGTACAGTTCTTGTAATGACCGGGATCAAACACAAGCATTCTGCACAGTAGGCAGTCAGAAAGCAGGCAGACAAAAAACTGTGAAAATATGCCATTAAATCTTAATTATTCTTCAAAGGAAAACAAGCAGGACCAGGGGGCAGAGAAGGAAGGAGTCTTCTCCGTCTCACCACTGCCTGGGGCTCGGGGCAGTAGCACAGCTACTGTTTCAACTCTGGTATTTACTTAAAACGGAACATCTTGCTCTGACTTCTGAGTTAGGCTGGGGAATTTGGGTTTACATAAGCATCCCAGTTTCTTGGACTCCATATAATAATAAGCTTTCTCGGGAGTGTATGAAGGCTGTAGTACCAGACCAAATTTGGAACACAAGGTCTGAATAAAAATGATTGATACTCTCATTATTCAAAGCAAACACTTTACCTCCAAAAGCTGATCACTGATGACCCTTGAATTCAGAACAGTCTCTTAGCCCCTTCAAAATCGATACCCTTTGTTCTGTAATTCACAAGCAGCAAGTGTCATGCTGGCCATGTGTCGTCTCCCTAAGGCAAACATCTGAGACGTCCTTCATTGGTACTGGGAAGTCATTGCATCCCAAACCCAATATGTGGTCTTAGTTAAGAGGAAGACTTAGAGAACTCCAAAGGCATTGATCTTGAATGCTGATCCTGAGCACTATGTACGTCTCTGTGTGGTGTCGGTGTGGGGTAAGATGTTGTAGAATATATAAACATAGACCTGATATTAATCACTCAGCATTGTATAGTTAAATATTCTGTAAATATTCAATAAAAGAGTTTAGGGGTCACTGTTGTGGCATAGCAGGTAAAGCCACTGCCTACAATGCCAGCATCCCATATGGGTACCAGTTTGAGTCCTACTGCTCCACTTCCGAATAAGCTCCTTGCTAATGGCCTAGGAAGACAGCAGAAGATGGCCCAAGTTCTTGGGTCCCTGCATCCACATGGGGGACCTGGATGAAGTTCCTGGCTCCTATCTTTGGCCTGTCCCAGCGCTGGCCATTATGGCCATTTGAGGAATGAACCAGCAGATGGAAGATTCTGTGGACCTCTCTCCTTCCATCTCTGTAACTCTGCCTTTCAAATAAATAAATAAATAAATATCTTTTAAAAAGTCTCAGAACTCACAGTGGAAATACAATGTGAAACATGTATGAGAGGACTTAAACATTTTTCTAGAAAAATGGAACTAAAAGATAAGTTTTGGTGCAGAAGAGTTTGAAATCCATGCATACAAGCATACAAGGGTTTTTCAAAAGGTTCATGGAAAATGCATAATGTGAAAAAACTGCAGAGATTTCAAAAACGTTTTTCACCAAAATCAATGTATCTTTTTATTCCATTTTCTATGGGCCTTTTGAAGTACTCTTTTATGTAATTTTTAATTTTCTAGGAGCCACATTTATAAAGGGAACAGAAACATTTTAAATTAATCTTGATAATATATTTTACTGAACTCAATATATCCACAATATTATCATTTCAATACAACAATTAATGAGATCTTTTATATTCTTTGGTGGGGGTGGGGTTCTGAAATTCAGCCTGTGTTTTGCAATTCATGTGCATCTCAGTTTGGAATATCCAATGCCAAGGGCACATGGGCTGGTCATTTTCACATCAAACACACAGGGCTAACCTGTGTCTCCAGCTCCATTCCAGGGTGTTTCTCCCTCGAAACGCGCATCGTAGGTGCAGGCGACACACTGCACAGGCACTGATGCAGCCGTGGGATTCCACCAGCCCAGCAAAGCAAACCGGCCTTGAAAGCTCCCGCAACCGATGAAGACAGTAGCCATGGACACACTGAGGGCTCACGAACTGCATCTGCTCTGTTGGGGAATTTGAACTTGAGACAAGGGGAAATGACCCACGCCTGCTTCCCTTCTTTCTAATCAGAAACACTCTATGGGAGAAAAGGACCAGGGTAAGCCTGTGTCCCCGGGACATTTACGTTCATGGGGATCCCCAGGGTGCTTGTGGAAAAGGTAGATTCTCAGCCCTGTCCCCAGGAATTTTGGTTCTGTTTGGAGGTAGCAAGTCACCGTACACATTTTTAAAAAAGATTTATTTTATTTATTTGAAAGGCAGAGTTACAGAGAGGGGTAGAGACAGGGAAAGAGAGGTCTTCCATTGCTGGTTTGCTCCCCAAATGGCTACAATGACCAGGGCTGGGCCAGGCATAAGCCAGGAGTTTCTTCCAGGTCTCCTACATGGGTGCAGGGGCCCAAGCACTTGGGCCATCTTCTGCTACTTTCCCAGGCACGTTAGCAGGGAGCTGGGTCAAAAGTAGAACAGCCAGGACACGGATCAGCACCCATATGGGAGGCAGGAACTGCTACCACACAGTGCAGGCTCCACACCTTACACATCTAAAAAATTATTTCAGGGGCTAGCGCCATGATATAGTGTGTAAAAGCTGCTGCCTGCAGTGTCAACGTCCCATGTGGGTGCCAGTTCGAGTACCAGTTGCTCCTCTTCCAATCAAGCTCTCTGCTATGGCCTGGGAAAGCAGTAGAAGGTGACCCAAGTCCTTGGGCCCCTGCACCTAGGAGACCCAGAAGAAGCTCCTGGCTCCTGGCTTCGGATCAACTCAGCTCCAGCCATTGCAGCCATTCGGGAAGTGACCCAGTGGATGGAAGACCACCCCCCCCCCCCGCCTCTCTGTCTCTATGTCTCTGTCTCTGTAGTTCTGCCTTTCAAATAAATAAATAAATCTTTAAAAAATAAAATAAGAAGTTATTTTGAAAGGGACCAGTTAAGCCTTGAGATACCAGGCAAGGACACAAGCAACTCCATCATCCTATCCTGTGATCCTACCACGTTACACTTCTCATCCGCCTCTCTGACTGGAACAGTTAACTGCCCATCCCTCACAGGTATTCCGCCGTCACTGCACTGTGTGTTTTCCTTTGTAATGTGGAGAACACACAGACATGTTGGAATCTTCAGATTTCTCCCCAGCAGTGTTTCTTTCCCATGTTCCATGCTTGTCTTGCCCCTTCCACAACCCTTACATACTTGTAGTATCAAGGAACAAGATCCCTGCGACAGAGATGGGAACTCTCAAGGGAAGACGAAGTCCCTGGGAAACGGGACATCAGGAGCCACTGAGGACCAAGGGTAGGTTCAGGAGTTTGTTCACATGCTTAGCTCTTCAGCTCCTCACTGCCTAAGCCATCACCTGAGGGGGAACATCCTTCCACCTGTTCATAGCTCCCTCAGCCTCCTTTAGCCAAACAATTGTCCAGTGAGAAAATCAAATATTCAAACCGTGGTAGTCCTATTGCTGGAATCAATAGTAGAGCTTTGGATTTCACAACACAGCCTCACTTGCAAAGGATTTATAACCTCTCACTTTCATGCCTGTGACTGCGTTGTATGCAGCTGTGAACCAATACTTATTCGAAACAGAGAGAAGGTGGTGGAGAGACAGAGACTGTGTGATAGGCAGAGAGCTTCTATCCACTGGTTCATTCCCCAAATGCTCACAACAGGCTGGAGCCCGGCACAGGAAACACAACACAGGTGTCTCACACGGGTGGCAGGGACTTGGTTACCTGAGTTATTACCTGCTGTCTCCCAGGGTCCCCATCAGCAGAACTGGGGTTAGGACTCAAGTCCAGGCATTCAAATATAGGATGTGGGCACCCCCAAAGGCATCCTAACTGCTACACCAAAGACACAGGGTCTCAATTTATTTCACAGACTAGTGCAGTATTCAGGAAGTATTTCTGCATACATTCTCTCTTCTGACCTTTGAAACCTTCCTTGTGTGGTTGAAGGCAGTGGAGCCTGGAACCACTTTATGGACAATGACACTGACGCTAAGGTGCTAAATGAGATGCACGGATATGTGGTGTCAGAGCCAAGGCGAGGGTGCTGGTCTGTCGCCTCTTGTCTGGTTTTCTCTCCATGCTACCTCGCGCTGCCGCTTCCTCGGAGGGGGCGGGACTCCCACGTACTCCCACCCTCCGTGTTGCGTCTTCACCTCTCTAAGCTTTTTCTGAAATGACGCTCTTCAGAAGACATGGGAATGGCAGCAGTCAGCGACAGGGCGAGCAGCTCCCACAGCCAACACGTCTCAAAGCTGTCTACAGAAGACGCTGAGAACTGGAGCCATGTTCCTTCTGAGAATTCTAGCTGGCCCCCTGGACAAGAAAGAGGCACGCTTTCAATTATACTGCCTGACTGCAGGGACATGGGCTCCAAAGGCATCCGGCCCCTTCTTTCCCTTTCATCCCAACTTCAGTGACGTCAAACTCTGGTGAGTATGAGGGTGGCCTTGTGAAGGAATCTGTAGAAAATTTTGCCTAAGCCTTGGCCCAATGGGAAGAGTGAGTCCTATTGTTCTGATTTGTTGGTACTTGCTCAGATGAAAGATATCAGAGAAGCAAGTGGCATATTCCCTAGCAAGCAGCAAGCGATGAGGCTACGCACTCTCTGGTTGCTCTCGTGACACCTGTGTTTTAGAACTCACGGCTGGAGCCACGCTGGGATCACAGAACAACCCTATGGGTGCATCCTGAGCTCACACAATCTCCTCTCACGTCTTTTGGCAAGTCCAAGACCCTCTGCCCTCCAACTCATGGGCTCCATATTTGGTTGAATAAAGACAAACTAAGCACTGAGAGCCTGCGCCAAAGCTGAGAGAGCACCTGTTGGCTACATGATCTCAGAGAAGCAGGCATTAAGCATCAACACTGGATGCATCTCACAGTCACGTTTAACTCTATCACTTGGCAAACATGAACACTGAGAACCTAAGATAAAATATGAGTTTCTAAGGTCATGCAGAGAGGAGAGAGCTTGGGAAAGTCTTCTAGACTTCCTATGCACTGACTATTGCAGTGTTCACAGACGCATGTCTGGACACTTAATATAAGGTCCCACCTCCATCTCTCAACTTACAGAGCTCTGAGTGAGCTCCATCTCTCACTCCTTAGCCTCACCTCCTGCATCTTCTAATTGATTTCTCTTTGTCTACTTCCCAGGCCGTCATAGCCTTATTTTGTTTATTGAACCCATACCTCATACTCAGTGTGTTTTCTGTTCTGGATCTACAGTGCTCTCTCGTTGGTGCACCTGTGACTTGTTCCATCCCATACTTCAGACCATGGTCCAGAAACAACCATTCAGGGTGACCTTGCCTCAGGACTATATGTGAAGTCGCCCACGTTTGCCATCCCATTCCTGTGATTTGTCATTCTCTTTGTAACAACATCTGAAGTTGCCTTCCAACATGTATGTTACGTTGGTGTTCAGTTCTCATCTCTCCACAGACTGCAATCTCCAGGGGTATTTTGTTGACCACTCTATTCCCAGTAATGACAACAATGCTTTTCTTTTTTTAAACTTTTATTTAATAAATATAAATTTCCAAACTACAGTTTATGGATGACAATGGATTTTTCCCCCCATAACTTCCCTCCCACCCACAACCCTCCCATCTCCCTCTCCCATTCCATTCAATCAAGATTCATTTTCAATTATCTTTATATACAGAAGATCAATTTAGTATATATTAAGTAAAGATTTCAACAGTTCGCACCCACACAGAAACACAAAGTGTAACATACTGTTTGAGTATTATAGCATTAATTCACATTGGACAACACATTAAGGACAGAGAATCTACATGGGGAGTAAGTGCACAGTGACTCCTGTCGTTGACTTAACAGATTGACGCTCTTATTTATGGTGTCAGTAATCATCCTATGCTCTTGTCATGAGTTGCCAAGGCAAGCCTTTTGAGTTTGCTGACTCTGATCTTTTTTAGACAAGGTCATAGACAAAGTGGAAGTTCTCTCCTCCCTTCAGAGAAAGGTACCTCCTTCTTTGATGGCCCATTCTTTCTGCTGGGATCTCACTCGCAGAGATCTTTCATTTAGGGTTTTTGTTTGTTTTTGTTTTGTTTTGTTTTGTTTTGCCAGAGTGTCTTGGCTTTCCATGCCTAAAATACTCTCATGGGCTCTTCAGCCAGATCCGAATGCCTTAAGGGCCGATTCTGAGGCCAGAGTGCTGTTTAGGACGTCTGCCATTCTATGAGTCTGCTGTGTATCCCGCTTCCCATATTGGATCATTCTCTCCCTTTTTAATTCTATCAGTTAGTATTAGCAGATACTAGTCTTGTTTATGTGATCCCTTTGACTCTTAATCCTATCTTTATGGTCAATTGTGAACTGAAATTGATCACTTGGACTAGTGAGATGGCATTGGTACATGCCACCTTGATGGGATGGAATTGGAGTCCCCTGGCACGACAACAATGCTTTTCAAACAGGAAATGCTCCACTAACAGATGCTGAATGAATTAAAAATGAGATGCACCTTTATCTGCACAAATTTTTTCAGAAACCAGAATGCCTCTTGAATCTGATATCTGTATTATGAAGTGCAGTACTGCCTTCTACCCTGTTCATACAAATGTAACACCTCTACCCATGTCCCTAGCATCCCTGTAAACAGATTGATACTGTATCCACCCTCAGTGGTATTTGAGGTCTCCCTTTTGGGAGCTAGGTTTGGATCCCTTGGTCATGTTTAACTGTTCTAAGCAGTTGATACCCCAGTCCTGGTTGATGCCACAACTTTCTTAACTCTAGCACATAGCTGCTACATTGATACTTTCTGGTTGTCAACTACAAATAAGCTTCAATTTTTAGCAAATTATATTTCTGAGAGTTTAGTGACATTTATAGCAATAACTAGAGGCTTCGTTTAATGTTATTCATCCAGACATAGAATCACCAGCATAGGAAAGGTTGTTGTCTTCCAGATCATGAAACACAAAAGTGATGAATTAGTCCTGATTATCTAGACAGGGAAGCAACACTAGGGGCTGAACACACCTGCTTTCCCCAGGCACCCACTCTCGCTCCAGTCTCCTTTCTGCACACCCTTCTCCTCCTCCAGCATCCTCCTCTCCCCTCACTCCTCCCTTGCCTTTCTCTCTTTTCTTGTCTCTGTCTCCATCCCCTTTCCGTCTTACTAAAAGGGCTTTCTGAAACACTAAAACCACAGGCTCGAATGAATGCAAGCTCACATTCCTCAATGGGAAAGTGATTTCCAGAAAACTCACCCTCCATGTCGATTTTTCAAAGGAGACCCTCCCTTTCTCAATATAAAAATCGCTTTCGCCAGAGGAGCTTCCAAGATAAAGATGAAGTGATCACCATGCCCCCAATTATACAGGATACTGTCATTTTACCAAAGAGCTTACCACGGAAAAGAGAATTATTCTGTGGTTTTTTTTTTTCCTGGTTTAAAATTGTTCTTGCAAAAGTGCCTTATCCTTAACTCAAGGTACATACAGTTCACCATGATAACCCCAGTAAATAAATACAGCCGCAGAGAGAGGGAGACAAAAGCCTGTGTAGTTTAACACCATCTGCCTGACAGACCAGGCAGATAACAAAACATAAGAAGAATTAAACAAATGACAAACAAGCACAGCCGCTAAGAGGACAGCAGTGGGCACCTACTCGGGTGCAGAGGGACAGCTACGGTCAGGCAGAAAGTGCACACTTGCAGGAAGCCTGCTAGCGTGAGAGCTCCACAGGTCTTGTTGGGGAAGCAAAGAAAGCTCCTGGCAACCCTGCCTCCATGTGCACACACTTTCCTTTTGTCTGTAAACCCACAAATGTCTCCCCTGCGCCACTTGGTAATGAATGCTCAGCTCTGAGACAAGAGGGCCGAAGAGCTTTGTTTTGTATCCATGGAGTTTGCAAAGAGCTCAACAGAGAATAAAGGAATAGAGAAGAGCATCTGGAAACACGGCCTTCGCATTTCGCTTTCGCCCTGAGTGAGTTTGAAAGCCGAGAGCTGGGGAGAGGCCAAATGAGTCGACTTCTCCATGGACGAGTCTAATACCCCTGCGACTCCAATGGGTAAACAGGACAGGATCGGTTGAGTCACTGCTGGCTGTGTGTGCACCTGCAGCCTAAACGGTAATTTCAGTTTCGTGTTTTTCCAATCTGAGAAGTACCAACAGGAGGAAGTAGGCAAAGGAACTCTGATGTGTGTGACTCATGAGTTAGGTGCTCTGGGCAGTCAAGTGATACAACAAGGCTGCTCTTGCCACAGTGGGAGTTTATGCTGAAGTGGGAGAAGCAGGCCACACTCTGGTATTTATAAACCAAGGTCAAAATGTGTATTTTATTTATTCATTGTATTTGACTGTTTCTCTTGGAATGAAAACTCCTTGAAGGCAGGGATTTGTAGGAGAAGGGTTTAGTTTTTGACTGCTGCATCCCATTCACTAGAAAACAGACAACATTCAGTGAAAGAACTGGTGGGTAGATGAATGGGTGGTGTAGGTGCAAAGCGAACATAGAGGTCTGAGAGGGATAGAGTTGTTCCAAGAGGTAGGCTCTGGAATAAATGCTGCTTCAGCATGGCCTTAAATACTGAAATAACTGCAGGAGCTCTACCTGCAAAACTGGGATCATAAAAGCAATGAACATTGGGGAAAGAAAGAACAAGTGAACAGGCCGGTATCTTCACGTCCACAGGGCCACAGGTATCAGTGAGATGCATTGCTCTTTCTGCCCGTTCCCCACACTTCTCTCTCTCCAACAAAGCTACAAGACCTTCCCCATGCTTAGGGCACTGTCCCTTGCTTCTTTCAATTAGACTGCACAGGTCTGCATTGTTGGGCCAGCCTTTATGGGCATTATTTTCAGGAAGAACGTTGGATCTTCCACACAGTCGGCCAAATCTCGATTTGCTCAACATATTCAATGACTTGGATTTTAGAAGGCAGGCTTTCAGTGGTAAAGAAATGTACCACTGTAGCTTATAAGTGGATTTTGTCTTTATAACCTATTAACACATCAAACATTCTTGGTGGCCAATCAGTAACTCTGGAATGAATTTCGCATCCTGTCTGGGAAAAAAATCTTGGCCAACATTTCAATACATCTCATAATACTCTATTCCAGGGATGTCAGAAAACAGTAGCCAGGCTAGCTCCCTGCAAGCTAGCTACCTAGTTTGGTGAATTAAGTTATACACGATAGTTCCAAAAGGTTTTGGAAAATGAAATCAAAACTGAAATTTATCTCAGTGCAAGATATTTTGAAATCCTTTCTTTTTTTAAGTAATATATGTTACCCATGAACTTTTTTTTTTTTTTTTTTGGACAGGCAGAGTGGACAGTGAGAGAGAGAGACAGAGAGAAAGGTCTTCCTTTTGCCGTTGGTTCACCCTCCAAAATTGCAGCGCCGGCACACTGGGTTCTAGTCCCGGTCGGGGCACCGATCCTGTCCCGGTTGCCCCTCTTCCAGGCCAGCTCTCTGCTGTGGCCAGGGAGTGCAGTGGAGGATGGCCCAAGTGCTTGGACCCATGAACTTTTTAAACACGCCTTGTATGCATGGGTTTCAAAAATATTTTGCACCAAGATAAACTTATTTTCTATTCTATTTTCCACAGACTTTTTGAAGTTCCCTCAAGCTGGAACCCAGCCATGATGGCTTATACTTTCCTGTCTATGACTACTTCCGTGATACAAGAGCAGAGTTGAATATTGATGGTACACATGCCACGGCCCACTAAGCTTAGAATATTTACTATCTGATCCTTCAGGAAGGAAGTTTGCCAACCCCTGTTGTATTGCATTATCATTGCGATCGTGGAAGTCATGCCCTTGCGCAACCCATATATTTTGTCAACAAAATGAGTGTGAGTCTATGATTCGGACCAGGGAGATAACTGGGTGTCCACTCTTCTGGGAAATGTCTTTCATGGTCTTTTTTACAATCCTATAAGTGGGAGAAAATTGATGCTAAAAATGATTCATACCCAAAGAAAAGCAAACAAATTGTGCCCAGTGGAAGGCAACTGATTTTTGTCCTATGATGTGGGCCAATTTTGCTGCCGTGTTTGGGTCTATTTGCAAACTCACTTCAACATTTTTGATTGCCTATGAAGATATGGTGTTTTGAGGTAAACATCTTACTGGCTTCCTCATTAATTATCAAGATACATAAAATCCTGGACACACACAATTCCTCTTCTATCTAAAAGCCAGTTGTGATTTTACCTCTATTTAAAAATGTCCTTTGGCCGGCGCCGCAGCTCAATAGGCTAATCCTCTGCCTACAGCTCCGGCATCCTGGGTTCTAGTCCCAGTTGGGGCGCCGGATTCTGTCCCGGTAGCCCCTCTTCCAGTCCAGCTCTCTGCTGTGGCCTGGGAGTGCAGTGGATGATGGCCCAAGTCCTTGGGCCCTGCACCCGCATGGGAGACCAGGAGAAGCACCTGGCTCCTGGCTTTGGATCAGCGCGGTGCACCAGTTGCAGCACACCAGCAGCAGCGGCCATTGGGGGGTGAACCAACGGAAAAGGAAAACTTCTCTCTCTCTCTCTGGCCACTCTGCCTGTCAAAAAAAAAATGTCCTTTAAAGTTTGCATATTGTACACACACACACACACACAAGTGAAGCTCTCTGGAGTGGGATCACCTTAGCTTTCTGCTGACCACACTGAGTTGGTATTTGAAGACAGGCGAGTCATCTAATGTCTCTGGCCCTCCATGGCCTTCTCTGTAACACAGCTGCTTGAATACTTTTTACCTTGTACAGTTCTATGAAGATTAAGCGATGTAATCCATGTACAATAGCTGGCACTCAGGGAACAACCTGGCCGTGTTCGCCGCTGTTTTGTAATTGTCATTGGAAACTGCATTTTCACTCATTAGCTAAATTTCCAGCATCCTCCTCCTGTTATCTTCTGCCTGCTGCCTGCCTGCAGCCCCACCAGCCTGGCAGGGCCTGAGACGAGACCGGAGCAGCTCTCCCTCACAGAGAAGGTCCCCGGAAGCCGTAGTGAAGACGCAGGGAGGTGAGAGACAGGAGGGCGCACAGAGGGAGGGGCTGGGTCTCCGCCACATGGGCACATCTGTGGCAGCTGCAGCTCAGACCTGCTGCAGACTTTCGTACACTGGATGTGCCTCCGAATCAAGACAGGAGGCAGAGACATTTGCCATCAACACCCATCCCTCGTTGATTAAAAGGATTACCCAGGGCCATCCACGCCCCTACAATTCCAGGCCACCCAGCTTGAGGGGTGAACAGGGGCAAACCCGGAGGCAGAGCCAGGTGCCTGGGGAGGACACTGCTGGTGTGCATAGGCACTGCTCTTCACAGTGGACACTCCGGACGCTTAGAGACAGGCCAGGGAGTCACGACCAGAACACAGAAGCACCTCCTGTACCTGACCCTGAAACCAGCTGACGGGCTACCCTGTCCGGTCTCTTCTTACACCCTTGTGTAAGCTCTGGGTCCCCACGCCTTGCACAGGGACAGGAAGGGTAAGGGGTGTGAGTGCAAGCAGCTGGGATCAGATCCCCAGGTGCAGTGGGGCCGGGCAGTCAGCTCTCGCCGGCCTGGTGAGGCTGTCCATCGTCACTCCAGAGCCTTCCCTGGCCCCGGGAGAGAGGTCTTGCAGCTGCAGTCCCCTCCGGAATGCTTCAGAAGACCCTAGGAAAGGGCCTAGACGCACTCTCCCAGAGCTGGAGGGGTAGGAAGGCCGGCTGGGCTCGCCAGAACTTTTTTTGCTGCCCTGCTCTGGGAGAAACGCAATCGGAGACCTTATAATTTCACCACCACTTCTAACTTCTCAACAAGCTGAATCTTCCTTTTACCTAAGTGATGCACCAAAATGCACACGTAGACAGCGTGGCCTGACGTGACTGCAGCGTGGCTGGCTGGCAGCCATTGACTGAACGCTCTGCCAGGCCTTCACATGCATCACCCCAGAACTCTCCATCAGTGCAAAACTATAGGGACAGGAAAGAGACCAGTGGTCACCAGGGACCTGGGGGCAGGGAGGGAGCGGGGTGGTGCAATTATCCTGTTATGCTACCGTCATGGTAGATACATGACATTGGATTTGCCAAAACCCACAGAACAAATGAAGCAAAAGTGGACAGCCATGTAAACTGTGGACTTTAGTTAATAATAATATCTCGATATTGCTCCATCCATTCTAACAAATCTGCCATATACTGATGCGAGATGTTAACAATAGGAAACAGAAGCAGAGGGCTATGCAGGAATATTATATTTCCTGTTTGATTTTTCCATGAACCTAAAACTGCCTAAATAAAGTTCATGATGTTAACAAAACACTTTCTAGGAAATCCTGGCTATGGGCACTAGCACCTCCTTGCTCCCGATGACGAATGCAAGGCTGCAATGGGTTTTGTAAATTGGCTGGGTTTGTGTGATAGGGAAAGGAGTGGCAGGGGTGGACCCTGGTTCATGGGGCTCTGTGGCCCAAGTCCCTACCATCACAACTTCTTCACTGGCCACCGGCCTGCCTCATCAGCTCTGTCTCTCCTCCCGGGAAAGTGGCCTTGGCTCTTCACCCTGTCTGCCATTTTGACGTGGCCTGTCCCCTTGGGTCACCGTGCCAGCACTGTGCAGTCAGGTTTTCCAGAAGAACCGGCTCATCAACCTGCTGCTTTCTAATGAGCCTGTGAAGTGTCATCAATCCTTAATCCCCCTTCTGCTGAGTATCTCAGGGCCATGATGTATGGATCAAGCTAAGTGCTTCTGGTCTTTGAAAAGCCTAGTCCAGTGGTAGCCCTGGGAATCCAGCTCATTCAGTTACCCTTTTGCTAATTTATAATTTAGCTGACACAACTCCGCTGCTGTTTTATTTGTCTCAAATGAATGTCAATTGGTACAGAGGACAAGGCTTTGGGGAGCTAAATTAACTAAATCATTGCATGAATTAGTCAGACTGTGTTGAAATACAACACCCATTCCTTTTCCCATTTTTTTTCTCCATTTTGCAAAATAGCTCACCCTGCCTTACCCCGGCACCCAGACGCACTTTTCTATCCTTTCTGAATCCTGCACCTCAAAATAATTTACTCTGGACGGAGAAGCACAGCTAGGAGTTTAATGCTCCAAATATATAAATAATAATGAGCCCCCTTAATAAAATCAGACATAAGTTATGCAGCAGACATCAATTACAATGGATTTTAAAGGTTTTGATCTAGAACCTGGGTGGTGTTACATTTAGACTAATAACTGTAACCATGATTTATGTCTTTGCAACCAAAATGGTTTCAGTGCCTCGATATATGTCCAAAGCAAAATTTATAGTCTGCTACAGAATGTATAAATAATGAACAGCCATATGTCATCACACATTTAAAAATGTGACTCCTTCCACGGCAGCAATGGGGTAAAATGAATTAAAATCCTAAGTTCATTGGGAGTCAACTTATTCCGGAGCATTTTAAGGAACGTGCACACATGCAAACACTGATTTCATAATTGCTCTCCCCAAGTCACAGAAAAATGGCTGCTGTAAGGACGACAGACACCCTGGGAAAAGTCCCAGGAGACATCAAACTAACCCGTGACACGAGAGGAAGGAGGAGAACTGGACTGGCTGTGGACGGAAAGATCCTGGAGAGGAATTTTTCTGACTCGGCTGGGACCACAAATGATTACGGGAGATTTTACAATGGTCAGGTAAGTACAATACGTGCAGGATGAATCTCAGAAGTGCATGTGAGGCCCACGGAGGTTGTGAGCTGCCCCTGATAAAAGCTGACGCTGGTGCACATGCTTTAGGTCCTCACGTGAGCTGTGTAACTCACTCAGACCCTCTGCTTCTTCATCTGAAAATGAAATAAATAAGGTCCAGTGGAGGAGTGGAGGGGATTTTTAAGAATAATAGAGAACATGAAAGCAACTAGGGCAGTGCCTGGATTTGCTAATTGGTTCTCAATCAGTGCTAGTTCTGGTTTTGTCTTCGTAGCCCCCAGTGGATAGCAAAGTGTTGGGTGCGTGAGCTGTGTCTTCCTCATCTGGTATGATACCTAGAAAAGGAATTAGTGCTGAACAAAGATTGACGTATCTTTGCCAAAGGAACCATGGATCAGGAATGTGTTTCCATGGCTTCAACAGCCACTAGGGAGGTCAGATGCCACAAAGTGTTACATGGCATGATGAGGCTGTATATTTGAGATTGTTGAGGAAATTAAGTGGCCCTTGCTAATACATTTACTGAAAATCAAAGCTTGCTTCCTTAAACTCAAAGTCAATGTCATAGTTCAATAACCTTTGACAATCAAAATATTTTTAGTTATTCCTCAATGCCATGGGTTCACCAAGAAAATGCTGGCAATGAGAATGTAATTTTTCTTCCAAACTCCAAATCATCATGAACATGTGAGTCTGAAATGACATAATTTAGTCATGTTTACAGCGAGGTATCCAATGCTGGGTTTGACCGCTGACTCCCCTTTCTTCCTTGTTTTGGTTTCTTCTCTTCATTTTAGCTGTCACTGTGACTTCCGTCAGCTTGAATTTGCAATGCCCACGGCTGTCAGCTCTCACCTTTGGTCTTCCCACTGCTGAAGAGCCGGAAACCTGGTAGCTCTCACTACATCTCCAGTCCATTTCAAATCATCGCTTTGAAACAGTTCCTTTGCAGGACTCAGGGTTCCACATGTGGATCTCAGCTGGGGTGTCTCCTGGTGCTCTAATCAGACGGCAGCGTGGGGTGGAGTTCCTAACAGCTCAGCGGGACCAAGCATCCAACAGCTCCTTGCCTGGCTGAGATCTGACGCTGACTGTCAGGCTGAAGCTCAGATGGTGCCGTGGACAGGAGAGCTCCCACATTGCTTCCCTTTGTGGACTGATATTCTCCACCTGCATTCCTGAGAGAGCCAGCTAGTATACATCTCCCCAAGAGATCCAGGGGGAAGATGTAAGGCTCCCTATGGCCTGTGCTACATTACCTCTCCCCCATCCTGTCAGTCCAAACACAGATAAGGACAATGCCAGGCTGAAGCACCTGTGGGAAGTGACTCCCATTCCTGTTGTTAAAATTGAATCTAGGATATTGAACTGGAGGTTTTCAAGGTCTTCTGCCCACAAACGGTTTCTATGCTTCAACACATAAAATTACAGATTTTTCTTTTGACTTCCACCACTCACGTTCTGATTATTTGTCTGTCTAGGTTGACTTACAATGTTTGAATAGGTGAGCCGTGGAAGTTTTGGGAGGGTAAATTAGCCCTTAGGTAAAAGCTGTTAACACATCTTATGAAGTCCCTATTAGAAGGCCCTTTTTACTATACCCACTTGTCTGTTTATCTCAATTGTTCTTCACTTTCCTTTGTTCTTTCCCACAATGGAAATTAATTTTTGCTGACTCAAAGCACCCTTTGTTCCTATAGGCTGGAGTTTGGAATAGAGAACATATCTATATGTGCGTTTTGTGTGTGAGGGTTGGAGATACATAAAAGAGTCTTTTCTTCTCAGTCTCTATTTCCATCAAACCAAACACCAGCTCAATGTAATAAAAGAAAAAAAAAATAACTCATACACACTCTCTCGTGTTCTGTTGATCACAAGTTAAGGAAAAAAAACCCAGGACTCAGGCCATCTACTTCCCCCAGATGGATGGACTAAAGTTCATTACAATAACCCTGTATTTTCACAACATATGTCAGCTTACTACTCTTCTACAGCTGAATGTGTGTACCCACTCCACAGTCACTTGCTCTGGATACATGTCCTGTGTTCATTTCTTTGTTTCTTCCTCCTAAGTGTCAACAGCCATAGAGTCTGAAACTTCCATCTCATTCACCAAATTATATCAAGTTTCCCTTACTTTTTAGAGTCACGTAGCTCAGCACATACATTCTGAAGTGCCCACTGACTGTTGTGATCTGTTCCCAGGGGCCCCTGGATTCTCCATCCCCCATGCCTTTGACATTGGGCTAAAACTGTAATCTCATTAACACAGATGGAGTCCCCTTCAAACTTCCACAAGGAGCCCCAGTGTGAAGAAAACAACTGTTCTGTTGCACTGGGCAAGACACTCCCATTCTCTGAACCCTCATTTCTGTTCCTGTGACATGGGACAAAGAAATTCTCTGTAAAAATGTAACTAAGAGGCTACAAAGGGAAAACGTACAGTCATTCCATGGCTCAGTGACCAGCACATCATGAGTTAATCACAAGTGTGCCTTCTCTTCCCATCCCCTCCTTCAAGGAACACGTGCGCGCGCGCGTGTGTGTGTGTGTGTAGTGCATGTTCCGTTATCTTATTGAGGACACTTAGTTGCTTACATCTTGTTGACCAGGTGGGCACACTTATTAATCCAAGATCCAGCAGCAGAGAGATAGAACTTAGACTGGGTGATTTGAGGACAGTTTATAAAAGGAGCTAGTTACAAAGTCTGGGAAGACACAGAGAAAATGACAAAGGATGTTCAGTGTGCACCCTTGGACCAGGGGCAGTAGTAAGAGTGGAAAAGGGAGGGAATTACTGACAAGATCTGTGGCCTCTGGGAAAGGGCTGCTGTCAGCCCTGGTGGCCTGGGAAGGAGGCAGCCTGGAGATCATCTTGTAGCTGCATTCTTCTCCCTCACGTAGCTCTGCTGGTTCCTCCCGTCATGTGAACCAAACAAAAAGCAACATACAAGGGGCAACCTATAGTCCATGCAGGTCAGCCTTCCAACAAACACAGCAGGAAAGGGAAGACAGACAGTTAGTCTAGAGGCAAGAGCAGAACCTAGCAAGTCTAGACCTCGTCTCTCAACGCCAGCGTCTTTGGTACCCTGGCCTCCCCATCACCAGGTGCAGGGGTTCCCGAGTCTGAGGCTGTGGACTCATCAAGAAGGCTACTGTTGACCAAGAGCTCTCACATTGAACTCCACCGTGCCGGGAGCATCTCAGGATATGTTGCTGAGACCTCCGAATTCTCTACCTGGTTTACTTCTCATCAGGCGATGACCAGAATAAAAGCAAGTTGCAAATCACCTTCATACTAAGTACAGAGGTGAAGTCCTGTGCTTGCTCTTCCTTTTTGTTTCTACCTAAGTTTGGCCCACGTTCAGTACCACATATTGCAGAGGGAAGTGTTCCCAGTGAATGATAGGAAGTAAATGTGCTCACGGCAAAGAGCAATATAGGAAGGCGAGCTGCAAATGCCTAGCATAAGAATTTTGATGATCACAATCTCATGGCTGGATGTCTCTCCTGGTTGTCATCCTTGTCTGTGTTAACTTTGCAGTGGTTTGCAAGAAATACATTTAGGGAAACTTTTCTTTTCCTGATTGCAGCAATAATAGAACTATACATCCATTTAATGCAGATCTCAAAAAGCCACAACGCTAACCTCACCGTCAAGAGAACAAGTCAGCTTTATGGAAAGTGAGCTGGCCCCCTCAAAAGTTGATCTCCCTCCATGGCATAATTTTGGTTCTAAATGGAAGACTGATGAACCTGACAATTCTAAATTTGCAAGTGAAGGTTTAGGAGATATTAATGCTATTCTGTGTGATGTAACTTTTAGGGAGTAGGCATTTTCCATTATCATCACAGAGGACAAAAGACTAAGAAAGTTAATATGTAAAAATATACCTGAAGCTAAAGTTTTCAACTATTAAATCCCATAATGGCAATTAATATCTGTAATTGCTCACATTACATTCTTGTCATTAATTTGGATTGTGTTGGTATCAAAGCCTGTGTGCATTCAATTTGTGAGAGTGTTTGAATTTTTATGGCCGTGGAAGAGCCAGGAGCATGAGAGTTTAAGTCCTCGTCGCTGGTCATCCACATTTCACTGAAGCTATTATAAGAACACTGAGTTGATACTGAAGAATTTGCATTGCTTCTCCTCTCCACAAGTTATGTGAGCAACACTAAAGTTTATGGATGCACTGTCAGTTAGTTCTTTCTCTCTAGGGCCTGTTTTGGCAATGATCTTCAAAAGTATCCCTGGTATCAAGTTCCAGCTGCCAGGAAGACAGAATCAATCATTGCCCGAGCCCCTGGATACAAAACAAGAAGAAAAAGCCCAGTACCTCAGCTCCACCAGCTCCAGCCTGAAGTTCCCTGCGTGGTGACGAAGGTTCACTTTCATCCTCTTGGAAGGTGACAGGCTGCAGCGCTTCCCACCTGGGGAGACGGAAGAAGAAAGAAAACTCAGCTTGTTCTGGAGAAGAGCTGTCAGCCACATGGACCCCTCTCCTTGAGCAAGCTGCCCGGCATTATTGGGAAGTTATCTAAAATGTCAGCGAAAACACCATTGATTTTTTAGTCTGTTTTGTCAACTAGTCAATAAACCTTGCTTTTTCCTGGATTTTTTTTTCTTCTAGAGCTCCCTGCCTCTCCAGAGTTCCTTCCTCCCTTCTCCCTGTTTCTGTCTTTCCCATCTCTATCTCTGCCTGCCTTTGTCTCCCATCTCTCTTGCTCAGTTTTCCCATAGTTTCCCTCTTTCCCTTTAGTTCTTCACTTCTCTATTTCCTTTCCTCTCCTTACAGTGTTGTCAGCAAGTAGTTATAATAGCTCCTCAGTTATTCAAACTCAGCTGCTACCAGATGCATGGTAATTCATCCATGTGATTCCTTTCTTTAAGATAAATGAAGATTGATTTTTATTTAGCAACTCTAGTTTTGAAGCAGGTAGAGATGTTAAAGATATTCACTGCTCGTCATGCCTGTTTGCTTCACGGTAGCATCCCAGGACACCAAAAAGTCTCAGGGCCTTACAATTTCCCTTTATTGTTTGAGTGATTGCAAAGAGAAGCCACGGCGGATCTTTCTACCATCTTTAGATCATCTTCTTAAAAATCTAAAGGGGTTGTGAGATAGTAAATGGGACTCACCCTGTGCCAGATAGTGTTGTATGTTACAGAGAGTTGTGTAGTCCATTTTTGCATGAACCTGGTGAGGAAGATTTGATTATCACTGCCTTATGAATGAGAAAGCTGAGGCCCCAAAAGATATTTCTTCCAGCCCTCTGCGATGCTAGATCCCCTCAGAAGGAGTCCCACTGGGAAGAGATGTGATCACGATAGTTAACTCAGAGTTAGTGCCTGGGCCACATGCCCAGTGTGCCTGGTGTGCACTATGCCATTGTATTCAGGGGAACACAACCTGTGGTCTCCCCCAGGGCTACAACCAACCAATTACAGCCTCTCTTCCATCTTCCTGTTCCCTTAACTCAGCAAACACGCTCCAGTCTGAAATGAGGCTTCCACCCTCTTCTTTTATTTATTTATTTATTTATTTTTTTGACAGGCAGAGTGGACAGTGAGAGAGAGACAGAGAGGAAGGTCTTCCTTTTGCCGTTGGTTCACCCTCCAATGGCCGCCATGGCCAGCACGCTGTGGCCAGTGCACCACGCTGATCCGATGGCAGGAGCCAGGTGCTCATCCTGGTCTCCCATGGGGTGCAGGGCCCAAGCACCTGGGCCATCCTCCACTGCACTCCCGGGCCACAGCAGAGAGCTGGCCTGGAAGAGGGGCAACCAGGACAGAATCTGGTGCCCCGACCGGGACTAGAACCCGGTGTGCCGGCGCCGCAAGGCGGAGGATTAGCCTAGTGAGCCATGGCGCCGGCCTCCTCCCTCTTCTTACCCTTGGGGTGCTCCTGCCCAAGTGACCCACACACTGGTCAGCATGGGCTGGGCTTGGCTGCAGAAAGAGCAAAACCATCTTCATGACTGTGAACAGCACAGGGGGCTTCTCACCCAAGCTCGCTGCCTATCGTCATCGTCTGGGACCCTGCCTTTCCTAGTGCGCAGGGCAGGGGCCGTGCTGAGGCAGGCTCTTCAGGGAATAGTGTGGCCGAGAAAGGGGGACGGGGAAGGACCAGCTCCTCCATTTACTTTGTAAAATCATATTAATCATTTTAAGTGCACAATTCACATAAACACATTGTTATACCACCATTCAGATGATTTTTAAATATCGGTAATATTTTCTCTGTCATATATCAGGTTCAAGGAAATAACTGAGTTGACTTAAGTGTGTAACTTCCACAAGCCAAGGATTCAAAATAATGTCAAGAAACTAATAGTTCTATACATTTCCCCTTTGATCATCTAACAGAGTTGATGTGTGAACACAGAAGCTAAGTGTGAATCATCATATTTATATTTACTTTTTATACAATGTATTTATTTAAATTGATAACATGTTTACATAACAAGAAAATTGTTATTTTGAATCCCAACTGTCTTCTGAAGAGAAAACATGGTGAGAAAGAGAAAAGATTTTATTTTCCAGGGAATCTTGGCCCTTTCGGAGTTAAGATTTGCAGTGAAGAGATGATGTGTTGTATTTATCTCCTCCTTACCTGTCCAACTTCTCTTCCTCAACCCTTTCTCCTTCTTTCCCTTCCATTCACAAATACGCATTGATGGGGCCAGCCTGTCAAGCCGCCACTCGTAATGCTGGCACCCCAGAACGGAGTGCTGATTGGAGTTTCAGCTGCTTCATTTCCGATCCAGCGTCTTGCTGACAGACTGGAGCCCCTCCCACCTGGCTGTTGCAGGCATCTGGGGAGTGCACCAGCTATGGAAGATCTCTCTTTTTTTCACTTTTTTATTTATATAAAAGGAACAAATTTCTGTGCTTCATATATACAGTTTTTTAAAGATCTATTTATTTTTATTTATTGAAAGAGTTACAGAGAGAGGTAGAGACAGAGAAAGGTCTTCCATCTGCTGGTTCACTCCCCCAAAAGGCCATAATGGATCTAGGAGCATCTCTCAGGTCTCCTGTGTGGGTGCAGGGAACCAAGCACTTGGACCATCTTCTACTGTTTCCCTGGATTATAGCAGAGAGCTAAATTGGAAGTGGAGCAGCTGGGACTCGAACCGGTGCCCATAGGGATGCCAGCTCTGCACGCAGGGGCTTTAATCTGCTGCGCCACTACCCAGGCCCCTGTACATACAGTTTTAAGAGCATAATGATATGTCCCATTGTACCCTCACTCCCTCAAATAAATAATGTGTGTGTGTGGATTGAGCTTTTATCATGCTAAAATATGAGTTCTTAAATGTGCTGGGAAGAAAACAATGAATCAGGCAGACAAGGCTCTGACCAGAATATCTAGAGAGAAGTAAGTGGAAGAGTACGTCAGCATAGCAATAAAACCCTTGCTCTCATGTTTTGAAAATACTGTCTATGCAGACTGGAGCTAAGCACACCACCATCCCTCCCTGAAGTTCTCTTAAACCAGTAAGTCATCCCTGAGTAGAAAACGACCACGAGACGGTTTTCCTCAGTGGCCTCTTTCCATGTTTTTCTCCAATTGCAAGCTGACAGTGGGCTCACCCTTATGAAACCCAGGGATGAGAATTTGCCACGTGGCACGGGAGGTCAGAGTTTGAATCCTGACTCTGATAATGACTGGGACAGTGCAAACTTGGAACCCAACTCAGCAAGCAATAGAGTACAGACCTTCTAGAAAGATCCAGGGTATGTGGTCATTGTATTGAAAACAGGCACTTGTCAAAATGTCTGTAGAGGGGCCGGCGCCGTGGCGCAGTAGGTTAATCCTCTACCTGCGGTGCCGGCATCCCATATGGGCACCGGTTCTAGTCCTGGTTGCTCTTCTTCCAGTCCAGCTCTCTGCTGTGGCCTGGGAAAGTAGTAAAAGATGGCCCAAGTGTTTGGGCCCCTGCACCCTCATGGGAGACCAGGAAGAAGCACTTGGCTCCTGGCTTCGGATTGGCACAGCTCCTGCCATTGTGGCTACTTGGGGAGTAAACTGACAGAAGGAAGACCTTTCTCTCTGTCTCTGCCTCTATCTGTAACTCTACCTCTCAAATAAATAAATAAAATCTTTAAAAAAAATGTCTGTAGAAGTAGTATGTTAGTGTTGTCTAATTAATGCAAAGGAACATGTTTACTGCACCCCATGGCAGAAAATGATCATGAAAACACAAACCATTCCATTTAGAAATAATCAGAATTAATCTTTTTGTGCATTTCCTCCCCATACATTTTATATTTCTGTTTCTCTCAAATTTTGATTAGACTTTATTAATTCATTCTTGCATTCACTCAACAAATATTTATCCAGCCACCACTGTGAGTCATATGCCTAGGCTACAGGCTTGGACAAGATAGATGTTATCACTGGGCTCATGGAGAGATTTAGCTAGGGAAACAGTTTAAAACATCCATAAGACTTCAGTTTTACTGTGGCAAAGGAGCGATATTCTACACACCTGTTTATGGACATGTGCCAACCCTGGGAATAGACGTGTTGCATCATAGGGTAAGTGTGTATTGGTTTTATAGTAAACAGTTAGGCCTTTCCTTACCACAGTTGTACCATTTGTTTTCTTGTCCCAGTACCAAAAGAAAGCGACATTCACTCCATGGCATTACTAGTGTTTGCTGCTGTTCATCTTTTCAAGTTTTGTCATGTTTATGAGTAGTGGCAAAACTCATAGAAGAATTTTTATCAGTTTTATCATCCAAATGAAAAGATTTTAGGTGTTCAGGCAGAAGAGAATGGGTAAATAAATTGGACTATATGCATACAGAGGAATACGTCTGAGAAATAAATAGGAGCAAAGAGATTATACATGCAGTCACATGAGTTAATTACAAAGCCACGATGCTGCATGAAAATATTATAAAAAAGAATATGTGTTATATAATCTTAATTAAGACCTAGAACAAGCAAAGGTAATCCATGGTAGATTTTAGGACACTGGGTACATCTGTGGGCATGGGAGTCAGTGTGGAGATTGCTTTTTGAGGTTCTGGCTGTGTTCTGCATCTGCTGTAGGGGATTTGGACCCCTCCATTGTCTGCATCTGTCAAAACTGTGGGCTGGGCATTTGGCATAGTGCTTAAGGTGCTACTTGGGCTATCTGCTTCCTATGGCCAGAGTTTTCCCCAGGGTCAGCTCCATTCCCAATCCCAGCTTCCTGCTAATGCACACCCTGGGAGGGTGCAGGTGGTGAGTTAAGTAGTTGGGTCCCTGCCACCCACCTAGGATACATGGACTGAGTTCCCAGCTCCCAGCTTTGGCTTGGCCCAGCCCTAATAGTTGAGGATTTGGGGGGAGAGAATGAGTCTCTGTCTTTCAAATAAAGTAGAATAGTAATTAAGACTTGCATATTTTATTCTATACAATTTTTACCTTAAGGGAAAGACTGAAAAAAAACAAGCAAACACAAAGATATTCTACTTCATTCCCCTCTCAGACATCATTCTAGAATAACAAAAGGAGAAATGTAAATGCATGCTCCATTTTTGAAGAAACTAGAGAAAGAAGGTAGCGCGTGCACACACACACACACAACTCCCAGTTCAGGTGCAGTTCAAGTTGATCGGAAAGAGGAAGAGGACAGGACATACCAGATGCAAAACAGAGTTCTCCAAAATGAGAACACAAGCAGTGAGACACAACCACTATCTTTTTTTTTTTTTGGACAGGCAGAGTTAGAGAGACAGAGAGAGAGAGAGACAGAAAGGTCTCCCTTCCATTGGTTCACCCCCCAAATGGCTGCTACAGTTGGTGCACTGCACAAATTCGAAGCCAGGAGCCAGGTGCATCCTCCTGGTCTCCCATGCAGGTGCAGGGCCCAACCACTTGGGCCATCCTCCACTGCCCTACCAGGCCACAGCAGAGAGCTGGACTGGAAGAGGAGCAGTCGGGACAGAATCCAGCACCCCAACTGGGACTAGAACCCAGGGTACCAGCGCCACAGGCAGAGGATTAGCCAAATGAGCCATGATGCCCGCCCCACTATCTTTTTTTTTTTTTTTTTTGACAGGCAGAGTGGACAGAGAGAGAGAGAGAAAGAGAGAGAGAGAGAAAGGTCTTCCTTTGCTGTTGGTTCACCCTCCAATGGCTGCCGCGGCTGGCATGCTGCGGCCAGATCCGAAGGCAGGAGCCAGGTACTTATCCTGGTCTCCCGTGCGGGTGCAGGGCCCAAGCACTTGGGCCATCCTCCACTGCCTTCTCAGGCCACAGCAGAGAGCTGGACTGGAAGAGGAGCAGCCGGGACAGAATCCAGTGCCCCAACTGGGACTAGAACCCGGGGTACCAGCGCCACAGGCAGAGGATTAGCCAAATGAGCCATGATGCCTGCCCCACTAACTTTTTTATTTTTTTTCTGACAGGCAGAGTGGACAGTGAGAGAGAGAGACAGAGAGAAAGGTCTTCCTTTTGCTGCTGGTTCACCCTCCAATGGCCGCCGCAGCCAGCGCGCTGTGGCCGGCGCACCGCGCTGATCCGAAGGCAGGAGCCAGGTGCTTCTCCTGGTCTCCCATGCGGGTGCAGGGCCCAACCACTTGGGCCATCCTCCACTGCCCTACCAGGCCACAGCAGAGCTGGCCTGGAAGAGGGGCAACCAGGACAGAATCCGGTGCCCCGACCGGGACTAGAACCCAGTGTGCCGGCACCTCAAGGCGGAGGATTAGCCTAGTGAGCCGCGGCGCCGGCCCCCACTAACTTATCTTGTAATATAAAGCATCATATACTGAGAGCAACTAATGGCTCCTTTCCCATTTGCCCCAGCAAATAAGTGAAACACACACACACACACACGCAGCCATGTTGTTAGGAATTTACCTGTAGATGAGCAAGACGAGGAAAAAAGCTCTGAAATAGAAGGGATTCTGTAAATGATCAAAATTGGGGAAAAAATTCTACACAAATTAACTTCCAGTGAGTGTTGTCTCAGAGTCAAAGGAGGGCTCCAGAGAAGTGCTAGACTCAGCTGATTTTAAGTGGGAATTTCACCAAAAGCAAAAGGATTTGGTCACTCCCACAGTAGGCAGCCATTTCTAGAACTTGGGGGAAATAGAACCTTCCAAATTCTCACTATGGGCTGACCATGACGTTGATAGCCAATCCTACCAAGCTCACCTGCATCAGGTGTATCCAAAATCAGATACAAAGACTTCTGACTCCCGGAGGAAGGGAGTGCAACCTTGACACCTGGACTTTGACTGCTTCTGCCCAAGCCCGCAACTAACCTCACTGTCCAGGTCTCCTCTTCCCCTCTCCTGGCCTCTGTGCTGCCTCTGGGCTGGGGGCAGCGTCTCAACAAATTTCGCACAACCACACCTCCCTGTGTGGCATCTTTCCCTGTTCCACTTAGTCAGGCTTCCAGTCCATTCACTTTCTAACTTCCATAAAATACTAAAATCTTCCATTCATGCAATTATCTTCTAACACTTTTATTGTTATAGGTGTTTAAGTTACTTTATTTCTTTCATCTCATTTGAATGGCACTTCCAGAGGGAGGCACGACATAAACATATGGCCAATACATCTGTTTAATCAGTAGCCCTTAGCACCGTGCTTTGCATAAAATCACTCCAATATCCTGATTGCACCCAAAAAAAAACAGTAATTCCTAACATCATCCAATATCTAGTCAGTGTTAAAATTCTGATAGTACAATCAATGTGTTTTATCATATTTTCTAGGATAGATATTTTAATCTGTTTCTTATATTTAATAATCATTAAATTTTAATGCCATTAATATATCTCTAGGCCAAAAATTATTAGCTAATAATCATTCTAATGAAGAACTAGTATCTAGCATATGAATAAACTACAGGCCATGTCAATATTTGCCATTTTTGTTAGTTCAAACCAACTGTTCAGTAGCTAAGTGTTTTCACACATGTATGTCCTTAGTCCCATTTTTGCAAACCTAAATGACACACCAGGAAGTATGCCATGTGACACGGTTTAGATGCTCTGTGCTAAACACATTCTGGATACTTTAGAAATCAGTGTTCCAAAGTAGCTGTACAAGGAAGTGCCTATTTCTCCTAACTCCATAGCACTACGCTCAGTGTTTTGTAAATCTACCTGAACAGGGGCCAGCACTATGGTGCAGGGGGTTAAAGCCCTGGCCTGAAGTGCCAGCATCTCATACGGACGCCGGTTCTAATACCAGCTGCTCCTCTTCCAGTCCAGCTCTCTGCTATGGCCTAGGAAAGCAGTGGAAGATGGCCCAAGTCCTTGGGCCCCTGCACCTGTGTGGGAGTCCTAGAAGAAGTGCCTGGCTCCTGGCTTCGGATCAGCACAGCTCCGGCCATTGCGGCCATCTGGGGAGTGAAGCAGTGGATGGAAGACCTCTCTCTCTGTCTCTACCTCTCTCTGTAACTCTTTCAAATGAATAAAATAAATCTAAAAATAGATAAAAAAATAAATCTACCTGAACAGCGAAAAACCTGCCTCTTGATTTTGCTTGCATTGTGTACCTGTATTAATGAGCCTGAGCTCTTGGAAAATTTGTTTATTTTATCTCAAGGCACAAAGGCAGATCTTCTATCCACTGATTCACTCCTCAAATGCCTGTAGCAGCCAGGGCTAGGCCAGGCCACAGCCAGGAGCCTGGAACTCAATCTAGGTCGGCCACATGGGAGACAGGGACCCAACTTGTTGACCCATCACCTGCACCTCCCAGGATGTGCATTAGCAGGGAGCTGGGGTGGAAGTGGAGCTGAGACTTGAACCCAGGCACTACGACATCCACTGTACCGACTACCTACACTTGATCTCCTACACATATGCCTCCTGGCCATTTATACTTCTTCTCCTTGATACACTCGGTTTCCCTGCCAGGGTTTGCTCCTGACTATTCTACTTCAGAAGTGAAACTAACAAACTCAAGCTGGAGCAGACGTGCTGAGAGGAGCCCCTGCCCTGGGTGGGCGAGTGAGTGAGTTTTTCAGAGAAATGAGCTCCCCATCACAGGAGGTATTCAAAGATGTCTTAATCCTTTGATGGACTCAAGATTAAAAGTGAGAATGAACTAGTCTCTTCTAAGGCCCCTTGAAAACTACAGGCCTCTCTGTTAAATCAATCACCACAATTGGGGCCGGAGCTGTGACATGGTAGGCTAGGCCTCTGTCTGTGACACCGGCATCCCATGTGGGTGCAGGTTCATGTCCCGGCTGCTCCTCTTCCAGTCCAGCTCTCTACTATGGCCTGGGAAGGCAGTGGAGGATGGTCCAAGTGTCTGGGCTCCTGCACCCACATGGGAGACCCAGAAGAGGCTCCTGGCTCCGGATTGGCCCAGCTCTGGCTGTTGCAGCCATTTGGGGAGTGAACAAGAGGATGGAAGATCTTTCTCTCTGTCTCTCCCTGTCTCTGTAACTCTGTGTCGCAAGTAAATGAATAAAATTTTTAAAAGTATGGGCATGATTGGGGCCGGCGCCATGACTCACTTGGTTCATTCTCCACCTGCGATGCCGCCATCCCATATGGGCACCAGTTCTAGTCCCAGTTGCTCCTCTTCCAGTCCAGCTCTCTGCTGTGGCCCGGGAGGGCAGTGGAGGATGGCCCAAGTGCTTGGGCCCTGCACCAGCATGAGAGACCAGGAGGAAGCACCTGGCTCCCGGCTTCAGATCGGCACAGCACCAACTATAGTGGCCATTTGGGGAGTGAAACAATGGAAGGAAGACCTCTCTCTCTCTCACTGTCTACAACTCTCTCAAATAAAAAAAAAAAGAAAAGTATGGGCATGACTGCCCAAAACTATGGGGTAGGCATTTGTCCTAGTGGTCAGGATGCCCTGTGGGACACCTGTATCCTGTATTAACGTGCCTGGGCCCAAGGCCTGGCTTCTCCCTGACTCCAGCTTCCTGCTAATACACACCCTGTGTGGCAGCAGGTGATGGCTTGAGAAGTTGTGTCCCTGCCATCGATGTGGGAGGCCTGGACGACTTCCTAGTGACTGGCGAGGCTGTTGTATGCATTTGTGGAGGGAACCAGAGAATGCACGACCACACATGTCTTCTCTCACTCTCTCTCTCTCTCCTTTCTCTGCCTTTCACATACATGAAATAAACAATAATTTTTATAAATACCAGATAAACAACGACTCTAAACTTTAAAATTATCCGAGAATTTTTCCTTTGCAAAAGGATAGCTTTTTTTATTATTATTATACATCAAGAAACTGGAGCACGTTATGCTAATAACGTAAGCTAAACACAGAGAGATAACTACTGCCCGTTCTCACTTCCTGTGGAGCCTAAAACAGGGGAACTCCTAGAATCAGAGAGTGTGATGGTGGTTACAGAGGCTCGGGGCCAGGGGCGGGGAGACAAGGACCAAAGGGCAGAGCTTTCTATGTTTCTTTGTTACTTTGTTTATTTGAGGAATGAACTTGGTTGCTGATTTATTTATAGATCTTGTGCATAGGATAGTTTCTTACAGCTGCTGGTCCAGTGTTCGCCTGTGTTTCAAACTAACCAGGCACAAGTACCAGGTGGCTTCACATAAAGCCTCATTGTAATTTATTTCCCTGACAATGAAGACTGTTCTATGTAAAGGAAGAAGGAGTGGAAGGGAGAATGGGAGGCAGGGGGCAGAGACGGGAGTTGGGGAGAGGGAGATTGCTGGGAAAATGCTTCATGAACTCATGTATTGGCTTCAGTCGCTGGATATGATGCCAAATTTAGTGTTTTTCATTACTTCTTCTATCCTATTTTTTTTCCCAGTAATGCATTTCTTCAGCCTCTGAAAATATTTACGCGGAATGAACACCCGGTTTCTTTCCTGTCGGCAAGTGTCATTGTTAAACTCTAAAGTGTGAAACCAAACAAGGATACCATCACGGCTTTGAATTAAAACCCTCTCAAGGGTGACTTTCCGGAACACTTCGCAGAATATCAGCAAGAAAACAGCAGATGTGCGGCCTCCGCCCGTGAGCAGCCCTAGCGCGTCTGCAGGGCGCCACATCCTTCCTGTAAGCTTTCCCGAAGGAGCTGTGCACTTCGGTGCTTATGCAGGAGGTCACCGAGTTTGAGGCTGAAGTTGTTTCTTTTCAGGATGTGGGTAAGAAAATGCAAACATCTTTGAGCAGGTGGGATGAATCAAAATCATCTACGTACATGAGTTAGAATACTTTCATTCTGGAATCGAGGGATCCAGTCGCAACTCTGCCAGACCTTAATCCTACTTCGTAGAAAGTCCAGGAGTACATCACTAGTCGGCATTAGCATCTCCAGTCTATTAATCTAACAAGGAATCTAGGATAGCCTTCAGTCTATGAATACTCTGGCTCCTGTGTTAGGATAGACAGAAAATGCTCATAGGTTGTCTATTGTACTTACAGCTTCTGAAGGTCATGGAAGGTTTTAATTCTCCAAGAGCCTCCAGAATATTCTCATTGTGGGAAAAAATGGACATGTAGGGTTTTTTTAAAAATTAGAAAACAAAAGTCTCTCTTAGAAGCCGATGTCTCGGCATAGTAGGTTAAGCCACTGCCTGAGACATGGGCATCCCACATGGGCACCAGTTCAGTTACCAACTGTTCCATTTCCAACCCAGCTCCCTCATCATGTGCCTGGGAAAGCAGCAGAAGATGGTCCATGTCCTTGGGCCCCCCTTGCACCCACACTGGAAACCCTGAAGAAGCTTCTGGCTCTTTGCTTCAGTCTGACCCAGCCCTGGCCATTGTGGCCATCTGAGCAGTGAATCAGAGGGTAAAAGACCTCTCCTCTCCTCTCCTCTCCTCTCCTCTCCTCTCCTCTCCTCTCCTCTCCTCTCCTCTCCTCTCCTCTCCTCTCCTCTCCCCTCCTCTCCTCTCCTCTCCTCTCCTCTCCTCTCCCCTCCTCTCCCCTCCCCTCCCTTCTTCTCCCCTCCCCTCCTCTCCCCTTCCTTCTTCTCCCCTCCCCTCTCCCTCTCCCTCTCGATCTCTTTCTTTCTCCCCCTGTAACTCTGATTTTCAAACAAAAATATTTTTTAAAAGTTTCTATAGTCTTCACCTAATATATGTATGGCATCATAATACAATCAGCTCCTTTATATTTTTTAAAGATTTATTTTTTTTATTTGAAAGGCGGAGTTACAGAGAAAAGGGGAGAAACAGAGAAAAAATATCTTCCATCCACTGGTTCACTATCCAAATGGCCAGAGCTGGGCCAGGCCAGAGCCAGGGACCTGGAGCTCCATCCTGGTCTCCCACCTGGGTGTCAGGGGTCCAAGTACTTGGGCCATCTTCTGCTGCTTTCCCGGACAAATTAGCAGGGAGCTGGATTGGAAGTGGAGTAGCAGGCACTCAAACACACACCCATATGGGATGCTGGCAATGCTGGCAGCAACATAACCCATTGTGGCAACACACTGGCCCCAAATCAGCTACTTTCTAAATATGGGTTTCTAAGGGCAGTAGGAAGACTAAAGACTAAAGACCCTTCCTCCAGTTGCCCTTGGCTGTTCCTAACCCTGTGAGTTGGTGAAAAGCAAGATTTTTTTCCTTGTCCGGATACTGTCTTTCTATTCAGAAGAAACCTTAGCTGAACAGTCAGGGCTTTCCCATCCATCTGGGCCTCTAATTCCAGGTGTCTGAGAGGGTGGATGAAGTAATCTTGTGTCCCTAGCGTGTGACGTAGACAAGAATGTCCCAGAAGCAGATCCTGGAAAAACAATCCAGATATAAGGAGCTTTGCTGAGAGTGGAAGAAAATACCATCAGTGAACGAGGAGCTAAGACAGGAAAAAGAAGTTAGACAAAATAGAGAAAGGAGGAGGAGCAGCAGCATGGTCGAGCTGATTAGGGTAACCAATGACTGGAACTGAGTTAGTCTCTCTGGAGACTCCGGCTGCCAGTGTGGAGCACACACCCACAGGGTACCTCATCTGAGAGGTGATGGAGGTAGGGAATTCATACATTTTAACTCCCTTCTACCATGGTTTGAGGGGTGCCTGCCTGTGATGTGAGGTCCCCAGGTCTTCCAGGCTCTGCGTAATAGTCAAAGGAAGCATCGATGCCCAAAAGAGAGGCCGTGAGCCAATGCATGCAGGTGCCAATAGCTACAAGACTGGCCAGTTTCCACTGAGACACAGGAATGGGGGAATTCGGGCAGGCATCTGTCACTTTGGAGAAGGGGCTGTGTTTGCTGCCCCACCACAGCCCTGGACCCAGGAAGAGACACCTTAACTTGGTGTGAGAGCTTCGGCTCTTGGGATGTCAGTTTCCTCATCTCAGATGAGACAGACGTTGCTAGGTGGTGAGGTAAACCAGGGGGATCTTGGGTCCATATACACCTGCCTGCTGCTTCCCTGATGTCTGTGAGAGAGTGTGCATCACACACTCAGCCGTTTGCTCAGTAACTCAAGTCTTCAACTAACGCCCAACTTTCAAGAACCGTTTTCAAGTTCTTGATTGGACTCTGTAGATTCACTGATAGCTCGCCTGGGATTGAAGCCCCCTGTGCCTTCTGCAGCCTACCAATGTTGCTACTGAAAGGAAACAGCGAGTTCCTTTACCACACAGTAACACTTTTTAGATGCAATCACTCATATAATCGTGTTCACACTGGTGAGGGGAGAACTTCCGGTAGATAGTGCACTTTAAGAAATGTGGGGAAAGGCAAACTCAAAATGGAAATAGATGATCTCAGCCACTGGCCATTGTGCTGTTGCTTACGCTTAGGTTTCCATTTGCTGGAAGGGTTATCTGCCTTATAACTCATCCATAAAAGTGGAGACAACAAAGTTGAAAATCAGATTCACACTCAAGATAGCACCAGCCATGGGTGGCAGCTAAAACTCCAAAAATATTGAGTCTTGCCTAACCCAGTTTCACTGTGTGCTTGAGTGTCCCAGCTACCATCTGTACCAGTTCAAAGTCTCTCGCCTGAATTCCTAGTCTGTCTGTTACTAGAGGAGGTTTGAGTCTCGTTATCTGAATAACCACCTGTTCTTCAGGCTCCCTTTCCCTCTTACATGGCTGCCAAAAGGAAAAGCAAAAAAGAAAAAGGAAAAGAAACAGGGCTGGCATTGTGGTGCAAAGGGTTGAGTCAGGGCTTATGGTACAGGCATCCCATCTGGGTGCTCGTTCAACTCCACTTCTGTTCCAGCTCCCTGTTAATATGCCTGGGAAAGCAGTGGAGGACGGCCCAAGAGCTTAGGCCCCTGTACCCACGTAGGAAAATTGGATGAAGCTCCTGGTTCCTGGCTTCAGTCTGGCCCAACCTCAGCCATTGTGGCCATCTGGGGAATGAGCCAGCAGACAGAAAAAAATCAATCAATCAATCAATCACTCTCTCTCTCCTTCTCTCTCTTTCTCCCTGTCTCTCCCCTCAGTCTCTCTTTGTAACACTGCCTTTCAAATAAATAAATCTTTACCAAAAAAAAAAAAAAAAAAACCACTTGTCCTAAAAACAAGGATATTTATTATGAACTCAAAGGACATTTATTCTGACAGCCATAAATGGGCTTAGCCTGGCTGGGAATGAGACTGTCACACAATGAATTGTGTCCCTTTGCCTTTGCTCTACCTGCCCTCTGGTGAGTCCGCCCCCAATGCCCTGTCCTGCAGCTGAGGAAGGGAGTCTTAGGAGCGGATGTTTTGACAGTGAGCTGACGTTTGTGAGCATATCCATAATCCTGGCAACTCATTTGGATTAGGCAATTTACCGTTTTTCCTTAAATGGAAGGCTGTCACTTACAAATGGATCAGCAATTGGTCAGCTCAAGTGCAGGACAGAATCATTGGTGGAAAGAAGCAGGGGTGGGTGGGTGGCTGCAGGGGATGAGGGGGGTTTGGGATTGGTCACCATCACTTCCACACTGCTTGTCACCAAAGAGCGGGGAAGCAAGAGATTAACACGACTCTGGAGAGTATATATGTGAGGACACATACATTTCTTTCTCTTGATTAAAAAAAAAAATGTTCATTTACCTAAGAACCAGAGAGAAAGAAGCATCTGTTAATTCGCTCCCCAAACGCCCTTAGTGGCCAGACTGGGCCAGGTTTAGGAAGAGCCAGGACTCCTCGAGGGTCGAGGGTCGCAGGAACATAGCTACTTGAGCCAGTACCAGCTGCCTCCTAGGGCGTTCACCAGTGGAAGCTGCAATCCAGTGCTGGGTGGGGACCCAGGCGGGCAGGTGTCCTCTGCAGCTTCTTACCCTCTAAGCCTAATGCCCACCTCCCTTTTTCTTTCTAATTCACCCCCTGAGTGCTATTCTTGGGATGCTGGATGGCAAATGAAGGCTTTTGTGTAAGGTCTTTGAAACCCTGATACATGCGGACTGGCAGAGGGTGAGGGGTAGAGGGTGGAAAAAGCCCAGGTCCTGGAGACTGTGGCAGAGAGCAACAGCCCTCGGTGAAAGGACTGTCCCCTTCCATTGTCACCGCGGGAAAGATGGAAAGGGAGAAGTGGCTCCTGGCGGCCTAGACTTCCTGTTGTCTCTGTGAACAGGATTGGAAGAGAAACTCTTTGCTTTCCTTAGAGTCTCCCCTAGGAGAATTGCACCATGTCCTATTTCCCACACACAGACGAGTTCTTCCTGATCCATGGGGGGATGGGGGGGGTGCGGCATTCCCACGGCTCCTGGTAGGTGTTTCTTGATGGAGTGGAGCAAATACATTCAACAGCCATGCAGAGGTAGCCCCATCTCCCTGGTCAGCACAGCTTTCCTGAAACCACATGCTAATAACTTGTTGCAAATCTGTTTTTTTTTTTCTATTTCTCTCAAAGGAAAATGAACAGAGATACAAAGAGAACTAATGAAGTCTTACCTTCAAATAAGCAAAGGAGCCAAAGCCCTCTTTAGAGTGTCAAGATCAAAGGTCAAAGGCCAACTATCTGAAGAAGGGGAGGAAACTTGAAATTATTGTGCCTAGACTAGAACATAGAATTGACAAACACACCAAGGGATTCCTACACAGTTTACCTTGGTGCCTGCATCTGAGCCCCACCTATGCCAGCCTTGGGCTTAGTGAGCCCTAGAAACACAATGATGCATAAACATTGTCCCTGACAAAGCCTAGCATGTGCATAAGGTGGGAAGTGGAAATCTGTGTATACTTGAACTCTTTGGGGAAGAAACAGGAATCAGTGTTGTGTGCTAAGTCCCAGGGGAGATGGGAGTAGATGGGGAGAGATTTCACCCAGGGCAGGGAAGGTTGCGGACAGCAGGTACAGACGGCAGTTAAAGAAGTGTAGTTAGGAAAAGTAGCCAAACAGAGCAAGCACGGGGCTGAGCTCCCAGACGCTGGAGAACGCCAGACTTTTGCAGGGGGAGGATGGGGAGTGTTTCACTGTGGCTAAAGCATCATCCTTCCTCTCTGTGGGACACGAGGCATCTACAGCTAGGAAATTCAAGTGATTTATGGAAAGGTGCGAAGTTAATAGTGCGTAGAACTCAAGCCTTAGAACTCATAGCCCGATGCTCTTTCTACTACACGGCTCCCCTCCTCGCTTCCCCGGCACATCATCCTAAGATAAGGACCCACAGTGCAGCTGCTTATTCAGCTATTGTTCCCTCCTTCCAAAGAGCAGCTCGACAAGACGACGACGATGGAAGTGCAGAGAAATGAAACCTCCCAACTCGGGGCAAAGGCACCATATGTCTTCTAACTCCTGGGCGCGATGGGGAGTCTCTTTAATGAGTTTCCTAATTCTACCACCCTGCCGCCCTTCCATGGCAATGTTGGCTGCACATATGGTGTCTCTCCCTTCCGAGGAACTGCTTTTACTGATATTGTTTCCTGTCACAGCCTTAATATTCTTTTAATGCACTGCCATTGTTTGCTGCAGAGCTCATCTGTTATCCCTTGTTATGGAGACCTCATTCCAAATGCCAGAGCAGAGAACTGTGTCTCTCAGCAAGCGGCAACACTGCTACTCGGTTTAAACCTGGCTTTCAAAGGGTGGACGTTATGTTCCAGGATGGGCGATTTTGAGTTTGTATAAGCTGTGACTATGTAAATTACTTTGGGTTGCTTTTCACTGCTAGTTATCACAGCAACAATAGTAACAAAAACAAAATACGGCCGGCGCCGTGGCTCAACAGGCTAATCCTCTGCCTAGCAGCGCCGGCACACCGGGTTCTAGTCCCGGTCGGGGCACCGATCCTGTCCCAGTTGCCCCTCTTCCAGGCCAGCTCTCTGCTGTGGCCCGGGAGTGCAGTGGAGGATGGCCCAAGTCCTTGGGCCCTGCACCCCATGGGAGACCAGGAAAAGCACCTGGCTCCGGCCTTCAGATCAGCATTGAAGGGTGAACCAACGGCAAAAGGAAGACCTTTTTCTCTGTCTCTCTCTCTCTCTCACTGTCTACTCTGCCTGTCAAAAATAAAAATTAAAAAAAAAAAATTACACTGAATAAAAAAATTCCACGTGGCTGAAAAGTCCACCATAGCGTAGGAGTCAAGCAAAGCTCAATCAAGCTGACTGCAGGTACCACCAAGGTTTCATATCTCTCCACTGTATTTTCTGTGGTATTTGTGGGCACAGAGTTGGTTACAGATGATCGCCAACAGTAACCAGTATCATCCATTTCCCAGTTTACAGTTTATAACAAGCAAGAGGGGAAATACCTCCGCTCAAAGTTCCCAGTAAATGTCTTCATCTCGTTGGCCTTGGGCCCATTGGAGTTCTATGACCACGAGCAGGAAAAATGCTGACTGGCTTAAGGTTGGCCATTGTAAAGCTCATATTCAGGTGTTTAGGCAGAATGGTAAGGAAGAAGAAGTGGATTCAGCAGAGGCCAGCCCTATGTCAGAATGGGTTTTGGGAGTCACGGTGAGCATTAGGATTTAGAATTCAGCACCTGCATTTGAATACCAGCACCATCACTCACTGAGTGATTTTGATAAAGTTACTTAGTCTCTCTGTGTATCATTTCCCACATTTGTAATTAGCACAAGAATGAGCTTGTTAACAATTTTGAAAAAGGGAAATTCTTAAATATTGAAAGCCATCCCCAAGGCATAATGACCAACATGAGTGATGCTTCCTTCCAATAGAGTAAGCATCCCATATAAACTTTATAGTTGACTAAAACACTTCATGCAGCTAAGTTCTGTGAGCTTCCTCTACTCTCATCCATAAAATAACATGGAGCAGGTCACGAAGGGGCTTGTGTACCCATCTCCCCCAAGAGAAAAGCCAGTTTCAGAGTCCTTCAGCAACTTGCCTGAGTTGGAGACACTAATCCATTGGCAGGTTTGTATTCTGGGCCCAGGAAAATCTCCAATGGAGATTGAAGTCTTTGACATGCTTTTTTTAAAGTTCCAAAGTTGCACTTTTCTAGAAAGTGTATATAGCCACATGAGACAATTCAAATTTTGTGAATTAAAATTTAATAAAAATTAAACTTCAGTCTCTTGAGTTCAACATTGCAAGGGCTTAAAAGCCACGTGTGGTTGGGAGACATCATGTTGATCAGTACAGATATAAAATATTTCCTCCATCACTGAAAGCTCTATTGAGTAACACTGGTATAACCCAACACACGCCTTAAATGCCTGATATCATGTTATCTTCCCAGTACAGGAACAGGAAGTGGTGGGATTAAAGTACTTAGCTCACATCCATTCAATCCCCTAATTTGGCCAAAATGCAGATTATTTTACAGCAGTAATAGGATCTATTAAAAATGGGAGGAAAGACAACCTACAGAATGGGAGAATATATTTTTCAACCATACATCATGATAGGGGGCTAATATCCAATATATATAAGGGACTCAAACAAGTAAATAGTAAGAAAACAAATAATCTGATCCAATAAATGGACCTGAGTAGGCATCTCTCTAAAGAAGATATACAAATGACCAACTGGAATATGTGAGGATGTTCAACATCCCTAATCATCAGAGAAATGTAAATTAAAATCACAACAAGATATCAACTCATACCTGTTATGGTTATCAGAAGAAAGAAGATAACAAGTTCTGGTTAGGATGTAGAGGAAAGAGAATCCTTTCACCGTGTGATGGAAATGTAAATTAATACAGCCATTATGGAAAACAATATGGAATTTTGCAAAAATAGAACTATCATAAGGAGCCACCAATCCCTCTGCTGAGTACATATCCAGCGAAAAGGAGACCCATATGCCCACGAGATGCTGCACTTTCATGTTGAGTATAGTGCTATTCAGAATAGCTGAGATATGGAATCACCCTCAGTGCCCAACAACATGAACAAAGAACACACAGAGTACATGCACATTGGGATACTACTGAATCTTAAAAAGAGAAGAAATCCTGTCATCTGTAAGAACAGGGAGAAACCTGGAGCACAACACACTAGATGACATGAGCTGGACAGAAAGACAAATACTGCACAAAGTCATTTATGCATGGAGCGTAAAAAAGTCACACTCAGAAACAGGGACAAAAACAGTGGTTACCAGAGGCTGTAGGATTGGGAAGAGATTGGGGAGATATTGGTCAAAGGACCCAAAACTTCACTAAATATGAAGCATAAGTTTGGGAGATCTGTTGTACATCATGGTAACTACATTAATGATAATATTTTTTAAATTGCTACTCCAAGAAGGTAGATTTGAAGTGTTCTCACTGCAACGAAAAGTAAATATGGGATAATGCATATTTAAATAGCTTGATTTAGCCATTCCACAGTGCATACATGTAGCAAACCATCATGCTGTATACCATAAATACAGTTTCTCTTGAAAGTTTTAAAATATAAATGAACAAATAAATAGATCCTACATTTTGGTGGGCCAGGTGTAATTGTACATAATGGTATGAAGAACATGAGATTGCATTTAAAAATACAACTACAGCATATTCCAACCAAAGAGGGGCTGTTAAGCAAATCAGCTGAGGATGCCGCTGACCACCCAGGATCCCTTCCACAACACAAACAGGCCATTTGTTGAATACCGAAATAAAATAACAAACAAACAAGGAAATCTGCCGGACCCAATTTAGAGCAAACTCCACTCTGGAAGAGCTTCCTTCCTTCACTCCCCCATCCCCACTTTTTTTTTTTTTTCCTGTTCTCTATTACTCTCCTTTTGCTGCAAGAAAGGTCTGGAGAACAGAAAGGGTGGGCAGAAGAGACTTGGCAATTCTAATATACACATCAAACGCTACAAGGAACCTGGCATCCTACTTTGGAATGCTTTGGAACCATCTTCCCATTTCCATGCCAGACCATGTTTTTATAATTAGCTTCTCTAAAAAGGACTGCATTCTCAAAGCATGTTGTGAGGTGGGGACATGCTGCCTACAAAGCGGGTGTATGGCAGAGGAAATGTAGCAGTGGCTCTCTTGTTGCCTCGCCCTCCCTCTCCTCCTTGGCTTATCTTCCTCACAAGACCTTCCATGCATCTTTTGTGTGTATGAGAGAGAGTTGAAAGTGGCAAATTGTGTGAGTAAGTGGAAGTGTCATTGCGCAAAAGAAACATAGCCTCTTGTTCATCTATCACCTGGCCGGCCAAGACTATCCCTGGATGACAAGCACTGAGGCCTCTGTTTCCCCAAAGTGACATCTGGCTTTCTGGCTGACACGCCCGTGTGCGTGTGCAGAGGCGCAGCTGGTCGGTCTGCCAGATGACAAGCTCTGAGCTGCTCCCGGTCTCCAGGAGCCATTTTCTTGGGCTCACCTTTGACCTAGTCATTGGAAGGTTTTCTCCCTGTTTGGAAGCTTTTTCCTCAATCCATTTTTCATGAAGACTTTATGTGTCTCTGATCAGCTTTTACAAAGGAAGCATGAGACATATGAATGCTTCATGGGCCTCTCTCGTGTCTGCATGCAATCTATTTTAGAGCATCTAGTGAGCAAAGCAGGACTTTAATGCCCTTCTATACCTGGGGAAGAAGACGTGCTGATCTAAAAGAAATGTCATGCCAACGGGCTGTTTTCTCCTGAGTATTTACAAAGAGGATTGCTCTTTAAATAACCCTGGTTAAAAATATGAGGTCTTTAGGGATAACAAACAAAACCAAAACCAAAACCAACCAACCGAACAAAAAATCTTCAGAAGAATATGCATAAGATATTTTAGCTGCATCTTCACTTAGAATTAGGGGGAAAAATTACATAGCAGGGTCTTATGGACAAATACAAGATTACCTATAGCATGATTTTTGCCAAAGGTGCTAAGGACACATAGTGGGGAAAGGGCAGGGTTAGGAACACTGGATATCCATATGCAGAGGAGTGAAATTCCACTTTCTTACCATCTATTCCTTCATCTCAATGAAATCTCCTCATCTCACACCGCCTGCAGTTCAACATGAAACTGAGGATTGTAAAGCTACGAGAAGAAAGCACAGGAGAAAACCTCCATAGCATTGGTCTGGGCAATGGATGGACTCCAAACAGGGACAACTTAGATTGCATCAAACCAGGCAAGAAGAACTGGGATTCCACACTCTAATAGGTCCCAACAGCAACTCTGTTTGATTCCCTGCCTCCTTTATGATCCTGTCTTTCCATCTGCAGAAGGTAATACCTATCTCCCATCAAGCACCACCAACCACCAGGTTCTCAAGGCAAAAATCTAGAAATCACCTTTGATTCCTTCCCAGTTTCTATTTATACACTAAATACCTTGGCAAGCTCTGCAAATTCTAAAATATCTGAAATCTGGAAAATTGTCTAAACTTTTCTCTCAACACCCCAGTTCAAGCAATAAACCGTGTCTGACTAGAACTGCTGTCATTGTGCCTTGACACCGCTCTCTGCTCCCATACTTGCTTTCCCAATGCCTAGAAGCTAGAGCTTCCTTGTAAAACGTGAAGCAGATGATCCCATCCCTGCTTGAATGGCATCATCCCTTATGTTTGCATCAATGCCCTATCTTTTCTCAGTTTACAAGACCCTGTATGACCTGGCCTTGGCTTGCACCTCCAAGTTTACAGGGAGCTTGCCCACCACTTGATATATGTTTTGGCCACATAAGTTCTAAATTCATCCATACAAGTAGGAACTTGTTCTTTGCATCTGGATGTCCCCAGATCTCCACATGCAGAACACCAGGTCTTTCTGCAGGTCTTATCCAAAATATGACCTGAAGATTTTCTTTTTTGAGCTCTATGTAAGGAACTTCTACCTGCCCTCTACAACATTATTTTCTATTGCTTGCCATACATAGATATAGATATAGATACAGATATATAGATATAGATGTGGAGAGAGTGAGCAGTTATCACAACTGATGCTATTTTGCTTATTTATTTCCTTTTGTTTCACATATCAGAATGTCAGCTTCATTAGAAGAGAGGACTGGTCTTCTCATTCCCTTAGTCTCACCACAGCTCAGTTAGGGTCATGTATCCAAAGAAGGGACTCAGCAAATGTATTCTGTACAAGAAACAGGTGAATGGATGGGTGAGTAGATGGCTAAATGGATGTTTTATTCTGCTTTGCAAAAAAAGACGTTGTGTGGACTATTTGTCCATGGGTGTTGAGAAAATAGCTCAAAAGAAAAACTTCATTCCTGTGAAGAGGCAACTGGCAGAATGGAAGAAATTATTTGCAAACTGCAACTGATAAAGGATTAATAACCATAATCTACAAAGACATCAAGAAACTCAACAATAATAAAGCAAACAACCCAGTTAAGAAATGGGAAAATATTTAAACAAACATTTTCCAAAAGAAGAAATCCAAATAGCCAACAGACTCATGAAAAAATGCTCAGGATCACTAGCCTTCAGGGAAATGAAAATCAAAACCACAATGAGGTTTCACCTCACCCCAGTTAGAATGACTTTCATACAGAAATCAACAAACAACAACTGCTGGAGAGGATGTGGGGAAAAGGGCACCCTAACCCACAGTTGGTGGGAATGCAAACTGGTAAAGGATGGAAAACAGAATGGAGATAACTCAGAAATCTGAAAACAGACCTACCACGTAACCCAGCCATCCCACTCCTGGGGATTTACCCAAGGGAAATGAAATCAGCATATGAAAGAGTTATCTGTAGCCCCATGATTATTGCAGCTCAATTCACAATAGCTAAGACATGGAATCAACCCAAATGCCCATCAACTGAAGATTGGATAAAGAAATTATGGGATATGTACACCACAGAATACTACATAGTGTTAAAAAAAAAAAATGAAATCCGGTCATTTGCAACAGAATGGAGGATCCTGGAAAATATCATACTTAGTGAAATAAGCCAGTCCCAAAGGGATAAATAGCATATGTTCTCCCTCATTTGTGATAACTAGTAGAGAACCTAAAAAACAATCTATAGAAGTGAAATTGGCACTTTGAGAAGCAATGGCTTTGAACAGCCCAATTCAAAGTTGAGGGACTGACTGTTGAGGATCACTTTTTTTTCATACAATTTGTTGAACTCTTTACTAAACAGAGTTATCATATGTGTATAAAGTAGAATGAAAATAGATATTAGTCAAAAATACGAGTGGGGAAAAAGAGAGGGAGGAGGATGATGGGTGGGAATATGGGGGAGAGGGCAGGCATGGTGAGAAAAATCACCGTATTCCTAAAGTTATAATTATAAAGTGTATGAATCTTATAACTGTAAAGCTGTATAGTTCTGCATACATTCCTACAGACTTACTTCTAAGGGTACAGTTTAAAAACTTGCCATGGGACCCCATATCCCCTTAAGCTAAGGTGGCAAAAATAGCATTTGAAGTGTTAAAGTAATCATATAGATAGTGTTAAGTGCCTGGTAATAATATATAGAATTAAAAAGCAGTGAATGTTCCTACATGGGAAGCAGTCCATACAGCAGACTCATAGCATGATAATCACTTTAAGTAGCAATCTGACCTCAGAAGCAGCCCTTAAGGCATTCTGATCTGGCTGAAAAGCCCATGAGAGCATCTCAGGCATGGAAATCTAAGATACTGTGGCAAAAAATGTCCTTCATGAAGGACCTCTGTGGGTGAGATCCCAGTGGAAAGAAATGGTCATCAAAGAAGGATGTAGTTTTCTCTGAAGGAAGGAGAGAACTTCTACTTTGCTTATGCTTTGGCTAAATACTGAAGGCGTTTGTGAATTCAAAGGCTTCCTTTGGCTAGGCAGCTCACATCAAGAGCCTCAAATGATCACTGATGTCATACCTAAGAGTGTTAATTTTTAAATTAACAAGAGGAGTCATCATTCACTAACTGCCCAGGCAGGATCTCTGTCCTCAAGTTGTGTTATGAGCGTTAACAGTAAAACTTGTTCTCAAAGATTGATTTCATTTTATTATATTAAGTGGATGATATTCTTATGTTTTCATAACTTTTAGTTTTGTGTAAGTGTCCAATTCCACTACTTGTTTTCTTAGGTGCTTCTTTAATTAATGATAAAACTTGTTCTCAAGGACTTATTTTCTTTTAATGTATTAAATAGAGAATATTCTTATGTCTCATAATCTATAGTTATGTCTAAGTGCTTGCAAAAGATCTATCATTCTTGGAGGCTTCCTTAATTAGGTTTATAAAAAAAAAAAGAAGAAGAAATGAAATTAACTTTGCAATGCCATGACTTTTAAGAGCCCTTGTCTTGACTGTTGAGGAACAGTTCGTTGTTGTTGTTGTCGTTGTCGTTGCAAATTGTTGAACTCTTTACTTAGTATAGAGTTAGTCTTCTGTATGTAAAGTTAGTTGAAAATGGATCTTAGTGGAGAATGAGACTGGGAATGGGAGAGGGAGGAGGAGGAGATGTGGGAGTGTGGGTGAGAGGGCAGGTATGGTGGGAAGAATCACTATATTCCTAAAGTTATACTTATGAAATACATGAAGTTTGTATTCCATAAATAAAGCGTTTCTTTGGGAAAAATGGAAAAGAAATACCTTATTCCATTTTGGGGAGCTCAGCTTGCACATTAACAATTAAGGGTTCCAGGAATACCTAACAGGGTATATCTAAACTTTGATACCATAAACATTTGGAACCTGATAATTATTTGTTGTGGAGGGTTGGCCTGTGCATTGCAGCATCCCTGGACTCTTCATGGGTGTCAATGGCCAGCCACATAGTAATGGCAACTAAAAATTTTCTACAGACATCACCAAAAGTCCCCTTGGTGTGTGTGTGTATGTGTGTTTGTGTGAGAGTCAATCAATCCCAGTTGAGAAAGGTGTTATTACTAAGAGTAAGCCTGTTTAGCCTAAGAAAACACAGTGCTTGCCATATTTGGTTGACCTATAAGAGCCCCTTTATATATCAACTAATAACTCACACATTCAGCATGTAGCCAACACAGACTATCAGCCCATCTTAAATGCTTTTCTCTACCTCTGTCCTTTACTCCAGTCCCTCTGAAACCTTTGTCTCATTGTCTTTGCTCCATAAACAAATTTAGCTCCTGCTTTCCCCTGCAGCCTATCTTTAGCCCTCCCATAGAGCTGGGAAAGTGAGCAAATGATATCTTTGAGGTTTCCCCAATGTCAATCTCCTTTGATCTCTACTTAGTTGCACCCCCTGGTCCTCTCCTGCTCCCCTGAGGGTTCTTTGTCTCTGCTGGATCCTCCCTGTTTAGGGATGAGTCACACATACTGATATAACAACCTGGAAAATTCCCTTGATTAAAGGATTATATTTCACATGGTCTCATTGCAAACTCAATGTCAAAGAGAGTAGAAAAGGACTAACTAGTTTTTCAAAACAAAACAGAAAAGAGGGGCAGGCATTTGGTGCTGCAGTGGAGATACAACTAGACATCTGCAAAGTTCAAGCCCTAAATCTTCTTCCAATTTCAGTTCCTACTAATGTGCACCCTGGGTGGCCGCAGTGATGCCTCAAGTCCTTGGGTCTCTGCCACCCATGTGGGAAATATGGATTGAGTTCCCTGCTGGTAGCTTTGGCCTGACCCAGCCCTGGCTAATGTGATCATTTGGGTCTTCAATCAGTGAACAGAAATTCTCTTGCTCTCCCTCTATGCCTTTAAAATAAAATAAGTAAGTAAACTTTTTAAGTTTACGCGCACACAACAAAAGAAAAAAGATGGTCAACATTTCAACCCAACTTTGCATGATACTTCATATTAGGTGTGTGTTATATTGTCACATAAACTCCACTGACATTTGGGATGCTGTGTTAGTCTGCGACAGCGAGGGGCTCCAGATACACAGGGTGGGAGGTTTGCACACATTTGTAGGCTCTTTCCAAGGGTCTCCACTAGTGCCTACCTGAAACTGATAGGAACAGGTCAGGCAAAGACAGCCCTCCTTTGATTTATGCAGGTGTGTTGCGAGGGAAGGAGAGGGGCCCGGATGCTACTGCATGAGAGGCACTTACCCTGCTCCCCCACAGCTAAGAGAAGGGTGAGAGATAGAAGTCTCCACCCCATGGGGAGGCAGAGGAAGTGGATATGGACCTGGCTAGAGGAGGTACACCTTCGAGAGAAATGGGAAGTTTCTACCCAGGAGAGACCACCGACACAAGAATTGGGTTGCAGTGCCCACGTGGGAGGGACAGGAACATCCAGGAAACCCAACATCTGAAGCTTGGGCACACAGGGCTTGCCTAAGGCTGAAGCTGAAGCTCCCCTTCCTAAGACTCCTGCACACCCCTACACAGAACAAAAAGCAACCAAAACATACAGCCGGTGATGAGGCAAGAGCATGGAGAAAAACCTAGTCAGTTGGGAACAGGAATAGTGAAAATCTAAGAGTTGAGCATGAACTGAAGCAAAAATATTTCCAAAAACACTCCCATCCCATCCTGCCCCATACATAGGCAATAGCAATCTCCTGCTGAGAGAATGTGAAGCCAGTGGCTCAGTAACTATAACCACGCAAGCAGAAGCAACCAAATCAAGCTTAACTCCTAACTCAATGGGCTCAGTCTTACACACTAATACCCTATCAAAAGAAGTGGTGTGCCTGTTTTCACCAATAATGATAATTTACTTGTGTCAACTGTTCACACTCAATTTCTGACATTTAAACAAAAAATATGACACAGAGAAGAGTACAAAAAAAAAAAAAAACAAAAAAAAAAAAAACAAAAAAAAAAACCAAAAACCTCAATCTACTGTCAAGAGAAAAAGCAACCAATAGAACCAAATTCAGATATGAACCAAATGTTGGATCCATAAGACAGGGGTTAAAGTAATCATGATTAGAATATTAAAGGATTCCGTTGAAAAGTTGGACACCACACATGAACAGCTGGAGAATGACATAAGAAACATGAAAATGTAAGAAAGTGTTAAATGGAGACACTAGAAATAAAAATGATTGTGAGGGACAAAGAATTTATTCAATGAGATCGTAGACTCAAAAGAACTGAGGGAAGAATCTGAGGATAGACCCAAAAAATTACATTAACTAAACACAGGAGAAAAGAGGAAAGGGTAGAAATAAGTGCAACTCATACTGATATGAATAGAAAATACTTCAATAATACTACCTACACTTGACAGATGGGCTATAATTGGCCCATTAGCACAGAAAAAATTAGCCAGGTTGATAAAAGGATTCACAATATATTTTAGGGGGACAAATTCCAGATCTGTCACTGCCATACTTCTTTCTTGAGTTTTTGGGTACTCCGCATTGCTTTCATAAAAATTTAATTAGTAAAACAAAGAGCTTCAGCCTCAGAAAATCGTTACTCAAACCTAGCATCCTCCACCCATTCTATGACCCTAGATAAGATTCTCAATAGCCCCACGTCCCAGCTGTGGAAGATCTAAAAACCTGCGGTGAAGGTCATGTTACCAGGGTATCTGGCACACAGGAAGTACTGGCTAATGTCATCATTGTTAACATTGCTGTCATCTTGCCACAGCTGTCAGTGTTAGACTTTACACACCCAGTAGGAAGCCTCCTGTGGTGGTGAAGAACATGAGTGTTAGGGGCCAGCATTGTGGCACAGGTTAAGCCACCACTGCATGGCCAGCATCCCATGTTGGGGTGCCGGTTTGAGTCTTGTCTGCTCCATTCCCAATCCAACATCCTGCCAATGCTGCTGGGATGGCAGTGGAGGATGGCCCAGTGCTTGGGTGTCTGCCACTCAAGTAGGAGATCCAAATGGAATTCCACGCTCCTGGATTTGGCCTGGCCCAGCCTAGGCTGTTGAGGCCATTTTGGGAATGAATCAGTAGATGGAAGATCTCTCTCTCTACCTCTCTCTCTCTCTCTCTCTCCATCCCTCCCTCCCTCTCCTTTTTTCTCTCTCTGATGCTCTACTTTTTAAACAAACAAATAAATCTTTAGAAAGAACATGATCTTTATTTTTATTTGAAAGTCAGAGTTACACAGAGAAAGGAGAGAGGAGAGAGGAGAGAGGGGGGGAGAGAGAGAGAGAGAGAGAGAGAGAGAGAGAGAGAGAGATCTTCCATCCGCTGGTTCACTCCCCAGATGACCGCAACAGCTGGAGCTGCGCCAATCCGAAGCCAGGAGCTTCTTCCAGGTCTCCCATGTGGGTGCAGGCACCCAAGGACTTGGGCCATCTTCTACTGCTTTCCCAGGCCATAGCAGAGAGCTGGATTGGAAGTGGAACAGCCGGGACTCGAACTGGTGCCCACATGGGCTGCTGGTGCCAGGACGTTAACCCACTGCACCACAGCACCAGCCCCAGAACAGGACCTTTAGAGTACGACTATATGGTTCTACTTTCTGATATGGGAAATGAAACTAATAACAGTACAGATCTCTGCTTCTATTTGCAAGGTGCATAGAATAAAGTCAGACATTGTATTTTTGTTCAATTAGTCCTCAAGTAGGCAAATAATATAGTATAAGTCAGCTAAACTTTACCCTTCAACTGTATAGATTATGGAGATCCTGTGTTAATATGTGAAAGAGTTGATCACTGTTATCATTTGATTATCCTAACACAGAAATTGCAAATAAAAAGTTGTAGAGATTTCCTGTCTTTTCTTTTTCCTTTCTTTTTTTTTTTTTTTTTTTTTGACAGGCAGAGTGGACAGAGAGAAAAACAGAGACAAAGGTCTTCCTTTTCTGTTGGTTCACCCCCTAATGGCTGCTGCAGCTGGCGCGCTGCGGCCAGCGCACTGCGCTGATCTGAAGCCAGGAGCCAGGTGCTTCTCTTGGTCTCCCATGGGGTGCAGGGCCCAAGTACTTGGGCCATCCTCCACTGCACTCCCGGGCCATAGCAGAGAGCTGGACTGGAAGAGGGGCAACCGGGACAGAATCTGGCGCCCCAACCGGGACTAGAACCCAAGGTGCCAGTGCCACAGGCGGAGGATTAGCCTGTTGAGCCATGATGCCGGCCAAGATTTCCTGTCTTGCCATCAGCCAGGCTTCACTGGCGGGTGTTGAGATCAACCTGGTCATATTGATACTGGAGAGAATTCCAGAATGAAACACTAGAAGGGTTCTGAAGGTGGTGATCTTTTTTACCCCAATGCAAACCAGCCTACGTCCACTCTGAGTGCAGCAGAAGCCTCATCCTCCCTGTGCACCAACATTAAATGAAAGTCAGCTGCCAACAAAGCAAGGAGCCCTCCCCCAAGCTTTCCAAGAACATTCTCATCCCGGATCTCTTTCTCTGGTCCTCCAGTGATGGTGGCTGTGATAGGACTCGCAGGGCTCACTTGGACAGAATGGGCATTCTGTTCAGACTTGAACTGTGGAGCTGTAGACGGACCGATGTCTCCCTCCTCTGCCACTGGATGGCCCACCCAGCGCTGCTGAAAATGAAGTGGTGCATGGCTTCAGCGAGCAAATCTTACCTATCGCTGAGCGACCTTCTGTTCACCAGTACGATGGACCCCTGTTCCTGTCAGGAACTCAGTTTCCTCCGAGTATCCGAGGAACGTTGAGTGTGGAATTTAGAATCCTGGGCTTCTGTCTGTGTTCATACTTTGTGCTGGGACCTGCTTCTGGCTGGATACAGGCTGGATGTAGGCAGCAGACTCTCCTCAAGTGATCCTCCCTTACGCAATATTCTACTATGTTTTCTTCCTCCAGCTTTTATATTCCACAAGGTGGGCTCAGTGTGAAGGTAACAGATTGGGAGAGAGACTTCTCTGGGTAGATAAAAGAGCCCTCTCTGCCTTGGATTAGTTACTTCTTGTGTGACACTAGACAACCCTGAACCCCTTTTAGCTTTAGTTGCCTTACCTGTTCTCTGCTGAGACTCGTATCTATCTGCTTGCCAAGGGGCCAGGGAAAACTCAAACATACAACACTCACCATTTAGATGACCCTGTTCTCCTCTGCCAAGGGACAGGTGAAAACTTCATCTGCTTTATTTAATCCTTGCATCCACCCCAGGAGACTTCTACTACTGCTATTCCCATTTACTAGGCAGGAAAGAGTGGCCTGCAAAGATGAGTGACTGGGGCCTGCGCCGTGGCTCACTTGGTTAATCCTCCGCCTTTGGCGCCGGCATCCCATATGGCACAGGGTTCTAGTCCCGGCTGCTCCTCTTCCAGTCCAGCTCTCTGCTGTGGCCCGGGAGGGCAGTGGAGGATGGCCCAGGTGCTTGGGCTCTTGCACCCGCGTGAGAGACCAGGAGGAGGCACCTGGCTCCTGGCTTCAGATCGGCATAGCACCGGCCGTAGTGGCCATTTTGGGGGTTAATCAAAAGAAGGAAGACCTTTCTGTCTCTCCCTCTCTCTCTCTCTCACTGTCTATAACTCCACCTGTCAAATAAATAAATACATTTTTAAAAATTAGAAAAAAAAAGATAAGTGACTTTGGCAGCTTGTCACAAGTTCAAACCCAGATCGTCTGAGTCAGGATCCTGTGCTCTCAGTGACCCACTGCCGCGCTCGCAATGGACTTCCAGAAAATGATAATGCATAATATGCCTAGACATCCGAACGCTGCCATTGTTTGCACTCCTAGTCCTGTGGTAGAGTGTCCACACAGACAGGATCTGACTGCTGAACCACACGTGGCTCAGTGCAATGGCTTTTTAAGAAGTACTACTCTGGGGCCAGTGCTATGGCTCAGTAGATTAATCCTCCACCTGCAGAGCCAGCATCCCATATGAGCACTGTTTCTAGTCCCAGCTGCTCCTCTTCTGATCCAGCTCTCTGCTATGGCCTTGGAAAACACTAGAAGATGGCCCAAGTGCTTGGGCCCCTGCACCCATGTGGAAGACTAGGAAGAAGCTCCAGGCTCCTGGCTTCGGATCGGCACAGCTCCAGCCATTGCGGCTATTTGGGGAGTGAACCAATGGAAGGAAGACCTTTCTCTCTGTCTCTTCCTCTCACTGTCTGTAACTATACCTCTCAAATAAATAAATAAAATCTTTAAAAAAAAAAAGTACTACTCCTAACCACTGACCTAACCACTAACATCTCAATGTAATAACCTAACTCTCTGAAAATAACAGTTTCAAGTCAGGGCAATCATTTTCTTAATACACAAGCTAAGAGAGTAGTGACATGCTGAGATATGATAATAAAGGCAAGTGATAACCCTTATAAACATTCCTGAGATGGAGTAAATTAGATGGAGGGAGAAGAGCAAAGCCACGCCCCCTCCCTTCACACCCACCGCCAGGTTTGTAAGTGCCTTCTTAACAGAAGACAGTGAGAAACCACACGTGTGGATGGCTCGAGCCAGGCTTCTCCTTGCTCTGTGAGACCACAAGCAAACCACAGACTCCAAAAACCTCACCCAACCTGCTTTCTTTCCCTTACCAAGCACAAGTACTCATTGAACCTAACAATGAGGGTGAACATAGTTACACTCAGGAAATAGAAAAAGCAAATCTCTCATGTCCTCACTCACATAAGAAGGTAAAATAGTTGGCCTCTTAGATGTGGGGAGTGGACTAAGCGGTTCCCAGAGGCTGGAGAGGGTGAAAGGAATAGAGAAGTTGCTAATGAGCACACAATGAGACTTAGAGAGAGGATTAAGCTCTAATGTTCTACAGTACAGCAGAGTGATTACAGCTAACAATGTATACTAAATGTCAACACAGTTAAAAGAGAACACTTTGAATGTTCCAAACACAAAGTAATGACAAATGTTTGAAGTGATGGATATGCTAATTACCCTGATTTGATCATTACACATTGTAGACAAGGATCAACATATCACACTGGAGGGGCAGGCACTGGTACAGTAGTTAAAATGCCACTAGGAGGGGCCAGTGCTTTGGTATAAGTAGACTAAGCCTCCTCCTGCGGCGCTGGCATCCCATTTGGGCTTCCAATCCAGCTCTCTGCTATGGCCTGGGAAAGCAGTGGAGGATGGTCCAAGTGCTTGTGTCCCTGCACCCACATAGGAGACCAGGAAGAAGCTCCTGGCTCCTGGCTTCAGATAAGCCCAGCTCCAGCCATTGAGGCCACCTGGGGGGTGAACAAGCAGATGGAAGATCTCTCTCTCTCTCTGTCTCTCCCTGCCTCTGTCTGTAGTTCTCTCAAATAAATAAGTAAATAGATAAATAAACAAATATTTTTTAAAAACTTTAAAAAAGAAAGATTCCACTAGGAAGACCTGCATCCACTACTGGGGTGCCTGGGTTTGAGTTCCCCCTCTGCTTCCTATTTCAACTCCTGCTAATGCACACCCTGGGAGACAGGACATAGTGTATTGAGCGCTTGGGTCCCTGCCGCCCATGCCTGAGAGCCAGACTGAGTTTCTATGTCCCAGTTTTAGCACAGCCCAGTCTCAGCCATTAGAGACACTAGGGGAGTGAACCAAACAGGCAGATGGAAGATCTCTGGCTGGCTGGCTCTGTCTCTTTCTCCCCTTCAAATTATATATGTAAAATGTATATTCGTTCAAATTTAAAAGTCAAAGCAAGTAATAATACTGTTATGTCTAGTGATGGAGACAAAGGATTTAGCAAGTAGAATCATTTGCTCTTAGTAGTAGAAACGATCTTGGATGCCACATGATTCAGCCTTTTGAGAGGGGATTGATCTATGCTAAAATGCATAGCTACTCACAGACAAAAATCGTGATCCATAGACACACATACAAGCTCTTGGAATCCACTGATTGATTCATTGATTAGCTGATCTATGCATCTAACACATACCCACTATGGCTCAGAGCCTCTGCTCATACCAGTATTTTAAAGATGAAGAGTACATGTCCCCTGTCCTCATGGCATGGAAGGGACAAAGCAGGCACAAGAATAGATCATTGATTCATGACAAAGCGGTTACCACAGGAGGATGAACAAAGTGCTGTTACCTTGTGAGGTCGCAGCACTAACGGGTTAGGAGAGCAACCTTCAGACACTTAACAACGGTAGCACCCCCTCCCAGGCAGTGTGCAGAGGGGACATCATCACAGCCTTGTCCTGGCCAGGCTCACAGGGTGACAGGGGCCATAAGACAACCACAGAGATGAACTTATTGCAAGGGAGAAAATTCCAGTGCCACAAGACAGGTTCAAACAAGGAGCTGATGATTCAGGCAAAACTCAGGATGCAGGCAAAAATGCATCCGGCCAGGACAATCCAAAGGCCTTCCTGGAAGACGTGCTTTTTGGTCTGCTTGTGAGGGAATCTCCAGACCTTCTGAGCACACACAGCCCTGAGACGCAGGCCTGGGACAATCCCACAGCAAACAAACAGCAACACATTCAGTTTGATTTAGTCCCTGGCTTCCTGGTGCACATAGCATAATAAAGTTCCTGAGCATAAACATATTCCTTTTAAAATCCATCTTCAAAGTAGACTGGCGTTCCAGGCCAATGGGGACTTGACATATCAAAAGAAACTTGCTGACACAAACTGGAGTATGGAGCTTGATCTATTCTAATATACGATTTTAATGTTTCTCATTTTGCAGCCTTGCCAGCTTCCATCTATCATCCACTGTCATATTTAAGTTTCCTAAATTACTGCTTTTTAACTTTTGTCACTTATTCAGCAAAGAGATATGTTCTAGAGCCCAGCCTCCCTCAGCCCACCCCTTGTGATTGTATCTTAATATTAATAGAGAAAGACAGAGGAATAGAAATCTTGGCTCCATTCGAAAATAAGGGAAGTTTGTCTTTAAAAAAATAAGTCACAATATTTTTCTGGTTGCAAATTCGAGCACTGACTTGGTTGTTTCATTGCTCAATGATTTAGGGTGGGAACTAGATTCTGTTGAGAGCTTTGATTATTAGAGAGAGAGAGAGAACTTCAGGACTCTTTGGAACATTTCTGAATAAAGGATCCAACTATTTTTCAGAGTTGATCCCTCTTTTGCAAAATGCAGATGTGCGTTTTTCGAGCCAGATGCCGACAAGATAATAAGCTCTGCTTTCACTTTATAGTCCTCTACTTCCTAGCTGACCTCCAGATGATCAATTCTAACAGTGTCATCATTTTGGAATTGACTCTCTGACCTGATTTGCCCTTTCCAGTCAAGTGGAAATGTCTTCCTGTGGGTCAAATTGTGAGCTGCCCACAGAATGAAGTGAGAGGAACACACATATTATAGGACGACCAATTATACAGCCACTCCACTCATGGATAAAACACACTGAGCACACAAACAAACACTGAGAGCCGTGGAGACAACTCCAGTGTTGGCAAAACCAGAAGCGTAGCCCCAGTCGCCCCTACTGACCCAAGAACAGAGGCCAACATCTGCTCAAGGTGTTCTGTGTGCCTCTCCCTATTGCCAGTTAAGCCACAGTGCACCTGAGAAGATACGTAATGAAGCCATTAGAACTTTTCAGAGAGTAGCCTCCTAGTAACATTATTAAAAGCAACTCATTGTTGGAATAGTGTAATCAGTAAATATCATCCAGTGGGAAAAATAGGCTAAATTACCAATTCCTTATTTCTGTTCATTTAATTGCCAGTAGAGGCATCACAGGCTATCTACCTATTTCTGTTTCCGGCTAATGGAGGAAGGACTCTCCTCTTTATCTCTTTTGCTGATTGCAACTCAAAACCCCAAATTGAATATGTAAAGAAGCCATCCTATGAGTCTACAGAGTAGTGATTGCAAGAAAATTGGGGAGGGAAATTAAATTATCATCGATAGGGTGGTGAGTTTCCTGGGATTTTCTTCTCATGGATTCAAAGATTACATGCAAGAGAACCCCAAATTCCAGAACAGAGCCACACACATGAACAGAAAAAGCTCTGGGTGAAATCTTCCTTTTGTGGCTGGAGAAAGAACAAAAGACCCTGGCAGAGGACAAAGACCAGAGGGATCTCCCGTGCTCTTCCCTTCCTCCTCTCCCAGCCATGACTTCAATGCAGCCAGCTTTCTGCAAGCAATGGTAACAGTAGAAGCCCCAAAGACTCTTCAAAAGTTCAAGATGAAATCCTTCTCGGGGCTGGTGCCATGCATCTCATGTGGGCGCCGGGTTCTAGTCCCGGTTGCTCTCCTTCCAGTCCAGCTCTCTGCTATGGCCTGGGAGGGCAGTGGAGGATGGCCCAAGTGTTTGGGCCCTGCACCTGCATGGGAGACCAGGAGGAAGCACCTGGCTCCTGCCTTCGGATCAGCACAGCTCCGGCTGTTGCGGCCATTTGGGGAGTAAACCTCTCTCTCTCACACGCTGTCTCTAACTCTACCTGTCAAATAATTTTAAAAAAATCCTTCTTTCTGACCCAATAGAGAAAGTAAGGTCCTTGCATTCTTCAGAGAGTGGGAGGATCCTTGGCTGTTTCTCTTTGTCTCTTTTCTGTCACTGTTTGGACTCTAAGGGATTCCAGACACAAGGAGTTGTGTGACCGTGGGGAATTTGAAAACCCAGGCTTCCTAGCCAAAAGATCAAGAAAAGGGGCCTATGGAAGTCAGCGAGTGTAGGTGAAAGTACTAACAAGCAGGCATTGGAGAGAGATCCTTAAGTTTATGGGCAATGGATACTGGTCTCACTCCTGTTCCACACAGATGTGGGACGCACCTGACTCAGCCCAGAAGAGGCTGTGTGGGCTGAGCTACAGAGTAGCGATAATTCCTACAGTTCATATTGGCCTTGGTGTGCTATGTACACAGTGAGGCTAATCCAAGCCTTTGAAAATATAACTGACATTCAGAACCACTGCCGTCAAAAGGCAGATTGGTATTTCTGGTCTAAACCCAACAAAGTTATCATTGGCTGAATAAAAAATAAATGCATTCGCATAGCCTGTTTTCCAAATGACCAGGAAACTTCAAATTCATACAACATAAAAAGCATCAGCAAACTCTCAACTCTCAAGCAACAAGAAGCCTACAGGCACCAGTCCTGAGATGACTGACATTTTGGGATCTGAAGGAGACGGTCTTTAGACATGAGCCATGAAACAGGAATGGCCCATTGCTAAGTGAATGGGAAGACAGAAAATCTCAGTGTGGAATAAACATTCTAAAAAGAACTAGTAAAAACTTTTAGAAATCAAATTTGCAATAATGAACAAAACAAATCACTGGATATGATCAATGTATTTGTGCTGATGAAGGAAGTAGCCTTGGATTTGATACTAGATCAATAGAAATCACTAATCTTAATAACGGGTTGAAAATTTAAATGAACAGACTCTGACACCAATAAGTTAAAATGTAAGGTCCAACACTGCACCTTTGGTGTCTTATGAAAAAGAGGAGCAGGAAAAAAATTTGAGTATTTATTGGCTGAAATCCTCGCAAGTAAAGAGCCACATTTATAACTAAGAATCTAAGGGATTCCCTAAGGAGAACAGATCCAAAGCAACCCATGATCAGAAAACTTTTCAATATTTCATTCCACTAATAAACCAAATAAATTGAGGCTATTTGGATAAAGAATAGGAGGACTAGATTATTGTCTAAGGGACCAAAAAATTATCTCCATGAGAGTGGTTATTCTGATGCACATACAAATGACTTCAGCTGCTAGTGGGCCCGCAGAGGATACAAACTCCATCTAAGGAAGCCGTCTCCTTACAACTGTGAAATATACAGTTGTAAAAGTCATAGGCCCTTATTATCATTGAGTGGAGAGATCACTCCTGAATTCCCCAGCCCTAGGATTCTGTTTCATGAGAAAAATAAAACTATATTTCTCAAAGTCATTGTTAGTTGCCTCTCTGTTGCATATCGCCAAACACATTGCCACTAGTTGAAATATAGCTTAATATTGATTGAGCACCTACTATTGTCCCGGCACTAGACACCTTAATTTGTATCAATAAGTAGAGGGAAACAATCACTCCAATCACTGTTACCAAGAAGTGCTGTGTAGGAAAGAAAAATAATGGCAATAACTATATCACTGTCTACAGACTTCTAGGTGTCAGAGTATTTTCATATATTATCTTCAATACCAACAAGGCAACTGGAGTCAGATATGTAGCCTAAAGAGGTAACTTGATGTTCGGCTGAGCTCTGTCTTCATTACCCAGGAATTTAGTGATGGAAATGGTTTTTGAGACGAGATATTCAGACTTCAAGCCCCACATTCTTCTCCCTAAGATTTTTCCAGAGACTTCTACTGCTCACCTGCTGTCTGCCAGCTTTGCACTGACCCAGTACCTAACATTCTGAAGAAGATATTCTGAGGAGGTGAGATGAACCATTTGAAATTAGGTCTAGGAAAATTCAGGTGTAAAAGAAAGACTCTAGTACTGATGATTCAAAACAAAAGCTACTGGTAAGACGCTACACTAACTACAAAAGATACTTTGGTGTAAGGTAGCTATATTTGTAGGTAAGTGTCCACATATGCAGGTCTTCCTGGATTAGTCCTAGTTCACACGAATGTGACATTCAGTCAGTAGCATCGGTAGGTCTCAGAAGTGTCCCACTCTGGCCATTCAGGGCTTCCCCTGTTTATAGGAAACATCAGGATGATATTGTGTCTGAACATCCAAGTCTGTGAACACCATGGTTTGCAGAGAATGAATCTATTATGGACTAATGTTTCTGCTCAGTTGTCATTATTGTCATCAACACAGCTCTTTGGTGTCTGTTGTAAAGATAAAGTGTCACCAAGGATGTTTCCACGTGACTCTATTTTTCTGCAGCTGAATGTGTCAAGGAGAAAACAGGATGCTTGGGACTTCTCTTGAGCTGGAAATCATTTTGAAGTTGAAAGCAAGCAACTCTTTTAAGAATTAATTTAACACTCTCATCAGAGGCAAAGGATTCACACTTTGCAATCAGCTTTCCAGATCCTTAGAGTGATGACATTTAAGATACTCCTCATCCCTGCAGCAGGGACAGCCAACACATTATCCTGGCTTCTGAAAGACAAGGAGTGCACGGACAATTACAGCCTATAGAAATTATAGGAAAACTCCCAGCTCATGTTTTACTGTTACCTGAAGCAATAGACGATGATAGTGAGGTTTTTAACTGGATGAAAGATTAGAAAGAAGGGGACATAGTGCTATGTGGGGGATTCAGCCTATCATCTGACATTGTTGACTTGGGATATGGGAGCAGTCCAGTGCAAGTCTGCGTTCTAAGGATGAGCGTCAAACGCCAGGCAAAGTGAGCGCAAGTATGTCCTTCAATTTCTTCCTCCCTCCCTAATTAATTAGAAATTTATGACAATGAAACACTAAAATGCATCTTTCAATCTCATCCATTTTTCTCTATCATCCCTGCCTCCAGCCTTGTTCTAGCTCTGGGCAACTGTACTCCTAGGTCTCCTCTGCGGCACTCCATACCATTCATTTCCTCGCACCTTCAGTCCATGAACAGAGTATCAAAGGGGCTTTCGGGACAGTAAGTGAGATGGTGACACGTTGCTGTGAAGAGCTCTTCACTGGCTTTGCACTGCTCTCCTGATGCAGACAGCAGGCTTTGAGTGAGCCAACGTCACTGCCCCTCAACCCCAGCAAGTGCCAATCTGCCTCTCACTAAATTCACAATGGACTACTCCAAATTCCTTAGGTCAAGCCCTCTTCCGCTGGAGGACCAAGTAAATGCTACCATTCACATTCTCTCTGTCCTTTTGAAACTGCTGTAGGCTTAGCACTGTTAGTAACAGTATTCTATATATATGGTGCAAACTACATATAACCAAACCCTCCTACAATTCTAAAAATTATTTTACCAATAATTATTCTTACAACATGGTCAATTTATATCAGACTTACTATTCAATTCCCAGTTTCAATGGCACTTGTCCTAGGCACCTTCTCCTTATTAGTCAGTCACAGGCAATTATACTGCTATGTGGTTTCAAAAACTACATTTGTTTCACATCTACTCCTTGCTTAGTACATCTTATAAGTTACTAAACCCCAGGCACCAACTAGAAAAATCATATAGAATACTTCCACTTATTTTAATAGAAAAATTATTTTGTATTTTGTACCAAATTGATACATCCAAATAATTTATATGGCTAGGAATAATATACATATATTGATTAAGAAAGCAGGCAATAAGAAATAGTTTGGAAGTAAATAGTTTACATGTGGAATTCAATATAATGAAGATTTTATTGATCAGAGGAGGAATACTGATAGTGGGTATTAACCTGGAGAGCAGTGGGAGAGAAGAGGCATTTAGAAATTCTTAAGAAAAATAATTCTTTGTGTACAAAGGTTTCAACATTTTGGGAGAACTTGTAGCTATTTATCACTTAAACTGCACTTAAAAACAAAAATTATAGCCCAGAAAAATATATCTAAATCAAAATAAAGACCAAACGCAAAACTTCTCTAGCATTTATGGAAATAACACTCAGGTAAAATGACCTAAGTATGAGTGTTAGATGTTACCTCTGCATCTCTCTCTCATTTTGCATATGCAAAATATTTGAGGTTTATCCATATATTGACTATAATTCAAATTTGCTATACATGACATTTTGTTTATGAGAAACTTTTATGAAGAGAAAATTGACTGTAATATCCAAATATAGCTCCATGTTGCATGGGCTTTCTGTATGAAAAATTCTGTTGTAAGAAATGTTTCATTGAGCTAAAGGTGGTGCACATTTCCAAAATCCCTTATAACTTTACAACTTTTAACTTTATACACAAAATACATATATATATATATATATATATATATTAACTTTAACAAATCATTAGAAGAGCTATCATTCCATAGGGAAGTTTAAATTACACATTTACTTGCATCAATATTTATTTAATATTCTATCACTGCTACCAGAGAATAAGCTCCATGAAGGAAGTATACTGTTTGATTCATGTCATTTGCCACAGTACAATATATAATGTCTTAAATGGTGTCTCATGGCACAAAGAGCCAGGAAAAAAAAAAAAGAAACAGGGTTGAACTGAAAGTGATAAATGAGCAAGTTGGGGTTTGGGGAGAATGAGAAATTTCACATCATTAATGTGAAAGAAAGGGGGGTAAAAAACTACGTGCCTGAGTGTATTATACTGCACTATATCTGACTGCTCCTGCACCCAGTACCCAAGATAGGAGGGATGAGAGCAGTTTCTCTATCTAATGCCCTTTTTACCTCTCTATTCTTCTATACAAAGTAACAGTCTTATGTGATGGTCACCACATGAAATAACTCTGTAAGTGGCCTGGATATTGCACAGGACAATTTATTTCTAAAAACACAGTAAATAGTAGAAGCTTTTGTGTGTGCATTTAACCCAGGGTGTGATTCCACAACAACACACATGCTGAATAATTAACAACGTATTTCCTGGTTTCAGCACCTTGAAAATGGACAGCTCCGTGTGGCCCAAGCAACAAGCTCAATTAGATTCAACAAATAGCCTCTGTGCATGCCAAGATAATTTTAACCTAAGACCATGTGAGAGAGAAAACTACAGTCTATTCTTACTGAATGAAGCAGAATGTGAAACAACTTTGAAAATAACCTTCTTAATGAAGACATAGGTTGGACTGGTAGCAAAGTTTTATTCTGGTGCCTTTCCAATTCATAGCTGTTTTCAACCTAGTTAAATCTCCCTCGCCCCACCCTGACCCCCACCAAAAGGGAAAGAAACAAGTTTGACCTGTCTTGAGCCAAAGTCACGCTGTTCTGGCTGTTAAGAATATGATTAGCTTCTGAAAGTGACTGATGCCCTGGGTTTTCAATCATGTTAGAATTCTGGAATAATGGAATTTCTTATGAGGTCCATGAAAAGGTCTTATAGACTTTCAACAGCAACTTCCTCCTCCTTCCTGAGAACAAAATTTACTTCTGCCAATCAACTTCTGTTTACTGCCATGTGGACATGCTCGTTCATGGTCTGGTCTATGTGAAGGGATCTGAAAAGCAGTGGTATGTTCAGTAACTCCTGAATTGAACCACCAGTGGACTTCTCTTTGATAGAAAAATTAACTTCCTCTACATTAAAAGTTTAGACAAATAACATTTTAATGAGAACTGGTATCATTCTAGTACACAAATAAAAATAGGTTCCATTATCTATGTAGAAACCTAGGTTTCAAGACTGGATCCATCCCTAACAAGCTATGCAGATTTTGTCCTTTTTTTTTTTTTATCTATTTGTGCTTTAATTTCCTTGTCTGAAAGATGGATTCTAGGACTCAAATATGATTTGGCCCTGACTCAGGCAATAGTTAAGTCCCAAAATCTTATATTAATGATGCTAAATGGGTAAGACTTAATCAAATAATGGTATTTAGAAGTAGAGCCTTTGGGATGAGAGTAGATTGGATTCGTTTGTTAGGGCAGAGCCCTGTGATGGAATTCTGGTGGCATTATAAGGAGGGAGGGAAGAAAGGAGGGGGAAAGAGACAGAGAGAGAGGGAGGGAGGGAGAGAAGGAGAGATGATGAGTAGAGAAAAAGGGAGGGAGAGATGGAGAAGAGAGGGAGGAGAGGGAGGAGAGGGAGGGAGGGAGGGGAGGGAGGGGAGAGAGGGAGAGAGGGAGAGAGGGAGGGAGGGAGGGAGAGAGGGAGAGAGAAATACAAACACACATACCACACATACTCCCTTGTCTATTGGGATGTGATGACTCTGCCAGCAAGAACATCTTTACCAGAGGCCAAAACAATGGGGTCCACCAAATCCTGAAATGTGAACTTCTAGAACCACTATCAAAATAAACTTCAACCTCAAGTATTTCATTGTAGCAATGAAAAGCTAAACAATGAAATGGTGATTACAGGAGTATCGTCTGTGGTAGAACTGCTAGTGTGCTAGTATTATTACAGAAGTACCAATGTTATGCTTGCGATGAACGTTACTGTTGAATTTATGGGAATATAACTATATCCTTAGATCTGTATCTAAGAACTATATTGAATCTCTTGAAAACTAATTAAAAATATACTAGTGAAATAAAATAATACAAAACTTCAAAGCAATTTTCCAAAGAAGAAATTGCTTTAGGTGAATATCCCAGATGTTCTTGGAAGGAATGGAGGTGTTGAAATATGAATGTATTTCAAATAAATTTAGGGTTATTCTGGTGAAAGAGATTGGTAAACACTTCCATAAGGCTCCCAAATTATGTACATGATTACATTAAATGATGCACTTAGAGTGTAAGTGCAATTTCTGGGATAGATCTTACGCCTTTACCAAATGGATTTATAATATGGGGCTTACATTTCAGTTGAGAACACAACTGTGTTAACACATGTAAACTCACGAGTTACATTAATTTTAAAGAATATAGATTTAAGCTTGTCTTCTAGTATTTTTGAGAACCCCTCTACCATACTGACCCTCCCACAAATAACAACTATAAGCTCCGGACAAAAGAAAAACTCCACTTTAAGATTGGGGGGTGGGGAGAATAAAGCAGATTCTTGAAGAGGCAATTATTTTATTAAAGAAGGGATTGAATTAGGTGAGTTTCTCATTTTCCATAGCTTCTAGCTGACGGCAAGCCCCCCAATATGCTGTGCTGTGCTGCAAAAAGTCAAACAGAAAATCGACCATATGTTTTGCCCAACAAATCCGATGAGAGTTTGGGGTGATCACAGCAACAAAACTGCAGGCAGGTTCTGAAAAGAACAAATAAGAGAGGAAGACTTCGTATTTTGCATATAAATCTTCTGGAATCTCTGACCACTGTACCACCTATGCCCAAGGCAGACTACAAACAAGCAAGCCAAGACTAAGTCGACTGAGTGAGGTTTCCTTCCAGAAGGTGAGGCTTGCCAGCTGAGTTCTAAAATCAAGTTAAGTTTCTGCTGAAACAAAAAACAAATCGATACACTTTTTATAGTCACAAGAACAGAATATTTTCAATAATCTTGATACAGCCCCAAATTGTTCACCATACCAAAAAGGAAAATGTGAATAGGAAATGTTAATAAAACAAGTACAACCTGGGAATGATCAACAAATTGGAAATAACAGAAAATGATTTTAAAGCAGCTCCTATAAGTATGATGAAGGATGTAAATGTATGTTTATAATGAATAAAAAAAGGAAATGTCATCAATGATACATAAACTATTCAAATGAAACAAACACAACATTTGAAATTAAAATTCACGAGATGGAAAGGAGCAAGAACATAAGAAATGTTAAATATTTATGTGAGTATAAAATATTATTTTGTCTTAAATTCTTACAAATGTCTATTCCAAAATACTATATAGACCTTGATAGAAAAGATGCTGAATAATCTGGCATTGAGTAAAAAATGTGGGAGGAAGGTAGAGGGAGAATTTCATCAGAGAGGAAACTGTATAATCCTGGCTATATTGGTAGAACTCAGATATGGCGATATCTTGATGAGCCAAAGAAGCATTTTTTCAATTTTTATTTATTTATTTACTTGAGAGGGAGAGTGGGGGGAAGATTGCGCCCCTACCTGACACATCACTACCCAAAATGCACACAATGACCAAGGCTGGGCCAGCTCAAAGCCAGGAACTGGGAATTCAATTCATGTCTCCTATGTAGGTGGCAGAACTCAACTACCTCCACCATTGCTGCCTCCAAGTCTGCATTAGCAGGGACCTGGAGTCAGGAACTAGAGCCAGGACTCAGACCCAGGCACTCCAACATGGGATGTGGGCATTTTAACTACCAGATCAAATGTCCAACTGGAAATGATCACTTTAAAATTTTGTCTTCAGTGTCTACTAAATACAAGAACTTTTCAGGTGTTAAAAATACAGTGGTATTGAGCAGGACCCTGGCATAAAAACAGATGGTACATTCAGAAAGGATGATTAAACCAAGTTTAATGAATGAATTTCTTAGAACGCATCAGCAGGGAGAAAGAAGTAGCCTCAGGCAAACAACACAGGAATGCAGTTATCACCCCTACATCACTTCCCTGGGGTCAGTGAAGAAAGTGGTTGCCAAAGCCTCAAGAGGGTGGTCGCTCTATAATGATCCTATCTGGTAGAAGCCAAACCTCGGATAGAGGAACGTCACTGTGCAAATGAGCACAACACCACAGTCCAGTGGGAAGCCCATCTGGAAACTAACTCTGACATCTCTTTTTCCATCTGATTTCCAACTAGTTCCTCCCATTGGCTCAACTGGACCAAAGTTGTGAAGGCAAAGAAGTCTTATAGGTACAGCCTCTTAGTGCCCCACTGCACACAGCAACGTGGAGGTGGATGGAGGGTGACTTCTGCAGTGAGCAGAAGGTAACCAGGACAGAGAGCCAAGTCCCGAATCTCTGGGCTGCAATTCCACAGCATTAATAGGCTTGGTCTTCATCAGTAACAAAGTATCCTGTAGATTGGGCCATCTCCTCCAATGCTCTCTAAAACCAACATTGTTCTCCCCTCCAATTGTTCAGTCAAGCCGGGTTTGAAATTATGTTTACTTCAATTTTGATATACTTCATAATCAAGGAAACAAAAAGAAAAAAGTAAAAATTATTTTGCTAGGCTGTTACAGAAAGTTACTGTGAAATCCAGTGCTGGAATCAGATTTTTTTTTTTATCTAATCTAGACAGTATTTATTACACTACCATTTTTTTTAATAAAGAGCAAGGTAGCAAAGTTCATTGGGAATAGGGAATTCATTAGAATGGTAGGGAAAGAGAGAGTGCCCCATCACTCAAACTGGGAAAAAGCGAGGTTCTATGGTCAAATGAGGAGAATACACCTGGTAGGCCAGGCAGGTGGCTCAGCGGAGAGCTGAGAGCCTGTTCGGTCTTTGTTCAGACCACTGATTTTAAGGGAATCTGTCTAATTCTTCAGCCGTCTCTCTTTACCTCCTCCCCCTTCTCCTCCAGGACAAGGGGTTTGCTGAGTGTAAATTAGGAAAATTCCTCCCAGGATTTACTACTATTATCAGACTGGGGAGCCCACCTGGCACCAGGCAGGGGGAGCCTCCTCTAGAGTGCCTGCCTTGGAGGAAGGCTGTGAAGGTTTTATGGCTCCACGGTATCAGGTCAGGTAACCTATGTAGTGCTGAGGAGCGAGGATTCTCTTGGGGAGCTTTCCCTGGGGGAAGGGCTGAGACCACCTGCAAAGTTACCAGGGCCTGGGCAGGACTTTGAAGTGTAGACGCTGGGCAGCTTCCAAGGTGGGTTTCTGCAGATGCTGCTTCTTCAGGCCTCCTACACAAACAGGCTCATTTCTAAGTGCCTACGGTATATTCCCCTCTCAAGAGAAAACACCCATAATCTTCTGGGGGACAGAATGGATGGGGATTTGTCTTCTATATTTTCTTCAGAGCGGACAAATGGGTGTAGAGCTGCATATGGTTTTTTTTTCTCTTGCTATCTGGCCTATGTACAATACCACTTTAAACATAAGCTATGGGCATTTTTATTTTGATTGCTGGGCAGAAAGTTCCATGCGTCCTGGTTTGGGGTGATTTTTTTCCATTTCTAGTATGTTTCCTCAAGTATCTGCTCCCTTAGCATAGAGTACACACTCAACTTACGATCTCAGTTGCTTTCCAAAATCACTATGTAATCTTAACAACAGCAATGCCCTGAGTGCATTTTTCATAGCAAACACTGAACCAAATTTTTTAAAAGAATGAGTTCATTGAGTTTTTACAAAGTCAATACACAATAGGCAGTACCCTCCCCACCCCCATCTACAGACAAGAAAATCAAAGCAGCAAGTGAAAAAATGATTTGCCATAAGCCAGGTTATTAAAGACAGGGGCAGGGCCGGTGCCACAGCTCACTAGGCTAATCCTCCACCTGCAGCACCGGCAGGTTCTAGTCCCAGTCAGGGCACCGGTTTCTGTCCTGGTTGCCCCTCTTCCAGGCCAGCTCTCTGCTGTGACCTGGGAAGGCAGTGGAGAATGGCCCAAGTGCTTGGGTCCTGCACCTGCATGGGAGACCAGGAGAAGCACCTGGCTCCTGACTTCGGATCAGCATGGTGCACCAGCCACAGCAGCCATTGAGGGGGTGAACCAACGGAAAAGGAACACCTTTCTCTCTGTCTCTCTGTCTACTCTGCCTGTTTAAAAAAAAAAAAAAAAAAGACAGGGGCATAGGCAGAAACTGAACCTCTGTAATCAAAATCCCCTGTGCTGTTAACCATTCTATGCATCTTGGGGGTAAGTGAACTGAGGCTATGCCTGACCTTGATGGCTGGTGATGTATTAGTTCTGGGCTGATGGAGTGGGAACCAATTCATAATTTATCTCAGAAAAAAATGCTTCCTCTATCTTGCCCCTGACAACTGAAACTTTTAGCAGCATCAGGGGGAATTACGTTGGAAGAAAAATGGCATGTCTGTGAATACTACATTATCTTCAGGTCCACTAAATTGATTTTTATTTTCAGAGATAAAATATTTCCAGGAGTGCTGTCTGCATTGGCAGGGTGCCAGGGACAGTTGAACTTTTCCATCAACTCTTTTGGGTTAGTCCAAGCCTTCTAGTTTCAAAGTCTCTCCAGGAAAACATGTTGGTGTGGAAAGAACAGAGAAGTCTTCACTTATGAGAACTCATGTTTGGAATTAAAGAATGTGACTTCTCTCACACTTCTTAGGAAAGATTTGCCAGCATAGGAGAAATAAAGCAACAGAAAGAGGGAGGTTTTATTCATCAAGCGGAACTAGGGGCTTCCCTACCAGCCAACTCCTGTATTTTAAGTTTTATCTGCCCCTCTGCAGTAAGTATTCATAAAACAAATAAACACAGCAATAGCAGCCAAGTGTTTACTGAACCTTCTTAATATGCCAAGTGTCGTTCTAAATACCATAAATGACTTCCTTTATTTAATCTTTGCAACAAACTGATGGCTTGGGACAATTATTACCCAATTTTTCTAGATAAAGAAACTAGAAATGTAGAGAGGCTTAATCATAAAACCTACAGAAAACTTAAAATATACCAATACCTTGAACTCACATTCACAAACCCAATGCAATGGGTCTGGGATGGGTAGGAGGCAAAATTCTTTGAAGCTCTGCCAGCGATTTTGGTGTGTAGCCCAGGAAATCACAGCACTGAGCCTTGGGGTACAGCATGTCAGGAGGGAAAGCTCATTAAAACAGTGAAGAAGTCTGATAATGATGCTTACTTTTATAACACACTACATATAACACAAACTCCGTAGAAGTCCAAATCCCCTCCGCCATCGACGGAGACTTGCTGAAACTTATCAATCAGCCAAGATCTAAGGTTTGCCTCTAGACTTCATATTTTGCAGGAAGTATTAATATTCCTTGTTGGTTTCTTTATAATATTTTTTTTGACAGGCAGAGTGGACAGTAGAGGGAGACAGAGAGAAAGGTCTTCCTTTTTGCCGTTGGTTCACCCTCCAATGGCCGCCGCGGTAGGCACGCTGCAGCCGGCGCACCGCGCTGTTCCGATGGCAGGAGCCAGGGGCTTATCCTGGTCTCCCATGGGGTGCAGGGCCCAGGAACTTGGGCCATCCTCCACTGCACTCCCTGGTCACAGCAGAGAGCTGGCCTGAAAGAGGGGCAACCTGGACAGGATCGGTGCCCCAACCGGGACTAGAACCCAGGGTGCCGGCGCCGCAAGGCGGAGGATTAGCCTACTGAGCCGTGGTGCCAGCCTCTTTATAATATTTTAAGATCATAGAACCATCCTGGAGGCAACCTTCAGAAAGACCAACCCAAGAGGTCAAGAAAGAGATTTTTCTGTCACTAATAAAATAGATCACACCAACCCCATCTCAAACATCATAGCATTTCACCATCAGAAGATGCAGAAACCATAGAAGACCTAGCCCTCAGTTCTTTAACACAGCAGGGGACAGAACCATGTCCATATTGAACACTATGATAGAAAGGGTATCCATTTTTATGGGACAACAGGCATTGTGACTGCAAGATTATTCAATCATCCAGCTTAAATCAGTTGAGTGGGAAAAGTCTACTTCATTACCAAAGGGCATGAATGCCACTTCGTTCAAAAGAGAGCATTCATTGCTCATTTTTATTGCCAGCATGCCTTTCAAGGGATTTCAATTCATGGATAATATGTACCGATTCAAATAGATTTAAATCTAAATAAAATACATCTAAATATCAAGGGAAGTGGTCTGGTTGTCCATTGATTAAGGAACTTGTGGGCTCAGAAACCAGAATAGAGAAATTGACTTGATTTCAAAGTTCCAATATTTAGCAATCATTAAATTGATAGAAAAGTTAATACTATGAGAAACAGCAGAATTATCTAACTTAGCCACTCCACTACTCAAGAATTATATAAAATTTTGTGAATAGACTATGTATTATTAGGGGGTTGGTGCTGTGGCGTAGCAGGTAAAGCTGCCACCTGCAGTGCTAGCATTCCATGTGGATGCCAGTTCGAGTCCTGGCTGCTCCACTTCTGATCGCTTCACTGCTAATGGCTTGGAAAAGCAGTAGAAGATGGCCCAAGTGCTTGGGCCTCTGCACCCATGTGGGAGACCCAGAAGAAGCTCCTGGCTTCAGATTGGCCCAACTCTGGAAATTGAGGCCATTTGGGTAGGGAACCAGTGGATAGAAGACTTCTCTCTCTCTCTACCTCTGCCTTTCAAATAAATAAATAAATATTTTTTTAAAAAAGAGTATGTATTATTGAGGGACAAATTATAAAATAGTAAAACAAGTATAGTGGTGTGTCAGTCAACAAAAGAGAAAGAACAGCACTGGTAATTCTAAAACCTTCCATGTATATCCCATCTTTTTTTTTTTAAAAAAAAAGATTTTATTTATTTGAGAGACAGAGTTACAGAGAGAGGTAGAGATAGAAAGAGAGGTCTTCCATCCACTAGTGCACTCCCTAGATGGCCACATAGGCCGGAGCTGCACTGATCCAAAACCAGGAGCTTCTTCCGGGTCTCCCACGCAGGTGCAGGGGCCCAAGGACTTGGGCCATCTTCTACTGCTTTTCCAGGCCATGACAGAGAGCTGGGTAGGAAGAGGAGCAGCCGGGACTAGAACCAACACCCATATGGGATGCCGGTGCTTCAGGCCAGGGTATTAACACACTGTGCCACAGTGCCAGCCCCTGTAAATCCTATATTTAATGCATCCTCCTGCACTATATCTAAAGACAACATCCCAAATCTTGTGATTATCATTTCTAATTTTTCTTTAATTTTTTAATTCATATAAATAGAACAGATTTTATGCATTCCATAGGAACAGTTCTAGTTTTTCTTTACATTGTTAGCAGGTAGTGCTCATTCAATACAATTCACTTTCAAGTTCTTGCATCCAATAATGAAATCCTACTATACATATTATTTTACTATTTGCTGTTATCTTGACTTTTGATCAAGAACTTTTTGATATTTATCTATGATGTGTGTAAATATTGTTCATTTGCACTTGTGCAATTAGGGCATGGTGTGAATATGCCACACTTCATTTACCTGTTTGGCTATTGTTGGATGTGTTCATCCATGTGTTTGCTTTAAGAATGTTCTTCTGTCACTTGTCATCTTTTCATAGTTAGATGTTAAATGTTTTAAAGGATAAATACATTTACTCTGATTGAACACTACACAATATATACATGTAATGACACAACACATGACAACAGATGCTGGCGATGATGTGGGGAAAAAGGGACACTAACCCACTGTTGATGGGAATGCAAACTGGTAAAGCCACTATGGAAGTCAGTCTGGAGATTCCTCAAAAACCTGAATATAACCCTGCCATATAATCCAGTCATCCCACTCCTTGGAATTTACCCAAAGGAAATTAAACTGGCAAATAAAAGAGCTGTCTGCACCTCAATGTTTATCGCAGCTCAATTCACAATAGCTAAGACCTGGAATCAACCTAAATGCCCATCAACAGTAGACTGGATGAAGAAATTATGGGATATGTACTCTATAGAATACTACACAGCAGTAAAAAAAAATGAAATCTTGTCATTTATAACAAAATGGAGGAATCTAGAAAACATCATGCTGAGTGAAATAAGCCAGTCCCAAAGGGACAAATATCGTATGTTCTCCCTGATTGGTGACAACTAACCAATCACCAAAAAGGAAACCTGTTGAAGTGAAATGGACACTATGAGAAACAGTGACTTGATCAGCCCTCATCCTGTCAAGGAACAACTTACTACTTTAATCCCATTTAATATTTTTTGTTTGTTCTATTTAATACTATTGGTTGAACTCTTTAATTAACACACAATTATTCTTAGGTGTTTAAATTTAACTGAAAAGTGATTCCTGTTAAATATGAGTGGAAAAAAGAGAGGGAAGAGATGTACAGTTTGGCACATGCTCAATCAGACTTGCCCCAAACAGTAGAGTTAGATACATGCCTGGGGTCTCCAATTCAATCTCATCAATGTGACATGTACCAATACCATCTCACTAGTCAAAGTGATCAATTTCAGTGCATAATTGATCATCATAATAGGATTAAGAGTCAAAGGGATCACATAAACAAGACTAGTGTCTGTTAATACTAACTGATAGAATTAAAAAGGAGAGAACGATCCAACATGGGAAGCGGGATACACAGCAGACTCATAGAATGACAGATGTCCTAAACAGCACTCTGGCCTCAGAATCAGCCCTTAAGGCATTTGGATCTGGCTAAAAAGCCCATGAGAGTATTTTAGGCATGGAAAGCCAAGACACTCTGGCAAAAACAAACAAACAAAAAAAACCTAAATGAAAGATCTCTGTGAGATCCCAGCAGAAAGAATGGGCCATCAAAGAAGGAGGTACCTTTCTCTGAAGGGAGGAGAGAACTTCCACTTTGACTATGACCTTGTCTAAATAAGATCGAAGTTGGCAAACTCAAAAGGCTTCCATAGCCTTGGCAGCTCATGACTAGAGCCTAGGGAGATTACTGATGCCATAAACAAGAGTGTCAAATTGTTAAGTCAACAATAGGAGTCACTGTGTACTTACTCCTCATGTAGGATCTCTGTCCTTAATGTGTTGTTCAATATGAATTAATGCTATAACTAGTACTCAAACAGTATTTTATATTTTATGCTCTGTGTGTGGGTATAAACTACTGAAATCTTTACTTAATATATACTAAATTGATCTTCTGTATATAAAGATAATTGAAAATGAATCTTGATGTGAATGGGATGGGAAAGGGAGTGGGAGATGGGAGGGGTGCAGGTGGGAGGGAAGTTATAGAGGAGAAAAAGCCATTGTAATCCATAAGCTGTACTTTGGAAATTTGTATTTACTAAATAAAAGTTTAATAAATAAATCTTTAAATAAATAAATAAATGGTAAAAAGAAACCTACTCTCTAATCTAGCCTTTGGTAGATACTTGGCATAGCTCTGTCTGCATTCATGTGTCCATCTGTAGAATGGGAATAGACCTATCACCGTGCAGGATTGCTGAGTAATTCATTCGATGCCTAGGGAAGTACTGTCATCAGACAAATGCAAATGAAAAGAGTTACAAGATGACTTTCTACAAAAGATAGGTAATCATCATGCCTGTGGGATATGTTAAATATTACAGAAGGAATATGATGTTAAAAAGTTAATTCTGTCTGAATAGGTACTATATTAATAATAATAAATGGTAATTCTAGATTGCCAGATTTAGGATAATTATTTTAATTGTATGTTTCACCATCTGGATGACAGTCCAGGATATTTAAACAAGCTTTCAATTAGTATTTTGAGGAAGTACCAACAAAATTATTCTCAGGGTGTTAAATTTCTTTCCTCTTTTTCATAATAATTTCCTTTTGTTTTCCCATTTAATTTTAGGTTTTTAAAAGACACTTCTGGCAGAGTAAATATGGTAAAAATGATAGCAAGGACGATGGGAACTGAACTTTGCTTCAGCTCCTCAAGGAGGTGCCTCAGGTTCTTTGTGTGTGAAACTGGAAAGAATATGTGCTATAGAAGTTTGTAGTAAGGATTCAGTATGAGCAGCCACATAACAATGCTCAATACGGTGTCAGGTACACGGAAGAAATTCTGTTTACCAAAGGCCAGCACACTGCTATACTAAGAGCAAAGTTGTTGGAGCACCGTACCTGATTATCTCCTAACACACAGCCATCAGGCTGCAGGTTATTTGTCCCATTTCACAGATGGGATCCTTGAAACTCAAAGAAGTTACATCATGTGCTCTGTGTCCCTGGGTTTCAAGGATTTCCATGCTGGAGCCAGCCATCCTCATGCTAGGTCTCTTTCTCCCTTACTGAGCTAGGGACTCACCCATTGTACATGAGAGTACTTCAGAAAGTTTGTGATAAACTGAAATTAAAAGATAAATTTAGGGATGGGTATTGGCCAAGAGATTATAACCGCAAATCCCAAAGCCTGGGTTCAATCCTTGGATCCAACTCCTAACTCCACTTCCTTGCTAATGACGACCCAGGGAGGCAACAGATGATGGCTCAAGCAATTGGGTCCCTCCCACCCACATAAGAGACATCAACTGTGTTTCCAGCTCCCAGTTTTGGTCCCTGAGCCATTGTAGGGATTTGAAGACTGAATCCATAGATGGGAGCATTCTCTTTAGATTTTCCTCTCTCTGCATGTCTCTCTGCCTCTAGGATCTAGGTAGGTAGGTAGATAAGTAGGTAGGTATGTTTGTTTTAGTACAAAAAATCTTGAAACCTATGCACAGGTTTTTCATCATACACATTTTCTGTGAACCTGTTTAGAGATCTTCCTAAGTACTCTTTGGGGTGAAACATCATATGAGAAAGACCCAGAAGAATGTGTAATAGCTTGCATTCATGTGGGGCACTGCAGGAAGCACTACTTAATTTATTCTTCTCAGTTACCATAGGAATAAGGTAAATGAAGGAACCAAGGCTCAGCCACTGTCACAAACAAAATGATTTCACATCCGGAAACTTCCGACTCCAGGCTTATCTCCTTCTGGAACAAATATTTAAAGGAAATCAAGAGTGAGGGTCAGAGGTGAATAACGTAACCCTGAAATGCAAGCATGAACGTGTATCCCAGCCTCACCCTCCTTTGGGGCATGATGGGAAGCATTCACCGGTAGCATCTGGCAAAAAAAAAAGCAACCATCAACTTTTGAGATGCCAGCAATAGAGATATTTTCAGATGCTTGAGGAAGATTTTCTGTTAGGATAGTCCCAAGCTGGCAGTGCAAAGCTGAGCCTCTCTGCACACCAGGGGAAGCAGGATGGCAACATTGGATCATCGTCTCTCTCTTGATATCGAGTGATTTGCAATCTGAAAGTGAAGTTGGCCTGGAAAGGGAGAGAGAGATAACAAGGGAAAAAAATATTCAATTTGAAGTTGCCTTCAAGGAAAAATGTCACCCAGAAAATGATTTTATCAGGTTTGAAATGCAAATGCAATAAAATCCCTGACATATTTGGAGTGGTAAAATAATATATTTCAGGATTGAGCGAAGAGAGGATTGCAGTACAGGAGAAGTTGTATGACTGGCTACAGTTCGAATATAAAAATCAGTATCTCAGAAAACAAATAAATTTCCTGACGCTGGGTCATAGCCGAGTAGCAATAAGATGTCTAGTCTCAGTGAAACCTTTCTCTATGACCATATCCCCAGTTCTTTAACAGAAAGACTTACTTATTGGTAAGTAGAATTACAGAGAAAGATGAAGAGACAGAGACTGAGAGACAGAGATCTTTAATTCACTAGTTCACTCCCCAAATGGCGACAAGAGCCGGGGTTTGGCAGGTGAAATTCAGGATCCTAGAACTCCTTCCAAGTTTTCCATGTGGGTGGCAGGGTCACAAACACTTGGACCATCTTCCACTGCTTTTCCAGGCACATTAGCAGGAAGCTGGATTTGAACTGGTGCTCATATGGGATGCTGGCATTGCAAGCAGCAGCTTAACCTGCTACACCATTCACCAGCCTCTATATCCCACCTCCTGTCCTGAGGAGACTTTTCAAAAGAAGATGCCAGAGCTCATTACTCTGTATTTCTTTGTGTTCTTCAATTGTATATGACTTCTGGGTGTAAAACCATGCAACATCACTCTTTCCCGAGGACTTCCTCCCATCCTCAGGGTGGGCTCCCATTGTCACAGGTGTGTGAAATGACCTGGCTAACCACCCCACCACCACCTCGGCAGCGCTTGATCCACCTGATAAAAGTCAGGAAGGTCTCCAGTCCTTGATACCCCAAACAAGGGGTCAACTGGAACTGAGTGGCTGGGAAGATGCATTTAGCTTCTAGAATAAGATGAAACATATTCTCATGGAGAGAGAAACACAGGAGGCAGGGCAGGCATCCTAAGGTCATGGAGCATCAAAGCTCAGCCAACCATGCCTCTCCAGGTGCAGGCTGCAGGCACTCAGGGCCTGGGTATATCCATGTCCTTAACTGCTTCCCATAATTCCTCATTTCTGCCTAAGTTAGTTCAAGCAAGGAAGGTCTTGACAGATATGACATTACTACATCCACACACCTCAAACTCCTTATTCAAAGTGCTGTGTCAATGTGTTTCTGTGGATAAGAATAATGGTGTTATGATATTTGCCCAAATGATAACCTTCCATTTTCAGCTTAGTCTTCCCCAGGTCTCTAGGTCATCCAAATAGCTATGACTATACCACCCACGTTCCTTTGTGCTTCTCTACCACAGACGTGTATAGTCATCTTACAGCCTCTCGTTTCTGTTGACATTGCCATGTTCAGGAATGGTTTCTGTTGTCGAATGTATGTGAAATTTCTTTGATTACTGTCTTCATTCTATTTGACAGTGTCGGTGGATTTTTTGCAATAAAGACCCCCCTACATCCTGGCACCTAAATACTACATGGTAGGGCCGGCACTGCAGCTCAATAGGCTAATCCTCTGCCTTGTGGCGCCGGCACACCGGGTTCTAGTCCAGGTCGGGGCGCTGGGTTCTGTCCTGGTTGCCCCTCTTCCAGGCCAGCTCTCTGCTATGGCCCTGGAAGGCAGTGGAGGATGGCCCAAGTGCTTGGGCCCTGCACCCCATGGGAGACCAGAAGAAGCACCTGGCTCCTGCCATCAGATCAGCGCGGTGTGCCGGCCGCCATGCGCCAGCCGCGGCGGCCATTGGAGGGTGAACCAACGGCAAAGGAAGACCTTTCTGTCTCTCTCTCACTGTCCACTCTGTCAAAAAAAAAAAAATACTACATGGTATAACTACTCCGGGGCACCAATTATGGGATCCAGGCAGGCAGGCAGGCAGGCAGGAATCTTATCAGAGCTTGACTCTGGTAATCTGATTTTGAAAGTGGTCTGGTATGCTGCTCTATGTTGAACATAAATGATCTTGAAGTTCATAGATACACAGGAAATCACAATGTGGGGAGGGGAGAATTGGATTTCTTGTGGACACCAAGTCTTGTTACAATGTCAACACAAACAAACAAAGCAAAATAAAAGACCTGAATGTAATAGAAATGAATGAAGTAAGAAGGACAAGGTATTTTGTCTACAGAGTCCCACAAAAGTCTGTATTGTAGATGCAGTTCTGCATGCTATTCTGTAAGACAAACTAGAAAAACTGCAATTGCTCAGTAGAAGGTAGGCAAGTGAGATTAATATTGGAAGCTCAGCCTGAAAAACCATAAGGGAGGACTGGCATTGTGGCACAACGGGTTGGGCCACCACTTGCAATGCTGACACTCCACATTGGAACTCCAGTTTGAGTCTTGGCTGCTCAGTTTCAAATGCAGTTCCCTGCTAATGCACCTGGGAAAGCAGCAGATGATGGTCCAAGTACTTGGGCCTCTGTCATCCATGTGGGAGACCTCGATGGAGTTCCTGGCTCCTGGTTTCAGCCTGGCCCAGGCCTGGTTGTTGTAGCTATTTGGGGAGTGAACCAAATGACAAAAGATACATATTCGTTCATTCTCTATTTCTAATAAATAAATAAATCTTTTAAACATAATAATAATTTAATGGACATGAAAAAAAATTTTGAGAGGAGAAGCCCTACAGAATACAATTATCCTCTTTGTATCAGACTCTCAGTTGGCTGAAAGAGGAAGTAGAGAAATCTTGAGCTGGCCTCTAGAGCTGGCTCCCAAATCCTGGTCACTGTTGTACAACCTAAATTGTAATGACAGAAAACCTGTGCTTGCTTCTGTCCATTTAAATTAGACTTCCTGAGTATAAATAAATGTACTATAAAATGATATCTTATATCATTACCATAAATGGAGAGTATCACCCATGATAAACAGGAGTGAAGAGGAGAAGCAAGATGAAGATGACACTACAGAATTCCTTTACAGACGTTGTGTGCCTAAATTCTCCCATCTGAGAATTGGTACCTTTTTGGTAAAAATATTAGAACATGTTAGAAAGTTATTAAAGATAGAACAGACCAAGATCTCCTTTTTGATGTCTGAAGAAATCAAAGAGAGCGAAGGAGATAGCTTTCACTTGATGGAAGTTACTGTCACTCAACGTTTCCTACTCACTGTTCCAAATCCCTCTAGACGTGCATTTCACACTCGGGGAAACGGTGAGCAAGGTATCCAATGACTGGTCAGTGGGAAAGTAGGGGTTTCAAGTCAAAGAAGTTTCCCAGAGAGACCAGAGTCAGTGGGAAGACACCTGGCTTCTTGGTAGCCAGAGCCCAGCTGGACCACGGCAGTGATGAGTCGTGATGGACAGAGCTGGGCTTACTTCTAAGCACCAGGACCTCGCATCCACCCAGTCCCACGGCTGAGGCTCCTGGTGATTCCACGGGCTGCTAATGGAAGCCTGCACGTTCGTTATGCTTCCCAATTAAAGCTCCCTGTTTTCAGAGGAAAATGCAGCAGCCTCCCACCATGAAGCAAGTGTGGCAGTTGTCACCGTGGATCTCGTGTAACTCATGCCGTTTCGTTTTCCTAGCAGTGGGGTCACGATTTCCTGCTGGTTGAGTGGGAACCAGCGCCACTGTGCACCTCCTCTGGTGGAGAGGAGGAGCCCTGTGGGCTACTTCCAGAGGACCAGGGGCTCCCGGGAAAGGATTGCTGCTCTTGCCACTTCTCCTGCACAGGTAGGAGAGGACAGCACAAGGTTCCTCGCTCATGCGGTTCAGGAACACCATGGAACAGTGTGGAAAAGAGTGTGGGCTGTGCAACCAAGGTGGCCAAGTTCTGATGCCAGCTTTGCCACACTTCGCTATGCACACTTTTGTAACTAAGCAGTGGGATCTCTTTGAGCCCCAATTTCATGAATTTAAATGAGATGAATTTAATAACTCCTAAGACCCGTGATGAAAAATTACTGAGATAACGTAAAATAAATGCAATTCCTCTTTTCCCTTCATAATACTGGTGCTGCCAGACAGATGTATGAGCAAGAACAAGTCACGAGTTTGCCCTGTCATCAACTCAGTCCCAAGGAACAAGGGCTGGGAATCATAGGAAGGTACTTTGGTAAATTTTGGGCTAATTGAGACAAACAGCACAATCAACCCTTTTTTGCTGAACTGCTTTGGCACACATTCATGCATTGGAACATGTTTAGTAAATGTTTTTATGGAAGAACCCTTGCATATCAGGCACCTTACTAGGCTCTGGGGGTTCACTGGCCGAATGGATAAGCACCATCCTCACACTCATAGAGCTTACCATCCCTGGGATGACGGATATTCACATAAGCTTAGGAAAACCTGTGAAATGAGACTTGTGATGAGAAATGGCAAACACTATGGATATCTGTTACCAAAAGATGACGCAGGCTGGTGCCTCGGCTTGCTAGAGTAATCCTCCACCTGCGGCGCCGGTACTCCGATGGTTCTGTCCCGGTTGCTTCTCTTCCAGTCCAGCTCTCTGCTGTGGCCAGGAAGGCAGTGGAGGATGGCCCAAGTGCTTGGGCCCTGCACCCGCATGGGAGACCAGGAGGAAGCACCTGGCTCCTGGCTTTGGATCAGCGCAGTGTGCCGGCCATGGTCTCTTGTGTAGATTACAGCCCCGGCTCCACAGCTTGCCCCTGCTCCCTTCCGCCAGTTCCCTCCCTAGTTCTCACTGCGTCTTTAAGCAAAGATGCATTCTCTCTATGCTTCTTAAGTTAGGATTGCGAGATAGAAAGGAAGATATATAGAAAATAAGTCAGAAATAAGTCCAAGACCCAAGGAGGAACGTTTTGTGTCAGGATAAATATTTAATTGAGGAAATGCCATCCTTTCTGGCATTATCAGATGTTGTCTTCCTACTGGGGTCCAGTGAAGTTTGAGTGCGTGGAGAAGAGAGAGGGTAAGGTCGGGGACTCTGAGAGAAGAGAGAGTGTTCCACGGACAAACCATCCATTAACCCATTCATTGACTTACGAATTGTCTAACAAACTTGTCTTTTGTCTCAAACTTCCTATAGCTATGAGGCTGCTTTTTGAAGTTGTTGATGTCAATAAAGCTGAGCAAGTGGACCATGCTCAGGTCAGGAGAGCTGTTTGAGACAAGGGACATAAACATTATTATGCAAATGATGCTGACATTGAGGGATATCAAGCATTTAAGTAACATGAGTAATTCATTTATTCAGTTCATCAACCATCAAGTGTTTATCAAGTTTATATTATGCATATTTTCTTTATTGTGTACAACTTCATGAGTGTAAAATGTAGATTTTTAATAGTTTGACTTTGATGTATCCAGGGCTTTCTTTGCTTTCATTGTGCCTGTGGTCTGATGATCTCCTGAGGTAGGTTGCTGTTTTTCACCACTTTTAATTTTTTTTTTCTATTTTCTCTTCAAATTTTTCTTCTGCTACATTCTCTCCACATGTTCTTTCAGGACTCCAATTGCACGCATGTTGGGTGGTTTGATTTTGTCCCCTACAGATCCTGGATTTTTTTAAAGATTTTTTTTCAATTTGAAAGGCAGAGTTACAGAGACAGAGACAGAGACAGAGAGAGATCTTCCATCTGCTGGTTCTCTCCCCAAATGACAACAACAGCCAGAGCTGGGCCAGACAGAAACCAGGAGCCAGGAGCTTCTTCCAGGTCTCCCATGTGGGTGTAGGAGCCTGCGCACTTGGGCCATCTTCTACTGCTTTCCCAGGTGCATTAGCAGGGAAATGGATTGGAAGTGGAGCAGCCAGGACTTGAACTAGCACCCATACAGAATCCAGCATCACAGGCAGTGGCTTTACCTGCTATGCCACAGTGTGGACCCTCATATCCTGGATTCAATGTCTTCTCCCACTCTCCCTCCTCCTCCCTTTTCTTTTGCTGTATTGCTCATCGAGTTTCAGTGTGGATGATTTTTATTAATTTTTTTTATCAAATTCACAGATCCCTCCTTTTGCTATGCCCAATAGGTTGATAAGCCCACAAAATGATGGGCTTTTTTATTCCTATTTTTGATAGTGTATTTTTCAGTTGTATTTGGTTTAGTTTTTTTCTTTTTTTTTTTTTTTTTTTGGTAGTTTCCATTTTTGAGCTAGAATTTCCAAGAGATTCACATGTGTCATAAGTCTTTCCCTCTAGACGCCTCAACCTATTTCTAGTAGTTATTTTTCTGCTAATTCAGACATCTGTGACACTTGTGGATCTTCCTGGCTATTGTTAGTCTTGAGAATGTCATGTTATCTTACATATATGTGAGATACTTGAGTAGATATGTGTGTAACAGAACAGTGGAAACTGAAGGTGACAGAATTTGTCCTGGGGAAATCCTGTGTCCTCTGTTAGTTTGCTGGAATGAGGCTGAGTCCATAGAATCGGAATTGAAGGTGTCTGGGTCGCTTTCCAATCCCTGTGACTTCAAGGAGTAATAAGTAGAATCAAGGCTTTCCTTGCAACAGGGTTTGGTATCTGAGCACCAGGTTCGATCTAGAGCTTTCTCTAAACTGTGCTGACCAGGCACCACCATTGGGAGTCACGGAAGGACCCTCTTTGTACTTCAGCCCCATCCTGGCTTCCTCTGCCTCGCGCTCATGCTCTCCAGCATCACAGGCTACAGCCCTGATGGGGGTACGTCCTCGCTCTCCTGCTCTGCCCCAGCCTTCGGCTAACACCACCAAACAGGTTGCACCTGAGCATCCCTCGCCACCATTCTGACCCTTACTCGGACATGCACCTGGGACCCTAACACCTGGGATACCACTGACTCAGCCTCCTTCCCTATCCCAGCCTCCTGCGTCCTGCCACCGTGAAGCCCCTCACCCACAGGAAAGAGCTGCCTGCTGGTGCAGACTCGCTCACTCTTGGACCTGAGCTCCATTGTGCCAGACCACCAGGTCTGTGCAAAGTTTGATTTCGCCTTTCAGTCACCAGCAGGTTTTGTCCTTCTCACATCTTGCCTAGAGATGAAAGGAGCCATGGTTTCTTCTCTCCTATAAATAGCTCAATCTTTTCTAGGATTCGTTTTGGGTTTCTTTCCATTCTTTAGTATGTGTGAGCTCCCTCTCTTAATCTCTCCCTCACCCTCCCTTCTTTCTCTACCTCTCCCCCACTTTTTGTAATTAAAACTAAATTATATGTGCCACCATTCTCAATGGTAATTTTCTACCTATCCTTCTAGAGAATAAATTTCTGTGCAGATGGTCCCTCTTTTGTATACTTTGATCATAAAAACATACCATGAGTAGACTGTGTAATTTAGATAAATTGTATCATGCTAGGTACATCATTCCTAGACTTTCTTCACTCAAAATTCTACTTTTTAGATCGACCCATATTAATAGAAGCAGATCTAGCTCTTTGATTTCATTCTATGAATATGCCACTATGCATTTATCTTAACCCTCCTGATAGACATGTGGATTGTTCTTTCTCAGGGGTCAAGGATATAAACAAAAGGGAATAAAGGAAACATTAGGTAATTTGAGCACCTGTTTTGCCTCAGCCATTGTTCTGGGACTGTGGACATAGGGAAATGGATAATACATTTACAGTCTACTGGGAGGGACAAGGAAGTAAACAACAATCGAATTTGCATTTCAAGAAGATTAATCTTGCAGTCCATAGGGCTTAAGGGAAGAGGGAACAGTTGGAGACAGGGGAATGGAAGAGGAGTGTTCTCAAACAATGTGCAAACGGTTAAAGGAGACACTGCCATCATCCCATTAAACTGTGGAAGTAAGTGAGAAACACGGGGGATGGGCGGCCTTCATAGCTGACAGATGGAGATGGGACTGGTGGGACGCGAGCCCACTGTTGTCTTTCCCCAAAACTTCTGCTTGCCCACCAAACCCAAGCCACATGCAGGGAGGAGAGACAAAGGGTCACTTTGGGGAAGGAGACAAGATGTTTGGGATAAAATAATGTAGAGCTTATAGCACCTATTCTTAAATCCTTAAGCTAGTGGGAGAGATAAACAGATTGACTTTACAATGCGGAGTTAGACCATTTTGTCTACTGAAGTACCCAACCCAAGCATGAAATAAGCACAAAGGATGAGCGGCAGAGCCAGGCACTGAAAGTCAAGGGCATTTCCAAGCGCTGACATCACATGAGCTGAGGCTCAGGGAGGAGCAGGACAAGGCCAGGAAAAGGGACAAAGAATGGAGTCAACCACATTCTGGCTAGAAGAATAACTTTCAAGATTCTATGTCTGCAGGTCAAACCAACTGAATCGCGTAGCAATCACTGCGTGCCCCATTCCCTTCCTTTTCACCACAGCTCCACAAGGCAGGTGATATGATTATGACTGCCCCCACGTTCTGGAGGAGAAAGGATATAGTAGCTGGCCAAGTCACAGCCCTAGTAAGCACCAGAATGAGGAATTAAACCCCAATGGGGAGGCTCTGCCACTGAGCCAAACCAGCACTTCCTCCGATTGCCGACAGTTCACACAGACACAGGGAGTGAGTGGCCCGGACTCCAACACAGGATTCTGTAGACTTTCTGCATGAAAGTATCAGGCAGGAGAGGCCCAAAAGTGAGGAAACCAGGCTGCTGGGGAGGAACATCTCGGCAAGGATGACATAGAAGCCATGCCACGCAAGCCCTGAGACACTGGGGCTTGGAGGGAAATAAGAATGGGATGAAGCAGCCAAAAACAACTTTGAAACGTGACTGCAGGCCAATGCACCTGCACTGAGCAGGGTGTGAAGCCCTCTTTGCCCCCATTCCCCAGCTCTACCTTTACATGGGGGATTTCCAGCCTTGCTCACTTTTCTCACCTCCTCGTCTACACATCCAGCTCTCTTTGCAGTTTTTCCATCTGGAAAGCTCCCAGGCAACCCCGCTTCACAGCGGGTATTGAGTAACTATCAAGCGCTTTCCTTCTTCCTTTCTCTCCTCCCTCCTTCTCACCCTGGATGAGTATCTACCGCCCCTAGGACTGGATGCTTTTCTTGAGACAGTGGGCAAGAAGGTTGGGGTCAACAGTTCCAAAGGTGGATCACCTATGTGTTCCTGCTTCAAGAGGGCTTGTATCCAGTGGACAAAATAGCATTTACTCTGAACTGCCAATTTCCTTTCCACTGGAGAGGCTGAGTGATGTCAGAAGTTGGGGAACAAAGACATTTTTCCATGCACTGCTCAAATTGAAAGAAAGTCTAGAAATAATTTTGTCTTTGGTGCCTATCTTTGTATTTCAGAACCCTGAGGTCTTCCCAGAATTTCCAAATAAATATAAATCCTTGTCTGAAAAATAAGTAGATACGCAATAATATAAAAATGTAATAACTATCACTCTGATTAAGGGAAGGGAAATTAATAAAGACAGCTAAGGCTTACATAGCATCTATGACTTTTCTATGTGCTTTCCAAACAGGTGCTCATTTGTCCTTTGCAAACATCTCATGATGGAGGAGAACACTGTTGTCTCACTTTACAGAATATTGACTGACACAAAGACAGGTTATACAGTTGTCCAGATTCACATGATAAGGCACAGGGACTCCAAAAAGTTCATGGAAAAGTAGAATTAAAAGATAAGCTTATTTTGGTGCAAAGAAAATTGAAATGCATGCACAGCTGTTCTCAGCACATTTTGCATGAAGGTTTTGAAGGCCTCTCTTAATTGGCAAGAGTCTCGCAAAGGATTTCCATTAACTTTTTATCCCTTTAGTAAAATATCTACAAGGAGCAACCTAGGAGGGAAGAAGGGTTCACTTGCGGTTTGGAGGTTCACTGTTCAAGAGCAGATGGCCCCATCATCTGATGTCTGCGGGGAGCTGACAATGGCAGAGTCTGGGGGTGATGAATGCCCTCGGGTGAGCTGGGATACAGAGAATGCCCTGCCTGTAAAACCAACTCTCTTGCAAGGACTTCCCTCTAAGACAAAGCCCCCAGTAACCTGAAGTCCTCCCCACTAGGTTTGTCTCCCAGGAGCCATCATTAGACCAAGTCTCCACCTTTTATCCATCAATGCGTTGTTAACATAAGACTTGCCTGCGGAAGTTCATGGACTCTGGATCCTGTTCAAACCTTAACAAAGGCATAGTTGTATTCTCTTGTTTTTTTAAATGGCCATTGAAAGAGCATTTGGATGCTTTAAAAGTATTTTGTGCCCCCGCCAAAAAAAAAAAAAAAAAAGACACACTCAAAAAAAATTAATGTGACAGATTTAGATCAACCTCACTTCTGAGTACAGTGAAAGGCAAGCGACTTTCCCAGAATCTCCAAGTAAAACAGTAACAGAATCTGGATTAGTATAGAAAAAAGGTTAGAAGTACAGGTTCTGAGACAATCAGGTTGAGATCAGCTCTGCACTTGGGTGGTGTGTAGCCGAATGGTGTGGCTCATTTACCATCAGCTCCCATTACCTCAGCTACAAAAAGGGGAATGACATCCTATCACTGTCACAGGGCTGTCATGAGGACCAAGTGAGATGCTAGGTCTAGGTTGCTCATCACAGTGCTTGCACTTTGTACCCCCAGAGCTGTGACTGATGCAATTGTTGCTATGATTTTATTATTTTAATTTGCCAAGATCTCATCAAGTCTGGTGGTCTCTTGAATCTGTCTTTCAATAGACGGTATCCCAAAAAGGTTATGGGAAATGGAATCAAAAGATAAGTTTAGGGGCCAGCATTATGGCACAGCAGGTTAAGTTGCTATCTGCAATGCCAGCATCCCATTTGAGTGCCAGCTGAGTCCTGGTTGCTCCCCTTCTGATCCGGCTCCTTTCTAAGGTTCCTAGGAAAGCAGAAGAACATCCAAAGTTGGTGGATTCCTCTCACCACCTGGAAGACCTGGATGGAACTCCTGGCTCCTGGCTCCAGCCTGACCCAGCCCCAATTATTGTGGGTATTTGGGGAGCGACCCAGGGCATGCAAGATATTTCTGTCTCTCTTTCTCCGTCATTCTAAATCTCTCAAATACATACATATTTTAAAGGAGATAAGTTTATCCTGGTGCCAACAAACTTTTAAATCCGTGCATACGAAGGGTCTTCAAAACATTCATGGAAAATGAGCATGATTAAAAAAAAAAAAAAAAAAAACCGGCCGGCGCCATGGCTTAACAGGCTAATCCTCTGCCTTGCGGCGCCGGCACACCGGGTTCTAGTCCCGGTTGGGGCGCTGGATTCTATCCCAGTTGCCCCTCTTCCAGTCCAGCTCTCTGCTATGGCGTGGGAGTGCAGTGGAGGATGGCCCAAGTGCTTGGGCCCTGCACCCGCAAGGGAGACCAGGAGAAGCACCTGGCTCCTGGCTTCGGATCAGCGCGATGCGCCGGCTGCAGCGGCCATTGGAGGGTGAACCAACGGCAAAAAGGAAGACCTTTCTCTCTGTGTCTCTCTCACTATCCACTCTGCCTGTCAAAAAAAAAAAACAAAAAAACCTATATGTGGATTTAAAAATTACAACCACAATAAACTTTTTTAAAAGATTTTTTATTTATTTATTTAACAGGTAGAGTTACAGACAGTGAGAGGGAGAGATAGAAGGAATGGTCTTCCTTCCATTGGTTCACCCCCAAATGGCCGCTGTGGCCAGAGCTCCGCCGATCTGAAGCCAGGAGCCAGGTGCTTCCCCCTGGTCTCCCATATGGGTGCTGGGCCCAAGCACTTGGGCCATCTTCCACTGCCTTGCCGGGCCACAGCAGAGCTGGACTGGAAGAGGAGCAACCGGGACTAGAAGCTGGCACCCATATGGGATTCTGGCGCCACAGGTGGAGGATTATCCAAGTGAGCCACGGCACTGGCCCCAGAATAAACTTTTTATTCCATTTTTCCACACACCTCAGGCAGAATAGCCTGCTGATGTGGGAGTGTGCCCTATATCCGGGTCTTCATCAATGGAAGCACGTACCAATCCAAATCCAATTGCAATTGGTGCAATGATTGCTTGTCACCATATTTAAAATGAGCAGGTTCTGTGAACGAGAGCACTCGCTCCTGGTTCCGTCGGAGTCCAAGGAATCGTGTCTGCAACTGCCCAGCCCCGAGAAGGGTCTGGCTTTCACGCTCACTTGTCCTGTTCCATCCCTGTCACTTTTCCGGTGATCAGCAGAAGTGATCTAAAATGAAATATCAACGTGCAGACTTCCATCGTCACGTGCTCAGATGCAATAAAAGGGCAGACACACAAACAACAGGAGAACAGGACACACGGGTTCTCTCCAGTGAGAACCCAGCACCGGATTTCCTGCTGCAGCCTCAAGAAGCCTCAGCGTGGGATCTTAACGACATCCTCCTTGCCCAGAGGTCTATCCCTCGTCAAGTGGTGGAGAAAAGTGTGTCCTCACTCACATTCCAGCCTTCAGAACTCGTCAGGCGCAATGCACACAGCAGTTCCCCCATGGGAAAAGGTAGTGTAATGTTTTCAGGGGTCACTTGGCTTTGTTACACAATTTCCTACCAGCTTCAATATTTGTCATGTTTTCTCCTCGGTTTCTTTCCTCCCTGGGTTTATAAAGACATCCATCCTGCTCAAGGAGAGCATCAATAAAGATCATCTTGCCTGATGCTGTGATTAGCCAAGAATGAAGCTCCGCGGTTCTCAGGGTTTTGCCAAGTTCGTGATAAATGTGCTTCCAGCCTCCTTATCTCCAGGAGTTCACATGTTGGGGTAGTATCATTTTCAAACGACAATGGTTCGATCCTCCCATAATGAGAGAATTCTGGGGGAAATTCTGGGCAAAGCACATGTTGATACACCACCTTCACACGGAGTGGGTCAAACCTGTGTTTCTTCATAAACTATCTGAATGAGACTTTGGGATTTAAATGAGCCTTTCGGATGGATAACATGACTCCAGGGCAGGTCAGCAATGGGCATCCAGTCTGCTGTCTTGCCCCATGGCTCCTTTCTTTCTCCTGGCTATGGAGTATCCTTTTTCCTTTCCAAGATTCCATACCCTGACTCTAGTGTCTTCTTAAGCAACAAGATGGCCAAGCGGCTGTAGCTACTGATTGGAGCATACCATCTTCCGGATCCAAGAGTACAAATGTGCCCCCAGGAAGGGCCAATCACGGACTGAGAAGGCCAGCGGGAGACAGAGTATTTCTCGTCCTCAAAGACTGTGAGGTCTATCCAAGCCTGCCTGGAGCTTTGCTTTCAGCTGCTGTGGGGCAAGTCTAGTTGAGAAATATACCAAGAAAGTGACAGAAATATACCAAGAAGTATACCTACAGGATGGTGGGGGAGACAGAGACAAAAGATAGAGAATGAGAGCGAGAGCAAAAGTGAGAGAGAGAGAGAGAGAGAAGGTGGGGACTAATACCCAGTGACATAAACTCCTGCAATAAATTCTATCTGAATCTGGAATCCAGTCCCACAGGAGGGATATTTAGTTGCAGGATTCAACAAAGTAGCATCATTTCTGACCAACTTACCCTTTTGGTTTTTGCTTAAGCTAATCTTAGTTGGTGTAACATCCTGTGCAACCAAGGATCAGAACTGATTTAATGTCTCTCTCGAAAATCTTCATCAGGGGCTGGCATTTTGGCACAGCAGGTTAAGCCACCATCTGCTACTCTGGCATCCTATAAGGGCACTAGCTTGAGTCCTGGCTGTTCCGCTTCCCAGCCTGTACCCTCCTACTGCACCTGGGAACGTAGCAGGTGATGTCCCAAGTGCTTGGGCCCCTGCATCATGTGGGAGACCTGAATGGAGCTCCAGGCTCCTGGCTTCAGCCTGGCCCAGCCCCTTAGATGGAAGATTTTTCTGCCTCTCTATTCCATGCCCCCATCTCTTCCTGTCTTTAACTCTGCCTTTCAAATAAAGTCTTTTTTTTAAAAATCATCAGTAGATTTTGAAAAACATTTGTGTTAGTGTATGGCAGGTGCCTCCCCCAGAATTTCAATGCAAGGCCAAAGATAGGTGGAAGTTGCTTCTATGCTCAAGGGTCAGCGACTGAACAAGAAGGTTGGGACACACAGAGGAAAGACCTCTGGTCTAGGAGCTGGGGGAAGCTGAGCTCTTACTTTTTCTCTCTGTGTCATTGTGGACACTGCTGCTCTATGGGCCTCTCTCTATTTCATCCTTTACTTACAAATAAAGAAGTGGCTAACAGTGGGGACCGCAGTCAGGTCCCCACATTTCACTCTTCCATAGATACTTAAGTGACTTAGGACTGAAAAAACACAAATGATCCTATCTTCTAGATTCTTCAACTATATATTAGAGCTGAAAAAAGGTAATTAATGTAAAGTGTTTAGTGTGAGTTCTAGTATATAATGAATTGCAATACATGTAAGCTAATATTATTACCTTATGGGGACTTAGGAGCTCAATAAATAATTAAGATTTAGTAAATGTGGCAGGTACAAGCCCAGCTAGTGTGTGTGAGACAGAGACAGAGAGAGAGACAGAGAGACAGAGAGAGAGATCACAGCCATGTGTAACAGACTCAGAATGTACAGATGGCATCCCATGTCTGATGCTGTCATTGTGTGATTGATCAGACCTTTCTTATTTTCTTTTCCTTTCCCTTTGTTCTTCCTTTTTCTTTCAACAACGTAGAGGACACAAAGTACCAAGCATTTTGCTAAGAATGAAGTGCAACATGGCAACATCATCCACTTCTCTTTCCCCATCGGACCCTCGTGTTTAACGTGGCCTCTGTGAGGATTTGCCCTGGAACCGCCACACACACCACTTTGTCACAGGGAATTCGGATCAAGCTCTTGTCAAGTGTTCCTCTGTGTCATCAATGCTTCCCGCTCCCCTTCCAGCGTTTTCTGGGAAAACTAGGAGGTAACAAACCTTGTAGGAGCTGCTGGAGTGTGGAGACGACACATGCATTCTCTAAGCATCGACCACTGAATTGCAAAAGCAGTCGGCAGCTACCTCTGGGAGTACACCCGCACTCCCTCTCTGGGTGGAAATTAAAACAGATATAACCAAAAAGGCAGCCCTTCCTTCGTCCTGGATCTCCCACGACAAACCAGCACGCTGGTGGCTTGTCTCAGTGACAAGGGTGAATTATAAAGCAGGGGCTGCCTCTGCTCCTCATTCCTCTCCCCTTTATGCCTTGCTGCATCCCAGGTGGCCATGATGGAGATGTGAATGCAGTAGCACAGAAGGAAATATTTTAAGAGCTGCCAAAACCCTTGGCTCAGAACTTGCTTTTCCAAGCAACCTGTCTGAGCATGGTGACTGCGGTGAGTTATTGAGACCTGAGAGGGTTCACAGAGAGGAGCGTGGCACAGGGCGGGAAAGGCTGAGGGCTGCAGCTGGAATCCGCTGCCTTCCCCTCTTCAGACGCCAGCTGGGCTGCAGAGTCAGTGTCTCCTCTGGGAGCTGTGTACTGGGCCAGCACGGGGGGTTGGGGGCCAGGGTAGGATGATTTGGGGTGGGGGTTGCTGAGGATTCGGGGAATTGCCTTTATCTTTGACAGTGAGAAGCAAGGCATTAACAGATTGTTATCTACATACATCTGGCTTCAGGTCTCCCGAGTGGAGCCTGATAATTAAAACACATGAGGTCCACCTTTAAATATCACAGATACACCTTGCATCCCGCATGAAAACAATGGCAGTAGCTACCCCTTGTTCCATGCACTTTCTCCAGGTGTGTGTTGTATATAGTTAATCCTCACAATAACCTGTGAAGCAGGTGCTACCTTTATCGCTCAGAAATGTTTAGAGAAGCTAAGGCATGAGCTAGAGAAATCTGCATGCAGTCACTTATTTAGAAAGAATGGAGCCAGGGTGCAAACCAAGGTGAGCAATTTCCCAAGCCTGCATTCTGTACACTGCTTTGTTGCCCCTTCACCAAGCGGATGAAGATGATGATGATGCTTTGTTTGCTTTACTTACTCCAAAATCCCTACCAGCTCATGAGTTTAGCTCCATTTCACAGGTGCACAAAATTTGGAACAAAGACGTGAAGCCATTTGTATATGGTCACATGATTCAAGATCCAAAAAACAGAACAATGAACTCGGATCTCAAACCTCAGTCTGTTCGACGCCTAGGCTGGTGCCTCCTGACCTGGGTGCCGACTGCAAGCAGACTGTCAGCAGCCCTGAGGCAGGACATCCAAGGTCGTCTCATGACCTCGAGCTCCTAAATGCCACCACAGCAGCATTCGCTGTTCCCCACGAATGCAGGAAGCACGGCTGAAGAAACACAAGTTACTCCTGCAGGAAAGGACTGAGTCTCTAAACACCAAGCCTGACTCCCACGCGAAGCTGGTTTCTGTCCCACAGTCACCACGCCTTCAAATCCCTGCTATGTCATATCACTTCCATCCCTGGCTCTAGAAATGGGGTTTCCTGTGGGGCCCATTCCTTTCACAAAGTAACCAGTGGCGGTCACTCCCTGGGAGTTCTGAGACTGTGATGACAGGGGGTGAAGTGCAGCGAGATCCCGCTCACTGGGGCGGGCACGCACTCCTACCACCCCTGCCTGGCAACGGGCAGATGGTGATATAGGGCAGGTGCCAGTGAATAGAGAAACCACAAACGTGGAGTCAATGACTATCGAGAATGATGTCATCAGCTATGATGAAGTGGAGAAAACCAGACCCCGGTGTCCCCCTCGTGCCCACCTGTCCAAGACCAGTTGGATAAACTCCCTTCTACTCTGAGACATTTCAGCCCTCTGGGTTTTTAAGACCCTCCCCTGGCCCTTTGCACCTGCTGCTTCCTCCTTTGAACATTGACACAAGTGGCTCTGTTTATTCAACCTCTGCTCAGATTTCACACCTCCCCAGACAAGCCCTCTCTGACCAACCCAGCCCCATTTCACCTGCTCATTTTTCTGTTGTTGTTTACAACACCTAATACCAGCTGACATTAATTAACTCATGTTTGCTTGCTCATTGCCTCCACACTCTTGTGAACAAGACAGCAGCCTTCTCCTATCTTGTTCATGGCTAGAAAATGGCAGTGTCTAGATTAAACCATGGTTTCCAAAATAAAGTTAGAGAGGAGGAAAAAGTGTTACTGTTCTATAGACAACAGGGTGATGGCAGGTGACAACAATTTATTTATCTCAGAATAACTAGGATGGAGGAATTGGAAGATGCCAACACACACAAATGATAAATGTTTGAAGACATGGAAATGCCTTTGTCTTGAGTTGGTAGATACACATGCGATATATATATTTCACTGTGCCCCATAACAATGTGCAATTATTATGCATTAATTAAAATTGTTAAAAAGTATCTAAAACAGAGGTGGCAGACAGACTGTGCTCAACAAGGACTTCATTAATAAATGAAGATAAGACTTGGAGATATTGTCCTTCCTGGTGCTGTGGAAGAATGGGTCCAGATTCCCCATCCCTTGAACATCAAATCATCGGTGAGAACAAGCTCTGGTGTTTAGAGCCCAGTTCCTACCTCTTGCTGTCACCTGAGGCTCTGTTTTCTGGCTTAGATTCCCTTTCTCTCGTGATGATTCTGAAACTTCCTCTCCGTCGGGAAGCATGCGCTCTGTTCACTTCTGATTTCATCCTGACTTCATCGGACACAAAGCTCTCCTAAGAATTCCGTTGTTTGGGACCATTTAAGTGGTGTGGGTTTCTCTGAAACTTTGCTGAAGTTAATCCTCTAATATGAACCCCTCTGAACAATTTACACTCAGTTCCTGGCATGCCGGGCTTCCGCTCGCTCTCTTTTTGAATGGCAGCCTGCCAAGGCTTGCTAATTGCCCCTGGTCAGGTCTCAACGGAGGGAAGTCGACAGAAATATTTCATGCCTCGATATTATTTTTTGAATTGTGCAGCACAATTCTGGAACTGGAAATTTCACATTCAGAGGAGAGAGTTCTTAGCCTCTGCTTTCAGTCCTAGGTCTTAATTAGGGTGGCAGCAGGGTACTTCGGTTCGGATTATTCAACCCTCTGGGAATGGAGCAGGTGTGCACTCGAGGGTACCAGGGGCACAGGCAAAAGCGGACAGGTAGTGGAAAAGCCCATCAGCCACCTGTCTTCGGGTGGGTATTTTACAATATTCATTGAACCTCTGCATGTTTCCTCTCTTTCCTTGGAGAATTCAAAGTAAACAGTGGGACTCAATTGACGCTCAATCCTGAAAAGGCTACAGCCTCAGTGAGCAGAGATTACTCCACCCTGCTCATTGTGCTGTGCACCTCCTTTCTCTGGTTTACACCAATGCACACATCCATATTCTTATTGGAAAAATATTTAAGCCCCCATTAACCAGAGTACCTCTGCCTTCCACAAACAATCCTATTTCCCCCTCCCCAGAGATCACTGCTCTAAGTGAGTTGGTGTGTGTGGGTGTATGTGTGTGCATGTTAGCATGTATGCCATGTGAAAGAGACTAGATTACAAAGTTATTTTTAAAGTCAACAACAAAAAACTGATGATGATAATGTTTGAGGATTTCCCTCCATGCCAGCATTTGGCTGACTGCTTCATCTTGCATATTTTCTCTTTTTTGATATTCCTCTTTCATGGAGGTGTTTATGTAGGACACACAGTCCTTCAGGTATCTGACAGGCAAGCTCCAGTCAGGTAGCCTAATCAACAACAGAAAATTGTTTGAAGAGACGCAAGGATGCATGTGAACATTTTAGTCAGGGACCACAAACTCAAGGGATGGAACCAAATCAGAAATGACAACGCGTATGGAGAGGACCCACCAAGCAGGTTCTGACAAATACCTCCGAACTCGTACTGGCCTTCCCATTTCGTATTATAGGCTTCCTCTAAAGTCCCTCACAAAACGCCCAAGTGGTTTGGAGACAGAACATGAGCAACAGCTGTGCACGCGAGTGGAGGATGCCTACTACTTATCTATTGCCAGCAGGTGATCAAGATGGCCTTAACACTCCCTCAACTGAAACTTAGAACAGGCTTCTTCCTCACTGTAGGCCTCTCCCTTTTCTTTAAGATTTACTTATTGAAAGTCAAAATTTGAGAGAAAGAGAGAGAGAGAGAGAGAGAGAGAGAGAGAGAGGAGAGAGAAAGAGAGCCTTCCATCTGCTGGTTCTCTCCCCAGATGGCCACAACATTGGGCCAGTGCTGGGCCAGGCCAGAGCCAATCCTTACAACAACTGAATGCAGAAAAAAAATTCTAGAAATGTAGAAAGTGAGGCACCAAGAGATAGTGTGGCTACCCTAAGGCCATACTGCTAGCAAGCAGAGGGGCAGGGCATGAACCGAGTTCTCATCCAGGACTTCATTCCCAGTAAAGATCAGGCATGTGGAATTTTTGCATCCTGGTTGTATTTCCTTTAACTCAGTAAGCAAATGTTTTTCCTTAATGTTGTGATAAACATTTTAATTGTAAAATTTGTTTTCATTTTATGTAAAAGGCACAGAGACAGTTTTTTGGTTTTTTGTTTGTTTGTTTTTTTACAGGCAGAGTGGACAGTGAGAGAGACAAAGAGAAAGGTCTCCTTTTGCCATTGGTTCACCCTCCAATGGCTGCCACGGCCAGCACACCGCGCTGATCCGAAGGCAGGAGCCAGGTGCTTCTCCTGGTCTCCCATGGGGTGCAGGGCCCAAGCACTTGGGCCATCCTCCACTGCACTCCCTGGCCACAGCAGAGAGCTGGCCTGGAAGAGGGGCAACCGGGACAGAATCCAGTGCCCCAACCGGGACTAGAACCCGGTGTGCCGGCGCCGCAAGGTGGAGGATTAGCCTATTGAGTCACGGCGCCAGCCAGAGATCTATCCACCGGTTCACTCCCCAGATGCCCACAACACCCAGGCCTGGCCCAGGCCAAAGCCAGAAGCCTGGAACCCAACTGAGGTCTTCCATGGCAATGACTTAACCACTGCACCGAATTCTGCCCCGACAAACATTATTTTCAAAACTGTGTACCTCTCAGCTGGGTGACGACGTTACGGTGCAGAATCATCCTCTCACTGTTCGCTGTTAGCACAGTGAGCCAGCTCCTAGAGACACCTGGGCATCAGACACCATAGATGCATTTTTCCCAGAGTGGAGTCCACGATGTCCATCCTCAAATATCCACATAGTAGTTGATGTCTGGGTTTCTCGATGGCTAGTTTTTATCTACATACTCAGCAGCTGATCAAAGGCCTGGTCAGGGGGCTGAGCCGGAGATGGTCTTCACTCTCCAGGGGCTCCCCACGTACGTTCATGTGCAATGAGGCTGACCCACTCCAGGGCTGAGAAGGTGGGAGGGGACAGCTTGCTCTGACCCTGGGTTCCTTTGTGGATTTCTGTCCTTTCCTTACTCACCCAGAGTCATGGCCACAAAGCTCAGCCTCTCACTCTTTTCAGATTAGTCCTTTTCTGCTTGCTCTGCACTGGGTTCAGGCAGTGCTTCAAAAGGAACAGAATGCTTTGCACCTTGCTGGCTTCTCCGTTCGGCATTTCATCTCGCGGCAGGCACAGTGCAACCTGCTCAGTGGACGTTCCTCGAGCCTCGTCCAGTAACCCGCCGCAGAGTCTGGAAGACGTGGATTCAAATCCCCCAAGTCTGCCTGCTTCATTGTGTGGCTTTAAGCAAGTCACGTGACCCATCCACTCTGCATTGTTCCCACCTGGAAGCAAAGCCGAGCCAGTCTGTCCTGACGCCTGCTGGGTAATTAGAGACCACGCCACCTGGGAGGCTTCTTGGCAATATTTGTTATTCCTTTTCTTTCCCAGTTCTCACCCATGGACTGGGCCAAGCCAAGAACCCCGAGAATGTTTTTCTCTGCTTGCAAGCCCCAAATGGCCACTTCCCTGTGCCGAGCTCCAGTTAGAGAGTGGCTCTCCCCCAAGCCGTCCTGTCTCTGCCATCTGCACAGCCAACTGTTCCCTGCCTGGGAGCTTCCTGCTTGCAATCCCGCTAAGCAGGTGGGGCCGATGCCTGCCTCCTCTCTGCTTTGCTCGCGGAATCTGATTGTGTTTGACAGGCTGTTCACGATGCAGAGAAAACGATGAATTGGATTAAATGCTCTTTGTTTAGACTTTATTAGCCAAAGAGGCTGCTGCATAATTAATTGGAGAGTAAGCTGTAATCTCACGTGGAGGCAGAGGCTCGGTCCCCTGGAACTTGTTTGTGTTCGGGATGATTGGGGGGGCATGGGGAAGGAGGGTCTAGTCCTAATTGGCCGGGGCCTTTGGGGAAGCAATGGTCGTGGGCGGAGAGAGACGTGGGCCATGGTCTCAGTTAGCACAGGCTGCTGTAACAAAATACTGAAGACCACACGGCTCAGCGCATTTTTGCTTCTCATGGCGCAGGAGGCTGGAAAGGTCAAGGTGGAGGTGGCGGCCAGCGCAGTTTCTGGTGAGGGCCTCAGTCGCCGGTGTCCTCCTTCTCCCCAGTCCTCGGGTGGTGGTGAGAACAGAGGGCTCTTCCCACAGGGACACTAAACCCCAAGAGGGGCCAGCCTCAGGATCTCCTGGAAGCCCACTCAGCTCCGAAGCACCCCTCCCCAAGGTACCATCACGTAAGGGTCAGGGCTCGGACGTGCAGACATTGAGCCCCCACCAAGCACAAAGGCATCCATGTAGACCGCCTGCCCACCCAACAGTGATAAGCCAGATCCTGGGGCAAGTTGCTGAACTAAGATTCGGTTTCCTTTGCTGTAAGATGGGTTGTGAGGATTCATAGCGTGAACACTCAGTACCTGATTAGCAGATATAATAACGACAACACTGATAAGTTCTTTGTGATGACCAATATCAGAATTGTTATTTTTTAAAAAGGTTCATTTATTTAATTTATTGGAAAGGCATGGAAAGAGAGAGAATCTCCCAGTCACTGGTTCACGCCCTAGGTAGCTACAACAACCGGGGCTGAGGCAGGTTGAGGACAGCATCCAAGAATTCAGTCTAGGTTTCCCCCAGCGTGGCAGAGACACAAGGATTTGAGCCATCACCTGCTGCCTCCCAGGTACATTAGCAAGAAGCTGAAATCAAATGCAGCTACTCCCATATGGCATCTGAGTGCCCCAAGCGCTGTCTGAAACATGGAGCCAAGCTCCCAACCCAGAATTATTATTCTTAACGTTCAGAACTTACAGAGCCTCGGAAAGCCAGCCTTTCTTAAGAGCCTTACATTGGGCTTATGAGATAACCCTCTGATATTTCAAAAATAATAGAATCCCAGAAATGTCTTGTCTACAAGAAACTATAATTCAGTGACTGTTGAGTAAGGTTTAAGTGGGCTGGTCCATTCTTTATTCATGATCATGGAAAGTAGCCGTCTTGGAACAGCACAAATGTCCCTTCCTCCTTCTCATATTATCCTATTGAAAGTCCAAGTACAAGGAAAGACATTTATAAGCTTTTTTATGCACCCATTTTTCCCAGCTCATTAATCTGAGTCTCAGTTCAAATTATTTAAAAAGGACTTTTCTCAGAAAGTTTTTTTCAAACAGTAAAAAAGAAAAACTTTCACTACAAAGGGGTCGAGTCTGCCCCACACGGCGGAGATGGCCAGCAAACCCCTCTGAGTTTACACCGTCTCCCCCAGCTCACGTCCCTGCTGGCTACAGTTCCTGCTCCCAACAGCCGTCCTTCAACCTTGGCCTGTAGAAGACACGCAGCAACCACGTGTTGGGTAAATGAATAACTCCCCGATTGTCCTGGGGGGGACGCCATCGCCGTGTCCAGGTACATTCTTCCTTGAGCCAACACTTCTGATCACATAGCCATATCTACCTGCTTTGGAACAGTGTTTGTATGGTGCATGCTTTCCGTGAATTTTGATTTCCAAGCCACTTTACCCTCATATCTAAGGAATATCTTTAAGTATCTCTATTGTATATATTGTTATGACAATCTTTGTCTTTTAATTATACTAACTAATCTGTTTACATTTGGCACAATTTATGATATATGTAGGCTGAATTCCACCACCTTACTATTTTCATTTTTCCCACTTATCCTATGTCTCCCTTTCTTCCTTTCCCTTAATCCAATCAAGAATCAGAATGACCCCGAGCATGTGTCTGTCTTGTAGGGCATTTTCCAGTTTTATTTCCAGGACGCCATCCTCCCACTGTACCACCTGAGGGCCTGGCATGCTTCCCAGAGCTGCCCACTCTGCTGAATCCTGAAACCAGTCGTGCTCTCCTCTCTACTTTTCCTTGGATTCTTAGTCTCCCTTCAACACCCTCCTGCCTGGAGTTTGGGCCCTTCATCCCATCACCCACTTACAAACCAGCAAATAATTCAAAGGGAAAGCCAGCTGGGATGCCCAGCCTCTGTTACTGCATTCCTCCTCCTTCTGGGCTCTTGGCCACTGGGTCCTGGCTGTCCCAATAACCCTGGATTCCGTGTTTGCCTTTCTCTCGGGCCTCTACAACCTTAGACTGCCAGGACCTGCAGGCCATGTCCTCGACCCTTGGTAGATGCCCCTGCTCAGGTGCCCGGGCTCACTGGGCTATCTCAGTAGGTTTCCCATCTCTCTAGAACCTTGCCCTCCCCGGTCATACCTGCTTTGCCTACTGTCAAACACATTTTCTTATGAGACAGCATTTTTGGAAATTCCTGGTGGAAATGTTGAGCGGATACAAACGTGTTTGTCAGACCTGGGTAGATAATTGAGCCCACCTGTGGGATTCCTACGACTCTGAAGTTTCCGGAGAGCACAGCTGCTTGTGCCCTCAGAGTCTCGGACACTTGTAGGTGTTGTGGTTTCACCCAGAGACCCCTTTGCTCAACCCGCACTCTGCAGCAGCGATGGAAGCCCAGACAAAGCCTGCGGTTTTCAAGAATGTCATCTGGTCCCTTGGCAACAGTGCGGCCGCACTCTTCCCTCTGCAGGAAGAACGGCGTGTTCCATATGCTCCCCCAGACGGGAAGCGCTGTCCAGGGCCTCTTTCCAAAACCAAGTGCAATCTCCCCACACTGACAGTTTGGAGATTTTCGGTTGTTGTCATTTCTTCAGGCTGCAGTGCGAGTCATTTAAGGTGAGCTCTCCTCTCCGTGTTTGAAGTCTGTGTCTTCTGAATTTTGAAAAGAGTTGAAGCAGAGCTGGAGACTGAGCCAAGGATGCATCCCCCTCTCCAGGCCTCAGGGCGCTCACCCACACCCTAAGATCCTGTGCTGCCAATCTGCCTGCCTGCCTGCCCTGCCTGGGTTCTGAGCGCCCCATCCACTGCTTCTGCTGCGTGGGCTCTCACTCCCGAGAACTGCTAATTGACTCTGTCTGCACCTGCTGCGGTTGGAATGGGCGCCCTCCAAAATTCAGGCCTTGAACTTAATGACCCAAGGGTAACAGGTGGAGCCTTGCAGAAGTGCTTAGGCCTTGAAGGCTCCTCCTCGGTGCGTGGGTTGAGGCCTCTATAAAAAAGACTTCAGGAGGGGTGGGTTCTCTCGCCTTTTTGCCTTCAGCTGCGAAAGCTCCAAGTCTTCCCGCCCTTGGGGTGTGCAGTGAGAAGGCAGGACCAGGGAAGCAGAGTGCAGCCCTCACTAGACACCAAAGCTGCTGGAGCCTTCATCTCCCCAGTCTTCAAAACTGTGAGTTTTTTGCGCAGTACCCGCTCTGCGTGGCTTTCGTAGCAGAAACACAGTAAGATCCCACCCTGAGTCTATGTGTTGATGGCAACCTGGTTTCTACGTAGTGTTTCAAAACTACACACTTAGGCCTGTCGATGTCTCTGGCTATCACATTGCAGTGTCATGTTCAGTGCTCATGTGCTCCGTTTGTGTGTGAGAGGTCATTGTAGCCCCTCTGAAGAGTGAGCTGGCAATAGAGAACATTTAAAGAATACAGGAAGTGGGTGTGTAGCCAAGGGGTGAAGGCGCTCGCATCCTGCATCCGGGTGCTTGGGTGTGATTCCTGGTTCCAGTCCTGACTCTGCCTCCTGTGAGCCCAGACCCCAGGAGGCAGCAGTGGTGACCCTGAACCCACGGGGGAGACTTGGGCGGAGCTGCTGGCTCCCAGCTACAGCCTGGCCCAGTCCTGGCCATTGTGGGCGTTTGAGGAGTAAACCAGTGGATGGCAGCTCTCTCTCAAGCAGATTGTTTTTTTTTTTTTAAAGAAACAACAAAAACCCTTGTGTACTCTTTATTCTGAAATGCTACTCAAGTATATTTATTCAATTCTGTTCACTTATCATAAAGACTGGAAAAAACTGAAATGAGGGTTAATTAATGTTGCTTAAATAAATTATGCTGTTTATATCAGGAATTCCATGTGACGTTAAAAAACATGCCTGGGACACTTCAGTGCTTTCATGTGCCAATTACCAAAACATATATTCAGGTGAAAAATAAAACTAAAAAGCAAGTTGTAGAACAGTGTATATAAAAGGATATAGTCCTGTATATCTCTTTAAAAAATGTGCTCAAGATATACTAAACAGTTTTTCATGTATGAGGATAATACAAAAGTTTATGGAGAAATGAAATCAAAAGTTAACTCTATTCTGGTATAAAATATTTTCAAATCCACACAGAGGTTATATATTTATTTTTCAGGTCAGCTCATAATTATCTTCACATAAAAGGCCCAGACCGGTGCCCAGAAAACAGCAGGTGCCAATTAATGTTAGTAAGTTTCCTAATAGTTAAAAAGTAGAAGCAGCCCCAATGATCATCAGCTGATAAACGGGTAAATAAAATGCGGCCTATCCGATCGCCACAATGTTGCCTAGCAACAGAAAGCAAGGAAGGCATGATACTCACACAGTGTGGACGAACCTTGAGAGCATGATGCCAAGTGGAAATGCCGTTCACCAAAGACCACTTATTTCACGATTCACTATCCAGAACGGGAAAAGGCGTAGAGACGGAGTACGTGGGTGCGTTTCTAGGGCTGGGAGAGATGAAGGAGTTGGGAGTGAAGGGGTCTGGAGTTTGGTTTTAGGAAATGGAAACTTTCTAGAATGAATTGTGGTGATGGATTCACAACTCAAAATACATGAAACGCCAGTGAATTGTACATATTGAATAAGCGGGTTTGTTGGTGTGTGGATTCTAGCTCGATAAAGCTATTAAATAAAAACGGAGTGAATCATGAACCGAGCTAATGCAGATTAATGGAGCACAGTGTAGGAGAAGCCTCTTTGATGGGGCTGGCATTGGGGCACATTGGGCTAAGCTGCCACTTGGGCAATGGCGTTCTGTGTCAGTGATCACTCTAGTCCTGCTCCGCCACTCCTGATCCAACTTCTTGCTAATGTGCTTGGGAAGGCAGGAGAAAATAGTCCAAGTTCTTGGACCATTCCGCCCTCGTGGGACGCCTGGATGGAGTTCCTGGCTCTCGGCTTCAGCCTGGCCCAGCCCTGGCTGCTGTGGCTGTTGGAGAGTGAACCAGCAGATGGAAGATCTCGCTCCGTCTCAGGCTCGCTCTCTCTGCCTTTGAAAAGCCTAATTTTTAAAAGCCTCTTTCAACGTAAGTCCCTGTAGCTGGCCTCCTAACTCACTGACTTAATTGTACCACAAATATCAAAGAGTCTGTCCTGCACCTAAGCATGGCGATGAAGACATAAGTAAACCAGGAACGGCTTTACCATCGCACAGCTCACTGTTGAGGGCGATAGCATGAAACTTCAGTGACATAGATAGAGAGGTTTATCGCTGTTACTATTATTGATCTGGTGAGTTGGGAGAGCAGACAAGAACACTGTTGCTTGTGCAGGCCTGGCAGAACCCTGGCCATTCGGCCATTTCTGTGCCTCCTGCTGGCCCGTGTCTGGCCGTTTCCAGTGACACGGCGGGCCTTGCTTCCTGATAGACAACCCGAGCTTTGAGGACAAGGACCTAAGAGCAGAGCAGTGTGTGCCCGGAGCTCGCTGCCCTGCCGCTGCTGGGTCATGCGGCTCGACCTGGGTGCCAAGAAGCACTCGGGGTCACGGCCCCAACACTGCTGCTCTTGGATCCACACCGTAGCCCAGAAGCATGGTTAGACAGCTCTAATTACACCGGCCCTGGAGGACTCTGGGGGGTCTTGGCTGATGCATTGTGTTGCCTTCTGCCAGGGGTCCCTTATGCTTGGGGAGACAGCTCGGCAGAAGCTTTCCCCGGGAGTACCCAGCCTCCGCAGGTACTGAGGGCGGTGCTGGGTCGGCTTGGCCTCCTTTTCCAGATCCGTGATCCTAGAGCTCCGGGAAGTCAGAGCAGGCCGGTCTGGGGCTGAAACTCCCGTCAGCCGGCCAGAATCCAGATGCCTGCTGCGGCACCGGGCCCCGTGAGCTCCCTGGCCTCCAGCCAGGGCCCTCGCCGCTCTGCTCGGCGGCCTCATCCTCCCAGCAGCATTTCAGAAGCCTTGACTGCGCACATCACAGGCCTGTAGCCCTGTGCATGAATTATCTCATCTCGCCCCCTCCCGCAACCCTCTGAGGCTGCTGGTGTTCTTATCTCCATTCTACAGATGAACAAAGAGGGGAGGGGTGGATAACTTTCCCAAGTCTTGCAGCTAATAAGTGGTAATACCCGGATTTCAACCCAGGCCTTCCGACTGTGATTTTAATCACCTCTCTATTTCGCATGAGCAATACCAATTTACTTGCAATTCCCCCAATGTGCAATTTTCTCCTGCCTCTGGGCAGCAATGGATCTGGTTTTTGTAGGGCTGGAAGCTTAGAGTTTCGGAAGGCCCCCTTTAAGAAAAAAGGCAGGCAGAAGTAAAGTCCTAATGGAAATTGAGATACTAACAGGGATATTTATCTCACATAATACGAAGAGGGCTGGTTATAGATTTTTAAAAGCTGAAAAATTACAAACTTCAGAAAAATAACTATTACTTGAAATTTCCATCCAAAGTGGGTAATAGGCTTTTCCTACTTTTTTAAAAATAAACTTAGCAGTTTCTGCTTCATGTACCCACATTTGCATTTTCTAAAAGGAGAGAAGAAGGGTAATTCAGACTGGAGCTGGCTGGTTGCAGGTTTATTATAAATAAAGTTTTATCGGAACACAGTTATAATCATCTGTGTACCTGCTGTCTTGGGCTGCTTTTTTATGTCCTATTGGAGCAAGAACCAGCTACTTGGAGGAAACAATGTGTGACCACCAAGTGTAAAATGTTTACACCTGGCCCTTCTACATAAATATTTTCCAACCCTTCTCCAAGGTGAGGGTCTCTGAAAGAGGGCATTCGAACCGGCGCCCATCAGGGGTGCTGGCATCACAGGCAGCAGCTTAACCCGCTGGGCTACAACGCTAGCCTGAGCAAGGGAGGCTTTTGGTAAGAAGACCTGAAACTTAGCTTCAGCTCTGGTTCAGCATCTTGCTGCCTCTGGGCCAGAAACACCTGTGCCTTCTGGGTTCCTCCTCTGAGACCCAGGCCTGGCCTCCAGCGGCTTGCACCACGAGGGTCCCGTCTCTGCTCTCGCTCCTGTGAGGACCTGTGTTCCTTAATCCCAGGGACACAGTCAGGTCCTGAAGCTTCCCTGGCATCGGGCCACCTGGCCTTTGTATCGTCTTGGAGGAGGACGTTCTAACTGCTGCGGTGGAGGTGGTGGCGTGGCTTGACCAGAGCTGACTGCCCCGGAGCTCTTCAAGGGGCCACACTGTTGGCGTAGACTGACAGATGCACTGAAGTGCCTGCCTCCTAGCCATTCGCCTTCCTCCCTAGTGGCAGTGTTGATTCAGAAATCAGTAGATTTCTCAAAGGTGAACTCTACCTGTGAAAGGAGGGCCGACCTCAGAGCTGGATTCAGCTTCAGCATCTTTTCCCGAGAAAAATTGGATGCCTCGGGTGTTGCTCTCACCACGGTACTCCTTCTACCTCCACAGAGTGAGAGAGCAGGCCAGGGAGTCTGGAAATACTTGGCCGTTAGCTACGTTTTCCTCCGCTCTGATGTTGCTAAGTTACTTGATGTTACATCACTGAGACCACTATGTGGGGCCACGGATGCCAAGTCCACCAAGATGCCGTGGGGAGAAGGCCGTGAAGTATCAGTGAAGACACTGTCATCTGGGCTTTATAGCTATTAGAATTAGACCAAATAGGCTGGCGCCGCAGCTCAATAGGCTAATCCTCCGCCTGCGGTGCCGGCACACCAGGTTCTAGTCCCGGTTGGGGCGCCGGATTCTGTCCCGGTTGCCCCTCTTCCAGGCCAGCTCTCTGCTATGGCCCGGGAGTGCAGTGGAGGATGGCCCAAGTGCTTGGGCCCTGCACCCGCATGGGAGACCAGGAGAAGCTCCTGGCTTTGGATCAGCGTGGTACGCCGGCTGCAGTGGCCATTGGGGGGTGAACCAACGGAAAAGGAAGACCTTTCTGTCTGTCTCTCTCACTGTCCACTCTGCCTGTAAAAAAAAAAAAATAGACCAAATAGGTTTTTAAAAGATTTATTTATTTGAGAGGCAGAGTCACAGAGAATAGGGAAGACAGAGAAAGGTCTTCCATCCATTTGTTCACTTCCCAAATGGCCACAATGGCTGGAGCTGGCTGATTTGAAGTCAGGAGCCAGGAGGTTTTTCTGGGTCTCCCACATGGGTGCAGGGGCCCAAGCCCTTGGGCCATCTTCCACTGCTTTCCCAGGCCATAAGCAGAGGGTTGGATCAGAAGAGGAGCAACCAGGACACAAACCAGCACTCATATGGGATGCTAGCACTGCAGGCAGAGGCTTAGCCCACTATGTCACAGTGCTGGCCCTGACCAAACAATTTTGAAAAGACCAGAGACATATCTCTAATGTACTTTGGTGCCAAGGCTTCACTCTCCAGAAAACAGGGTCATTTTTATTTATTTTTTGGCAGGCAGAGTTAGATAGTGAGAGAGAGAGAGACAGAAAAGCCTTCCTTCCATTGGTTCACCCCCCCAAATGGCCGCTACGGCTGGCATGCTGCGCTGATCCCAAGCCAGGAGCCAGGTGCTTCTCCTGGTCTCCCATGCGGGTGCAGGGCCTAAGCACTTGGGCCATCCTCCACTGCCTTCCCGGGCCACAGCAGAGAGCTGGACTGGAAGAGGAGCAACCGGGATGGGACCGGCGCCCCAACCGGGACTAGAACCCAGAGTACCGGTGCTGCAGGTGGAGGATTAGCCTAGTTAGCCCCAGTGCTGGCCATACAGGGTCATTTTTAAACACAACCAACTCCTTTGTAACCTGAGGAGTGTTTTTCTAAGCCAAGAAAGAGAAGAAAAATGGGGGAAGTTTCAGAGCCTTCACCTCAAGTCCTCATCTGTACAAAGTGGGGACTCGTTCTCACAGGGGCAGGATAATGCTTCTTTGCTATGGAGGTGGAACAAGCTCTTGACTTGGAGTCCAGATTTTGAGCTCAGATTCCAGGATGTCATACCGGAGCAATGCAACCTTACGAAATCCGCTTGATTTCCTGAGCTTCCAATTCGGTGCTACCGAGAAGGGACAACCCCTCTCGATGGAAACGTCTTCAACAGAAATTATCAATGGAACTGGAGGACACTTTGTTCAGTGAAGTCAGCGGGGCTCAGAAAAGAAACATGAAATGTGCTCACTCACGTAGAAGTGTAAAAGAGTTGATTGCATAGAAGTAGACACTAGAGAAGAGGAAGTGTAGGGGAAGAAGGTATAAAAGGAAGCTGGATAACGAATACCAAAATCTAGTTAGAGTTCTGGTATACAGCAAGCAGTGTGACTACAGCTTTCGACAACTATATGTGACAAAGAACTAAAGAGAAGGGGGCCAGCGTGTGGTGTGGTAGGTAAAGCCTCTGCCTGCAGCGCCAGCATCCATTGTGGGTGCCAGGTTCAAGCCCTAGCTGTTCACTTCCAATCCAGCTCTCTGCTAATGGGCTGGGAAAGCAGCAGAAGATGGCCCAAGTGCTTGGGCCCCTGCACCCACATGGGAGACCAGAAGAAGCTCCTGGCTTTGGATTGGCCCAGCTTTGGCCATTGGGGCCATTTGAGGGGGTGAACCAGTGGATAGAAGACCTTTCTGTTTGTCTCTCTCTCTGTGTCTGTAACTCTGTCTCTAAAACAAATTTTAAAAAAAGTTTGAAGATTCCCAACACAAAGAAATGGTTCATGGTTAAGGAGATGAAAATGCTAATTACTCTGACTTGATCATTGCACATTGTATAAGTATATTGCATTAACACACTTTACCCCTAAAAAATGTTCAACTGGTATGTGATAATTTAAATAATTTCTAAAAGAAAAACCTTGTTACAGGTGAAATTTTGCAAAGTTAGAAAAACATACAAGTTTCTCACTGCATAGCTAGTGTGAGTTAATGAGGCTTTGCCCCCAAAGAGGTTTGTGTGTGTGTGCACACATGTGTGTGCTGTCAAATGGACCTAGTTACAAAAATTTAGCTTGTCAGAAGTGCATCTTAGTTTTTACAGTTCTGTCGGCCTTTATTAATTTAGAAAAACGTAGACTATTACAACTAGGTGGTAGAGGATTGGGCATATACTCTAAATATTTGCTAAGAGTTAATATTTTTTTCAAGTGGCCTGGGTGCAAATGCAAAATTTCTATAAGTGCAGCAGCTCCTATATCCTTTGATGTAATAATTATTGACTTGTTGTTTATAAGCAGGCCTAAAAGGAATGTCTCTTTTTAATTAGTTTCCTGATGACTTTCTTTTTCCTTTTTAATTAAACAATGGCACAGACAAACTTTGAAGCTAAAGACACTTTAATGGATATGATCTGTCTGCCTTTCTTTTCCTGACTGTATTCATTATGGGCAAATCAATGAAAATTGATAAACTCGTGAAGAAAAAAAAAGGAATGTATTTGTATTCATTACAGGGGATTGGAGATAATAATAAAATGAAATGTTGTTATAGTGAGATATAAACCCAACCTACGGAATTGTTCAATATGAGAGTAGCTAGATACATTTCATTACCATGATTGGGAGCAGCTCACAAGCGGAAGCCAATGATTTTAAAAGTCTTGAGCACAGGGATATGCTGACTATACAGTTCAATACGTTAATTGACAATAAATCCCACTTGCCTCTAAAAGGCACTTGGCTAGTCATTTTCAAGATGGTCATGATTTTTTATGATGCAGAACTTTTAATTTACAGGGATGATAAAAATAGATTTACCTTCAGCCACTTGTATTTGATTTAATTACTTAATCAGCTATAAATCATCTATTGAAAAGGTAATTTAATGCAGGTGATCTTTGGCTGTCATATTTTGGGGTTACTGCTTGAGGAGCGTTTGGTGAATGAAGAGGAAAGAGGTCTGGAGGAAGTGCACAGAGCTGGAACCCAATGGCTTGGCTCCACCTTCACAAACACTCAGTGGGCGCTTTAACTGCTTTTCCTTTACCAGGGACACCTTCGAGGGTGTGATGCTGCCATGGGGTGGGTGGGAGAATGGCACTTCCAGCTCTGCTTTGCTGTCCTTCGTGTTCCAGCGACAAGTTGGATTGACTATGGAAAGTAGAGCCCCAACACAGCAGAGCCTAGATTAAAAGTCTGATGGATAGATGGAGGTTACCTATGCTCAAAGAAAAAAAGGCGTGGTTTCCTGGACTAATTGGAGGCTTGGAAGCCCCGGGGTCAGGAACCTGCCCTGGAATGTCTTTCCAGGCTTGATCAGACAGCTCAGACCCACTCCTTTCCTACCGGCCTCTCCAGGGAATCGGTTTGCAGCCCTTTTGTGACTATATTCTAATTACAAGCCACATACTTCTGAAAAACAAACTTCACCTTGTCATTTGGCTGTTCAAAACTTCGCAGTGGTTTCCCATCAGGCTCTGTGTAAAGGAACTTTTAAACAAAGCCTCTGCTCAAAACTTCAAACTTTTGGTCCATACTAATGCAATGCTCCATGTTTTAAATTTTTTGAAAGTCCTTTCATTGCTGTAAGACTTTGTTGGGTGGATGGACGCACGGGTGGATGATGGGTGGGTGGGAAACGTGGCAGCTTGTATGAATGGACAACACATAGATGGACAGACAGAAGGATGAGTGGGTGAATAGATGCATGAAAGATCAATTAATGAACTCTATTGTCTTACCTGTTGCTTTTCCTAGAACTATTTAGTTCTTAAAACATGTTTCTTGTCTAAATCATTGTCCTTCAGTTTCTCAGATGTGTTAGTATATCTAAATCCTATTACTCTACAGATGGTAAAGTGGTTACATTGTTGGGTGAAATTCAATCCTATCCTTGTTTCCAATCTGTCGTCTTGGTTTGTCCTCTGGGAGGACTCGAGGTCCTGGGAGCGGATCCCATCTTTAATTCTGGTCATGCGTCCTGTGACAACCAGACACAGGACTTGGAGCTTTGTTCTGTTCTCATTCTTATATTATCTTTGCAATCAACCCTTAATGCCTGTTTCTTAACTGGCGTCCTGCCGTTCTTAGCTTATACGTAGGGCCAAAGGACTGACAGCCTCTGAGGTGAGTGAGCCCATAGATTGTCAACTTAAAACACAGGACATCTCCCCAGGTTGACTGATGATCTCTGATTCATTTTCCTTGAACTTCATAATAGTTTTACAATAATAAAAATGCCTTATGCAAAAAAGGTAATTTTTGAAGCTCTAACAATGGATACAGTGGGTTCATTATTGTATTCTATTTGCAAGGATGCTTGGAATTTATTTCATTTGGGTAAACTCTGTAATAAAATGAGCCAAGATGTGAACCTCAAGAAAGCTAAAATATATATGTATATGTTCATGTCTGTCATTGAAAGGAAGCTATAATAGCCCAATTATATATCAACACAGACATATTACCCAAAAGACAATGACTTTGATTTCTATATGTCCTATCCCAGTCCATAAGTATAGGTCTATATTTCTGTGCCATTAATATATCCTAGCCATTTTGTGTTCTGCTTTATTCATTTCATAATTGACCAAAAACAGTTTCCATACTTCCATTTAGCTTTCATAATGATACTTCTTAATATCTGCATAATATTGTATCATGTTGATGGAATATCATTTAGTCCATCATTCCCCTATGGATGGACGTTTTTATCATTTTCCCTGTTTTTGTTGCCATAATACTGGAAAGATTCCTAAGAGCTGTTGAATATAGAAAATCTGATTAAATTTTTTCATCAAGCTTTCCCTTCTCCAAAGAATATTTTATTATCTCGGAACTCATTGTGCTCTTAATTTCTAGTCTCATTTTCTTTTTTCATGGTTTTCACACTTGCAAAATTATATAATCCCCCTCATTCTCTAGCTGTGACCTTAAGAAACATATTAAGTGTTGTTTGCATAATAACACAGGCTTAATGTTAAACATCCTGAATTGAGATGCTCCATCCAAGCACTTAAAAGCAGTGAGAATTAAGGAAGTTGATTGGATATCTGTAGGCTTCAGTGTTGTTCTCGGCAAAATGAGAATGATGTTCCCATCCTAGGTTTATCATGGAAAAAACACCCAGGAATCTTTGGCTGTTACTCCTGCTGTTTTTGCTGTTAGATTGTTTGGATAGGTTTAAAAAGCTAGGCTCAGAGTGAATAGAACTAGGTTGGAAAACAGCGATGAGGAATTTCTTCTGGTTTGGTTTAATTATCTGCCTGTTCCTACCACGTTCTGTTGACATAACTACAGGGCACTGAGCTGAATTCTGACTGGGGGCCTTACAGAGCCAGCTGGACCCTTGCTCCACCCCCACCACCACCACCACCTCCACCCCTTCATTCTCTGAGTTGAGTTGATTGGCAGTCATCAATACGAGGACCGAGGAGCTGTGAGCTAAGGGACAGATGAGGGCCTGATCAAGTCTACATCAAAGGCTTTAGGGCGAGGGGCTCAGTTGGGGGATGAATTTCTGCATTTGCAGTAACTATGTTAGATTATTTAAGCAGGTCAAACTTGACTCAGTTTGAAAGATTGTTTTTCTAATTGTGCCAACTGTTTACACCCACTAAGCCGTCTCTGTTTTGGTCATTTATACTTTGGGAGAGCTCCCAAGAAATGAACTTGGCAGGTTCAGTGACACACAGTCCACACTCTGGGAGATGTCCTGTGTGTTTGCTGCCCTTTATATTTTGACATCCCAGACTATCTTTGTGTGTTAAATAATCAACACAATGCTGTTGGCATAGCAAAAGTATTGTCGCTTCTACTGAAGGGCACTTAAGTAAAGTCTCAGAAGTTAACCTGGTGAGTGATACCGCAGCAAGGGAAAAATGTTAAGTACATTTACTTGGTAAAAACTGCATAGACTGAGCTATAAAATACAGTAAATCTTGATAAGATTCAGTGTAATTTTGTCTTTCTTTATGTATCTTATAAACGTCAGCCAACACAGCTGATTGCTTAAAATTATATTCTGTGTTTAAGCTTTTTGGCTTAGGAAAATATTTGCTTGTGGTGGTTTTATTAAAAAGCAGTCATTTTCCTGTACTCTGAATTATGCAGTCCTTCTAAATAGGATGATCTACACTCAGAGCCCCCTTGTCCATGTCCTTTCCCCCAATCCTGCCACCCCTCCTTTCTCCGCCCTACCCAGGCACATCGCTCCTCTTCTGTCGAATGTTCGCTCACCTTCGCTAATGAGTAGTTAATGGATTTTGGCATCGTCGGAGGCACAGTCGTGGAATGGGCTGTTGGATCATGGAATGGCCTGGTGTGCTCTAATTGTGCATATGGGATCTTCAAATCCCAGCCCCAGAGCCATTTCTTCGTTCCTCCAATAGTTTTCCTGGAGCATAGCATGTTTGGAAAGGCAGCCCTATTTCAAACCCTCTGATTCACCACTCTCTGGCTACATCCTCCCCTCTTGGAATTGGAAACATGTTGACTGTGAGTCATGATGGTAACTTCCTCATGAACATCTGATGTTATGAAATTAACAAAGACGAGAACTCCCCAACAGTTGACGCCAAGAAATGAATTATAAAAATGTACTTCAGTCACAATACCGGAGAGAATCCGGTTATGAATTAGTAACAGATGGGAAAATACTATTCACTTCCAGTTTTACATAAATGTCTATAATGCTTGTTCTGATCATAAGTTTTTATTTCTTCCAGAGCTTCATTATGTTTCTAGCAAGATTCTCCAATAAAAAAATAATAAAAATCTTGGGTTGGGTAAATGCTATTTCACTCTTTCTTCCCTCTCTCCTTGTTAAGTAAAAAAAGTTAAATAATTCAGGTGAAAGATACACATATCATTTCATTATTTACTTTTTGTTTTACACAATATATTATTATACATTCCCCTAAGCTACTTAGTCAAGGACTTTATTATTATTTTTATATTAGTTCTCATGCTATTAAAAGGAAATGCTAGTTACTGGCATGTCTAATTTCTTTCCTGCTCTGTACTGTTACTGCTCTCATACAACCTCAGGAGGCAAAAATCATTATTGCTTGCATCAGACTCTTGGTGCAAAAACTGTCTCAGTCAACCCTGAGCCTTGATGCTGTCAGCAGGCACAAACACAAGCCTTTTTGCGTTTCTCCTGACGGCCTTCTGCTGCGGGAACATACCCAACACCCGTGATGCTGGCGCCCTTATCAACCTCCCTAAGTTGGCAGGGATCTAAGGTCAAGCCCGGGGCTGGATGACCCTCCGCCCTCCATGTCTGGTCTTGGCTGCAGTTCCACACCAGGGAGTCCTGGACCCAGCTTCCTGGGGGACTTGGAAGCGTAGACGATGTAACCTTGAGGTGTGGAGAATCCGTTTCCCATCAAGTGAGATGTGACCGACAGGATGCGGGTGAGGAAGAGCCGGGGAAGTCGGTTCCTCCTCCTTGGCCTTTATGGAGACGTTCTCAAGGTGGGCTCCTAACTCCTCCCTGAAGTACCATCTGCGGGAGCCCCACACGCTCTGAGCAGATCGGACGTGCGCCTTGGCAGCTGGTTGGGAAGTGGCGGCCGTCACTGATTGGCCGTGTGTAGCTCCCGTCTCCTTGTGTCACCCTCGTTTTCCTCCCATCTTCCCTGGGACACTTTGAACTCTGAACGCATCCGCACTTTGGTCCTTGCCGCAAGCTTACTTTGTACATACCCATCTGTCTTAGACGGCATCGTTATGCACATTGCACTTTTCATCCTTTAAAGCCACGGGGCTGACTTCGCTCTGAAAGAGAAAACTTTGGAAAAAATGACAGAGTGTAGTAGGGTAAATAGTGGCCCTGAAATGTTCTGTCCGGGTCCTAACCCCCCAGCTCTGTGAACGTGACCTTATTTGGGAACACAGTCTTGCAGATTAAGGGTCTCAAGACAACATAATGCTAGACAGATGGTCCTTATAAGAAACAGAAAGAACAAAACACAAAGTGGCTTGTGAGGATCCGGGCAGGGATTGGAGTGACAAATCTACAGGCCAAGGAGATGCGAGGAGTGTTGGAATCAACTTCAGCAGGGAGAAGGGCTTCCTGCAGGAGCCAGCGCTGCTAATTCCTGGGTTTCCGATGTCAGGCCTCTGATAATAAAATGAAGCCTGCTCCGGGGAGGTCCTAGTTCAGAGGAAACAGTATCAGATGCAAGTTGGAATAGAGGCCAGAGAGGACAAAGTCCTATTGTTTTCAGCTACCCATCGTGACATTTTGTTGTCAAGAAACTAAGACAGGAAGGATGAAATCTTTTAAGTTGGCATTTTGTTTTAGAAGAAGGGAGAAACTGGGCTTCACTTGACTCATGCCTCATGCTTGTCCTTAGGATTTGGGGGGAGAGGGAGGGACCACTCTCAGGTGTTCATCAAGTGCACTTTCAGGTACACACAGCTGTGTTCCCCTCAGCCCTTTGGGACGTACTCGGAGACCACGCGTGAATGCTGAAATGGCAGGTGGTACCGGATACACACTGGTTTTTTCCCACCACACATACATCCCCATGATAAGGTTTAACTTCTAAATTTGGCACCCTAAAAGATTAACCACAAGAACTCCTAAAACATAACAATTAGGTGAATCCATCGTAATGGAAGTTGATGAATTTTCATTCTCTCTGTCTCTGTCTCTGTCTCTCTCTCTCTATCTCCCTTGCACTGCACAGTCTTCCTCTTGCAGTGATGATGTGAGCTGGCAGATGCTTAGTCAAGACAAAGTGAGGTGAATGGCGGACGCCTTGTGGTACAGCCTTGGTCCATCAGGGTCATCTCCTTCCTTTCAGAGTGGGACAGAGCAAGGGTGCATCGCATCTCTCAGGATGATGCACCTCTTACACTTCGTGATTTCTGGAGTTTTCCATCGAATATTTTCAAGCCAGAGTCAACCCCAGCGAAGTGAAACTGCAGGAGAGACACAAGCGTAGGTTCGGGAGGGTACTGTAACCCTTGTAAGCAGCACGAAGACAAAGGCAAAGCTCTCTGGTCTCCAGTTTGATGGATCCCAGAACCCGTAAGCCCTAAGAGCTGCTTCGCAGCTGCTTGCCAGCTGCCGCCTGCCATGGGCCAGACCAGATATCCAGAGAAGAATTCACTCCCCAAACTGGGGAACTCGCCCCAGCGTCGCCCTTGAAGGTGTCCTCCTGTCTTTGCTAAGCATCGTGCCTGCCTCCTCGGTGCTCCTCCGCGTACCTCGTGTGTCCATCTTTAGGACACTCTCTTCACCCTTTGCAGCGACTGCTGTTTGGTTTTCCATCCCTTCCACGAATCCGACACGCAGTTTGTGTTCAAGGTGGCCGATGCGTTACCTGTGTAAAATAAACGGCGGATCTTGACTGCAAGGCAGGATTCTCGGAGCTGTGTCTAAGAACAATTCTGAGTTGGGAAATTCTATTCCTCTCCTATCTTCCTCCTGCTAAGTAAGCTGCTTACTTCCCGTAGGCAATCTTCCTTTCTAAAGGCAGCACTTTATTTGTGAAAGTGTTTTTTTTTTTTTTTAAAGGAGGATATGGGCATTATTTTAGAGACTTTCTAAAGAACCATAACAAGTCTATTTGAATCTTTTATTTGGTATTAACTAGATATTTTATCATAAGTGAGCAGGGAGTTTCTGGTTCACTAGTCTTTATTGCTTTCTTGAATGTATTTCAACCTTTTCCATAGTTCAAGTCCATATAATCCCCAACCCTTTTTTCCTTCAAATTTTAACTGCTTCACGATGTTCCTTCTAACTCCTCCTGTTAATGTTTCTCAGAATTCACTGTGGAGTTGCCTGCTTGAATGAGGATGCGCTTTGAACTCCTGGTGAATCTCGCCTTTGAAATGGGACTGCAACAATGTGAGGCCTTCAGCTGGTGCCAAAAACACTTGTTCCAAGAATTGTTTTTCATCCTCTTGATTCCGAGTGACTGTGATCGTGGGGTCTGTACCAGTTCATGTTGAGAGGCCCCTTCAGCTCTGATCGCAGGATAATGAGGCAATGTCGTCAGTGTCCCTTCTAGATGACCGTAAAAGCATGCAGTAAATAACCCACACGATGTCCTAACTCGCGTTCTCGCCTCTTTGCTTGGTCTCCTTCCTGCCGCCTGTCTGCACTAGGTACAGCATTTCTTCTCCTACCTCATTCCTCTAACCAATCCCATGTTGTGATCACGTGGCAAGGTTTTTGAACCTGTCTGTATATGGCTGGAGAGCCTGTCTTCTTTGAACAGAATGAACTGTGTGTCCTTCTGCTTTGGCAAAGCCTCCTTGGAACAGTCAGAGGGAAGCCCACTTCCCAGAGAACAGGCTGCAGGTAGCATTTTTCCATTGCCCGAGATAATCTGTAGAGATAGGAGTTTTTACTTTGTTTCCCCTGCCCCAGAGCGAGACAACAAATGAGGTACGCTTGTCTCTTCATCCTCACAAGGCAGTAGCAGAGACCTATTTTTTGGATTTTAATTCCTAGCCTGCATGAAGATGGGGTTAAGGGAAGACAGATATCCTTGAGGCCCTGCCAAATAGACCTTGGGAAATACTGTTAGGAAACACTTTGGGCAAAGCGATTGCTCGCAGAGATGTCCAAGGAGATGTGTGCAGAGGAGTACAGAGCCGGACAGGCATGGCCAGGGTCACAGAACACCTGCGAGGGAGGTGATAATAAAATGAAGCCTGCTCTGGGGAGGTCCTAGTGCAGAGGAAACAGTATCAGATGCAAGTCAGAATAGAGGAAGGGCGGGGCTCAGGCAGGTGGCAGACGGACAGCTGAGCTGGAGATGAGAGAGGCAGGCAGGCAGGCAGGCCCACGTGAATACATGAGCTTCTAAGGCCTCCAGCAAAACTTAAGCCTTCCATGATAGGTTTTCTAGATCTATAAAGACATAGATCAGAAAATCACCATTTTCTGAGTGTTTAGTTTGTGCCCAGCACAGAGTTGGGCACCTTGACCACATTATTTGAGTTAGATACTTTGTGACCACGTGAAGTGTGTGCTATTGATTATCCATGTTTCTCGAAAGAATACCAAGCCTCAGGTACTGCTTTAGAAAATCAAATTCAAGATCCATAACAGTGTGACTGCCAGGCAAGCTCCCCATAAGAAATTAAGGCTTGAGGACTCTCACGTGGCCATACTTAGTCTCTTGTGAGCACTGCCTCAGTGGAATCGGCCTCATCCAATGACAAAAAAAAAAAAAAAAAAAAAAAAAAAACCCACCAGGACAAACAAGGCCTACTTCACCATTTGCAGGTATGTCATGGAGTTCCGGAATGTTCATCTACTCTCAACTCATAGAGATTAGCTCACTACAGAAGAAGCCGGTGGAGTAGTGAGACTTGGTTATTAACCTAGGAGCTTTCTAAGTCTTCCGCCTCCCTCAGTCGTTTGCTTCTCTCTACAATGGGCAGTCAAGGCCCCTGCGCTTGGATGCGTAGGACGTCCACCTCCTTTGTGTCACTGCATCTTCGGATAACCTTGCTGAGCCTCTTCTGTCATCATTATTGAGTTCTTTTAAGGCACCCACTGGAGCTTCAGACTTACGGTAAATCAGTCCAGAGAGTTCCACGGGGGACAATTGGAGTCATATGGAAAATTTTCCATCTGCAGAATAACCTTGAGAAAAGAGTTGAGTTAGTAACTTTGCAACTCCCTACCCTATGTCCTCAGCTGTTCTCTGGGGTGTTTTATTTTCTCTGACATTACCTATATCTTGAGGATTGAAGGCCGTTGTTACCCCAAAGCATTAACATAATGATAGAATACATTGTCTTGGAGTTTTTGATTGACTTAGTTATTTCATTGTTGTCTGAGTGTGTCCAGGTTTGGAGCGCATGCCCCAAATCCACCTGTTAAGTGCCTGTTCCATCCCACGCTTAAATGTACACACAGAGAAGACATCCACATTTCCTTTTGTTTAGAGGATGCCAGCCTTTAGCTCTGAAATCCCTTATCATCCTCTCAATTACTTTGTGAATCTCTATGGTTTAAGGACACCATGTCTTAAAAAATAGATTAAAAAGAAGTGTTGCTACAAATACTTTCCTGGGCTTTATGTTCTTCTATGTCTGATGCTAGAGGGACAGTTAGGAGTTTGTCTTCATACTGTTAGGGGTCACTCTGGAACCTGAGAGAAAAAGGACATCTGTCCATAAAGCTGCCCTTCTCAAACACAAGTGTCAGAATTGTAGGAGGACTGGGTTTATGAGAAGTCAGTGCAACCAGAGGAGCCATGGAGGCAGGAGAGAGTACATTGATGGCAGCATGAGAGATTGTGTTGGCATGAACAGCAGTGTGATCAGAAACACGCATCCAGCATGTAGGTCGATGTCTGTGAGAACAGGCATCATGTTGCATGTTGTATGTAATTGTGCAGTTTACTTCTTGGCACATCTCCATGAATGGAGATCTCTTAGGCATTTTAAAGATGTAAAACTGAGGCCCATACAGCTTTGTATGCTTTTGAATTTTTAGATCCTGAGTGTCATCCATGGCTTTTTACCTTCTAGATGTCAGCAGGTTGGTTGAAACTAGGGTTCAAGCTGCTGAGATGAATTTGAATGATGATTCTGCTACCGAATCTAATAATCTTGACATTAGCCCAGCGGCATCAAGAGCTCAAAGTCAAAAGGCCCTGGAGTCGCTAGTTCTCTGTTTTTAATCCTGTCTCAGCCACTGTCACTGTGGCTTTTCTAGTTTAGAAAATGAGCAGTGTAGTGTTTAGTTTCTAGAGATTTATGGGGATGTATGTTAACTAACATTTAAACAGAGGTAATACGTTAGAATCTTCTTCTCACAGATGAGAATCGAAGCTCCACTGCCTCTCCTACAGCAAACTGTCCCATCCCTGTGAACTTGGGCACATGTCCATCCATCCCTATCTTACAGACACCGGCTGTGTCTAGCTGTGTTACGCCCAGAGAGAAGCTGAGTGCCATACAGAGCAGCGATTCACTACTGAATGTGTTAGGCTCCTCTGAAGGAACAGAACTCTAGGATGTCGGTATAGAGGATAGGTGGGTAGGTAGGTGGCTGACGGAGTAGATAGGTAGAGATAGATTAGAAGGAATTAGCATGTGTAATCATTGTGGCTGACAAATGTCCAAAGGCCAACAGATTTGGCTAAGATGGCCCAAAGGCCAGCAGGTCGGAGCCCCAGGAGAGAGCTGACGTTTCAGTAAAACAATGCTGATGTCCCAGTTTGAAGGCAATCAGGAAGGAGAAGTTGGGGAGAGAATCAGCCTGTTTTGCTCTACTTTGCCTTCTGTGGGCTGAGTTAGGCTTCCCCATGTTATGGGGGGCAGTCTGCTTCAACTTCCTCCAGAAGCAGCCTCAAACGCTCAGAGTAAGGTTTCACCAAAAAGTCCAGTTGATGCATAAAAATGATGTAAAACAACTGGGCCCCCACCAGCTCCTCTGAAACCAGCCGTGTCTCTCTCCCACCTGTGAGTTTCCCAGGACAGAGGGACTGCGTCTGACTACCTCCGGCGTTTTGCTCAGCTCACGCGTAGAGCAGTTGTGCAGGACCTTACCAGGACTGCGCAGTTACTCGGAGAAGTAGGACCGCCTCACCCCCTCCCCAAATTCCCCAGCCAGTCCCGCTACACCTGCGCTGGCTTCCTTCCCACACCTTCTGCCTTTTCCTGGGAATGTCTGCATCTCAGACCTTTGACGCTTCGTGATTTTCTCAAAGCTCGTGAGGATTTTTAAGACGGGCCGCTCAGTTTGAGTACAGGAGAAAGGGAATCGAGGTATAGGCATCTCCGGAAACCTCCAGTGGAACACCTGGCTAAGAAACGGTGCAGCAGGATTTGGAAAGCCCGCCTCTGCCTTCCCTCTGCTGGGACTTTGCGTTAACATACTGGAGAAGACAGTGCTAAAAGGTGGAATACCCCATGGGAAGAAAGGTAGACCAGCAGTGGCAAGACGGGATTGGAGTGGCACAAGGGCTTCCTTCAACAGCTCTCTGGTGCAGGCAGCAAGGGGAACAATTCTGATGTGTAGACTAGTACCAGTAGTAGGATATTTTAAAAACAAGCTTTGGGTGTGGCTGTAAAATCAGGAAAGATGTTGTCCTGTGGTTTTTGAGCGTGGACGAGATGCGCAGCCTGGATGCTCGTTAAGCCAGGTGTGTGTGCCCAGCACTGCCAAGCTGCAGAGGGCCAAGGCTGCCTCCCCTCATTGCTGATTTTATGGGATCAACCACAGTGACAAATGGCCCTGCATTTGTATGGCTGTCCCCGTTCTGGTAACAGCTGAAACTCTCTGTCACTGTTGACGTGTGTGCGCTTGGAGAGTGCCAGTGCACTCGGCCATCTGTGCGGGAGGCTGCAGCCGTCGTCAGCAGTGAAATGGCGATCAGGAGCCAGCTCTCGTCCAGCAGGCACCTGGGGCACAGGTTCACAGTCCCGGCCCCACGATGACCGAACGAGGCCGGGAAGATCCTTGGCGCTCAGCGGCAGGTGGAGGAGGGAGCGGTGCAGCACAGATAGGAACTCGCAGCTAACTCCAAAGGAGTGCACAGGAGATGGCTTCCCCAAGGGTGATGGTGGCTAAAGGGTATGCCTCATGGACTCTGCCGAATTAGAGTTTGACGCTTTGCTCCACCCCTTACAGAACGTGTGCCTTATGCCCGAGGCACTTTTCTCAGAGCTTCAGTTCTTCATCCAGAAAAAGCGATAGACTCTTTCCTGCCCCTCCCTAGGAAGATTCGGGGAGTAACTGGCTTCACGGTTGGCTCTGCCAATTAAAGTGACGTGTCGCAGTTAGGACGGTTCCTCGGTGCAGGCAGCTGCCGGCCACCTGCACAATATGGACTTTAGTATTTACGGAGGGGAACGAAGGGGAGGACCAGATGGTGCAGCGCGAGCTCATTTCAGGAGAGAGAAGCAAATAAATAAATAGATCAACTATTCATCATGAGCCCCAGAAAGGTTGACAGAGGCAAGTGTGGAAAGGAGTCTTAGGAAGACCCTTAGCTTTTGATAGGAAAGGTGACGCCATCATTGGGGAGAATTCAACTAGGACAAAGGACATAGAACAACCAGTACACCTCCCACTCCCCCCTCAGACTGCCTGGTCTCCCTCTCACAGGACACCACTGTTGTTAGTTTCTTAGGTCTCCTTAACAAAAAAAAAAAAAAAAAAGAAAGAAAGGGTATAAGCAAGGAGAGAAGCTGCCAAAGAGACTTTGACTTTGGTTTTTATTACTTAATGTATCTTGCTCCATATCCAGAGAGAGGAACCTGGCTCCTCCTTTGCCGGACTGCACAGTATTCTCTACTATGGATGTCCGTAACTGATTTCTCCAGAGTTCTTTTCCATGACAAGTGTTCAGCTTACTATGTTGCAGAACAAGCACATGTGGGTAGGTGATTGGATATGAACTTGCTGAGTCACGGGGTTGATACATTGATTCGCAATTTGCTAAAGCAATCAGTGCTTGGAGCAACTGCACCGACAGGTGTCTGTGTACAGAGTAGTGCCCATTCAACGCTTCCTCCTCCAGAGCCTTAGCCCATGGAGTCTTTGTTCTTATTTACCTGATGTTTTTGGAGGCTGGGATAGGGAGATACGAAGAGGAATGAATCCTGAAACCCGAAGGGCTGCAGGTGTGCTGCTCCCTGTCCTGTGAGGACGGCTGTTGGGAGCTGCCCAGTGCAGGAGCCAGTTCATCAGCAGTCAGGGGAGGGGCCATGTCTTCCAGAAGAGAGGCTCCCAGGTGGGCACCACAGAGACCCCCTCAGCCCACACACTTCAAATGGCCCTGCTGCAGGATACAGCAGAAAATGTTGCCGATCGCAGACACCAGACGTCACAGCAAACCCACTTGAGCTGAGAGCTGGAGCCGCTCCCTGCAGACGCTCAAATGAAAACGAGATAAATAGCGAGCCCTTTGAAGGTAATCTATCCGGCCCTTGCTACCTGCTTTTCCAGATACACGCACAGCCCTATGTTTGCCACAAGCAGAGAAGAAAGGCAAGATAGGCAGCAGTCCTCCGAGGCTGCCCCGGGTCAACTTTATCAAAATGATAAAATGTTTTGGGTCTCGGCAGCCCCCTGGGTGGACTCCGGGCTGGGCTTCCTGAGGTATTAAGGGGTGAGGGAGGTGAGCACGCGGCCCTTCCTGGTGTGTCCCACTGGCATCTCTCGTGTCGCCGCTGATAGCAGTTTTATCAAGATAAATCTAGTGCTGCCCGGGAAGGATATTAATAAATTATCTCGTAATGAAAAATGTGAGAGGAACCATACTCCAACATCAGGCCCGCGATGATCGCTTTGATAGATGCACTGGCGAGATTTCCCCGACACTGCAGAAATGAGAAACATGACACATAAACCTTTAAGGGTGACCTCAGAGGAAAACAGAAGTTGCTGAACAATACAGAAGCGGAATTAGGGAAAACCGGAGCTCTGTGGCCCCGCCTGTCAGCTGCCGGATGGATGGGCTCCGCACATCAACTGATCATTAAGTTGGGTGTCAGATACAGAGAGGGGAGGAGAGAGAAATGGGGGGGAGGGGCGCGGCACGGGCACAGATGACTGGAGTTGAGTTGTGCGAGCAAGCCAGAGAGCATGGGTTTTAGATCAGCATAGACGCAAGCTGGGGCCCAGGTCTGTCTGCAAAGTTGTTGAAACAGCGTTATGCCTCAGTTTCTTTGATCTGTAAATGCACAGTGTGATAGGAGAGTATGGTAAAAGCTTTTGGTAGCAATAAGTACTCAATTAACGGTAGTTTAATCCTTGAAGGAGAGTCTACTCGAACGGATGACTAAGGTAGCTACGGTTGCCTTGAGAGCAGCAGTGGCTGACGGGAGGCTGTTACAGAGAAGGCTCCAGTACCTCTTTCTCTGCAACACTCCTTGGCACACATTTCTGGGTTCCTGCTGCTCTGGTAGATTCTGAGGATGTTAGCTGATACTAGGCATGATTTCACCCCTAAGGAACAAACTCCAGTGTGGGAGACAAGTGGACGAAAAAGTGTGATGAGGCTAGGTAAAAGGTGAGCCATGGAACTTACAGGGTGGCATCTTGATCAGACTCAGGGAAGGAATCATTGAAGAGGTGAACTTGAACTGGAATTTTGCAAGATAAAGAGGAACCCATAAGGTGACAAAAAGAAAATGCTAATGGGGTTTCCTATAGGGCTAGTAAAAAAATAATGCATGGGGCATGGTGCCATTGGAGTGCAGAATGGAAACCAGGGAACCTCATAAAGAAGAAACTGGACTGGTAAACCTGAGTCCGATGAACTCAAGTCACTTTGCTAACAGCAACAGAGCACTGTAGTAACGTGGAGAGGAGATGCTGGCTTTGAGACATCTTTTCTCCTCGGTGTTAGCAACTGCTTCTTGAAGCACTGGAGAGATTTTCATCTCCAGCGTTCCCCTGGACTGGGGGGCTGCAGAACTGTGCCGGAAGGCTGGGGCAGGATGGAAGGGGGACAGAGGCCCTGGGGCACACACACCTGCTGCTGCTTCTCTCTTGAGACTTTGTGAGTCTGTGGCGCAGCTCATGGGAGGCAACAGGGCATGGGGACTAAGCAGCAGCTTCAAAACCCCGGAGGCTGGCAGGTGGGCTGGAGAGCAGGGTTCTCTGAGGTCCAAAGCACAGCAGCTCAGGGGGTAAAGCAGAAAGAGGCCTACAGGAACTCAAAGCCCACACTGTGCCAAGAGGGGATTCCTGACCCCATGTTCGAGACAGTTGAAGCCAGTGGTGAGCTGCAGAAAACCAGATTTGCAGCAAATCACCAAGCCCAGCAAGGTTAGGATGGGGCTAAGGAGACTGAACTCTGTCATTCTAGAAGCTGAGAGGTGAAACGGCGAATCTTCTGGGGTACGTGTTGTCTAAGGCTCTAGTCTTTCCCACTCCAAGTCTTTCATATGCAGTTGTAAGGTATTTAAGACGTAGGGAGGTGGGACTGATAGAGGGGGAAAATGATCAATAAACCCACAGACAACTCAAATGTTCGAATTGGCAAAATTAGCATCTCAAAATAACAACAGTTAAAGCATCTGGTGGGGAAAATGAACAAGATGAAGGCACTTCAAACGTTCCTGGGAAAATGGAATTAGAAGATAAACATTTGGGGGCAGAGGTTGTGGTACAGAGGCTCCTTCCCCATACTGAAGTGCTGGTTTGAGCCTGGCTGCTTGGTGCTTTCAATCCAGGTTCCTGTTAATGCGCCTCAGAAGCCAACGGATGATGACCTTTCAAATATCTGGGTCCCTGCCAGGCATGAGGGAGAACTGGGTGGAGCTCTGGGCTCCTGGCCATGGTCAGGTTCAGCTCCAGCTCTGGTGTGCATTTGAGGAGTATATCAGCAGATGGAAGATTCTCTCTCTCTCTCTCTCTCTCTCTCTCTCTCTCTCACCTTGCCTTTCAAAAAAAATAAATTTTCTAAAGAACAAAAGCACTTTGATATAAAATAATTTGAAACCCATGCAGTTTTTAAACAAAAGACATTTTCCATGAACTTTTTGGAGATCCTCATATACTTGATTTCAAAAATCTGTACACAAAAATATATTTTCACCTTTTAATTCCCTTTTCCCACAAACCTGTTAAAGGAGCTTCATATTCATGAAGGAGACTTGTAACAGTAGTTCAAATACCACCAAAGAAGCAAATGGAAATGTTAGGACCGAAAGGTATATCTTTTTTTTTTTTTTTTAATTTATTTGAAAGAGTTATAGAGAGGTAGAGACAGAGAGAGAGGTCTTCCATCCGTTGATTCACTCCCCAGATAGCTGCAATGGCCGGAGCTGTGCCGATTTGAAGCCAGGAGCCAGGAGCTTCCTCCAGGTCTCCCATGCGGGTGCAGGGGCCCAAGAACTTGGGCCATCCTCCACTGCTACCCCAGGCCATAACAGAGAGCTGGATCAGAAGAGGAGCAGCCAAGACTCGAACCGGTGCCCATATGGGATGCTGGCACTTTAGGTCAGGGCTTTAACCCACTGCACCACAGTGCCAGCCCCTGAAAGATATGTCTTTAATGGGCTTAATTATATGCTGCACATACCAGGGTAATAAAATCACAAAAATGAAAACTGATAAAATAATTCATACTGATCCATTAGGGAGAAAAAGAAGCATCAGAGACCTGTAGAACAAATTCAAATCATAGAATATGAATATATCTGGAGTCCCTGTAGGAAATGGAAAAACAATTGTGTGGGAGAAATATTTGAAGAGATAACAGATGAGAATTGTCTAATTTAAAGCAAGTAATCTACAGAAATAAGTACGATGAATACAAAGACAGTCACACCTAGATACAGTTGTGATCGAAACATTCAGTGAATGTCTTCAAAGCTTCTAGCAAAGAAAATATTCTATCAACAGACTGGTATTGAGAGTTGGCTGGAATTTAATCAGAAACAAGACAAGCCAAAGACATTGGAAGGCTGCCTTCAAAGTTATGATCTTTTCTTTACATTTTATTTAAGGTATATAAATTTCATGTATTTCCTATATACATATTAAGGAATACAGTAATATGTCTCACCCTCCCACCCACACTCCCACTCTTCTGCCTCCTCTCTCTCCTATTCCCATTCTTAACTCTTAAAAAGATCTATTTTTAGTTTACTTTGTACTCATAAGATTAACCCTACACTGAGAATTTGACAAATAGTATGAAGAAAGAAACATTGTTTTCTAACAGTCTAGACAAGGGCTATAAACAATCATCGAGTCTCAAATTGTCAATTTCACTCCTCTAGGTTACCTTTTTTTTTTAATTAAACTTTTATTTAATGAATATAAATTTCCAAAGTACAGCTTATGGGTTACAATGGCTTCCCCCTCCCAAAATTTCCCTCCCACCCACAACCCTCCCCTTTCCCGCTCCCTCTCCCCTTCCAATCATATCATGATTCATTTTTAATTCTCTTTATATACAGAAGATCAGTTTAGTATATATTAGGTAACGATTTCAACAGTTTGCCCCCATATAGTAACACAAAGTGAAAAAAAATACTGTTGGAGTACTAGTTATAGCATTAAATAAGAGTGTACAGTACATTTAAGACAGAGATCTTACATAATATAATTTTTTTAAAAATTAATTTTCTATGCCATTTCCAATTTAACACCAGGTTTTTCCTTTTTTCATTTCCAATTATCTTTATATACAGAAGATCGATTCAGTATATAATTAGTAAAGATCTCATCAGTTTGTACCCACGCAGAAACACAAAGTGTAAAAATACTGTTCCAGTACTAGTTATAGCATCACTGCACATTAGACAACACATTAGGGACAGATCCCACATGGGATGTAAGTACACAGTGACTCCTGTTGCTGACTTAACAATTTGACACTCCTGTTCATGGCGTCAGTAATCTCCCTAGGCTCTAGTCATGAGTTGCCAGGGCTATGGAAGCCTTTAGAGTTCGCTGACTTTGATCTTATTCCGATAGGGTCATAGTCAAAGTGGAAGTTCTCTCCTCCCTTCAGAGAAAGGTACCTCCTTCTTTGATGGCCCTGTTCTTTCCACTGGGATCTCACTCCCAGAGATCTTTCATTTAGGTCGTCGTCTTTTTTTCTTTTCCATGGTATCTTGGCTTTCCATGCCTACAATACTCTCATGGGCTCTTCAGCCAGATCCAAATGCCTTAAGGGCTGATTCTGAGGCCAGAGTGTTGTTTAGGACATCTGCCATTCTATGAGTCTGCTGTGTATCCCACTTCCCATGTTGGATCTTTCTCTCCCTTTTTGATTCTATCAGTTAGTATAAGCAGACACTAGTCTTGTTTGTGTGATCCCTTTGATTCTTAGACCTATCCGAGCCATCGAATGTGAACTGAAATTGATCACTTGGACTAGTGAGATGGCATTGGTACATGCCACCTTGATGGGATTGTATTGGAATCCCCTGGCACATTTCTAACTCCACCATTTGGGGCAAGTCTGATTGTGCATGTCCCAAATTGTACATCTCCTCCCTCTCTTTTTCCACTCTTAAATTTAACAGGGATCACCTTTCAGTTAAAATTTAAACACCTAAGAGTAATTGTGTGTTAATTACAGAGTTCAACCACTAGTACTAGAAACAACAACAACAAAAAAACAACAACAAATACTAAAAAGGATAAAGTATTACATTGTACATCTAGAGTCAGGACAAGAGCTGATCAGTTCATTGTTTCTTACAGTGTCCATTTCACTTCAACAGGTTTTCCCTTTGGTGCTCAGTTGTCGCCGATCAGGGAAAACAAATGATATTTGTCCCTTTGGGACTGGCTTAATTCACTCAGCATGATGTTTTCCAGATTCCTCCATCTTGTTGCAAATGACTGGGTTTCATTGTTCCTTACTGCTGTATAGTATTCTATGGAGTACATGTCCCATAATTTCTTTATCCATTCTACTGTTGATGGGCATTTGGGTTCCAGGTCTTAGCTATTGTGAATTGAGCTGCAATAAACATTAATGTGCAGATGGCTCTTTTATTAGCCAAATTAATTTCCTTTGGGTAAATTCCAAGGAGTGGGATGGCTGGGTTGTATGGTAGGGTTATGTTTAGGTTTCTGAGGAATCTCCAGACAGACTTCCATAGTGGCTTAACCAGTTTGCATTCCCACCAACAGTGGGTTAGTGTCCCTTTTTCCCCACATCCTCTCCAGCATCTGTTGTTGGTAGATTTCTGAATGTGAGCCATTCTCACCGGGGTGAGGTGAAACCTCATTGTGGTTTTGATTTGCATTTCTCTGATTGCTAGTGATCTTGAACATTTTTTCATGTGTCTGTTGGCCATTTGGATTTCTTCTTTCGAAAAATGTCTATTGAGGTCCTTGGCCCATTTCTTAAGTGGGTTGTTTGTTTTGTTGTTGTGGATTTTCTTGATTTCTTTGTAGATTCTGGTTATCAACCCTTTATCTGTAGTGTAGTTTGCAAATATTTTTTCCCATTCTGTCGGTTGCCTCTTCACTTTCCTGACTGTTTCTTTTGAAGTACAGAAACTTCTCAATTTGATGCAATCCCAAATGTTAATTTTGTTTTTGACTTCCTGTGCTCCTGGGGTCTTTTCCAAGAAGTCTTTGCCTGTGCCTATATCTTGCAGGGTCTCTCCAATGCTCTCTAATAATTTGATGGTTTCGGGTCGTAGATTTAAGTCTTTAATCCATGTTGAGTGAATTTTTGTGTAAGGTGAAAGGTATGGGTCTTGCTTCAAGCTTCTGCACGTGGAAATCCAATTTTCCCAGCACCATTTATTGAATAGACTGTCCTTATTCCAGGGATTAGATTTGGATCTTTGGTCAAATATAAGTTGGCTGTAGATGTTTGGATTGATTTCTGGTGTTTCTATTCTGTTCCATTGGTCTATCCATCTGTTTCTGTACCAGTACCATGCTGTTTGGATAACAACTGCCCTGTAGTATGTCCTGAAATCTGGTATTGTGATGCCACCGGCTTTGTTTTTGTTGTACAAGATTGCTTTGGCTATTCGAGGTCTTCTGTGTCTCCATATGAATTTCAGCATCATTTTTTCCAGATCTGAGAAGAATGTCTTTGGTATCTTGATTGGTATTGCATTGAATGTATAAATTGCTTTTGGGAGAATAGACATTTTGATGATATTGATTCTTCCAATCCATGAGCATGAAAGATTTCTCCATTTTTTGATATCCTCTTCTATTTCTTTCTGTAAGGTTTTGTAGTTTTCATCGTAGAGATCTTTAACATCTTTGGTTAAGTTTATTCCAAGGTATTTGATTGTTTTTGTAGCTATTGTGAATGGGGTTGATCTTAGAAGTTCTTCCTCAGCTGTGGCATTGCCTGTGTATACAAAGGCTGTTGATTTTTGTGCATTGATTTTATATCCTGCTACTTTGCCAAACTCTTCGATGAGTTCCAGCAGTCTCTTAGTAGAGTTCTTTGGATCCCCTAAGTAAAGAATCATATCATCTGCAAAGAGGGATAGTTTGAGTTCTTCCTTCCCGATTTGTATCCCTTTAATTTCTTTTTCTTGCCTAATAGCTCTGGCCAAAACTTCCAGAACTATATTGAATAGCAGTGGTGAGAGTGGGCATCCCTGTCTGGTACCAGATCTCAGCGGAAATGCTTCCAACTTTTCCCCATTCAATAGGATGTTGGCCGTGGGTTTTTCATATATTGCTTTGATTGTATTGAGGAATGTTCCTTCCATACCCAGTTTGCTTAGAGTTTTCATCATGAAAGGGTGTTGTATTTTATCAAATGCTTTCTCTGCGTCTATTGAGAGAATCATATGGTTTTTCTTCTGCAGTCTGTTAATGTAGTGTATTACGTTGATTGTTTTGTGAATGTTGAACCATCCCTGCATACCAGAGATAAACCCCACTTGGTCTGGGTGGATGATATTTCTGATGTGTTGTTGCATTCTATTGGCCAGAATTTTATTGAGTATTTTTGCATCTATGTTCATCAAGGATATTGGTCTCTAATTCTCTTTCAATGTTGCATCTTTTTCTGGCTTAGGAATTAAGGTGATGGTGGCTTCATAGAAAGAATTTGGGAGGATTCCCTCTCTTTCGATTGTTCTGAATAGTTTGAGAAGAATTGGAGTTAGTTCTTCTCTAAATGTCTGGTAGAACTCAGCAGTGAATCCATGTGGCCCTGGGCTTTTCTTTGTTGGGAGGGCTTTATTACTGTTTCAATTTCTGTGTCAGTTATGGGTCTGTTTAGGTTTTCTATGTCTTCCTGGCTCAATTTAGGTAGGTTGTATGTGTCCAAGAATCTGTCCATTTCTGATAGATTTCCCTGTTTGCTGGCATACAAGTCCTTGTAGTAATTTCTGATGATTCTTTTTATTTCTGTGGCGTCTGTTGTTACGTTTCCCTTTTCATCTCTGATCCTATTGATTTGGGTCTTTTCTCTTCTTTTTTTAGTTAGTTGGGCCAATGGGGTGTCAATTTTGTTTATTTTTTCAAAAAACCAGCTCCTCGTTTGGCTGATTTTTTGTAATTTTTTTTTGGATTCAATCCTGTTGATTTCTTCTTTGATTTTAATTATTTCTCTTCTCCTACTGGGTTTGGGTTTGGTTTGCTGCAGATTTTCTAGATCCTTGAGATGACTTGAAAGCTCATCTATTTGGTGCCTTTCCAATTTCTTGATGTAGGCACCTATTGATATAAACTTTCCTCTTAACACTGCTTTTGTTGTATCCCATAGGTTTTGGTATGTTGTGCTGTTATCCTCATTTACTTCCAGAAAATTTTTGATTTCTCTTTTAATTTCTTCTATGACCCATTGTTCATTCAGGAGCATGTTGTTCAATCTCCATGTGTTTGCACATGCTCTAGGGATTCCCGAGTTGCTAATTTCCAACTTCATTCCTTTATGGTCTGAGAAGCTGCATGGTATGATTCTAATTCTTTTGAATTTGCTGAGACTTGCTTTATGGCCTAGTATGTGGTCAATCCTAGAGAAGGTTCCATGTACTGCTGAGAAGATTGTAAAGTCTTTAGATGTAGGATGAAATGTTCTGTAGATATCTGTTAGATCCATTTGGGCTATAGTGTCATTTAAATCTACTGTCTCCTTGTTGATCTTCTGTCCTGTTGATCTGTCTATCTCTGAGAGTGGAGTATTGAAGTCCCCCAGTACTATTGTATTGGTGTCTAAGTCTCCCTGTAAGTCCCTTAACAAGTCTTTTAAATAAACTGGTGCCCTGTAATTAGGTGCATATACATTGATAATCGTTATATCTTCCTGTTGAATGGATCCCTTAATCATTAAATAGTGCCCCTCTTTGTCTCTCCTGACAGTTTTTGTGGTAAAGTTTATGTTTTCCGATATTAAGATGGCTATGCCCGCTCTTTTTTCATTTCTGTTGGCATGGTATATCTTTTTCCAGCCTTTCACTTTCAGCCTGTATGGATCATTGTTGGAAAGATGAGTTTCTTGTAAGCAGCAAAAAGATGGGTTTTGTTCCTTAACCCAATCAGCCAATCGGTGTCTTTTAACTGGACAGTTCAAGCCATTAACATTCAACGTGACTATTGAGAAGGAGTAACTTTGCCCTACCATGTGCCAAAGATATTTTCTAATATATGGTTTGAGATTCCTGTGATCTTTTGCTGTGAGGTTTCCTTCCTTTACCTTCTTTCATATTGGTGACCGTGTTTCTGTGTTTCTGTATGTAACACATCTTTAAGCATCTTTTGCAGGGCTGGACGAGTGGCAACAAATTCTTTCAATGTCTGTTTGCTGTGAAAGGTCTTTATTTCACCTTCATTCATAAATGAGAGCTTTGCAGGATATAATGTTCTGGGCTGGCAGTTTTTCTCTCTTAGTACCTGGGCTATATCTCGCCATTCTCTCCTAGCTTGTAGGGTTTCTGAAGAGAAGTCAGCTGTGAGTCTAATTGGAGATCCTCTGAGAGTAATCTGGCGTTTCTCTCTTGCACATTTTAGGATCTTTTCTTTATGTTTCACTGTGGTGAGTTTGATTATGACGTGTTGTGGTGAGGATCTCTTTTGGTCATGTTTATTAGGGGTTCTATGAGCTTCCTGTACTAGGATGTCTCTGTCCTTCTCCAAACCTGGGAAATTTTCTGCTAGTATCTCATTAAAAAGCCTTCTAATCCTTTCTCCCTCTCCATGCCTTCAGGAACTCCTAGAACCCGAATGTTGGGTTTTTTAATAGTATCCTGTAGATTACTGACAGTATTTTTTAGATTTCTGATTTCTTCTTCTTTGATTTGATTTGATTGTTTCCTTTCCTGTTCTCTGTCTTCTAATTCCGATATTCTCTCTTCTGCTTCACCCATTCTGTTTTTAAGGCTTTCTAATGTGTTTGTCATTTGATCTATTGAGTTCTTCATTTCTTATGGTTTCTTGTCACTATCACAGTTTCATGTTCTACTAGTTGTTTCATTTCATTTTGATTCCTCCTTAATATTTCATTTTCACGAGAGAGATTTTCTATCTTGTCCATTAAGGATTTCTGTAGTTCAAGAATTTGTTTTTGAGAACTTCTTAATGTTCTTATCAATTTTTTGAGATCCGCTTCTTGCATTTCCTCTGTCTCTTCATCTTCATAATCTTGGATTGGGGTGTCTTGTTCATTTGGGGGCATCATAGTGTCTTCCTTGCTCTTGTTACCTCGGCTTCTACATTTGTTGTTTGGCATGTTGGAGATAATTTATTTTTATTTTATTTTATTTTTTTTTTGCTGTTGTGATTTTTTCTCGTTATACTATGCCTCTAAGTGGGCTGTCTGCTTTGATGGATCCTTAGAGGCTGTGATGGGTGTGGCCAGAGAGCTATGCTTGATTCTTCAGGTTTAAGGCTGTGCAAAAAGTGACTCACCTTGCTCCTTGCTGGATCTCTCTCTCTCTCTCTCTTTTTTTTTTTGACTCAGTTGGGAAGTAATTCCGAATGGCTGAGTGGAATTGAGGGTAGTTGAAATCTGGCCTCTGTGAGTATTCGTTTGAACTACCCCTGGGACCACACACAGAGTTTATGCAGCCCTCAATGTGTTCTCAAGTTTCACCTTAGACCCAAAGTTACTGTGTTTGTGTACTCATTGCCGCTTTACATATGTAAAATGGTGCCTGCTCTTTGTTTTGCTCAAGTGGAGGGAGGGGCCTCTGCCTTTCCCCACTAATGTCTCGTGTTTCTGAGGCTTTTGTCTTACCTCCCGTTCATTCCTGCGCTGGGGAGATTCTGCGGGTCAGGTCCCGCGGTTGGATTTCCACACGGTGGGCTCCTTGTAGGTCCTCTGTGTCACATCCACTAGATCCGGAAGCGTTTCCTCTGCAGTTTTTTTCTTGAATCTTTTCCTGAGGCTACAGTAATTCCACTTTTATGAAACTTTATTTTCCAGACTATCGGCGCACGTCCTCACTATCCGCCATCTTGGCTCCAGTAACCTATTAGTTACCACAGATCATGGGAAACATGGTATTTGTGTTTTGGGGACTGGTTTATTTCACTAAGTATAATGGTTTCAAAGCTATGGAATTATTTAACAGATCTGTCCATCTTGAATCTTCTACATTCTGAAAATGTCTTTGAAAATGAAAGCAGGGGTGAGTATTTGGAGTAGCAGTTAAGACGCCACTTGGAATGCCTGTGTCCTATTTCAGGGTGCCTGGTTCAAGTCCTGGCTCTACTTGGAATTCTAGCTTCCTGCTAGTACATGTCATGGGAAGCAGCAATGATGTCTCAAGTAGTCTGGTCCCTGTCATCTGCGTGGGAAACCCACTGGTCCTGCTGACTCCTGGCTTCAGTCTGGCCCAGTCTTGGTTTTATGGGCATTTGTAGAATGAACTAGCAGATGGAAGAAAGATCTTTGTCTTTTGCCCCTTCTCTCTCTCCCTCTCTCCTTTTCAAAAATAAGTGAAAATTTTGAAAAATGAAGACAAATATTTTTAGTAGATAGAAGCTAGGAAATTATGGCTAGACTAGGCCCACACTATAAAAAATAAAGTCTGGATGGAAACTTTGTGTCTGAAATGAATAGAGTTCAAAAGCAAATGTAAACAACAGTTATTTTTTAGTTGTGTTCTATTGAATATTTTTATTTTCAAATATTTAACTGACAAGTAACTATTGGCTGCATAAAGGAAGCAGGATTATAATGTATTTTGGGTGACTCATTTAGAAATAGTTTATAGGGAAACAATAATGAAAGAGCAAGGGCTAAATAGGGTCGTGTGGATTAGAAAGTTCTCAGTGTTTGTGCAGCAGCGAAATAGCCTTAAAGGTAGAGAGTTATGTTAACAATGCCCATTAAAAGCCTGAGAATTCAATAACTTCATAGAAGAAATAGTCAATAGAGTATGTAAGTGTGACAATTCTTGATCAATGCAAAATAAAGCAAGGTGGCAAAGAAACAAATATGAGCTAGACTATGAGCACAAAAAAAAAAAAAAAAAACAAGATAGACTAAAAACCAAATGACTGGTCACGACAAATGCAAATGGATCAAAAATTCCAATTCAGACACATCAATCAGATAAGGAAATGAGATTAAACCATTTCAGAAATGCACTGTAATACATGATATAGATATGTTGGAGGTAAACGAATGGAGAGAAACAACACATTATGGGACCACACCAATACTAGACAAACTGGACTTTTTTTTTTTGACAGGCAGAGTGGACAGTGAGAGAGAGACAGAGAGAAAGGTCTTCCTTTGCCGTTGGTTTACCCTCCAATGGCCGCTGCGGCTGGCGCACCGCGCTGATCCGATGGTAGGAGCCAGGTGTTTCTCCTGGTCTCCCATGCAGGTGCAGGGCCCAAGCACTTGGGCCATCCTCCACTGCACTCCCGGGCCACAGCAGAGAGCTGGCCTGGAAGAGAGGCAACCGGGACAGAATCCGGCGCCCTGACCCAGATTAGAACCTGGTGTGTCGGCGCCACTAGGTGGAGGATTAGCCTGTTGAGCCCCGGCGCCGGCCGACAAACTGGACTTTAACGACACACGTCATCAGAAATGAAGTCAACGCATAATGAGGTAAGGGTACACTGGCCAAGAAGGCAGAAGAAATGGATGGGAATAAATGTCAGATGTTCTGTTGAGTGCAAGGAGCCAGCCAAGGGAGAGATTAGATTCCCTGGCATTCCATGTATCCAGTTTCTAAAGTGGGCAAAACCTCACTGTGGTCATAGTAATCGAGCCAGTGGCTGCTTCTGGGGCTGGGAGAGTTCCTGGAGAGAGGCCACAGAGCGCCCTGTGGTGGTAAGAAGAGTGCTCTGCATCTTGATTAGGGTGATGGGGACCTAGCTGGCACGTTTGGCCAGAGTTTACCTGTACAGTGAAATTCTCATGATGAAATACACAAAACCACTCATCGGCATCATAGTGCTTGAGTCGTTCTCTCTTCCCCATTTTATAAGGGAAGGCAAAGGCTCAGATAATAAGATGTGGAGCTGGAATTTGAACTCTTTGCTCTGACCCGCAAATCCTATGCAAGGTGAGATGTCAGGAAGGCTCTCTTGAGGCTGGCTTGCTTAGGTGCTGCAAACTGAGTGGAATGTGTCGCAGCATAACAGATTTCTGCAATAGCAAGAAAAATAGGTTTGCGGAATGTGGCACACCATGGCAACACCTGAGGGTATGTCTGTGGGAATGCCAGCCTGGGTCCACCCTCACAGGTTTCCTCACTAGGTTCCTCTGGTAGGAAACCATCAGCAACACTCGAAGAAGATACATCCACCATTCCTCCCCCTAACTCTACCTTCCTCTTCTGACCTTGGCAATGGCCTTGAAATGACAGGTGTTTGCGTGGTGTCTCTCCTTCACCACCTAAAAGGAGTTGAGATTTCTCTTCAACAAACTTGGCTCCTGCCCTGCACTTGGTTTCGATGCCTATCTGATAGATTACTGAGGAACGTTCTCCTGGGTTTATGATATTTAGGATTTAACCGGGTTGGGTACAGGGTACCTTCTTGTGAAAATCTCAGTAGAATCATAGAGGGCAAGATGAGCCTTCTTAAGGCCACGGGCAAAACGGAAGGCTGGCTCTCCCCTGATTCCTGGATTTTCGTTCTCTGTGTCCCCGAGAGCCAAGGGGTGGCAGCCGTGCTGTGCTGGGAAGTATATGAAGCTGACGGGCTGGGACTGGGGATTCACTTAGGCTTAGAGCCCAAGACATTTTGTTCTGAGGAAGCCAAAACCCGAGCTGTCCTCGATTCCCATTCCGGGGTGTGGGCTGTTGGCTCAGCATCGTCTTCCAGTTATCTCCTGAGCCTGGAGATGAGGCTGACGGAGGAGACGGCCCTGTAGCCATGGACAAACAGGACTTCTGAGGGGCAGCCTGCTCACCGAGACACACACGTGTACATACGTGTAGCTCTGCATGGATGTGTTTGAAAAGTGCGTTCAGTTTTCACTCGTTTCTCAATATATGTTCTGCTGCCTCTCAGCCCCCAGAAGGAATCGCTGAGGGGAGGCCAAGCTCCTACTTTCCAACCCAGGACCTCTGCATGGTCCCAGACTCTTCCTAGCTGATGGCACAAAAACAAAACTCGGCCAGAGTGGAAACTCCGACGGGAACGAGGTCAACTAGTCCTGAAAGGACCCGTGACCCTATCCTTGCAAGTTGACCTTGAGGAAATTGCTCCTCACCTGCTCGTTCTCATCATCTGCATGGGGAACCAGCTGCCCGGGCTCATCTCAGGTTGTGCTATCTGTGGACAGCCCTCTCTGTAAAATGCCCTTCACCTGGGTCCCGGCCCATGCCCCCAAGGCTGTGACCCAACAGGCTCAGCCTGCACAAGTCCTGAACTAGAAAGCAGAAGATAAAGGAGCACACTCATCCCCTCCCTCTCCCAGGCTCGGAGGCTCATGACCCTGGTGCTAAGTATTTCTTCCTAAAACTGCCTTACTCACTGCCTGCTCGCATCTCCTTGTCTAATTTCGCCTCGCTGATTGGCACCCAGACTTCTGGCTTGGCTGGCCCTGCTCTCTTGGTTGGTCAGGGGTACGATCCTATTTCCACCTCAGTTTAAGCCCTGTGATGTATTTTCCCAATTGTCTTTAGATGACACTGCATATAATGGCCCCAGTGCATAGTAGGTGCTCAGTAAAAGCCGATCATTGTTAGCATTGGTCATTCCTGCAAACACTCTGCTCCAATCATTTCCACAATGGGTAAAAATTAAATGGAAGTCTAAGTGTTTATTTTGTGTGTGTCGTGACAGCTTGCCAAGGACAATACAATGATCCATCGCAATAGCAAAATAGGACCTCACCAGAAACAGTAGCTGGCATAGGGGTTGGGGGTGCGGGTTCTAGAGCCAGACCAGCCGGGCCTGCATTGTCACGTTATCACTCATCAGTTAGGAGGTGTTGGACACGGCTTCGCTGCACCTCGCTTCCCCCACCTCTGTGTGAGCGTGGTGGTCCTTGCACTATACCACCTACCCCTGGTGGATCCTCAGCCTTGAAGAAACTGTGCCACCAAAAGTGGTCAGACTGTTGGCCAACGTACATATCAGAAAGTTTCAGTAGATGCTAACTCCTGCCATGTCATTATTAGATGCTCTTCAGTGCACGGTTTGTAAAACAGAATTTTCTCTTGGGCTTCTCATCCCAGTGGACTCCCTTACCACCCTAAGAGGGAGTGGCAGAAATAATGAGATTCATCTGACACAGTAAACTTGCTGAAGCACAAACACAGGTAGGAGGGGTCTTGGAAAAGATTGTGCAAATGCATATTATGTGAGGCAAGCACTTGGCACAGTGGTGAAGACACAAATGTGGTGCCTACGTGCCATCCTGGGATGCCAAATGCTCACAACACCTAGAGCTAGGCCAGGTCAAAGCCAGGACCTGGGAACTCTATCTGGGCTTCCCATGTGGGAGCAAGGAGCCAAGTACTTGAGCCACCATCTGCTGCCTCCAAGGGCCCACGGGGGGGGGGGGGGGGGAGATGGACTGGAAGCAGAGACAGGACTTGATCCCAGATGCTCCAACAGGGGAGGTAGGGACCCCACGCAGCAGCTTAGCCTACTGCCCCACAGCACCTGCCCCGTAAGTGCCTTCAGAGCAGTGCGGCGCTGGAACCAGCTCTCACCTGCTCACGAACGCTGATCTTGCACATCATAGCCTAACTTGGCATTCATCAGTGTTTGACATTATTTGTGTTTCTTTTTTAAACCCTACCAATTAGGACGTTGCCTTGCACAAAATAAGTGTTTAGCAAATGTTGGTTTGATGACTTAGGCTTAATATTGGCCTTGTACAGAGGAGGGAACTGCAGCTCAGAGAAAGTTGTCACTTCCCTAAGGACACCCACCATATAATTAATGCATCGGGATCTAAACCCAGCCCAGTGTGACTTCAGACCTAAGGTCTACACTGCCGCCGAAAGAGCAGAGGGACTAGGGTGGAAATTCACTTGCCCGCTTCAAGCATTGCTCCAAGAGGACTCTGGGGGAGGGAGAATGACCACAATAAAGGCCCAGGGCAGCTGGAGGGCCCACGGGCACCAAGGAGGCCAGCTCGCTTCCTCAGTACCATTGATGTGTCCCTCTGTGTCACGTGTTCGATGAAAGCAAATTCTCTCGCAGTCCACAACTTCCCAATTAGGCGGCACTCGGCTATCTCCAGACTTCAACATGACAGTGGAAGCAGATTAAAGCTGCTTGCAGCCAACAGGCAGGGCTAGGGTAGCTGCTGGCCGTGTTTTCTCCTTGCTCGGTAACCCAAGTCTGGCCCAAAATCTGTATTCTTCTTCCAGGAGGGACAGTCATGATTAAAGGATTCCTTCTGCAGCTGAGGCTCTGTGATAAGGGCTTTGTATTCAAACTTCCTAAACTACAAAAAGAAAATGTGTCATAATTTTACATCAAGTTGAGATTCTTCTATTTATTTTACTGGAACTTTTAGGTGGGGGAAAGAAGTAGGCTTGGAAATTTGGGTTTGATAAAAATAAACACGTGCTTAATTGGTGAGTTTTTGAGGGGAGAGGAATCAACTATACAGTACTACTGGGGACTCCCTCTTGTTTTTGAAATACAACAAGCTTGTAGAGAAGGGATGAGGTATTTATTTTTTTAAGATTTATTTATTTATTTGAAGTTCAGAGTTACACAGAGAGAGGAAAGGCAGAGAGAGAGAGAGAGAGAGAGAGAGAGAGAGGTCTTCCATTCGATGGTTCACTCCCCAATTGGCCGCAATGGGGCTGCACTGATCTGAAGCCAGGAGCCTCCTCCGGGTCTCCCACGCGGGTGCAGGAGCCCAAGGGCCTGGGCCATCTTCTTCTGCTTTCCCAGGCCATAGCAGAGAGCTGGTTCGGAAGTGGAGCACCAGGTCTCGAACTGGTGCCCATATGGGATGCCGGCACTTCAGGCCAGGGCGTTAACCCGCTGTGTCACAGTGCCGGCCCCGGGATGAGGTATTAAGCCCTGCTGAGCGTGGGCAGAGTGGCGCATGTCTGATCGCTGCTTCACATACAAGCCTGGGAAGCTTGATGTCACGGACCCTGTCTTATAGTGAAGAAGTGCGCACTGGGGACTTAGAACCAGCTCAGGTCACAAAGCCAATGACTGAGGACTGAACCATTGGTTCAGGCACTTGGAACCCACAATACACAAGGTTCCATCTAGATGCTGCCTCTTTCCGACCAAATGGTCTGTCAGTGGGCGTGAGGTCACAGCTCAGAGGAGTAAGAAGTTTTGGGTTCTATCACACAACAGGGTAACTGCAGATGATGATGTGCTACAGGCTTCTCTATTTGATAAAAAAAAAAAATGAAAAGAGGATTTCAGGTATTTTTACATAAGGAAATACTGGATGTTTGAAGAGACAGATACATGTGCCCTGATTGGATATGATGTAGTGTACACGTGAACTAAACCTTGCACGGTACTTCATAAATACGCACAAGCTTTATGTGTTACTTTTTTTTTTTTTTTAATAACTGGAGCCAGCGTTGTGGCTCAGAGGATTAAGCTACCACTGGCAGTGCATCCCATATCAGAGTGCTGGTTCGAGTCCCAGTGTTCCACTTCTGACCCGGCTTCTTCCTAATGTGCCTGGGAAGGCAGCAAATGATGCTCCAAGTACATGGTCCCCTGACACCCGTGTGGGAGACTCAGATGGAGTTCCTGGGTTCACCAAGGCCATTGGGGCCATTTGTGGAGTGAACAAGTAGATGGAAGATCACTTTCTCTCTCTCCCCTCAGTTCCTTGCCTTTCAAATCAATACTTTTTAAACAAAAAAAGTGGAAGTTTAGACAAAAAGTCTTAAGAGCCAAAAAAGGAAAACATCCATGTTCTTGATAGCAAGCTAGTAAGAGCTCATTGCTAAAAACTCAGAAAACATATAGAGAAAATTTTAAAACATTCTATGGCTAGCCTGCAACCTAGAGATAACAGTTGATATTATTTTGGAGAATGGATTTCTAGTAGTTTTTCTAGAAATAGAAAATGAAATTGCAAATGAAACTATTTGAATGGACCCTGAAATGCCCAGGAAATTTTGTACATTCTGACAAAGAAGAAACAACAGCAGCAGAAATAATAAAAGCTAGTGACTCCGTAGATTCTATTCCAGACTCTGTTCTAAGCCCTTGCTCTACGGAAGCTCCTGTAATCTGTCCAGTGCTTCGATGGGCTGAGTGTCGTTATTTCCATCTTCAGGATGGGAGTACGGAGGCCACACAGACCGCTCCCTGGAGGGACCAGGTGCCTTAGTCAGTTTCAAGCTAGCACCACACCCAGTACCCAAGATAACTAATTAATGAAGGGAAAAGATCGATTTAGCTCACAGTGTTGAAGGTCGAAGTCCAAGCCTGGGTGGCCCATTGCTGCGGCCTCTGCAGAGGACGGCCGATGGCTTGCTGGGGCACCCGCTGGAGTGAGCAGTCACATCTGGAGCCAGGGGCAGGTGGAAAGGGATCAGAGCACCACAGCTGGCTTCAAGGGCAGTGCCCCCAGTGACCTGCGGACCTCCCACTAGACCCCATGTCCCAAAGGCTGCTCCAGCTGCCAATAGCGCCCCTCTGAGGACCAGGCCTTTAACTCGTGGGCCTTTGGGGGACATTCAGCAGCCAAACCGGAGCCCCAAGTTCACCTGCAGCTGCAGGGAACGTTCCTGGTGGAAGATGACACAAACATTCTCCCCCTTTCCCCAGTCACCTTCCAGTCTGCTTCCCACGTCCTGACACCCAAGGCTACTGGAACGAATGGTCACCAACTGCAAGGCTTAAGGCAGCTTAAATGTATTCTCCCAAGTTCTGGAGGACAGAAGTTAAAATCGAGGGGTCGGTGGGACCACATCACCTCCGGAAGCTGGAGGGGAGAAGCCGTCGCTTCCTCCTTCCAGCTTCTGGGAGCTGCTGCCCTTCCTTGGCTTGTCACCTCACCCCTCACTGCTGCGTTGTCACACGGCTTGCTTCCCTCAGAGCTCTCCAAAACTCTTCTCCATCCACTGCCTCTGTTCTTGTTTCCTGGTTTTCTCCTTACAGAGTCTCGGCTTCAGCCTGTCCCAGTTCCTTTCAAAATTTTCTATTATTTTCATTTTGTTAGAGAGGTCCCCCATCTGCTGTTTCACTCCCCAAATGGCTGCAACAGCCAGAGCTGGGTCAGGCTGAAGCCAGGAGCTCCACCCAGGTCTGCCACGCGGGTGGCAGGGACCCGAGTACTTAAGCCATCACTAGCTGCCTCCCAAGATGCCCCAGCAGGACTCTGGATTGAGAGTAGAGTAGCCAGGACTTGAACCAGGCACTCTGGTCTGGAATGCGGGTGACTTCTGCACCAAATGCTCCCCCAAGCCCAGGTTCTTGAGCCTGTAAATTCCATTTCGCACGCCCCTCCCCCCCCCCCCATCCACCTTGTCTGGTTGGCTGTGAATCTAAGACGTCTTCAACGTGGAGCTCTTAGAAGCAGCACAGAATGCTCTCGCTCATGTTGGTTGCCTCTCGTTACATCACAAAAATCTCTCTGTCCAGAGGAAGTGTGTGGAACAATGGACAAGGGGTGCAAGGGAGGCAGCGGCCTCTGCCTTTTTCTCTCGGGGTGCCTTTTATTATTTCTCTACCGGTTAACTTAACTGACCGAGGGAAAACGCATCCAGCCGGGTCAGCGCCCTGTTCAAGGGTCCTGCTGTCCCAGGCTCCCCTTGAGCACCACAGCGGGGGAAGGCATAACTCACGTGCAGAGGAGAAATCACCTGTCCCACCAGTGAACCCTTCGCTAAGAATTCTCCTCCGTGCACTCCTATGCCCTCTTTCCTCAAACTACAGAGGTAGATGGGCAGGAAGTTCTTGCTTTGAAAAGTCCCTGGGCTATGCCTCTTCACTCAGGGAAACAAAACCAAGACCACAGAGAAGTCCTCGAGGGGTCCCACCGCTCTCCTCATGCTAATTCTTACTTTTGAGTCCGGCGTATTTTCGATGACGCAAAGCAGAAGCGATGGAGAGAATGGTGCAGGCAGCACTCACCTGGAGATTAGCCATGCTCTGTGAGGTGCACAGCCCTGGGTTCGACAATTCCAAAACAGGTCCGAGCTCAATCAAACATTTTATGCGTGCGCATATATCTTTGTACTTGGGAAATGAGAACATATTCATATTCTTAACTGGTATTAAGTTTACAGTGTTGGAGGTTTCATTTGCATAATAAAATGCTATGCAGGAGGAGATGAGGGTTAATCAAAGGGTTTTATCACTCTTTTTAATTATCTTCATTATGCGGGAACAAGATGTAAATTTTAATTCTACCTTGTTAGCTACCAGATCCCACCAAACTTTGGATATCCTAATCATCTGTCATTTTTAATAGGCACAGATGCCAGCGATTTTAGCAAACTAAATGCCCTAAATATTGTAAGCTTTATTAATTTGATTGATATATCCTCTAATGTAAGTCAGCAATTATTAATGTTAAACATACGGTGTGTGCGAGCACCCCGGAGAGAGGCCCCCATGACCCGCGGCGTATGCCCCTTGCTCTCCCGTCTGCACACGGTCCTTCGTCAACCTACGTGTGCGCCTCTTCCCCATCCGGCCTCTGCTCCTCTTCCACGCAGGCTGTCCACAGCTTCCAAGTCGGGCGTGGCCGCTCTCCACTGATGCACCTGCTCTAGGGTTCAGCGACGTGTCCTTAGCTCGCAGAGCTGAGAGAGGTTTCTCCGAAGGGGGCAGTGGGGTGTGTGGGTGTAGGTGCAGAGCAGCCAGGGGACACCTTCATCCCCACCTGTGTGATCAACCCCAGAGCCTGCAGACCCCAGGTCAGGAGTGCTCCACTGAGGAGTAAGTGCAAAGCGGACCCTCCCTGGGCTCCAGGGCCTCAGGGGCAAGGCAGGCAGGGGGCTACTCTTGGGTTTGTTAAAACAGAGGTTTCTCGTGGCCCCAGTGGTGTCAGCAGGCGTGGAGGGCGGTGTGTTGTAAGTTAACCATGGGATTGCAAGTCGGAGCCTTGGGTTCTCGGCTTGGATCCATCACTAACTGTGCCATCACAATCTCTCTGAGCCTCGGTTTCTGCAAACATGACAGAGAGATGGCCCATGATCCAGCTCGAGTCTTAGGTTGCATCCCGGCCGGGAAGGCCTGGCAGGGAGTAGGCACTGCGTTAGGAGAGCCGGGTTGTACTGTGGCATCGTGGGGTTAGGTGTCCTGTCGATTTAGACAGGGAGATAGCAAACGGCCAAGTGCACCTCGGGCAGAAAGGAGAAAGAACCCCCCAGTACTCCTCCGGATTGACGGTCCTCTTGGGATAATCTTGGACGAATGCTGAACCCCTCAGTGTGGCCTCTGTTTCCTCTTTGTAAAACAGGAAAGCAACATCTAAAGGGGCAGTGCTGTGGCGAAGCAACTGATAGCAAGGACTGAGGCAGAGCGGGTCCGTCCTACCGCAGGGCTACGCCCTCCAAGCAAGTGCTGTTTTATAACTGGTGACCAGTGACAGGGGAGATGCGGTGAGATGGACTGGCCTTTGACTTGTGCAACGATTACTACGGATATCCATGTAGCCACCTGACACCTAAAAATGCAAACATGGAAACAGGAAGATTGCTTCCAACACCCTGCCTCCCTCCCTCCAAACAAGCTCTGCCCGACCTGATTCTGGGAAAACTAACCGTGAGCTGCTGGCGGTGTGGTTCCGCTCAGGGTCGTGTCGGAGGCAGCACAGCTGTGTCAGGCCGCCGGCCTCCGGTCTCCGCCCAGGCACAGCTGTCTGTAAACGGGGTAAGGCAGGAAATGGAAACTCCTGTTTTCCCTGCCTGATCTAGAGCCTCTGGACGTAGAACTCTGAGGCTCGCCACATGGGAGCAGAGGAGGAGGGATTCTCACCTGTTAAGGATGTGAAGGAGAAAAGGGAGAAAGCCTCTTGTTTCCATCACCTGGGACGTGTCCGGGGTGTTCCGAGGCAAACATAGCAACTCCAGCCATCATAGGCTGTTTGAGGGGAATCTGGGACTCAATTCTGGCCAGTGACAAATAAGAGGAGCTCTTCTGGAAACTTCTTTCCATGCCACAGTCCTTCTACTTTGAACACTGTGGTGTGAAGATGTGACAGCTGGAGGACTGGTGGCCATTTTGTAGGTAAGAGGCAGTTATCACTAATAGGATGGCAGCATAAAACATTCAAAAAAGGCTGGGTTCTCGATGGTATTGTTGAAGTGCTAGGGATGTTCACTCATGTACACGTTTCTTGGTAAGGAAACTCTGTGCTATGGTTTGAGCTACAGTTCATGAAGAATCTCATAAGGCTTCTTGATAAACAGTCCACCTGTGACATCTGTCTGTCACTACTCTCTCCCTTCACTCTCTCCTCCACCAAACGGTCCACTTACTGTTCCCACACGCTTTCAGCGCACTGCCGTTAGCATGCCTGCTCCTTAATCGGCTTCCTCATTCCACACCGAGCGGCTGCAGCAGACGGCATCCAGGGTCCCTCCCAGCTCTGTACCCTCGAGTACAGAGCCACCTGCTCCTCCTCACCCAGAGCGGGTGACTGCACTGAGGGGACGTCGCTCATGCCACCAGGCTGCAGGCGTGGGCGACTTCCGCTTGCCAGGCGTCCCTCTGGTTTCTCGCCTCGGGTACTCTGCAGGCTGCTGTGTTAGAGAGGCTGATGCTGCAGGAGACCAGGTGGAAACGGAGGCTCTCGCCTGGATGACCTATGAGGAACTTGATGCCACAGCAGCCACTGGAGGTCACACGCATTATAAGGTGGCTCCCTGGTGGAGCCTTCAGATGGGACCGTAGCGCCGGCTGACACTGGGTCCCAGTCGTGTGAAAACCCTGGTTTGCAGAAGTCGGCATAAGCCATGCCCAGACTACTAACCATGTACTCCATGACAGTACACGCGCTCTGTTTTACATAACCAAGTTCTGGAACAACTGGCAGCCCACACAGACCGGGCACCACCTCCCCCAGGAAGCCTTCCCCAAGCCAGGTTTACCCATGCTCCTCTGCGCACCTCCTGTTCATCTCTCTCACACGCTGTTAGAGCCATTGTACCCCAGTCCTCTAAGCTGCCATCGGGTCTAAGAGGAGCCCTGATTACCTGAATCACTATGGAGAAACGATGCTTCAGTTAGGCCATGGCGGATCCCCTGTGGGAAAGGCGGGCCAACCTGAGAGGCTGAGACGCAGCTTAGACGTGCAGAAGGTGCTGTCAAATTGAGGACATGGTTTGCACGTCTGTCTCCTCCCCTGTTTGCAATCTCCTCCTCCCTAGCGCCACCTCCCGGTGTCCACAGCCCTGTGCAGTGCACCCCCTTCCCCCTCCTCTCCACCCTCAAACACATAGCAACTTTGCTGCTAACAGGAAGAATGTGGCCTCACTTTAGGCACATCCCCACTGATCTGGGGCAATGCCTGTGTTGGAATTCCTCCTGGATTCGTGCCGGGTGCACTCTCTGCCACCGTCAGTCTCTTGGCTCTGCCTATTAACTTTTTAGCAGCTTTATCAAAACACGACGCGAGGAGCGCACGGTCACCCACTTAGAGCATCTACGCGTACCACTCGCTGGCATGCAGTGGGCTCACGGGGTTGACAAAACATCGCCTCCATCAGTCTCGGAGCGTGTTCTCGTCAAAATGAAATGTTGCACCCCGAAGCCAACACCCTGTCAACACCTCCGTCTCCAGCCTCAGCCCCAGGCGGCCTCGAGAGTCCACGGTCTATCGCTACAAATTGGCCTTCCATCAGACTGCTATTTTGTCCTTTGTGACTGGGTTCTTTTGCTAAATTTTCAAGGTTTTTATGACCCAGCAGCTCCACTCCTAGATGTATATCTAACAGAATGGCAATTTATAGGCACACAAAAACTAACCTATTAGTGGGTGTTCTTAGCGGTGTTATTTGTAGTAGTGAAAAAAGTAGGATGACTGCCAGTGCCCCTCGCTGAGGAGTGGGGAAGGAACTGGGCATCCCCAGGCAGTGGAGTCCGTAGTTGGCCATAAAACGTACACACTTCTTTTGCTTTGTTCAAGGCCAGTTTTTCCACACTGCTGGTGGTGCCAACGCGATGACTCAATGGCAACTCTGGCTGCTCCGCTAACCAGGTTCTGCCTTTAGAGCGTGCTTTCCACATACGTGTGGAAGGTTGCACACGTGTGAAGACGTGTAGTGCAGTGTGCTGTGAACCCTGTGCTTCGGGCCACAGTCGCTGCTGTCACTGGGTGTCCCAGAGGGTGGTGGCTACATGTACAAGGTTTGGATGGAACAGCCTTTGGGTACTTGCCCTGCAACGTACCTGCCTTGGTACCTTGCAAAGTCCCTTATTTTATCCTCAGATCCTCCTCCTCCTCTTTTTTTTTTTTAATTTTTTTTGACAGGCAGAGTGGACAGTGAGAGAGAGAGAGACAGACAGAAAGGTCTTCCTTTGCCGTTGGTTCACCCTCCAATGGCCGCCACGGCCGGCGCACCGCGCTGATCTGATGGCAGGAGCCAGGTGCTTCTCCTGGTCTCCCATGGGGTGCAGGGCCCAAGCACTTGGGCCATCCTCCACTGCCTTCCCGGGCCACAGCAGAGAGCTGGACTGGAAGAGGGGCAACCGGGACAGAATCCGGCGCCCGGACCGGGACTAGAACCTGGTGTGCCGGCACTGCAAGGCAGAGGATTAGCCTAGTGAGCCGTGGCGCCGGCCTCCTCCTCTTTTTAAAGGTTGATTTATTTATTTGAAAGTCAGAGCTATAGAGGGAGAGGGAGAGACAGAGAGAGCGAGGTCTTTCATCTGCTGGTTCACCCCCCAAGATGGCTACAATGGCCAGGGCTGGGCCAGGCTGAAGCCAGGAGCTTCCTCTGTGTCTCTATGTGGGCGTGGATTGGAAGTGGAGCAGCTGGGACTGGAACTGGTGCCCATACGGGCCGATGGTGTCTCTGGCAGTGGCCTCGCCCACTACACTACAGTGCCAGCCCTGGGATCCTCCTCCTCCTAGATCACAACCTCTTTTTCATGGCAAGTGGCTTTGAGGGCTCTGTGAGAACATTTCAGAAAAGACTAAAGTGTTTTTGTATCAGTGAGAAAAGCGTTACAAAGAGAAAGAAATATGATTAAAGTTTTCCAGTGACTTACTGCCAAGACTGCTGAACATGGGAAGACCACGTTCCTGGGAGAAGAGCGGCCCCTAAGGCTTCCAAGGCATGGCTGCCGCCTCCCCCACCCTTGCTGCACCTACGTCTCCGTCACCCGCCCTGTCTTGGGAGACACGTCCTTATCTCCAATGTCCCCATTTTCTCCATCACCTGCCCTGCCTTGGGAGATGCGTCCTCATCTCCAAATGTCCCCGCTTTCTCCATCACCCGCCCTGCCTTGGGAGATGCGTCCTTATCTCCAGTGTCCCTGCTTTGTCCATCACCCGCCCTGTTTTGGGAGACACGTCCTTATCTCCAGTGTCCCCGCCTTCTCCATCACCCGCCCTGCCTTGGGAGATGCGTCCTTGTCTCCAGTGTCCCTGCTTTGTCCATCACCCGCCCTGTTTTGGGAGACACGTCCTTGTCTCCAATGTCCCCACTTTCTCCATCACCCGCCCTACCTTGGGAGATGCGTCCTTGTCTCCAGTGTCCCTGCTTTGTCCATCACCCGCCCTGTCTTGGGAGATGCATCCTTATCTCCAGTGTCCCTGCTTTGTCCATCACCCGCCCTGTCTTGAAGAATACGTCCTCGTCTCCAGTTGTCCCCACTTTCCCCTGTCGGCTATTGGTGGGAAATACTGTACCCTGTGTCTTACCAGCAGACCCTTAAGGACTGCAGATGAAATGCTGAAGTCGGTAGACTTTTCGCAGGTGGCTCGTCCGTTAGACCTGCAGGGAGGTTGGGCACTCGAGGCCAGGCAGTATTTAATCCTAGGGGGGCAGGATCCCGAGTGATGGTGCAGGAGGTATTTTCAGCATTTTTGCTACCTGCCTCGGAACCTCCCTGGACTCAGCAGTGCGTCTAAGTCTTCGTGGCCTTTGCAGTCTCACCTTTCAGTGTCTCTGCTAGGACTCCGTGTGATGGGCTGAAGTAAGCCCTGCGACAAAGGCCGGACTCCCAGCACCAGTGATCTTCCCTGGAAAGGGAGCCTTTGTAGATCTGCTCAGGACAAGATGAGGTTGCTAGGTTGCTCCCTAATCCAGTGAGACTGGAGTCTTCATAGATAAAGGGGGAATTTAGGCAGAGAGCAACATGCACAGAGGGAAAAAAAATGGCTGAAGAGATCAGGGAGAGGATGGATATCTACTACCCCAGGAATGCTTGGCTGACAGAAGCTAAGAGAAAGATCTAGAACACACCCTTCCCTAACAGTTTCATAGGGAGTATGGCCGTGCTGACACCTTGGCTTTGGCCACCAGAACTCCGAGCCGCCTCGTGCGTGGCACTTTGCAACAGCAGCTACAGGAAACTGAGACAGCCCGCCTGTTGCTATACTGGGGACATGGAGCCACGGCTCAGCCTCTCCAGTACACCGACCCAGGGCTTGAACCAGCAGAGGGACGCCCACCGTAGTTAGCATCCTTTTCAATACAAGCTGTGCTAGCCAAGACACCCGTGGGCAGGGCCCCCCTCACTGGACTGGGGCTGTGGCACGAATCTGCCCAGGGTTCTGGCTGTTTCCTGAGGCTGCAATTCTGGGCGCCAACCGAGGGTCTTCCAGGAAATTCCATTGCTACTTAAATCTGCAAACAACAGCTGCTTCTGCTTGCAACTGATGAACTTGGTTGATACAAATGGGGAACCACGAAGGGCTGTTGTGCTTCCTGGAATGGGAAACAGGGGCAAAGCGAGATCTTTAAGTGGGTGCCGGTGGTTCCAGGTGGGACTTGAGAATATGGGAGAGGCCAATAGAGAACAAGTGCACACAGCATAAGGCACTTTGTGTGTGTGTGAGTGTGGGTAGATGGTGTGCATGCACGTTTGCACACTGCCAGCCATAGACCCTCCGAATGGGGAGCAGCCAGCCACGCCAGTGCGGGTGAACCCCAGTCGCCTGACGGGGCTCAGTAAGCAGCGCATGTGGGCTTCACCAGCACGGAGCCGGGCCAGCGACGGCTTCCAAGTTTGAAAAATGAGCCGTTTCGCTTGCCTGGTGCTAATGCCGTTTTCAAAGAAACTTGCATCTTGGAAATGTCATGACACATTGCAATCATGGAGAACACAGCCACGGTAATTGGGAGTGTTTCTTCAAGAGCAGAGCGTGTCGAAGAAGATGCATGGCTCGTGGCATAATTTCCTGCGACAATGGTGGAGTGGGGTGGGGGTGTGAATGTGCGAGGAGGCTGCCTTTGAGATCAAGTCTGGCAGGAGCTCAGCAGCTGGGACGGTGTGGCAGAGAGGAGGATGCAGGGCTGGTACTGGCTGGCTGCAGACCAGCTGTGCAACCAGCTTGCCTATACATGGCCCCGTGACTCAGTTTCTCCACCGTTCATAGGAGAATAATGTCACTTGCATCCTGTCACTCATGCTATTGTGAGTTGAGCACATTTCAGTAAACGAATAACCATTATTATGAGCTCAGCAAGTGCTCTTTGCAAGCTGGAAGCACCGTGCGTGTGTTAATCATACCCCTGAGGTAGGTGGCATGTCACTATTTAGGGGTGAAGACACTGAGGTAGGTCCAGAGGGGTTAAGGCTTTTTCTCAAAGCTATAAAGCTAGAAGGAGCCAATGTCAAGATGTGAGCCCAGAAAGCCCAGTCTGGGGTCTGAATGGAGGGCCATGGTGTGGTCCACCACCACTTGCCACAGACACCACGGGGGATGCACGCAGAGCAAACAGCCGCCGTGTGAAGAGCAGTGTTGGGATTTCTTTAGAAGAGAATGAGGTTTAGCACCATTTGGGATGCCTGCACCTGATGTACGGATGCCTGGTTTTGAGTTCCTGCTCCATTTCCAATCCAGCTAACGTGAATCCAGGAGGCAGCCAAGTGATGGCTCAAGTGCTTAGGCCCCTGCCACCCACATGGTAGATAAGGACAGAGTTCCAGGCTCCTGGAGTCACCCTGCGCTAGCCCTGGCTGCTGCAGGAATTTGTGGAGTGAACAAGCAGATGGAAGATCTCTCTATCCAGTGCACGTTTTCTTCTTCCTCTTCCCCCCCTCCTCTCCTCTTCCTCCTCTTCCCCCCCTCCTCTCCTCTTCCTCCTCTTCCCCCTCCTCCTCTTCCCCCTCCTCCTCCTTCCTCTTCCTCCTCCTTCCTCTTCCTCTTCCTTCTTCTCCTCTCTCTCTCTTTCTCTCTCTCTCTCTCCCTCCATCCCTGTTTCTGCCTTTCAAATAAACAAAAAAAACTTTAAAAATACAATGTGAACAAAACCAAAGTGTATTTGCATCTGACCATAACAGTTTTTATTAATCGTGATAACAACAACAACAACAAACAACAATTCCCATGATGTGTGGAGCAGTGGTTAGTGGCAATAAACACTGTCAGTTTATGCTGCCCCTGACAGAGTAAGGGGATGAGTTTTCCATGTTGCAAATGAGAGACTGAAGCCCAGAAGAGCTAACATTCCCCAAACCGTCCAGCAAAATGATGGGACTCCAATTCAGACGGACAGGTTACAGGAGTTGTGCTCTTTCCTGCATAAAACACCACGCTAGGCCGGCTGGCCTGAAAGGCAGAGCCGTTTAAAATATCTGTGCCTTCACGTTCTGGTTGCAGAGAAGGAGAAAAGCAGAGAGATGTTAACAAGATCATGTAAATATTAACATTCACTTTAAGAGGTGAAATCTCCTGAAAGCCTACATTTCCGAACGCCAGCCTTCTCGGGACTTCATTCCCCGAGAGCATTATAACCTTTTCCCGAAGGAAATTGTGCAGCCGATACTTGCTTTGTGTAGACCTCAAGGCTGCGGGGCTGTCATTTGGGGAACAAGGAGAAAGGGGGAAGTGTGCTTCCTCCTGTCCATCAGCTGTCCGTGGACATCCGGTTGTTCCGGCCAAGTCTTGGTGTGTGTGTGTGTGCACACGCCAGACCCTCTGCTTCCGGCCAAGTCTCGGGGTATGTGTGTGTGTGTGTGCATGAGAGAGAGAGAAAGAAAGAAAGAGAGAGAGAAAGAGAGATCAATTGATCCAGGCCCTCTGCTCCTGTTAGCAGTCACTGTGACTGAAAGTACCCGAAAAAGATGAGAACTTGGAACAGATTGGCCAACACAGTGATAGCGTGCGAGACCGAATATGAGCTCTTCGGGAGTCCTACTTTAAAGACCCACCAAGACTGCCTTGGAAAAACATGCCCCGTGTTTGTTCAGAAACAATAGACGTGCCAGAAACGCGTGGGTCGGCCGGTCTCTGTGTGCCTCTGTAATCTGGGGCACTTTGCCACTCGTGCCTTTCGGAGAGAAGGATTGACAGCAGGAAGCTGGGAGACTGAAGGGAGCACTGGCTTTGAAATGACGCGCGCGTGACTTTGTATCCCACTGCAACATTCACCCGCTGGGTGACATTGAACAAATCGCCTCAAAGCCTCCTGCACTCAACTGCTTCTCCTGTGAAATGGAGTAGCAGCTCCTCTGCTGGATCCACTACGGTGTGCACTGTGGCTTCTGTCTCACTACACCCAGGGACTCGGAGCAGCAGGTGTTCAGTACACAGTCGTAAGCAACAGGGGTTGCTGTGGAAGTCACACATTTTGCAGGAGGTTTAGTGCAGCCCCCTCTACACACTAGGTGCCTGATAAATACTCATTTCCCCTCCTCCCATCTGTGGCCTCTCCCTTGCGTCACAAGATAACACTCTGGACTTTGCTTTTGAAACTCCGGGAGTTCACTGGACACGTTTGGGAGGTTAACACATACCACCCAGACTGAACACACTGACCCCTCAATCCTCTAAAAATCTCTGCCCCCGGCTCTCCCCATCTCACATGTTGCTAAGGCCCTCGTTCCTATGGCTAAAAACCCAAAACAAAAAGAAAACACATTTTAAAATCCTTTGATCATTTTTGTATATGGGAGCTGTTATACGGTACATAAATAATCCTGGCTGTTTGATTTGTATGGCCAATTGCATGCTTGGTCAATGTAAAATGACCCTCATTGCATTTCACACATTTTATTTTGTATCTCACTTTGTCTAAATGCAAAATTTCCAATTCTTTTTAATAGATAATACTTTAATGTTGTTCTAATATAATTACATGTGTTTTTTTTAAGTGAACGAACGTTATGTGCACAGGAAAAATGAACAGAAAGTACAGAGAGTTCTCATGCAGTGTTTGCTCCCCCAAAGGCACAGCTTCGCCCAAGTGGCAACATTCAGCACTGAGTGGTCAGTTGGTTACAATCCATGCGGTGGTGTCGTTGTGGTCCTCTCTGGGTCTTTTGGTTACAATCCAGGTGGTTACCTTGTGGTCCTCTGGGTGACATGCATTGTGCACATGACATGTAGCCACCATGACTGTGTCACCCAGAGTGGTGTCTTTGCTGTGAAAATCCTCTGTGAGCTTCTTTGCAACCCTCTCTCCAGCCCCTGAAAACCACCAACCTGTTTGGTGTTGCCATAGTTGTGCTTTTCAGAAAATCAGACAATTGAAATCATGTAGAATATACAATTTCCAGAATGACTTCTTTCACTTAGTAACATGTACTTAAATTTCCTCCATGACTTCTCATGGCTTGATAGCTCCCTTCTTTTTAGCACTGAGTAATATTCCTTTGTGTGGAAATACTAATGCATTTTATCCATTTATCTATCTAAAGGCATCTTAGCTGCTTTCATGTTTTGGTTATTATGAATAAAGCAGCTGTAAATTTTGAAATATTAGATACATCAGCTCCCATTGTACTGATGCCCAGTCTCTGGTGTTGGGTTTGTATGTGTGTGTTTTTTTTTTTAAGATTATATTTTAAAGAGAATATTTGTAAAATGATCACCATCTGAGCAGAAGCTGTGGGAATTGCAAGGCAGGAGAAACAAAAAAGCCAACAAATGTATGAAAAATGTTCAACATCACTAGCCATCAGGGAAATGCAAATCAAAACCACAATGCGACATCACCTCACCTCTGTCAGAATAGTTATTATCCAGAAGACAGAGGGTGACAAAGCCTGGTGAGAATGGAGAACACTTAGACACTGTTGATGGGAATGTAAATTAGTGCAGCCACTGTGGAAAACAGAGTAGAGACTGCTTTAAAAGCTAGGAATAGACTTGCCATATGATCCAGAAATCCCGCTACTGGATATACACCCAAAGACATGAACACGCTGTATCAGACACCTGCACCACCGTATTTATGGCAGCTCTGTTTGCAAGAGCCACGCTTTGGAGTCAACCAAGGTGTCCACCCTCAGATGAATGGATAAAGAAAATATGAGATGTGGCGTGTTTCAGCTGTCAAGTGGGCACTGCCCCAGCTGCCCCACTTTTTGATCCAGTTCCCTGCTACTGTGCCTGGGAGAGCAACAAATAATGACCCAAGTTCTTGGTCCCCAACCACATTTGTGGAAGACCTGGAAGTAGTTCCTGGCTTCGGCCTGGTCCAGCCTTGGCTGTTGCAGCCATTTGGGGGAGTGACCCAGTAGATGGAAGAAATTCTCTCTCCCTGACTTTTGAGTAAATTTTTTTAAAAAGTGTGGGCCGGCGCCGCAGCTCACTAGGCTAATCCTCCACCTGTGGCACCAGCACCCTGGGTTCTAATCCCTGTTGGGGCACCGGTTCCATCCTGGTGGCTCCTCTTCCAGGCCAGCTCTCTGCTGTGGCCCAGCACTTGGGCCCTGCACCTGCATGGGAGACCAGGAGGAAGCACGGCTTCGGATCGGTGCAGCAGGGGCCGTAGTGGCCATTTGGGGGGTGAACCAATGGAAGGAAGACCTTTCTCTCTGTCTCTCTCTTTCTCTAACTCTGCCTGTCAAAAAAAAAAAAAAGTGTGGTGTGTATATATGTATACACATACACAATGGCATATTATTCAGTTATTAAAAAAGAAGGAAATTCTATTATTTGCATGAAAATGGTTGCAACTGGAAAGCAGCATTGTGAAATAAGCCAGACACAGAAAGACAAATACCACACATTCTCCCTTACAGGTGGGAGCTAAATTTTTTTTTAATTCTATGAAGAACACAACTTTGATGTATTTCATAAACGCAGTTTTAAGAGCATGCTGATAGTGCCCACTGTACCCTCCCTCTCCCGCCATCCCTCTTCCTTCTCCTTATTTTTCTTTTAATTTTTACAATAACATACTTTCAATTTACTTTAAGATTTATTTTTATTATTTGAAAGAGTCACACAGAGAGGTAGAGATAGAGAGAGAAGTCTTCCATCTGCTGGTTCACCCCCCAGATGGCCACGACCGGCGCCCACATGCGATGCTGGCGCTGCATGCAGAGGCTTTAACCCGCTGTGCCACAGCGCTGGCTCCTCAATTTACTTTATAATCACAAGCCAAACTCTCATGTAAATAAGGAATTCAACAAAGAGTAAGTAGAAAAACCACTGTTCCTCAAAAATATAGACAAGGGCTATAAACAATTATCAAATCTCAAAATGTCGATTGCACTCTCATACATTACTTCTTTGCACTCTGCATATTAGTTACCACACACCAGGGAAAACATGATATTTGTCTTTTGGGCACTGGCTTATTTTGCTAAGCATACTCAGCTGGTGACTGGATAGAAATCGTGCATTTACACAATGGAACATTACCCAGTTGGTAAATAAAAGAATGAAATCCTGTCTTTTGCAACAAAATGGATGCAATTAGAGACCATTATGCTTAGGGAGCTAAAATTTCAAGAAATTAAAAAACTGAAAAAAAAATAAAGAAATGCCATTGTGTATCAGCATTGCTGCAAATACTGTTTTATAACATTTTTTTTTATCTTTGACCAAAAACAAAAAATGTTCAGAATGATACACTACTGTAGTTTTAATGATCTGATTATTTTAAAAATTTGCTGGATAGGTGTGAAATTGACACCTTTCATCGGATTATTGTTTATAGCCCTTGTCCATATTCTTGTTGAACCATGGTCTTTTTTTTGCTTTTTTATTTACTGAACTCATTAGTGGACTATCAAACCTTTCATTAAAATGTAAATTAGAAATATGTTAACTCTTTTAAATTAACTTTTTGTATAATTTCCCTGTGCAACTCATTGCATGTGTATTATTTCTCTTCTCTTACTTATTCTGAAAAATCATCTTTATAATTTTAGGAGGGGAGTTTAAAGCGTACCAGTGTCTTTGCTGGTCTGTCTACTCACGTCACCTTTTGTTTTCTGTGGTTTGTTGGTTTGTCTTTGCGCTGCCTTGAAATACCCTCTGTCTTTCTGATCTTTCTTCCAGGACTACATTTAGTTATCAGTGCATTTTCCAGGGATTTGAAAAGAATACATCTTAGCTTTCATTCTATCGTTGCCTAACATTAATTTCCTCATTTAGATTGTATCATGTGTGCCTTATTTCTACAACCATACATATGTTATCCTCTTTCTAGTCTTGACCAGTAGGGTAGATGATTTCTGTGTTATGAACGGCCTGACGGGCACTCTTGTGTGCCTGGTTCATAAGGTCAGGGGTCAGGTACTTTCTCTTGTCCTCACCACAGGTCTGGCCTCAGGAAAAGGTGTGGCATCCAACACATGCTTGATAACCTTTTTGCTTGAAGAAAGGAAATTCTTCTTTCCTTCTTCTCGGCTTCAGAGCTATCATCTGAGAGTCAGACACAGATGGGATCTATGCTGTTATTGCCGTAAGTTAGAGCTTGCCTTCTGAGAATTATTTTGGCTTTTCCATACAATTCTGTGATCATTCTTAGGATTATCCCCCTCCCACTTACCAAACGCCACCCTAAGTTTCACTGCTTCTAATTCCACTTTTAGGTAGGAACAGGTGTTCTCCTTACAGTGCAGGAAAAAGCCTAATCCTAGAAGACAGCTGTCTCAGCCCCTAGAAGATCCCCAAGAGAACAGGAGAGAGGTGAAACTCGACCAAAGGGAGTCTGTGCAGCTGAGCGCTGGCATCAACCTCCAGCCCGAGTGCTTTGATGTAACAGGTACTAATTTAGCACCTCTTGTGTGCTGGACACCGTGCCAAGTGCAGGTCTACTGTCGATGAATAAAGCATTCATTCTTTCAGCAAGTGGGAACTGAACCCCTTCTCAGAGTCAGGCACTGGGCTAAGCTCTGGAGACGGAACGATGGGTGAGACACACACCCTGGCATAGGGTACTTCTGGCCCAACTGTGCCATGCAAGTGCCACACGATGAAACAGAAAAGCGTGGCTTGCTTTTCTTTTCAAAAAGCACCTCTAAAGCATGAAACAAAAAACCTCCAAAAGCAAGGGTCAGAGAGATTCCAGAAAGTACCAAAGAAAACTGAAAGCTGGGTAAAGGATATTGGGAGCCAAGTGCTCAGGGATATCATTTTGAAAGACAAATTGCCAGTAATCCAGTTAAATTTTAAATAGCATTATCTAAATGAAAAATATCAAAGTAGGAGATATCCCAGCAAGAAGAGCTCCAATTTCCTGCCTGGATGCTAAGTGAGGAATAGACTGTTTAATATCATCTTGATAACATTTTTATAGGTTCATGTTGGCCCATCAGATTGCAATTTGTCACCTGCTATCTAACAATTTTCTAATTCTTCATCACTTTACAATGTAAAATAATAGGTGCAGAATTGCAAGGCTTTTTTAATAATAGAAAAAATGGAGTGGGAGTGGGGGGCTTTACTTCTACCTGGTGATGTTTGTTCCTGGTTAGAATAATAACAATTGTCAATAATTCAACCACAATATGGTATTGAGCTCATTTCACTTTCCCCATTGAATTAATTTGTTTAAGATAACACAGGATGAATAAAAAAATCCGCAGCCTCTCTTTTCCTTCACCTCCTACCCTTCCCAAAAGTTGGGGGCAGGGCATGGTGAGAAGAAGAAACTATTTAGCAGTGAATGTAGTACAAGAAGTTGTATACTGGAGGTGGAATCCTAAGTTTGAATTCAAGTTTAGGCACCTGATATACTGTGACCTTGGGCAGCTACCCAATCTCCCTGAGCTCTTTTCTTTATCAGTAAAATTGAAATCATGAGTTCCATTCAAAAAAACTCTAAAAATAATTGGAATTAAGCAGTGCGACCTCCTGCAGAATGAGAACTACTGAGGGTACTCTGTAAATTATAGATATTTAATGTTGATAGTGGTTGCTCCATTTCTTAACTACCCTTTGCACCACAACTCCTTGGAAAAAGCGTCTCATTTCTCTCCCTCCCTTTCATGCTCACCACCTTGTGACTGACAGGGTAGGAGAGAATTGTGTCACCACTGCTAAATCCCATGGCTGGCCCTTCCTCCTTGTCCTTTGCACTCCATCAGCAGAACAGCTGAGTCCACTCCATGCTCCCAGATCTGCCTCGCAGGATTCTGGCCTCCTGCTTTGCCTCCTAGCTCACCATGCTGTCCTCTCCTTCAAAGACCTTATGGATCCCTCTATGATTAACTTGAGCTCCCCAGACCAGAACTCTCTCCCAAATGCCAGACTCTGGAAGACATCTCCCTTCTCAACGTGTCTACTGGGAAGTCTAATAAACATCTCAAATTCAGCATATAGAAGACTGAACTCTTTTTTTAAAAGATTATTTATTTACTTTGAAAGTCTGAGTTACACAGAGAGAGAAGGAGAGGCAGAAAAAGAGAGAGAGAGAGGTCTTCTATCCGCTGGTTCACCCCCCAACTGGCCACAACAGCCAGAGCTGCACCAATCTGAAGTGAGGAGCCAGGAGCTTCTTCCGGGTCTCCCACGTAGATGCAGGGGCCCAAAGACATGGGCCATCTTCTTCTGCTTTCCTAGGCCATAGCAGAGAGCTGGATCAGAAGTGGAACAGCCAGGTCTCAAACTGGGGCCACACCAGCCCCGAAGACTGAACTCTTGATCCTTCCTGCAAACCCCACTCCATCTTGGGTAAGGACAGCTCTCCTTTTAGCCACTCAAAACAAAAACCTTTCTCACCTAATCATCCCACATCCAGTCCACCGGGAAAGTTTCTGAGTTCTGCCAACTTGCCAACAGAGAGCTTGGTGGAATGGGGGCTGTGTAGTTCTGTAGAAACAAGGATTCAAATGAAACTACGTGGTAGACTTGGTTCCTTGAATAACACTGTTGACAACTACTCCATCATGTAACTTCCCTTTAGCTCAATGATTCCAGCTGTGGTGAACATAGTATTACCCCAGTTGGAACCATCATGTGCCTGTTTTGCTATAGGATAGGAAAGGTGGACCCGTTTCCCTCATCATCCAGAAACACAGGAGGAAGTTAGCTCTGGTAACTGTGGGGGGCTTTGATTAGCTAACTGGCCGTTTTGGTCCTAATGGTGTTAGCAGCGACGTGAAGACCAGAGAGATAGCAAAGTACAGGGGTCATCTCTTGATTGATATGGGCTATGAGCCAAATATTACTCTCCTTGTAAAAGACATTATTTACTAGAAGAAATAGTAGAATAGATTTGTCTTTGGGTAATTGTCCATAACATTAAAAATCAAATATCAATGTATGTGCTCATGTGTGGTGAAGCTTATGAAAATAAACTTTTCAATTGCTGTATTAATTACTTTTACAAAATAGTTAATGATACTCTTTCACCTACATGATGTCATTTGATTTTCAGAGCAATCTTGAGATAAGGAAGTACTAATAGATGTTCTTTCCATACCATGCATATTACCATACTCTGCTTTACATTGTCTCTTTTTTTCTATAGGATACGTCACCTCCAACATAACCCTCAAGGTACTTGTTCATCACACGGATTATATATATTTTTGCTTCTGCCAGAATGAAAGTAGAGATCTTTATTTACTTCACTCAATAATCCCACATATCTAGAATTGTTCCTAGCACACAGTAGGCAATGAATAAATGTTGAGCACATCTGTCAAAGGCAGAGCAAGATCATCATCATCACCCATGAACTCTAACTTCCTGCAGAGCCCTGCACTGCTGTTCCCTCTGCATGGTATTCTTTTCCAGGATTGCCTAGTCCTTTTTTGATACCTAAACCTCAGATGAAAGCTTAGTTGCTCCCAAAGACCTGACAAAATCAAATAATCAGACGATAAAAGCTTTTTAAGGCATCATTTTTCTACTCTGTGTTATCTATCAGGAAGGGCAGAACGAGATGCATTGCCCAGTGCGATCAGTAGGTCAGCCTTTCCTTTCTCTGCGCTTGTGTTCCCTTGGAGTCTAAACATGAGTTTATACTAAATTTCTGTGCTTTTGTAAAAGTGGGTGCAGAGATAAATGAAATCTGGGTTAACTACAAAGTGATGATCATATCAAAATCCTAAAGAAGTGTCATAATTGACTGTATGCTTAATACGCTTCAGACATGCCACCACAATCTCTGATCCACTTCTCCATCTAGACCTCCCTAGAAGTATTGGAGTTTTAAGTCTGTGGCTTAGAAGTCAAATAACATTTGAGACTTGATTGTATGTGTTGGAAAGAGGCAGTGAATGCATGTTTTTAGGTTCGAAAGGGGAGGAGTGGACAGAGAACTTACACTATAGTAAATATAAAAACAGTCTCAGCCCTTCAAAACTATCTGGTCCACTCTTTTCTGTGGCCCTTCGTACACACATACTCACTACTAGAATGTTTATATCTTAGCATTGCTTGAGACGGCTTGCCCAAAGCAGGCATTTACCTTCAAACGATACAGCTTCTTGTATTGTGTGCACTCTGTAAGACTCCAGTGCTTGTTGAAAAGCAAAGATCTGGTGATGGCCAATGCGATGGCTGCTTTCTCCTCGCCTTTGTGATGTAGATGAGTTTCCATTTTATATTTGGTGATTCCATTGAATCCTGAGCATTTTAATAGTTGTGAAGCTTCACTGAGCTGGAGAAGATCTGAGATGTTAAATCGGCTCGGCAATACTATCTCGCAGAAAATGAGGCTCTCATCCCTACTTCTCCTTTACCTCCTTAATAATGAAGAACTGAATTTTACCATCAATGTGACTATTACAGGAGGGACTCTTCAGTGGTCCAGAGTAAGTCACTGTTAATTAATGTACCATCTTTTTTATCTATCCTCATTTAATTAAAGAGCCAGTGAATATTGGGGCTCAGGTGTGGCTTGCTGGATGGAACAACGGAAGGAGAATGTTAACTCTTGGCATTTTTCAGGGTGGGAATCATTTTTCTCTTGGAAAATTGTGAGGATGTGAAGAGTTGTTTGGATGTACCGTGAGTTTCATGGGGTAATGTGAGTCCCTGGGGACAGCGGCTCCCATATTATGCTCTTCTCCTCCCTGGCTTTCCATTAGCAACCTTGGGATTCATGTTTGGTTCCTTTCTCATGAGAACCACTTTAAAACCTTAAACACCAATCTTTCTCATTTAATTAAAAACTATAGTAAGATACATGGAACATAAAATTTAACGTTCAGGTCATCTTTAAGCACAGAGTTCAGTGACATGCTCACTCACATTCTTATACATCTGTCATGATCTTCACCTCCAGAACTTATTCATGATCTCTAAATGAAACTTCAGACCCACTGAACAATCTCTCTCTCTCTCTCTCTCTCTCTCTCTCTCTCTCTCTTCATTCCCATCTCCAATCTCCCAGCCCCTGATAACCACTGTTCTACTTTGTATCTCCTCAAATTTGACTGTTCTAGGTACCTTGTAGGAGAGGAATGATACAACATTTGTCCTTTTATGTCTTGCTCATGCCACTTAGCCTGATGTCTTCAAGGTTCACTCATGTTTGTGGTCTTTGTCAGAATTTCATTCCTGTTTAGAGGTAAAGAATATTATTTTTTACACTTAATGAATGCATTATTCATAGATACAACTTTAGGAATATAGTGGTTCTTTCCCCCATACCCACCCTCCCACCCCGACTGCCAGCCCCTTCTCCACCATGGTTCATTTTTAGCTTGATTATGTGTGTGTGTGTGTGTGTATATAGATATAGATATAGATATATATGTATATATATGTATATATATATACTGATTTCAGTATGTATATATACTGATTTCAGTGTATATATACATATACACTGATTTCAGTATATATATATATACATATATATATACACACTGATTTTAACAGCTTACACACACACACACAACATATAGAGTACAGTTTGAGAATAAGATTTGCAGTCAACTCCCACAGTACCACTCATTAAGGACAGAGGTCCTACATGGGGAGTAAGTGCACAGTGACTTGCTGTTCCTTTAACAATCAATACTCTTATCCATGATGTCAGAGATCACCCAAGGCTCTTGCCATGGGCTGCCAAGGCTATTGAAGCCTTTTGTGACCATAGACTCCATTGGTATTTGGACACAGCCATAAGAAAAGGGGAAGTTCTCTCCTCCCTTCAGAGAAGAGTATATCCTTCTTTGATGGTCCTTTCTTTCCACTAAGGGCTCATAGAGATCCTTCATGTAGGATATTTTTTGCCAAAGAGTCTTGGCTTTCCACATCTGAAATGCTCTCACAGGCCTTTCAGCCAGACCAGGAAGCCTTAAGGGTTGATTCTGAGGTCAGAGTGTTATTTACAGTGAATGTCATTCTAGGAGTCTGCTGTGTGGACTGCTCCCATATTGGACATTCCTTTCTTTTTAATTCTATTATTATTACCAGGCACTTGATGTTATTTATATGATCAATTTTACACTTAAATCTACCTATATGTTAATATTAACACTCAATATGATCATTTTAACAGTTAAGATGGCATTTACACTATTGATTTTAATGGGTCTGGAGTCCCATGACAAATTTTTAGGCTGTCCCCTTAGAAGTATGTCTGTATGAATATATGCAGAACTATACTGCTTTACAGTTATAGACTACCTCCTCCCTCTTTTATTCCCCCTCTTATTTATTACTGAGATCTTTTTCCAATTGACTTAATTTACATATGATTAACTCTGTTACAGAAGAGTTTAACATATAGTACGAAGAAAACAAAAAAAAGAAATACATAATAAAAAAATAACAGTAATAAACTGTACTTCGACAGTCAGGACTAGGACTGTTCAAGTCATTGATTCTAAAAGTGTCAATATCTTTCATTTTAGGAGTGCTATTAATCCCCACATATCAGGGAGAACACATAGTATTTGTCTCTTTGGGACTGGGTTATTTCACTAAGTAAGAAGTTTTCCAGCTTGCTCCATCTTGTTGCAAATGACTGGATTTCATCCTTTTCTACTGCTGTGTAGTATTCCATAATGTACATATCCCATGATTTATTTATCCAGGCTTTGGCTGATGGGCATTTAGATTGATTCCAGGTCTTAGCTATTGTGAATTGAGCTGCAATAAACATGGAGGTGGAGATAGCACTTGTTTACTGATTTCATTTCCCTTGGGCAAATTCCCAGGAGAGGGATGGCTCAGTCATATGGTCGGTCTATATTCAGATTTTTGAGTTATCTCCATACTATTTTCCATAGTGGCTTTACCAGTTTGCATTCCCACCAACAGTGGGTTAGGGTGCCCTTTTCCTCTCCACATCCTCTCCAGCAGTTGTTTGTTGATTTTTGTATGAAAGCCATTCTAACTGGGGTGAGGTGAAACCTCATTGTGGTTTTGATTTGCATTTCACTGATGGCTAGTGATCCTGAACATTTTTTCATGTATCTGTTTGCTATTTGGATTTCCTCTTTTGAAAAATGTCTGTTTAATTCCTTGGCCCATCTCTTAACTGGGTTGTTTGTTTTGTTATTGTGAAGTTTCTTGATCTCTTTGTATATTCTGGTTATTAGTCCTTTATTGGTTGCGTAGTTTGCAAATAATTTCTCCCATTCTGTTGGTTGCCTCTTCACTTTCCTGTTTTGATGTTGTTGTTGTTGTTGTTGTTGTACAGAAACTTCTCAATTTGAAGTAAATCCATTTGTTCGTTTTGACTTTGATCACCTGTGCCTCTGGGGTCTTTTCCAGGAATTCTTTGCCTGTGTGAATATCTTGCAGGGTTTCCCCAATGTTCTTCATTACTTTGATGGTGTCATGCATAGATTTAGATCTTTAATACATGTTGAGTGAATTTTTGTGTAGGGTGTAAGGTAGGGGTCTTGCTTTATACTTCTACAGGTAGACATCCACTTTTCCCAGCGCCATTTGTTGAAGAGACTATTCCTGCTCCAGGGATTGGTTTTAGCTCCTTTGTCAAATATAAGTTGGTTATAAATGTTTGGATTGATTTCTGGTGTTTCTATTCTGTTCCATTGGTCTATCCATCTATTTTTGTACCAGTACCAGGCTGTTTTGTTTATAGCTGCCCTGTATTATGCCTTGAAGTCTGATATTGCGATGACTCCAGCTTTGTTTTTGTTGTACAAGATTGCTTTTGCTATTCAAGGTCTCCTGTGCTTCCATATGAAATTCAACATCATTTTGTTTTTTGATCTGAGAAGAATGTCTTTGGTATTTTGATTGGTATAACATTGAATCTGTAAATTGCTTTTGGAAGAATGGACATTTTGATGATATTGGTTCTTCCAAACCATGAACATGGCAGATTTTCCCATTTTTTGTATCTTCTATTTCTTTCTTTAATGTTGTGTAATTCTCATCATAGAGATCTTTAACGTCCTTGGTTAAGTTTATTCCAAGGTATTTGATTGTTTTTCTGGCTATTGTGAATGGGATTGATCTTAGAAGTTCTTTCTCAGCCATGGCATTGTCTGTGTACACAAAGGCTGTTAATTTCTGTGTATTGACCTTGTATCCCGCTACTTCACCAAACTCTTCTATGAATTCCAATAGTCTCTTAGTGGAGTCTTTTGGATCCCCTATATATAGAATCATGTCATCTGCAAATAGGGATAGTTTGACTTCTTCCTTCCCAATTTGTATCCCTTTGATTTCTTTTTCTTGCCTGATGGCTCTGGCTAAAACTGCTAGGACTATTTTGAATAGCAATAGTGAAATTGGGCATCCCTGTCTGGTACCGGATTTCACTGGAAATGCCTCCAACTTTTCCACATTCAATTTGATGCTGGCTATGGGTTTGTCATAAATTGCCTTGATCGTGTTGAGGAATGTTCTTTCTACACCCAATTTGCTTAGTTTTCATGATGAAAGGGTGTTGTATTTTGTCAAATGCTTTCTCTGCATCTATTGAGATAATCATATGGTTTTCATTCCTCAATTGGTTAATATGATGTATCATATTGATTTTTGAATGTTGAACCATCCCTGCATACCAGGGATAAATCCCACTTGTCCAAGTGAATGATCTTTCTGATGTGTAGTTGGATTTGATTGGCCAGGATTTTCTTGAGGATTTTTGCATCTATGTTCATCAGGGAGATTGGTCTATAGTTTTCTTTGTTGCATCATTTCTGGATTTAGGAATTAAGGTGATATTGGCTTCATAGAAAGAATTCGGAAGGATTCTCTCCCTTTCAATCGTTCTGAATAATTTGAGAAGAACTGAGGTTAATTCTTATTTAAATGTCTGAATTCAACAGTGAAGCCTTTTGGTCCTGGGCTCTTCTTTATTGGGAGCGCGTTTATTACTGATTCAATTCTGTCTTGGTTATGGGTCTGTTTAGGTTTTCTTTGTCTTCATGGCTCAATTTAGGTAAGCTGATGTGTCTAGGAATCTATCCATTTCTTCTAGGTTTCCCAGCTTATTGGCATACAGTTCTTTGTAGTGGTTTCTGATGACTCTTTTTATTTCTGTGATGTTTGCTGTTACATTTCCTTTACCATATCTAATTTTATTGATTTGAGTCTTCTCATTTTTTTTTTTTTTTTGGTTAGTCGGGCCAGTGATGTGTCAATTTTGTTAAAAAACCAGCTCTTTGTTTTGCTGATCTTTTGTATTTTTTTGTTTCATTTTTGTTGATTTCTTCAATTTTAATTACTTCTTCTACTGGTTTTGGGTTTAGTTTGCTGTTTTTCTAGATCCTTAAGGTACGTGGAGAATTCATTTATTTGGTGCCTTTCCAGTTTCTTGATGTAGGCACCAATTGCTATAAACTTTCCTCTTAATACTACTTTTGCTGTATCCCACAAATTTTGGTATGTTGTACTGTCATTTTCATTTGTTTCCAGAATTTTTTTTTCTCTTTTGATTTTTTTCTATGACCCACTGCTCATTCAGAAACTTGTTGTTTATTCTCCATATGTTTGCGTATGATGTAGATTCTTGAGTTTGTTGATTTCTAGCTTCATTGCATTGTGGTCTGAGAAGATGCCTGGTATAATTTCAATTTTTTTGAATTTGCCGAGGCTCCCTTTATGGCCTGGCATATGGTCAACCTTAGAGAAAGTTCCATGCACTGGGGAGAAATACGTGTACTCTGTGGCTATGTGGTGGAAGGCTCTGTAGATATCTGCTAGGTCTATTTGGTCTGTAGTGTCAGTTAGCTCTGTTGTTTCCTTGTGATTCTGTCTGGTTGATCTATACATTGCTGAAAGTGGGGTATTGAAGTCCCCTGTTACTATTGTATTTGAGTCTATTTCTCCCTTTAAGTCCCTTAATTCTTTCAAATAGCCAGGTGCCTTGTAATTAGGTGCATATACATTTGTAAGTCACTTATGCCTGTTGCATTGATCCTTCAATCATTATATAGTGTCCTTCTTTGTCTCTTTTAATAGTTTTTGTATTAAAGTCTATTTTGTCTGATATTAGGATGGTCATACCAGCCCTTTTTTGGTTTCTGTTAGCATGGAATATCTTTTTCCATCCTTTCACTTTCAGTCTGTTGGTAAGGTGTGTTTCTTGTAGGCAGCAGATAGATAAGTTTCCTTTTTTAATCCATTCAACTATTCTGTGTCTTTTAACTGGAGAGTTGAGCCCCTTTACATTCAGTGTGACTATTGTTAAATACTGTCTTTTCCCTGCCATGTTTCTTTAAGTAGACTTGTTTATGTATTTTGGATTTAATTTGTACTTTTGCTAGGCCATTTTCTATGTTCATCTTCTTTTGTAGTGAAGTTCCTGTTTCTGTGTTTCTGTATGTAGCATATCCTTGAGCCAGTGTTGTAGGGCTGGGTGTGAAGATAAAATTCTTTCAATTTCTTTCTTTTTTTTTTTTCAATTTCTGTTTGTTGTGGAAAATTCTTATTTCTCCTTCATTCATAAATGAGAGTTTTGCAAGGTACAGTATTCTGGGTTGATAGGTTTTTTTTTTTTTTCTCTTAGGACTTGGAATATATCTCACCATTGTCTCCTCGCCTATAGGGTTTGTGATGAGAATTCTGGGGTGAGTCTAATTGGATTACCTCTGAATGTGATTTGTCATTTCTCTTGGACACATTTTAAGATCTGTTCACTGAACTGAGTGCTGCCACAATGTGTCGTGGTGAATTCCTTTTCTGTTGGGAGTTCTGTGTATTTCTTGTACTTGGATGTCTCTTTCAACCTGCATATTGTGGAAGTTTTCTGACATAATTTTGTAAAGAAGGCCTTTCTAATCTTTTCTTTCTTGCCACACCTTCCAGAACTCCTATGATCTTTATGCTGGGTCACTTGTTAGAATCTTATAAATCTCTAACCATGATTTTTTAATTTTCTGATTTCTTATTCTTGTGTTTGGACCAACTGTATTTTTCCAGAAGTTTATCTTCTAGTTCTGATATTCACTCTTCTATTTTATCTGTGCTATTTCACAGAGATTCCATGGCATTTTTTATGTGGTCAAATGAACTTTTCATTTCTAGTATTTCATTTTGGCTTCTCTTTAGAATCTCAATTTCTTGGGAGTGCTTTTCATTCAGATTTTGAATCTGTTTCTGATTGCCTCTAAGTAATCTGATTATTAATTTTCTGAATTCTTTTTCTGGCATGGTCTCAATTTCTTCTTCAGCCTCCATTATTGAAGATTTAGATTGATCCATTGGAGAGTTCATAGATTCTTCCTTATTCTTATTCAGGATTTTTCCTTTGTTCTTCAGTATTTCTGTTTGCTTTCTGATTGGTTTTAGTTTTAAATTGATTTTGAATTGATTTCATATGTGTGCATATACCCCATTAATCCATTGGTGAGCATCTGGATTGTTTCCTTTGTGCTATTGTAAATAATGCTGTTATGGATTTGATACACAAAAACCTCTTTAATCCTGGCTTTTTAAAGCATTGTTTAAATTTATGTATTTGAGAGGGAGGGAGACGGAGAGTGAGAGAAAGACAGCATCCATCCACTGGTTCAATGTCATAAGCTAGAAATGGGCTTAGGCCAAAGTCTGGAGCCAGGAGGCAGGACTCAGTCCAGGTATTTCTATGGGTCACAGGAATCCAATTGCTTGACTCCCAGAGTCTGCATTGCATTCTAATTTTGTACTGTATTTTGTGTGTGTGTGTGTGTGTTTGTGTATATACAGAAGTGGATTACATAGTATTTCTATTTTTAATTTTTTGAGAAAGTACCACACTGTTTTCCACAGTGGTTACACCATTTTACATTCCAACGGGCAAGGCACCAGAGGTTCCAGTTTCTCCACATTCTCACCATCATTTCTGATTTTTTTTTTTTATAGTAGCCACTTCTACATCTTCAAAGGATAAATGCCTTTTGTCCTTTTTTTTTTTGGACAGAGTTAGACAGTGAGAGAGAGACAGAGAGAAAGGTCTTCCTTCCACTGGTTCAACTCCTAAATGGCCGCTATGGCCAGTGTGCTGATCCGAAGCCAGGAGCCAGGTGCTTCCTCCTGGTCTCCCATGCGGGTTCAGGGCACAAGGACTTGGACCATCCTCCACTGCCTTCCTGGGCCACAACAGACAGCTGGACTGGAAGAGGAGCTGCTGGGACAGAACTGGCACCCCAACCAGGACTAGAACCCAGGGTGCTAGTGCAGCAGGCAGAGGATTAGCCTAGTGAGCTGCAGCACCGGCCCTTTTGTCCTTTTTAAAGTTGAGTTGTTTGTTTCTGTTGTTGAGTTACGGTAGTTTGTTATACAATCTAGATATCAATCACTTATCAGGTAGATGAATTGCATCTTTCTATTTTCTTCGATTCTGCAGGTTTTCTTTTCATACTGATGTGCCCTTAGAAGCACAAGTTTAATTTCGATTAAGCCCAATTTATTATCTATTTTTTATGTTGACTGTTCTTTTACTGTCATATCTGAGAATTGCAAAACCCAATGTCATGAACTTTTCTTCTAAGAGGTTTATTATTTTAGTTATTGCATTGAGGTCATTAATTTATTTGGAGCTAAATAATCTATGTGATATAAGATGCCAACTATATTCTTTGGTATACAGATATCTAATTTTTAAACACTCTCTCCATGGTCAGTCTTTGCACCCTCATCAAAGATAATTTGATTGTATAGTCAAGGGTCATTTTAGAATTTTTATATACTCTTGAGTGCATATTGCATTAAAAAATGGACTTTTTGTTCAAAGACAGGGCGACAAATAGAAATATCTTATCCACTGGTTCATTCACCAAATGCTTGCAGCAATCAGGGCTGGAACAGGCTGAGGCCAGGAGCCTGGAACTCAATCCAAGTCTACCATGTCAGTGACAGGAGACTCAAATACTAGGGCTGTCACTGCAACCTCCCAGGGTGTGCACCAGCAGGAAGCTGGAACCAGGAGCGGAGCCAGGACCCAGTCCCAATTGTCTCAGACAGCATCTTGACCACACTGCCAAATTCCCACCCCACAAATCTAGGTTTGAATTCCTAGCCCTCGTGGGAAAGATCAGCTAAATTATTCAATCTTTCTGAAATTAATTTTCTCACCCAAAATGAATATGGTGATGCCTGCTTCTTAGGTTATTGTGCAGTTTTATGAATTAAAATGGTTAGCACATGGTAAGTGTTCACTAAATGACTGCTAATTTGAAAATCTAAGCTTCTGTATTCCATCTGAAGAATGATGAGGTTAAAACTTAGTTGACTGTTTCGTTAGACTAAGACTAGAGTAACAGCTGGCCAGATGAAACTCTAGAAATAGCTGGCAGCTGCTATGGCTCATTGGAATGGGAATATTTTATACAGTATGAAAGACAACTTTTAAGATGATTAGTTTTTTATTTTGTTGATAAGCAGCATGCATCCCTGACAATTACATTTCATCTCTCAGACTGACCCCCTCTTGTCCAATCTGACACTTTCCAGGCCCAACAGGCAAGATTAATATTCAGAGAGGCCTTCTGCCCCTGTTACATGACAACAAAATGTTTCTTCCTTATCCATTTTGATGTGGCTACCTAACGAATATGTACAGTGATTGACATAGCCAAAATCCTCTTACTCATTAAAAAACACATGAAAATGTCATGTTGTAAAAATTTTGCAGAGTGACAGGCACTCTTACACATTGGGAATGGACTAGTACCCAGTGTGGAAACAAGTTTGCAATTTTCTTATGAAACTGAACACATGTTTACCATAGGATCCAGCAGCTACATTCTGACTATCTATTCTAGATAAGTACAAACTTAGATTCACAGAGAAACTTGTATTTCAGTGTTAAAAGAATGGGGCAGGCATTGTGGCACAGCAGGTAGGGCCACCCATAGGACTCCCACATCTCATATCGGAGTGCTGGAGACTGAGTCCTACCTCTGCTTCTGATCCAGCTTCCTGCTCAAGCACACCCTGGGAGTCAGCAGTGATGGTGCAAGTACCTGGGCCAGTGCCATCCATGTGGGACACCCAGATGGTGTTCCTGGCTGCTGGCTTCTGCCTGTTGAGGCATTTGGGGACGGAACCAGCAGGTGGAAGAGCTCCCTCTCTCTCTTTATCCCTGTTACTCGGCTTTTCAAGGAAACAAAAGCAAGTGAATAAATGATTTACAAAATGTTTTTTAGACTTCAAGGCGGATCTATCCATATTTGCTGAAGTGGGATAAAGAGACAGGCATTGTGGTGCAGCAGGTTAAGTCGGCACTGGGGATGCCTGCATCCCTTACTGGAGTTCCAGTTCAGGTCCTAGCCACTCCTGTGCTCCTAATCAGGCTTCCTGCTGATGGCCCTGGACGGCAGGGAACGATGGCCCAAGTGCTAGAGTGCTTTCCACCCTCTGAGGACATCTGGATGCAGTTCCTGCCTCCTGCCTGTGGCCTGGCACAGTCATGGCTGCTGTGGGCATTGGGGGAATGAACAGCACATGAAAGTCATTCTCTGTCCCTCCCTCACTTTGCAGTATTCTTCCTTTCACATAAGCAAATTTCTAAATCTTTAAAAAAGATGATCTTCAACCAGTGAATTAATTATATATTATATATGTAATATAATATATATATATACACACACACAATGGGAATGCTACTCAGCCATAAAAAATAATAAACTACTGATATATGCAATCACATGAACAAGTTTCAAATGCATTAAGCTGAAATACAGAAGCCAATGTCAAAAAGCTCTAATCTTATGATTCCATTAATAATGACAGTCTGGAAAAGACAATTCATTGGGATGGAGAAGAGATCATTGTTTTCCAGGAGCTGGAAGCAGGGGAGAGAGCAGACTACAAGGGTTTTGGGAAACATTGAGGGTTGCCTTACTGTGGTAGTAATTACCTAACTGTGGGCATTTCTTTTCATAACTCATGGAATTATATCAGTTTACTATATGCAAATGATGCTTTAATTTGAAAAGGATGAAAAAATACCCAGCTGACATTGAGAAAGCAAATATTCAAAACGTGAAACTCAGTGGAGAGCTTCAGTACTGGCAATGTTCTTTGTGCATCACACGCATAGTCCTCTGCTGAACTTGGACGCCAGGCCCTGCTGAACCTGTGGTCATCTGGGGAAAATTCCACATTGTGGTGTGCACACTCACAGAGAAGAATCCGTAGTCTACAATGTTTACAAGATCCCGAGACCCAATATTTCCTGATGCATGGTTTATTAAGTGGTTGCCAATCTTTTATGTCTGTGAACTGCTAAGGATGACGGGTGGCTCCGCCAGTCACAATTTGTCAGCAACTGTTTCCAGTGTCTTAACTTCATGGAAAGCGTTGCACGTTCCATTATGAATGGCAGGCTAAACATATCCATAACTTTGATAACTCAATTCACTGTGTTAGCAATGGCTTCCCAAGCAGTTATAACGTAACAATAACCATGCTGAGGATAAATATTTCATAAGAAATCCATTGTTATTTATTTATCATTTATAACATGTGTTCCAAAAGCATTACAGAATATTTATTAAACATTTATAGATAATTTTATGCTACTACTAGCATGTGATATAAATGCATTATTAATCTTCTTGAATTGTTGATGGATTGAGCTCAAGACAAAGCCGTGCCAACTGGGGTTCCTGCCAATAAAGGAGGGGAAACGAAAAGGAAGAAGTCTACTGAATTTGAAACTTTCAGAGGCACAATACTGTTTGTGCTGAAGTTTTATCTGCTAATTGTGATTATAGTTTTGAAAATCTCCTAGCCATCTGGAACATGGGAGCAAAGTGGATTACAGAAATCTCTGCTCTTGGGACAGCCCGGTCTTAGGTAGATTTCAAGGCATTGGCTACTAACAGTTGCACACTCATCCCATCTGCTCAAATCCACATTGAAGTCCTAGCAGTTGAAGGAGCAGAGCTCCTCCAGGCAGGGTTAAGTATCAGGCCTATTCTTCCTCTGCATTTCTTCTCTTTGACCTCCATTGAGTCTCTGCTCTGCTTATGGAGACCTGGCCCTGGCACTTTGTGAAGCAGGGCTGTTTGAAATGCTAACGCCACAGTCAACATCTCCTTCCCAGGCATAGCCACTTCCCCAAAGTGAGGATGTCTTGTCGAATTGGTCCTGCATTTCTGCTGCCTATTTGTGGGTGAAATCTTCTGTCTAGACTCACTGAAAAATATACTGGCAGCAGACCACTGCTCACTGATCCTAATGCTTTATCTGCAGTTCTGAGAGTCTTTGTTTTTTTATCCTTTTTCTCCTTCTTTGTTTGCGCTGTTCCTTTTGTAGCTATGAAGATTTTCATCTATCAGAAAGGGAAAGGGAGCCTTGCTGAGGTTTTTGAGGTCTTGGGTCAGAACAAAGCAGCCATGTTTGTAACTAGAACAAGTGAACGCGGAGACAAGATGCGCCATTCTTTAATGATAGGATGTGTGATGACTCCTACTTTTCTCTGTAACCTCTAAGTGAGCTGGCTTAATTCGTGATTAATTTATGACACTGGCTAATATTGACATTAACTAAACAATTGAAAAATAAAAAGCAATGTTCTTAGCAAAGGTTTAAATAAACAAGCATACTTTGATAATGTTCATAGCCAGAAAGTTGGCCATAGTCATATGCATACCAGATGGGAATTCTACTACTTGTGCTTAGTATTACTTTATCACTTTAAAGACTTAAAATGCTATGGAGGAAAGAGTGATGTCAATGGTACTTTTTTAGAGCCACGTATGAAGGTCAAATTTAAAGAGAATTTTTAAGGATTCCAAAAAAAGTAGCTTACTCTAGGTGCAAACCCCCAAACCAATAGCTCATCCTTAGTCTCACATGTCTCAGTAAGATTGCACCTAATATAACCAGCAGGCCGAAGTCCAGGTTTGCCTGGCAATGTGAATCACAAGTGGTGTCAAGGGTGGGTAGTAACCTCTCTTCTGAGAGCATACCCAAAGGAAATGGAAGCATGACCTTGTTCAGACATCTGCACTCCCATATTCACTGCGGCATTATTCACAATAGCAAAAATGTCCATTGGTGGATGAATAGACAAAGAAGCTCTGAGGTGGAGATGGAGACAGACACATGGAGGCATAGGTAGATAGGTGATAAATATGTGATTGATAGATAGAAATACTATTTAGCTTTTAAAAGAGATGTCTTGCCATTTGCAACAGTATGGGCAAATTTGTAGGACATTAAGATAAGTGGAATAAGCCAGATACAGAGCATAAAAGACTCTATGATCTCACATTGATATGTGGAATATTTTTTGAAAGGTCAAATACACAGAGATAGACAATAAAACTGTGGTTCCCAGGGGGAGGGGATTGGGGAAGGAGCTGGTGAGATATGGGTCCATGGCTCTCGAGTAGCAGGTGTACAGACGAACAGGTCTAGATACTAAAAGCCCAACAGAGGACGGTACTTAGTGATAATGTGCTGAACTTGGTGTTTTTGCTGAAAGTGTACATTTTACATGTTATTGACATAGAGAAACACACATAAAATGCATATGTGAGATGATGATTATGGTAACCATTTTAATATCTATATACATACATAAAAATCATGCTGTGCACCTTAAAGCAAGAAACAGAGTGTGGAGAGATGATTAAATTGTGTTTACTTTAGCCAATGCTCCACGAACATCTACTGTATTCTGGGTGTTGAAATACAAATAAGAAAGGCCCTTTCACCCCAAGGAATTGCTATCTAGTAGATTTGCTTAGTCTCAGTTATGTTATAGTAGAAACTTGCAACCAGGATTTCAAACTTGAACACCAACTGTTTTGTGTAGGGAAGCTGAGACCAAGAAGAGAAATTGTCACTGAGCAGCCCTCATTGATCTCTTCAAGGCTAATCCTTGTATTACTGTCCCCTTCATTGCTTTGTGACTTTTTATATGTATGGCTTATATGGCATTTTATTTCAGGGCCTTGGTCACAGAGCCTCAAATTAATTAAGATTTGGTCCAGGAGCCGCTTAATTGCCTGTAGTTAGGATGTGGGAAATCAGGGGAGAGATGGAAATGACGAGACAGGCCGTGCATAATGCATGCCCCACACCCCTCGCTGAGTGACCATTACACTGATGGCTGTTATTTAGTTTTGTTTTTTTTTTTTTTAATCAGCACACGGTGCCAAGAACCTGGCATTTTCAAATACTCATTAGTGCTATCCTCTGGGGCTTAAGATAGCAGTTATTAGAGAATGAAGTCTCGAGAGACAGAGTGATACCACAGTGGCTAACAATGACAGAAGTTCAGGTGTATCAACCCTCGGCACTTAGGGAGGACTCGCATGGCTAAATTAGCTTTCAAAGTCTTAAACCGAACATGTAAGGCCCACAAATGTCATGTGGTATATTCTCTGGAGGTTAAATTTAGGTTTTCCCTGGCTCCTGCTGCCAATTTGAAAGAAAGGAAAATGTCAGTGAGTATGGAGTTGAAGTTGAGGGTAGGAGGCTGCCAACGTGGAATCCACTTCACTGACATTAAAGTGCCTGTGGAAATCCACACGGTGGAGCAGCGTCAGCTGTCCCCAGATGTCCCCGCACTGCTCGTTATGCCTCCCGTGTGCTCCAGTGCAACATCAATTTGCTCCAGTTGACTTGCCTGGCCAGGGGGTTCCAGCCACCCGTGTGCCTTGATGATAATTGAGTGCATTTACATGCACACGGCAACCTACCGGCTGGCACTAGAAAGACCGAGATAAGAAAGAGGCACTACTCACCCGCCAGGCCACACCCCTGGCAGAGAGGAAGTATGCACAGCCATTCTGTGGCCTGAGCACATCAGAGAAAAGACCACACATTGGGCAGTGGGTCACCTTCCAACTCGATCATCCCAAGAAATCACCTCTGTAAAAACTGGCTTAAAGCTGGGATCTGAATTTAAATGACTGTTTGGGGTGGGGGGAATCCTCCACCCTCCCACATCTAAAGGTTGAGGGTCTTGACGGAAGACCCTGCATAGAGAAATACTAAGTTATATTCTTGGATCTGTTATGATTCTACTTGTCTGTATTTAACAGAAAAGCTAAGAAAATGGGGGTGTCACTTAGGTATTCTGTTTCTTCTTCATGTTAAAGTTTAGAGGTAAGGCAGTGCAGGGCTAAGAGAGGGGCTTGGGAACTTGAGATGATTATATGCTGAAGGTTACTTCCTGGTCCAAGATGACTGCTGGAACTCCAGCCATCATGACCCAATTCCAGAAAGAATGTAAAGGGAAAAGCAAAGAGGATCTGCCTCCCAGGCAAGTGGGTTCCCTGAAGAAACTTTCCTATGTCCCAAGTGTTTTCATCTGTATGTAATTGGTGAGAACCGAGTCCCACAGCCCTGTGGTGCCACAGGGAAGGCTGGGCTATGCAGTGCTGTAGCTGGGTGCTTTGCTAAACTGAATACAATCACAGGTTTGCTTCTAAGCAACCAGGGCAGAATAGATATTAGGTAGGCAACAGCAGTGTCTGCAGGCACCTTCAATGTGACACCTGTTACCCACCATCTAGAGAACCAGATATCCGAATGGCTTCTTAACAGACCACCTGCTACAGAGGGGAGCATCTTGGTTTAGCGTAAAATGATGTCTGAGGATTACAAATGAGTGACCATGGGAAATGTGTTTAAATTCTCTGTGCCTCATGCTTCCTCGCTGACACAGTTATTTTCTCAGCCCGCTCACTACACAGAGAAGTATCTGTTCAGCTAATAAACAGAGAAGCAGTGTGTCAAACAGGGAAGTGTCAGGTGGATGCCAGGGATGGATTAACACAATTGTGATGGGCCCAGACACTTGTATTCTTTAAGAAGACTGGTTCTGAAATCCTCCTCTAGCCACCGAATGATTATTTATATTATTATGTGCTATAATCATAGTGCCTGCCATGTAGACAACACTTTACAACACATAAATTGCTTTCCAACATGGGTTTCATTTCAGCCCTGTGGGCTAGATGGGGGAGGAATCGCTGTTTACCCAGATTGACTGGTGATCAAAGAGCCAAGTGCCTTGTCCGAGCTCACACAAAGGTGCCCACGAGTGACAGTGGCTTCGAACGCTACAGCCCATGAGACACTCGTATTTTAAAGATGATGAATGGGAACCGGTGTTTGGCCTAGCAGGTAAGATGTCCTCTAAGCCCCCTGCATCACCCCAGGCACTGCACATCAGAATGCCTGGGTTCTACTCCCGACTCCACTTTCCTGCTAATGCAAACCCTGGAGGGTGGCAACAATGATGGCTCAAACATTTGGGTCCCTGACAACCTCATGGGAAACCCAGACTGAATTCTGAGGTCTTGAGTTTGGCCTGGCCCAGTGGAGGCTGTTGCAAGCATTTGGTGGTGGTGATCGGCGGGGGTGTGGGGTGTGTGTGTGTGGGTGGGGGGGTGAACCAGCAGATAGACAAAATCTCTCTTTCTCTCTCCCACTCTCCATCTCTCCCTCTCTCCTCTCCCTCTCTTTCAAATAAAATGCAAATAAATCAATGAAATGTAAAAATAAATGAAGGTGCTGAATTCAGGAAGGGAGTGAGTAGCCGTGGCTTTGCAGACATGGCACCTGCACCTGCAGGACCACAGACACCTGGTTCTCTACCTGCCCAACTCGAAACCCTCTGTGCTTCCTCCTCCCTGGGGTCCCATCTCAGCAGGAGTTGTCACCTTCCTCCCTCAGCCAAGCCACCCCCATCCGCCCTGGACCCTTCATATTCACCGCAGTCACGCCCCCGTGGGATTTTTCTGTCTGCCGGCTGAGTATCCTCACAGCCTGGAGAGGCAGGCTGGCCCCTCTGCAGGGCTTTCTACATTTTTTCTTCTTTCTCTCACCCCTAAAATATTCACCATCCCATAGCTGCAGGGATCTTTCTAAAATGTAATACCTTGGTTTGAGATTCCAGAGCGGCTTCCTGTGGCTCCCAAGACAAAGTTCCGTGCTTGAAAGGAAATGGTGCGAGCTTCTTTGAGTCTGCTGCTTGCTCCCCACGCCCCACACCTCTTTTGTCTCGTTGTTAATCTACTAGGGAGGAGAGTAACAGACCAGGGACTGGCCTTGTTGCGTCTACTGCTTCATAGAGGATGGAGTTGAACTCAAGTGCGGGCAAGAGCGTGCTCAAAGCTACATGAGTATGGGTAAAATCTGAGATGCTGTCCTATGAGGTCAAAAATCTTTTGACAATTATGCCAGCGCCGCAGCTCAATAAGCTAATCCTCTGCCTGCGGCACCGGCACACCAGGTTCTAGTCCCGGTTGCCCCTCTTCCAGGCCAGCTCTCTGCTGTGGCCTGGGAGTGCAGTGGAGGATGGCCCAAGTGCTTGGGCCCTGCACCCGCATGGGAGACCGGGAGAAGCACCTGGTTCCTGGCTTCGGATCAGCATGGTGTGCCGGCCACAGCACCCTGGCCGCAGCGGCCATTGGAGGGTGAACCAATGGCAAAGGAAGACCTTTCTCTCTGTCTCTCTCTGTCCACTCTGCCTGTCAAAAAATAAAAATAAAAAAAAATCTTTCGACAATTAAATATGTACAGAGTGTGTCATCTCCAGAAGTCTTAAGTGCCATTGGGAAGCCTCTTCCCTCTGCCATAGTGACCAGGAAGACCCCAGGTGGAGACGGCTCCAGCAGGCCAGGCCCCCGTGGGGAAGACAGCCTGGAGCAGGTGTCATCGGATGCCCGATGAGATGTTGTACTGTCAGGAAATAGGCCTGTGTCACTCTTGGGCTCTGAGGTGTGTAGGGCCACTTGTTATAGCAGCAATGATAGGCCTATGCTGACTGATGGTGACAGTATGAGTCTGGTATGTGAAGTCAAGGAAATGAAACAATGAACATACAGCTTGCTAACACATCAGTGTTGCTCGCTCTCTTTAAGTCAAGCTCTGGGTGTTTGTTACTATCAGGAAAAAATGATGCGTAGACATGACACATACATGAGAGTGCTTTAAAAAGCGCATGAAAAGTGGAGCTAAAAGATAAATTATGCTGATGTAAAACATTTTGAAAATAATGCATTTTTTTATTTTATGTATTTATTTATTTATTTGACAGGCAGAGTGGATAGTGAGAGACAGAGAGAAAGGTCTTCCTTTTTGCCATTGGTTCACCCTCCAATGGCTGCTGCGGCCGGCACATCGCGCTGATCCGAAGCCAGGAGCCAAGTGCTTCTCCTGGTCTCCCATGCGGGTGCAGGGCCCAAGCACTTGGGCCATCCTCCACTGCACTCCCGGGCCATAGCAGAGAGCTGGCCTGGAAGAGGGGCAACCGGGATAGAATCCAGCACCCCGACCAGGACTAGAATCCAGTGTGCCGGCGCCGCAAGGTGGAGGATTAGCCTGTTGAGCCACAGCACCGGCCAAACATACGTATTTTTAAATATGCATGTTCTATGAGATTTTTGAAGGACTATATATAGTATGAGAGGTCTTCATATGTGTGTATGTATGTATACACACATATCTCCCCGCATGCAACATACACCAAGCACATGGTGTATTCTCTGACACACAGTGGGTTCACGTCACAGGTGAGGTGCCTTCTTTCCTTGCATTCTGCTGCTTCCCTGGGCTTTCCTCATAAAAGCATGTCTTCCAAGACAGCATATCCATCCCCTTATTTATGTGGTTTCCCAGTTACTTATTCCTCTTTTCAGTGGTGAATCATAGCATTTTTCCAGACATGCTTTATCTCCTATTTCCTGCATAAATAATCGTCCCAGATCCAAGGGGCAATGTATAGGCAATGGTCCCAGGGATGGCACAGCACTTAGCTCGGCTCTTAATATGCAGTGTGGTGAGAGGGGTGTCAGGCTGGGAGAGAAACCTCATCTAACATAGTTCGGGCCACTTACATTCATCTGAGGAGAGAGAAGGGATGCATTTGGACTGCAATTCTGCTCCATATAAATAGACATATATAGCTCCGCATACATTATTAATATGGGCTTTATTGCCAGCTTTATTGAATCCACGATGGAGCTTCTCTCGGGAAGCCGCGGAACACAGGAAGATTGCAGAGATGCCGGCATTAAGCAGGACCACGATATACCAAGCAGATAAGGCTGTGCAAACAGCAGTACTCATGCGAGCTGCATCTTCCAATTCAAATAACATAATAACAAATAATGTGCTGAAGCAAGCCCCACAGCTGCGATTGGAAGTGTTTTATGCATTTCTCATCCATGTTGCTCATGCTTGCACCAGTGTCGGCAGCAAAAACATATCTGGAAGAACATCCTTGGCACGGCTGTGGCTCAGAGTCTGTCCTGTTGCACCCTCCCTCCCTGCCTCTGTAGTCTCACCTTGAGCCTGGACACTCCTGTTTGCTCACTCTGCATCGGGGCCCCTGGACACCCCCTGAACAGGCCAATTCCATCTGAACTCCTCCTGTCCATCTATGGCTCAGAGCATCGCACACACACACGCACCATCACACAACTGCACGCTTTCTAACTCTCTGGTCCCAAGTCAGATCGCACCTCCAGAGAGCCTTTCTTGGGCCACCCACCCAAGAGCACACACTTTCCATCCCTGACCCTGTTAATAACATTTATTTCTAGACGCCATTTCCTTACCTGTCTCCATACATCTTTGTCACCTGTCTTCCCCCACCAGAACGTAAACTTCATGGAGGCAGGAATCTCACTTGTTTTACTGCTCAGTCGCCAACACAGGTAACAGTGGGTGGTTTGCAATGAGTCTGTTGAATGCGTAGATGAATGGATTACAGGACACAAACCCAGCGTCCAGGATTCTCCATGTTGTTCATCCACATCAAAGCTCATTGTGAGGGGAGGTGTTCTGTCCTGTTTGTGGCTGAAAACAGGAGTGGCGCATAGTAGGTCCTCAATAACAAATTATTGAGTGGGAGAGACCTAAAATCTCTTGAAAAAGCGTCAGGTGATCTCAGCGAGGTCGGAGGCAACCTTGGCGGTGCTTTGTTCCATTCCATTGCCTTGCACCTCAGCAGTGCTGCTTTTGACTCGAAAAATGACCCCTGGTGAAAACAGGCAAGAGGCCCCCATCTTTTATCAATGACAGTGACTCTTTGCATATTAATTGCCTGCTCCATGCAACATTTCCAGAGTGAACAGAGGTTGTGAACTGAGGTTGTGGGTGTTTGACCCGGCAGTCAAGATGCCGGTTACGACATCCTCATCCTACCCCAAAGTTGCTGGGTTCAATACCTGACTCAGACTCTTGACTCCCGCTTTCTGGCAAAGCACCCCTGGGAGACGGCAGTGATGGTTCAGATAATGGGGTCCCCATCATCTGACTCCTGGCTGCACGACTCGACTGTTGGAGGCATTTAGAGAGAGGAGAAGAAGATAGGATCTCTCTTTGTACACCTCTGGTTCTGTCATTCTCTCAAATAAAAGAGAAGCAGCATCCACTCTCCTTGCCTCTGCTGATGAAGTCACTACGATAAGTCAATCAGCATTGAAGTGTTCCATTTTGCCAAAGGCTCATTTGGTAGAAGGCATATCATCAAATTCTGGCCGATAAGATACAAAAAAAAAAAAAATCAGTTGGCAGTGGCTTTGAATGCCTATAAACCCCAGCAAAACTTACAAGCCCACGTGTGGGAAGCATTTCAAGGCACCCCTGCATCCCTCTTGCTCCTCTCTTTGGGAGTCACCATGTGAGGGTGTGGGGGTGCCCAGAGTTGGGGCATCACCTTGTGCCGGTGAAGGGAAACTTTCCCACAGAGAAGGCAGGAGTGGAGAAGTCTGTCTGCACTAGCATTGCTGAGAGCAGAACCATGGCACTGTCTCTCTCTGCTCTTCCTCTTACGTTGACATTACATGTTTCTTTGTTCTAAGTCACTGTTGGGCAAGACTTCTGTTACTTGTAACCAAACGCACATTCTATGCACACAACCAGCTTCTGTGCTAATCGGAGGGGCGAGGGAATAGAGGATGGATAAAGTGAAATATCCACTCTGAGTTTGCAGGTTAGTGAGAGTATTGAGATGTAAACACACAGTTACACAAAGGAGTGATCTGGATCAGAACCAGAGCAGGTATAGAAACATGCTGGAACCTGGGAGAGATGTGTGCAAATCCCACTGGGGATTCACAGAGGAGCCTCCCCTCCAAGAAACACACAGCACAAACATTCTGCATGGAGTCTTACGTTGGAATTAGCCATGGAAGAGGGAGGTGCAGTTCAGTTCAGAAGGAGCCATGTATCCTGAAGTCCAGCATTGGCGAATGCGGTACTGGGTGAGGGTGAGGGTGAGGGGGAAGATGATGGTTGTTCAGGTGAACTGTGACGTCTCTTTTCAGCCAAGAATATGCAGTGGCCAGAGAGATGGCCCACAGTTGGCCTGTGGATGGGAGGTAGTTTGCAGACCTCTGCTTTCCCACTGCACGTCAGCCCTGCTTCCACCTCTACCTGTGTGCCCTTGGGAGAACCACTCACCGCCCTGAGCGTCCGTGCCCTTACTGAAAACTGCATAAGATACCCAGGATAGAGCTCTGTTGTGACGTGATGCTTGTGAGACCCTTAGTGCAAAGCTTTGCATGGGTCGGTTCAGCCGCTGTCTCCTCTTGCTGCTGTTGCCATTGTTCTCTGTCCTATCAGGTGTCACTGGACAGGAAGCACAACCTAGACACTAGCAGTGCCAGAGGGGGAAAAGCATTCACCGGAGCCGAGTCAGGAGGAGAGATTTTTCTTCCTGGTTGGTTTTCTTCAGCTTTGACTGAGACTGCTTCTAATTCCTAAAGGACTTGAGCCATTTAAGTGGATTTGATTGGCATTAATTATTAAAAACAATTATTTATTAATAAATAAGAATGCCTAGCACTTGTTCAGTGCTTTATAGTTTTCTTTTATTTTTAGCTTTATTCTTTTCAAAGGGTTTTAAAACTGGGGCACTCAGTGTACCAGGAGGCATCTGATGATACAGGGGAGGAATCTTTTAGGGTACTTGCTATACTCAATCTGGGTTTAATATTAGGTTTAATAAAGTTTGACTACATATGGAGCAGAATGCAGGACATGTGCGATGTGTTTTAAGATAGAGTCTAAGACTTCACAGGTGTTTCAAGTTGGAGATCCACCACTTTGGGCTGTGCCCCAGATGATTGGTTTTTGGGAGCTTGGCTATGTGGCTTTCTTGTAGCACTCCCTGCAGAACACACAGGGAAGGGATTTTTATAAATTCTGCAGATGAAGAAGCTCTGCAGAAAAGTTGGTGGGCTGCTTCAAAGCCGACTCAGAATTCAGCTGCAGAATAGGTTCTGAAAATTCAGCTTTCTAGGGGGTGGGCGTTGTGGGTATAGCAGGTTAAGCTACCATTTGGGATGCTGGCATTTTTTATTGGAGTACTGGCTGGAGTCCCAGCTGCTCTGCTTCCAATCCAGCTCCCTGCCGATGCATCTGAGAAAACAGCAGATGATGGCTCAAGTGCTTGGGCTCCTGCCATTCACATGGGAGACCTGGATGGAGCTCCAAACTCCTGGCTTCAACCTGGCCCAGGCCCTGCCATTGTAGCCATATGGGGAGGGAACCAGTAGATGGAAGACGCCTCCCTCCCTCCCACACTACCTCCTTCCCTCTCTCATTCTGCCTTGCAAATAAATACATGAATTATTTAAAAATACAAAGTCTGGTTCTCAGCTCCTCCCACACAATGTGAGAAGGAAGCTCAGGGCAGGAACACAGAAGCTGAGCCAGGCACTGTGCTAAGCACCAGGCAGCCACCATGGTGACTCCTACCAGGGTCTAGAAAGGCACAGAACCGTTCACATTCAGCATCTGGTGAACCTGGACAAATTCCTGGCACTGAGTTGGTGACCTGGAGTCACTCCTTTTACTAACACTCCTTTCTCCAATCTTATAATAACCCAGTCCACTCACTTGCATTTCTGCCTCAGTTTCCCTGCTCAACAGCACAATTTCTGTGTGACTCTAAGCTCTGCCATGACCAATCCCTTGTTTAGAAGAAAAGATTCTGCTGCCACAGCCACATATTCAGTGACCCATGGCCTTTCTTCAGCCACAACCCGGGTCTCCTGTGCACTGCACCGTGTGTGTCTGTCCATTTCTCCCCACCTCACCCAGGGAAGTCTGAGCTCTGTGCAAATCCCAGCTCTACTTTTGAGTCCTCTTGGATCCTGGGCCAGCTCTCATTTCTTTCACAATGGCCAGGACTAGTGCTCCATTTAAGTCTCATGCCCACCATTTAGCATTTCTATGAACTTTGGAATATTTCTCATCTTGGCTTCTCCAGATATCAGCTGTACCACCTCTAAGATGGGAATGAGGGGAAGGTGTTTAGAGCAGCAGTTAAGACGCCCCTTGAGATACCCACATCCCATATGTCTGGGTTCGAGTCTCAGCTCCACTCCCTATTCCAGCTTCCTGCTGACACACAACGCGAGAGGTAGCAATGATGGCTCAGATACTTGAGTGCCTGCTGCCTACATGGAACACCTGAATTGAATTCCTGGTTCCCGGGCATTTTTTTTTCTCTCTCCCTGTCTCCCTCCCTTCCTCCCTTTCAAATAGAATGAATAAATCATTTAAAAAATTAGCACCAAGATGCTTTTTCCAGTCTCCACCAGAGGATGGGAACAGCCCACATGAGCTGCCAACCGCAGGGTTTGACACATAGCAGGTGTACAGGTTGCCTTGGTTTCCCTTCCAAGCCCACCCACGCTCTGTGAGTCAAGGTCCCTCCCAGGGTGTGTTCACTTGTGACAGATTTGACTCCTTGGAAGAGCTTGGGGGGGGGGGGGGGCCTGGAGCTCCTGGCTGCCATAGGCTGGCTTTTTTGTATCCAAATAAAACCCTGTGGTGAGGACCCTTGACCCAATTTCTGGCTGGGAGCACACGACCCGACCCGTGGTTTTCTGCCCCAGCCTTGGGAGCAGATCTATTTATAGCAGTCATCATTAACTCCCAGGCCAAGGAGCCTCACCTGTCCCCCCTCCCACCCCGTTCCCTGGCAGAAGTTGACTTCACAGGGTTTTCTGAGAGTTCTTTGTAATATTAGTTAACATGTACAGGAAAGCCCCAAGGTCATGTTCCACTCTTGGCACCCTTCACTTTAGATTTGAGAAATTCCCTAAAACTCTCATTAGCGGAGGCTGCCTCACACCTATGAAACTTTAACAATATCTGGCTCATCAGCCACTCTGCACACCTCCACGCGGCGGGGCGCGAGCCTCCGCCTTCCTGCTCAGCACATTGGTGCACACGGGAGCTGTCAAAATCTGACTTCCCATGGTATTTAAAATACCATGAAGGGGGCTTCTCATCTCAGCATTAACACTTACAGAGACACCACAGCCAGGAGGGAGTGTGTGTGGTGGTGGTGGGGGGTGCAGAGGGGGCACTCTGGAAAATCTTCCTGTTTCTGATTCACTTTGGACTAGGATCTGATCATTGCGATTTTAGGGGATATTAGCCATAATGGCAGAAATAAAGCAGTTGCCACTTATAGAGTAGCTACTACGTAATAGATACCACGGAAGCTATTCTTTTATGCTATCTCTGTGTCCCTCAAAATACTAGAAAAGTAAACCAATTTATATAACAGGACGTTGATGCTATAAAAAAAAAAAGTTCAGTGTGAGCAGGCATTTTGTGCAGGAGGTAAGCCGCCGTTTGAGACATCCACATCCCATAACACAGTGCTTGGGTTCAATCCCAGCTCCTCTCCTGACTCTAGCTACTGCTATGTGCACCCCGGGAGGCAGGGGGATGATGGCCCACATACTTGGGTCCCTGCCACCCATATGGGATCCCCAGATCAAGTTCCCAGCTCCTGGCTTCAAACTGGCCGAGCTCTAGCTAATAGGGGCATTTGGGGAGTGAGCCAATGGATGGAAGATCAGTTCATATTCTCTCCCTCTCTCTCCCCTCTCCCTCCCTCTTTCTCCCTTTCAAATAAGTAAAATAAATAATGTCAAAGGGGTAAGTGGTATTCTCACACTAACACGGCCAGTATGTTTTCTAGCTAGGATTCTCACCAATGTCTCTCCAAAATTGGTGCCTTGCCAGAATGCGTGCTGTCCCCCAAGTGAAACCCACGTTTCCAAGATGTGCCTGCCGTCTTCTAAGACAGCTCTTAGACAGAGCTACTATGGAGACGGACGCCCCACCCTTCAGGATGGGAAAGCCAGTCCTGGTCTCGATGACACTCACAGCCTGCGAGCTACACACCTGATCTCAGCACCACCTGGGACTGCGAATCAGACTTGTGGGCCCTGGCTCTCCTACACACCGCGAATGGGAAGCTCTGGAAGGAGACTGTGCACCACTGTCCTCGCTGAGCAGCTCCAGGTGGTTCTAGCTGGTGCTGATGTTTGAGTGCGGCCGCCGGCTGTCTAAGCTGCAGCACAGAGGTGCTTTAGAGACAGGCTACTTAAGAACCCTGTGTGTGCCCTGCAAGAAATGGAGGGCCCCCCCTTCCAAACACACCCTACGGAAGAGGCAGCATCAGGAAAGAGGGCAAGAAACTTCCCAGTCAGCAAGGGAGTGGATGAGTCCATCCCAAAAGGCATCCGGTACTTAATGATGGAAAACAAAGATCAGTGGCTCACAGATTTGTCAATCTGCAATATGCATAAGCATCAGTAAGTATAGCAAAGCAGCAGAGGCCAATGCTAATGTGAAGCCTAGTATCTCGGATACAGAACTGGTAGAATGGAGGCAAGGCAGTGATGGAACCAGGAGGAAGCTGGTGTGGCCGGGCAGGGGAGGGGACTTGGGAACACATCTCGGACACAGAAATGACCCAGGACAAAGAAGCTAATCCAGCTGTCCCAGGCAGGTTACTAACCAGCAGAGCTTGGCTCACTGCAGAGAGAAGGTGCAAACCCAGAAGAAGGGATAGGACGAAGGAGGTGGCAATGATTGTGACCTTGTAGTGCAGAAAAAACTAACAGGACGCTTTCTTCCACGGCTTTCCTGGTCACCAGAGCTACTGTGGATCAGGCATTGTGCTATGTACTTGGGCATCAAGAAAATCAGACACAATGTTTCTGTCCAGACAAAAATTTCTGAGTCAAACTCACAGTCCAGTGGAGAACAGAAGTGTAAACAGATCGCGGTAACACTGTGGCAATTGCTGAGCTACAAATAGATGCAAAAGTCATGGGAACAAGCAAGGTCTGTACTGACCCAGTAAAGGCAAATCAAGAAGAGCTTCCTGGAGGTGGTGATGCCCCAAATGTGGCTTGTTAGATTGCAGTTAAGCTGGAGATTAAAAACAAAAATGAGGAACAGATTCAAAAATGCCCACAAGATCTTAGAAATGAGGCTTTTATAAATTTCTAAACTTCATCTGAAATTGGCTCAGTTATGGGGATGAGATTAACACCAGGCATTTTGGGGACAAAGGGCAGGAAGGGAAATGCCCTCAGTAGGTCCATGTATAAAGGAATTGGAAAAATGGTCAGACAGTGAGCAATTATAATAATAACCTAAGTGGTGTGGATGACACGTTCTGTGGGGCTCAGACAAGAATAATGATGAGCAAAACTGGTCAGCAGATATGGAACTTGGGTAAGGGGCCAGTTTCCACATTGGTCAAACTGAGTGTCAACCAGAAGACAGTGCGGTTTGTGAAAGGTGGGGTCAGGCTTCTCAGACTTGGGGTCTGAGCAGAGGCTGGGGTACCAAGCAGGCATGCAGAATGGCATGTTCTGTACCTCAGAGTCCCCTCAGTCATGATATCCTAAGGGGTCCAAGAGTTTGTTCGAGCCCAGAAGACCCTACAGAGAATCACACGCTGATTCAATACATTCATCAAAACAATCCGTTCCAATTTGCGTAACACAGTCAGTGTACCTGGTTATTCCAGTAGGACCCTGAAAAGAAGTGTCTTTCATTAATAATATTTGGTCTAAATTACATCAATGTGATAAATGAAATCTTGCCTTCCACGTTGAATGAAGATAGAAGATCAGTATTCCGAGGGTTACCATTTTAAAAAATTTCAGTAAAGTGGCCGGCGCCGCAGCTCAATAGGCTAATCCTCCGCCTAGCGGCGCCGGCACACCAGGTTCTAGTCCCGGTCGGGGCACCGGATTCTGTCCCGGTTGCCCCTCTTCCAGTCCAGCTCTCTGCTGTGGCCCGGGAAGGCAGTGGAGGATGGCCCAAGTGCTTGGGTCCTGCACCCCATGGGAGACCAGGAGAAGCACCTGGCTTCTGCCATCGGATCGGCGCGGTGCGCCGGCCGCGGCGGCCATTGGAGGGTGAACCAACGGCAAAGGAAGACCTTTCTCTCTGTCTCTCTCTCTCACTGTCCACTCTGTCAAAAATACAAAAAAAAAAAAAAATTTCAGTAAAGTGCTCAGTGTACTCAGAGCCAAACATAACATATGGATTGGGTCCTTAATGCAGACATCAGGAAGGTCTGTGAACCCCTTCTAAAACCTGTTATTTTGAGCATATACATATATACATACACACACACACACATATATATAAGATACACATTTTTCCTGGGGAATGAATCTATTGTTTTAAACATGTTTTCAAAGATGTACATTTCATATACCCCTGCACACATTCTCTCTCTCTCTCTCTCTCTCTCTCTCTCTCTCTCTCTCTCACACACACACACACACACACACACACACACACACAGCTGAGAGCCATAGATTTATGGAGATGGGCTTGAGTAAAGCATCTAGTGTTGGCAGCCTGACAATGCCTATACTTTGGTTTCTGTCCAAAATGAATGATTTCTCTAGAATCACATCTTAAAGGCACCTTACCTACACCAGGGTTATTTTTTGGTTCTTTTCAGTAAAGTCTGATGTGATGATGAGTTACGAAGAGGGTAAGGATCAGCATCTTTCTACATCCAAGTGATACAGAGAGGGATAATTTCGATAATTGCCCCACAGGGAAGAGGTTCAGGAGACACCAGTTTGGCAGGGTGGCCTAATGGGGCTCCTTCTGTGCAGGAAATAGAATTAAGTCGATATGAATTGAAATGCAAATGTTGGATTTGCATTGGATTGAATAGAAAGGACCCTTTATTGGCACTTAATACCCATGTACATGTTGGTGTTGGTGGCAAACAAATTTGGCACCTGCCCACTTGATGTTTGCAAAAATGGAGGCTTTCCCATTTTGCAAACAGCCCACAGATACATTAAATAACCCATTTCATGATGGACATCTGGACGCCTCAAACCTGCCAAAAGTGGACAGGCTCATGGTTGTCTTCCAACTTCATGGTGGGGAGTGGCTGCTTTCAAAGGGAAAAGCCGACACTCTGCATGCTCTGGTGTGGCAGGCTGGGGTCTCATCTGTCCAAGACAGCACACACATTCATTTTGATTTCAGCTGTGTTCAAGCCCCTGGCTACATCTGTGATGGCTCACACACCTGAGCAGAGGAAAGTACTTGTTAATTAAAGTGACCTTCGAGGAGGTGGCCTGACACCTGATCCTCCCACGGTGGCAACCTGAATGGAACCGCAACTCATTAGTGAGATACGTTAGGAGGTAGGAAGATCTGGAAGGGACCTTTAATTTATCATTCTGCATAAAAGAAGAAAAAACAAGAACAACAATCAAACCCACACTGTGCAATGGAAAGCAGGAGTAAATTAGGATGGAATTAGTTGGAGCATGCTTTCCCAACTTCCTCACCAAGGAAACAAAGTCCTTGGGCAGCAGTGGTCAGTATAATTCAATCCAACTTCGCCCAGTCTGCACTTCACTTCTAGTTGGTCGCCTTTTGTGTGTGCTATACCAATTCTGGGCAGTGGCTTGCAGCAGAAGCTGGGAGAGTTTGAGTTTGCCACCTAGTGGCCGATCCTATTCCCATTTTGTTGTTCCAAAATAGAGGTGAGTAGGCAGGTCATTTGTGAGTCATTTGCTACCAGAGCTCAAATACCAATGTCTGTTTCCAAAGCTCCGTTCAAATAGAAAAGTTTTCCAAAAAACGTACATATCTATAAGTAGCAATTGCTTCAGCTCATCCTGTTTGATGAATGTTAACGAAAGCAAAACTCATGGCACGAAAGGTTCTTCTCAGAGTATTTTCCCACAGTGTAAGGAAAGCATAAGTGTGCAGGTGTATGGATGTGTTTATCTGTATGTGCCATCAAGTCACAGAGGCAAAACTGTGCAACTGCAAGTAAGTTTCAAACTTTTGTCCCAGATAAATAGGACGTTTGAATTTTTATGTATGAAAAGTTGACCGCCAAGGTATGCCCTATAGTAATCGCGGCATTCAGATAAGAATGACTGGAGTATCTATTATGTGCCTGTAACTGTGCTACAGAATTTCCATATTGTTCATTCCAGTGTATATAATTCAGTCTTAGTAGGTCTATAACGTGGTCAAGCCCAACTATCTCACCCAATAACGGAAAATCTTCCATACTGTGACTTCTCACCAGTATCTATGGTGAAGGATTTGATTTTTTTAGATTTAGATTTCTATGCATCCACAAATCAGGGCATTTATTTTATTTGCTTTTTAAAATGTGTTTTTTGGAGTACTAGAGAGACAGCTAGGCAGAAGGAGCGTGTCCATCTGTTGGCTCACTGTGCAAATGCCTGCAATGACTGGGGCTGGGCTAGGGCTGGAGCAGGGAGCTGGGAGTGCAGCCTAGGTCTTCCATGTAGGGGACAGGAACCCAATCACAGGCACCATGACTGCATGACAGGGAGCTAGAGCCAGGAATCAAACCCCAATACCCTGATATGGGATACGGGCATCTTCACAGGCTAGATGTCGGCCCCCACATGTACTTATTTTTAATTTATTTGACAGCAAGAGTTAGAGAGAGGCAGAGAGAAATGTCTTCCTTCCATTGGTTCACCCCACAAATGGCTGCTACAGCCAGAGCTACGCTGATCCGAAGCCAGGAGCCAGGTGCTTCTTCCTGGTCTCCCATGCACGTGCAGGGCCCAAGCACTTGGGCCATCCTCCACTGCCTTCCCGGACCACAGCAGAGAGCTGGACTGGAAGAGGAGCAACCGGGACAGAATCCGGCGCCCCAACCGGGACTAGAACCCGGTGCCCATATGGGATGCTGGCGCCGCAGATGGAGGATTAACTAAGTGAGCCATGGCGCCGCCCCCATACGTACTTATTTTTAAAAAGAAGTTCTTAGAAGAACTAAGTTAAACATACAATATTAAACCCAGATTATTTCAATTTTATTAGATAATTCAAGAAATATAAAAGCACTCTGACACAATGCTAGAAAACTTTATTCATGCTTAGTCTCAGGTTCTAATTCACTTAAGTGCAGACCAGGAACAAGGCCTAGGGCAGAATCGGTGCTCAGACCGATGGCTGAGCTAATCGACAGCTTCCTTCCCAGACACGCTCCCGTTTCTGTTTGCACATCCTCTGGGATAGGCATGCTTTCCTAGGCAGCCCACTCCACTGCTAAACTTGTCTGATGACTGCAAACCTAAACATGCTTTTCTATATCCATTGGCTGTGCTTCTACTCCTGACGCACCTTCCAATGTCTGAGGCTAACTGTCTTATGACCAAGTTCTAACTCCTCCTCTCCTGGTCCCACGGCTGGGTCTTCAATCGTCCACTTAGAGTGGCTTTCAGGATGACATGCAGAAGAGATCCCTCACTCCACTGGCTGCCCCCTGAAAGTTCAGAATTCACAGGGTATGGCATAATCAAGAGAAGGGAGCCACCTTTCTGGTTCTTTTCCTTTGAGGCTGTGCCCCATGTGGTGCTGGGCATGGTGGCAGCTGGTGGTTGCTCTGGCTTATTCTTTTGGGATAGTATCATGATTATAACTCATGCCAAGCTCTCCCTCAACCAAAACATCCAAGCAGTCTTCATTTGTGTTTTCCTAAGCACATCCCCTGATCCTCTACTTGGATGGTTTCCTTTGGGGGCTTGAATATGACATATGTAGTCTTATTCAGTTTTATCTCAAATATAATAATATTAAATGGAGATGTCATGCAGCCCAGTGTTTCGCACACAATACATTTTTTTTACTCATGAAGCTCTTTGTTCAACCCAAACCTTCTCTGACACCCAGAAGGTTACAGAGATGACAGTGGAATTTTCTAGAAGTGAGATGTAGGGTCTTGCCCACTGGACTTCCCCAGGAGCCACTGGAAACCCCTACAGTCTGAGAAGCAAAGTTGCAAACATGCTTCCTTAGGTGACTTCTGCTATTTTACCAATGAGGAAACAGACCAAGAGCACATGAGTTATCAAAAATGAAGCAGCCAGTGGCTGGCATGACTGGGTATATTTCATCTCATGGAAGCAGAAGCTGTAAGATCACCTTTCCTTGCTGACTCTTGGATGCCAGGACCTCTCAGCTTTGGAGATTTATCTGTGAATATGGGGGCCAAAGCTGGACTCTGAAAGGTTCAGCCTTTAATCAAATCATGGAATTGATCCCCTGCAGGTCAAGTGAATTCCTATAAAATGTGCTCATGCATCATTAACCATCTATTTTTGTATACGTGCAACACTGGTGATTTACATGGGATTTGGTTTAAAAAAAAAAAAAACCTGCAGAGCAGAATGGCTTGGGTTGGAGGCTCAGTGCAGCAGTGATGTTTCCTCAGGTATTTATTTCTTATTCATGGGCTTCCAACCCCAGAGGTTCTGCTCTTGACCATATGTCGACTGTTTCTCAATGGCCTTGCAGTCCTATAAATAAGACCATTAGCGGAATGAGCCAGGGAGGAGCTAACATTTAGCAAAGAATTATTAGATTCCAAACAGCTGACTTAAGAGTTTTATGTGAATTAACTCAAACAGCCCTCACAACCAACCTTTGGAGTAGTGAAGGAGGCAGGTAGTAGGACTAGTGGTACCTTAGCCATTTCAAATGCATTTTGGACATGTCGATATAGTTCAGATACCTGCATATGATATGATATAGAGATGTATGTGAATATACATATAAAGTAGCTTCTCTGAACTCGCACAGCTATGAGCAACAGAGGATTAGGATTTTAAAGCAGAAATTCTAATTCCTAGATGTGAGTTTAGATTTGCAGCACTACTTTTACATTTTTTTTGTTATTATTTTCATTTTATTTCAAGGGCAGAGAGACATAGACAGCTAGAGAGACCTTCCATCTGCTGGTCCACTCCTCCAAATGCTTGCAATGGTCAGGGCTAGGACAGGTCAAAGGCAGGAGCCTGGGACTGAATCCCATTTGGATGGCAGGGACCCAACTCCTTGAGCTTGAATCAGAAGTGGGGCCAGACCACAAACCCAGACACTGCAAGATGGAATGCATGCATTCCAAGTGGCATCTTGCTCACAGAGACTTTAGTTCACCTTGCTATTCTGTTGTAGACAACTATGTCAGGTGCTTCACACACACACACACACACACACACGTTATCCATCAGGCACAACAGGCACAGTACCTAGGGATCATAGTAATTTTCAGAGTCTGTGGAAATGTTTTCTTTTAAAAACAGAAGGGAGCTGGCACCACGGCTTACTCGGCTAATCCTCCACCTGCAGCACCAGCACCCCAGGTTCTAGTCCCGGTTGGGGCGCCAGATTATGTCCCAGTTGCTCCTCTTCCAGTCCAGTTGTCTGCTGTGGCCCGGGAAGGCAGTGGAGGATGGCCCAAGTGCTTGGGCCCTGTACTCACATGGGAGACCAGGAGGAAGCACCTGGCTCCTGGCTCCTGGCTTCGGATCGGCACAGTGCCGGCTGCAGCGGCCATTTTGGGGGGGGGGCGGTGTGAACCAACAGAAGGAAGACCTTTCTCTCTCTCTCTCTCTAACTCTGCCTGTCCAAAAAAAAAAAAAAAAGGAAGAATAAAGCTTAGGTTAAAGAAAATGAGCTAATACGTAAGTATATAAGTATATTTGTGTTTATATTTTAAAAAACCATTTTTTTCATGGAGAGGATGACTGTGAAAGCCTGAATACAGCCTTGTCTACACAGACAGTGCTCCATGGTGCATAACACGAAGCCCGGGTTCAGAGAGGAGAATTTCCAAGTCCCAGTTTACCCAGAAAACAGCAGACCCAACGTGTCTGCACACTGAGGTCTGTGAGCGCCAAAGTCAGCAGCCTCTGGGGCAGGTGCTTTCCTTGACACGGAACAAAGGTTCTATTTTGCAATTCCCTTTCAGAAGGCACTAATAAACATGCTCACTCCAGCTCAATTCCAGGTGCCACCTGGTCATGATATTTTGGGGTAGGGAAACAAGCATCCAAGGCTACAACTTTGCTTCTACAGTCTAGAAAAGCAAGAAGAAAAAGTATAAGCTAGAAGGATTGTAGTTAGCAAGAAGCTTGGAGCTGAGCAAGCATTAGCCATCTTCAGGGTCTTTGTTTTTCTCAAGGAAAAAAAAGTGTTCTCTGCCCACACTCCAGCCCAGCTGTCTACAATGATAAATGATGGGTCTTTCTTTAAATTTCCTTTCTGCTCAGCATGAGGACTGGCCAGAGTGGATATGCACTCGACACGGATAAATGGCTTTGGCAAGCCCACCAGATTGTCCACGTGGCTACAGATGGTCCAGCTCAAAGCTTTTGTTGTGCTAATGTTGGAACTTGCTGCTACCTGAAGCAGTTATCATTTCATAAACAATGATGCTGCCACTGCTCGTGGATAAATTGTGCTTTGTACCTACCGGAGGCCACCATGGGTGTTGACAGTTTCATGATGGCAAGAAGAGAAACCCCAGTCACTCAGGTGTAGTGGCAGCCAAAGAGAAAAAATGGGATGAGAAAGTGACAATGGAGATTGTGCCTGGCTTCTGTTCCTGTGCTATATGGATGTCCAAATGTCTACCCTAAACTACTGCCAAGGAGAAGAAAAGAATTTTCTACTTTAAGGGTCTAAAGAAAGACTTGCGGACAAATTGGCCCCTTAGAGTCTTCATTTTTACATAGATTCTTTAAATTTTCTTTGTAGAAATGATAATTAATAGATATGGAAGAGACTGAAAATCTTTGAGGACTTTGTGTTCAGAGCACTATGGTAACATTATTACTGTTTAAGTATTGTTGTATATAGTAGCAATGTCAGACACTGAGCTGAGACCTCTACATAAAATACCTGATTACCATCCTTGCCAAAGAACTTAGGAAGGAACTGAGAGGTGGTAGGCTGGTAGACCAGCTCTTCAGGAGCAGGTAGGAGGAAGAGCCTTGCTTGATAGTGTTTGCTCGCTTTTTTGGTGTGATTATCCTGACCTGGGCCAATTTTAACCTGTCAACAATGGAACAACCTGCTCACAAAATTCCTGCACTTCAGCACATCACGGGCACTCAGGTACTGAAGATTATCTGTTCAAGTTCATTCAGCTGTGAAGAAACAGGACTGAGCTGTCCACCAAGAACTTGACTCCACCTCTCACATATGTGCCTCGTCACTGCTCTATGTCCCTACGCTGCTCGGCTCCTTCAATCCACATCACAGCTCTGATGCAGGCCTCATAGACACCTATGGCTTTCAGAAGCCCAAAGCAAATGTCAACATCTGGAATGAGTATTTTCACATCTTTGGTTCTGCTTGGGTGAAGAATCTAAGAAACAAAGGCAATAACTATCCCGAGGGAATTTGACTCGCTCGGTGGAACTTCCCACACTGATCACGGTGGGTCATCTGTTTGGCACATCAGCTCCCCAAATTGCAACACGGGGGTGTTGGTAGTGGGACTCTGCCTGTATGTTTGGTTAGAAATTATTCCACTTTAGACAGCAGAAGTTACTCAGAATCCTCAAAGTGCTTTGGGTGAAGGCGGCTGGAAGGCAGAGTATCCCACTCCCCCATAGAGGATTTCATCTTCTCTCTTCAAACTCCAGGAACCCCATCAGTGCACATGACCATCACGGGTGCCACAGGACTGGGATGCAGGAGACACCAACCCCTAGGTCCCAAGAGCAAGAACCTGCTACCGAGGAGAAGGCAGCCAGCTCAGCCGACTTGGAAACTTGGTTCCCAGTGGTTCCCTGCGACTGAACAACTCCACTGAGTCAACGGAATTATGCGGTATGTTACGTCTTGTATCTGGCTTCTTTCATTTGGAATAGCACATATTAATGCTTCCTCCTTTTGTGAATAATACTCCATTATATGGAACGAGCTCCTGAGAGTTACTTGGCAAAACTGAATGAATGGGGCCCAGCATTGGGTGACTGGGTAAAGCCACTGCCTGGGACACTGGCATCCATCTGGGCACTGGTTCTAGTCCCAGCTGCTCCACTTCCCATCCAGCTCCCTGCTAATGGCCTGGGAAAGCAGTGGAAGGTGGCCCAAGTACTTGGGCCTGGCCCAGCCCTTGCCATTCAGCCATCTCTCTCTCTCACTCTCTCTCTCTCTCTCTCTCTCTCTCTCTCTTTCAAGTAAATAAATATTTTTAAAACATTAAATGAATGAATTCAGAAAATCGGAAACCATTTTACCATATTTACTAGCATACAGGTACAAGAAAAAAGTTCTCATTTTATAAGAACTTGGGTAGGAGGGAGGGGAGAGAAAGGAGAGCAGATTCCATTCTGTCATCCATGCGTTCATTTTCAATTGTATTTTTAATGAAAGCCTTTGTTGCTGCTACTACAATCACGTTTACCCTGAGACGATACAAATCCCCTTCATCGTTTTCTATCAGTCTCAGGAACCCACTCGCAAGCTGGACATCTCAGATGAAGGCTATCTCAGGGACTTTACAAACTGCACCAAAAATGCCTGCAAAAGGGAAATTCAGCCCCAGAACCCTCTCACTCTGTGACCTCTCTTTTTCCCCTCTAGGAAAGGTCAAAAGTGGGGTTTGATTTTGTTGGTCTACGTTTGCCTCGCCTTTCCCAACCACCATAAAATAGGATGCATTTTTCTAACCGGGGTAAAAACCTTCAACTGAAACGTGGTCCTCGCCCATGCCCCGTGCACTACATGAACCTCAGCTACAGAGCGAGCCTGGAGTGGGAGAAGGGGCAGGTCGTCAGAGCGCGGCCCTGCCCAGCAGATGGCTGCAGGGGATCTGCAGGTACTATCAGCGGGCAGCAGACCGCATGGCTGGCTGGTGAGTTATTGCCGTGGTCACCAGCCCTCCTTTTCTGTAGCATCCTGCATGTAGAGGTGATAAATCTTCGGGACCCAAGGGAACTCAGTCGGGCTTCTCTCCCCGGGCCCATTACTCTTCCCCTACATCATTTACAAAAGTGCAGGTCTGGACATCTACAATTTTTTGTTTGTTTGTTTATTACTTTTCAGTCATGGATGTTCTCCTGAGTTCCATGCCACATGTCCTGCTGCGTGCTTGGTTTTCACAGTGGAGTGGGTTTGCAAAACCTTTCCTGGTAGAAGAGGAGCAAACTGAAATTTAAAGCAAGAGACAAGAGAAACTGGACAGATACGTGCGTTTGTTCTCTCTACAAAAGGCAAGGTAGACGTCCAGAGAAATCTTAGGAAGCCCTTGCTTGCCAAGGAGGCAGACGGGAAAGGAAGTGGTGTCTACGGATTACATGCTGTGCCATAGTCTATGCTAAGGCTGGGTTCAAACACAAGCTCCTCCACTTAGAGTTGGGTGCCTTGAACAAATAACCTGGTAAAAGCAGCCTAATGTTCATCCCTAAGCATATGGTTATTTAGATGCAGTTCATGCACTCTACAATATTTTAAAATGTGCAATTAAGTGGCATTTAATACATTCAGAATGTTATGTAACCATGAACTCTAGTTCCAAAACATCTTCATCAACAAGGAAATCCTGTACCCATTACTCATTGTACATTTTTCCCTGCCCCAGCCCCTGCCAACCACTAATCCACTTTGCATCTCCACTGATTTGACTATTTTATAAAATAGAATTATGCAATATGTTACCTTTTGCATATGGCTTATCTCACTTGCCATAACGCTTTTGAGATTCACCCACACTGTAGTAGCATATATTAGTCCTACCTTCCTTTTTGTCAGTCAGTCATGTTCCATGACATGGATATGCCGCATTTTCTTTATCTATGGATGAATATTTGGGTTTCCAGCTTTAAACTTTTGTGACTAGCGCTGCTATGAATATGCATGGTAAGTATTTTAATACTTCTTTTCAATTCTTTTGGGTATTTACAGTCAATATTTATTATTCCCAGTGACCTTGTTTGATAAAGTCACAGCAAACACTGAATTAGCAAATACTGAACGCTGGCTCCCAGGAGAAATAGGAGCATTCAAAAAGTTCATGGGGAGTGTACAATATGAAAAACTGCATGGCCTTCAAAAACTGTTGCAGCAAAATAAAGTTGTCCTTCAATCCCACTTGCCCACACAGTTTCTGAAATAACCTTGCACAGATATACCTACCTCACACAGATTATAATCTTAAATCTGAAAAAGCTCTTCCCAGTAGATTCTCTTTTCTTTCTTTTGCGAAAGCAAAAGCAAGGTTCAGGAATGTCTGGAGTGACTTGCCTGAGGCCACCTCACCAAGAGGTGCAAGGGCTGGGGCTCCTCACCCCGCCCACCTGACCCCCGAGCCAGCCAGAGCTCCTTGCCCTTTTCTGAATTGCCCCTGACTGGCTGCAAACCCCGGGTCATCTCTGCTTGAGCTGGAACAGGTGGGCAGGGTATCGCCTCCTTGGTCCACCTGAGCTAGGGACCTGTGCATCAGGGAACTCCGTTTTTTGCAACCGTGTGCACATCTATGCAGTATTGATTTGGGCATTACAGATAAATTTCAACAAATAGAAGAATTTGCAAATAAGAGGAGGAAGATCCACTGTACCTAAGGGTGCAACTTCCACATTTAACTTCCTGCAGAACTCCAAACTGCTTTCTACAGTGGTTGCACCGTTGTACAACCTCATAGAATTTTTATGACAGATAAATACATTAATATTCCGGGGCACTGAAAACAGTGCCCCCCAAATAGGAACCGTTATTTATTGCTGATTAAGCTAATTAAACATGTCACCCTGCCAGTGTTAATGGCCAGTTTCAATTCTTTCCCAACCACAGGAGATAGCATCTCACAGTCAGGTGTGTAAGTGATGCAGGTGCACCAGCTGGTCTGACCCCAAAGAGAAAACGGCGTCTTCCTCCAGAGCAAGAAATACACTCAACCAGATAGGGGTAGTGGGGGCGGACGGGCACTTCACCACCTGCTTTTACGTTTACCCATATATACCAGATGCCACCCACCATGTACTCAAGAATTAAACCTGTCATCAGTATGAGGATTAATCATTCTCTTCCTAACGTATTCACACAGGTTCATGGCAGGAATCTGAGGAAACACCAACAAATATAACACAGATGATGTGAGTCACCTGTAATCCCACACACCTACTTTTCTAATGCACTTCCGTTCCCAGTTGTATTCAGTTAAAACCATATGACTTGTGCAATTTTGCAGGCTGTATTTCCCACCTAAGACTACATTAGCATGTAGCTTTATGTCCTGAGTCTTCAAAATTCATGTTTCCGAATACTGCATGCATGTTTATACACGTGTCAATGTTTGTTTATACAAGTATTCTCCCGTTGATGAATACTGTTTCCAAATTTTTAAAGGTTTATTTATTTCTACTTTATCTTTCTAAATTTATGAAAAATTTACTATTTATTTCTACTTTATACATTTATTTAAAAGCGGAGAGACAAACAGGAGCAGAAAGCGATCTTGCATCTGCTGGCTTACTCCCCAAACACCCATAACAACAAGGCTGGGCCCAACGGAAGCCAAAAGTCAGAACTTGATCTTGGTCTCCCATGTGGGCTGCCGGGAACAAACGTTGAGCCATCACAACTGTGTCCAGGTTGTGCATCAGCAGGAAGATGGACTAGAGAGCAGAGCCAGGACCAGAACCCAGACAGACGGTCTGACATGGGATGTAGGTGTCCCAAGCCGTGGCCCAGCCACTGCACCAAAAACCCACGCATACCCAAATCCCCATCGTTACTAACAACAGAATAGTAAGTAAAAGCCAAGTGCATGGGAGCAGCCATTTAACCTAACGGTTAAGACCCCTGCAGCCCACATCACAGAGTGTGAGTTTGATTCATGACCCTGGTCCCCTTGTTTGAGATTGTCAATGGATATTTACTTCTTTGGTAAATACAAATTCATATTCTTTATTTTTGCCTTTTGCCCAATTTATTTAATGCAATTCTGGTCCCCATTTTCTGAACATCTCTCTATGGGGTTCCAAGCTCTCCCTAGTACTTTACCTGCCTTTAATAAAATTCCTTCTTTGGGTTCCCATGCATGGAGTACAAACATCATTTCTCATGTTGGCCTGGGGAGAGTGCATCAATCTTCTCTCATTTCTCAAACATCCATGTCACGGCGCTGGAGCATCCCGGGGAACATGCTTCTGTGCTGTTCCATAACCCTGGGGCAAACATGGGGAACGGGAAGCTGCACAGTGGGACAACTGCATGCCGTGTGTGACCAGATCCACGTTGACTGGATTCAGATCCCGGCTGCTCGAGCAAGGGACTTGGTCTCTCTGGACTTCATTTGCCTTGTTTGTAAAAGGCAGAATGATAGTAAGGCACACATGGGTTGTTAGGAAGGATTAACTGAGGGGAGAGAGAGAGAGAGAGAGAGAGAGAGAGAGAGAGAGAGAGAGAAAGAGGGAGAGAGAGAAGAGGGAGGGAGAGAAGAGGGAGGGAGAGAAGAAGGAGGGAGAGAAGAGGGAGGGAGGGAGACAAAGAGAGAGGAGGGGGAGAGAGAGAGAGGAGGGAGAGAGAGAAGAGGGAGAGAGAAGAGGGAGAGAGGGAGGGAGGGAGAGAGGAGAGAGAGGAGGGAGAGAGAGAGAAGCAGGGAGGCAGGAGAGAAGGGAGGGGGAGAGAGAGAGTCAAAGAAAATAGACGAGAAGGCAGGAAGGAAATGGAGGAAGGGAGGAAGGGCGAGCTTATTTCCCCTTTCATTAGCGAGACTTCTGTCTGAACACTTTCTCTTTGCTCAGTGAGCGTGCGTCCTCACTTGCAGAGCAGTCTGTAATCCATCACTGTTGTCTTCTTTTGGAAGCTGTTATGAGGAGTTTTAACAGTCTCCGTTCTCTGTTTGCTGGAAGCTGATGGAAGAACTCCTTATCTCCAATATTAGAACTTGTAGAAAATCGATCCCGGGGTCTAACATCCTTCACCATCATACTTGATAATAAAGCCTAACTAGAAAGTGTGCAGGAACTTCCTGTGACTGGTCGGTTCTGCCGCGGTGAAGAGCAGCCCGGTGCATCCAGGAACGATGCCTCTCATTGATCAGGGCATGAAAAAGAGCGTGCCTGGTATCAGCCCCTCATTAAAAATGGAAGAAGTGTCTGCAACTTCCAACTTGAAAAACTGACTGTATGGGGGCCAACGTGCAGGATGTGCCCGGATCTTCTCCTTGTTTTCCTTTGCTCTCGCATCTCTAAGAAACATGCCATCAAGACAATCCTCTTACTGGTAGCCAAAGGCCGTACAGTTCTGAGCCTTTTATAAATGACATTTGCCCAATAGTCTGATTTACTAAGCATGATTGAAAACAACAATCAGGACAGAAGCGATACTCGGGAAAAAAAAATACAACAACAAAAGCATTTAAGAAACGAGACAGCTTTCCAAGGCTATGAAAACTTATCCAAAAGGAAATATATCACTCAAATATTTACAAAATTGCCCGTGCAATTCAGTCTTCTCAGTAGCGACGATTTTTATGTCCTAAAGAGAGTTTGTATCTAGAGGTAATTGTGTTCTGCAGCAGTTCGTAAGCCTGGGCATTTACGCTGGCAATTCCAGATTTATAGGAATAGAAGAAATTTCCGTGCATGATATACTGTACAAATTGTATGTAATAACCACAATAAAAAATTTCATTAGGCCTGCTATCACCAACCACCAATTCCCCGGGGAGAATTTATGTGCAAACTTCTGTTCCGTTTACCATCTGGGATATTCTTTGGAGGATGGGTAGCCCTGGGTTCGATGGAAAAGATAAGGGGGCGTGGATCTCCTCTCCGGCTCTCGTCTTTGGGACAGGCATCTTGGAAGGAGAAGGCCTTTGTGTGGGAGGGAGCAGAGGCCTGCAGCCACCCTCAGCAGAGTGGCCTGTGTCTCTCGAGGCCATCCCAGGAACGCCTGAGCGGCTGCCCTTAAATTCCACAGCTCTCACATCTGAGCTGGAAGTCCTGTTGCATATTTTATGCAGCCCATCACTGAGATGCCCATGCAGATTTCCATAGTTATAGGAGAGGAGGCAGAAATGGAAAAGACGAATTGGGTCATCTCAGAGTTTGCAGCTGTAAAATGCATTTCCGAATCCCAGCCTTGCGGGCCTCAGCGGCGTCCCTGGACCGGGTGGAAATGAAGTCACCACGTCGTGGCGTCTGCGTGAGGGTGAGTGGTGCGTGTCCTCATCAAAGGTCCCCTTCTGTGCAGGTGCTGTGCATCGCGACCACTGGGATCTCACCTTCAGAAGGGAGCTGGGAATTCAACATCTCACCACCACCTCGCAGAAGGAACTGGACAGGAAGAAGGGCCTCCTCCCCACAGCGTCCCGCCCCCAACGCCTTCCCCAACTCTGCCTGTGCCCTGCTGATGGACACACCTGCGTCTGGCACAGTTCAGACGCTGCGTCCACATGGTGGGGTACCACTGGGGGTCATCTAGAGATCTCTGGATGGACTCAAGAGTGAGGAAGACACAGAAGAAAGGAGAGGGAAGGGGGCGAGAACTGGATTAAAAAAAAAAAAAAAGACAGTCTTCTCTAATGGTCTGCTGATGGCCAATGGCTTAAAACCAGCTGAAGCCAATTTACAAACCAGGTGTCAAGTCCTTCCTCTCATCCCTGGGCACACAGGGCCTCACTTCATCTTAAGAATCCCCACATGGAGGGGCCAGTGCTGGGGCACAGCAGTTTACGTCGCCACCTGCAAACACAGGCATCCCACATCTGAGCACCAGTTCAGGTTGCACCTGCTCGGCTTCCAATCCAGCAACCTGCTAATGCCCCAACAATTGTGGCCATCTGGGGAGTGAACCAGCAGATGGATTATCTCTGTCTTCAACACCCTTCCCTCTCACTCTGATTTTCAAATAAATAAGATCTTTTTGTTTTTTTAAATCTCACACGGAGGGAGCTGTGGCATGATGGCTCAACAGGCTAAGCTGCCGTCTGTGACACCAGCATTCCACATCCGAGTGCCAGTTCAAGTCCCAGCTACTCAGCTTCCAATCCAGTTCCCTGATAATGTGCCTGGAAAAGCACCAGGTACTGGGGTCTGGGTAAAACCACCCAAGTATTTAGGTTCTTACCACCCATGTGGGAGACCCAGATGGCATTCCTGGCTCCTGGCTTCAGCCTGGACCAGCACTAAACACTGCAACTATTTGGGAACTGAACCAGCAGATGGAAGATTTCCTCTCTTGCAAATAAAAAAATCTTTTTTAAAAGAAGAATCCCACTTGATAGACAGCATTGTCCCGGCTTCAAAACTCAACAAAAGCTAGCTGAAGTGAAAAAATGTTCCTGCATACGGCTGAGCGTGCACTGTGTGCCAGGAGCTGTGCTAGACGCCAGGCTGTGGACACACAAGACAGGGTCCCGACGGCTAAGACTAAGCATCACTGGGGTCGGAAGCACGTGCATTGCTCTCTACCGTTTCTGCTTCCCCAGCACTGCTTGGTGTCAGGCAATGTACTGGGAACTTTTCACGCTTAATCCTCCCAACTCTTATCTCCACAAATGACGGAACTAGGGCTCCGGGTGCTTCGGTGGCTAGGCAAAGGTCACAGAGCTAGAAAGGGACAGATGTGTGGCACCAGGCTGAGCTCCCTAGTGAGACTCTCTTCCTGCACACCTCCCGGCTCCACCCTCTCATGGCTTTGATAGGGATGGATCAAGATGATGCAAAAACAGCGTAGAACGATCCCACCTTTTAGAAAGAGGCAAGATTGGTTGCCATAAATTCCTCGAGTAGACACACATGAAGGAACAACATCAAAGGTTTTGGCATCCGATGGTCTTGGCTCCAACTCGAGACGCCCTGTGCGACCCTGTTCACGTTAACTTTTCCGTACGCCACTGTCACGCCCATGCAGTGTTTCCCACAGTATGCCTTTTTCATCAATTTTTCTAAAAACCACTTGTATGCATGGATTGCAAATTTTTTCAGCATCAAAATAACAAGTTTTCAATTTCACCTTCCCGTGAACTTTTTGAGGTGTCTTCCCATAGTATGATTTTTCTATGGCAGATAGCAAGAAACTTGGCCAAAAATAGAGGCTACTGATGAGTGTCACTGGGAACCGGAACTTGCGATTACTCTGAATTCTTAAGGGATAGCACCACGAGTCTCCCTCGCCATATGTTAGTTCTTGCTTCCGTGGTGGGCTTCATTCCCAGGGATCTTCTCCCCAAGGGGTGCTGAGAATGGCTGCTACCACTTCCAGGTTTACAGGCTGTCTGCTTAATAAATGCCCCCCTGTCCAGAGATGACAGCTTCTTCTTCATTGGCTATTGATTCTCATTCCTGGCTTGGACCATTTGCCTATTGTTGAACCAGGAATTGAGGTCCTGAAGATAGAATGTTTTAGTCAGTCACTAGGGGCCAGGTAATCACTTCTGAAATGGAAGACCGAGGGAGCCAACCTCTAGTGCTCATCCACCCACAACAGAGGAGAGTAGAGGGAGCTGGTAGAATAAAAGGAGAATACACGAAAGGAAATGTATCGGTCAGTAAGATGCGTTACGCTGCCGTAACAAACAACCCCAGTTCTCTAAAACAACAGAACAGCAACAACAGCTTACATCTCCTTCCTTAAAGATAAAACCACAATCAAAAGGAGAGAAAGACAAACTCATTTGATATTTAACCTGTTTTGTAAATTTCTGCTCCCTCTGCCCATACACCCAAACAGCATCTACCACTCTTTCTTTGATCAACTGCAGTCAAAACAGAGCAAGGAAAACTCACTTTGAAGCTTAGGAAATTCAACTATATAGCAACTGCTAATAGTAAGTTAAACTATCTTGCCGTTGACCTACTCACCACCCTCTAATGGAAGAATATTCAAACTATGACATGAAATCTGGAAATAATGTTCATCTCTGCACAGCTTAGTGGTGGCACAGAGCTGAGAAATGGGGTAGAGGTGTGTTGGGGTCCACTCTTCTGTGTGCAGATTCAATGCCCTGGGCCTCACAGCTTCCTCTCAGGCTGAGTCTTACTTGTCAGAGGCCACGGAGTCCCTCGTCAGGGCCTGCGTTGCATCCACCAAGGCAGAAAGGTTCCTGGCACACATCCGCTGCTCCCCAAGGAGTCCATGCTCAGTCCTTGCCCGGCTATAAATTCCAAAAGGGTGCCCCATCCACATCTCTCCTTGCTGCCATCTCCTGGAAGATTGTTGTAATAACTACACAAACGTACAGCACCCTAGCGGGATGGGACCCTGGACTGAGCTGTGCTTGCTTTGCCACGCCAGAGGCAGGCAGGCAGGCAGTCGGGGGCTCCCCGGAATCTACTTCTGGAGAGACAGATAAGGAGGTGCCCATGTGCACCAGCAGTCAGTGTGCAGCACAATCAGCGTGTGCCTCTGCCCCTAACGTTGGATTCGCTCACAGGTCCTGGACTTTACGGCCACCGACCTGCAGTACTGCTTCTGACAGTGCAGCCCCCTTGACAAGGTCAGTGCTACCACAGGGGCATTCAGTGTCCTTGTTAGTGAATGAACGAATGACTTGGAGAAGGAATGCCAGGAGCGACTCGGAGTGAGGAGTATGTAGGAGGAAGGCATAAAAGTCCACAGGCATTCCAGCTTCCTTTGTGGCATGTTTGCTTCTGCCCTGGTTCTGCTGTTTCCATCCTACCTGTGAGGCCTTAGCCAGCTCTCTTGAAGCTCCAACCTACTGGTTGGATTCTTGAGCTCTACTGCACCGCGCTCTGGTCAGCAAACTGGGCCCATTGGAGCTGGTGGCTATATGCTGCCCCTCTCTGGCAGCAGCTGGTACTACAAACTTTCTCCAAAATGCAGCTTCTGCATTAACCCCTTAAGAAATCTCACCCCTTGGGAGATAAGAACCCAGATGAGAACATGGCCTGGGAAAGCAGCAGAAGATGGTCCAAGTCCTTGGACCCCTGCACCTGCATGGGAGACATGGAAGAAGCTCCTGGCTCCTATCAACCCTGCTCCGGCCGTTGCACTCAATGTGGTAAGAATCTCACATACCTGCTATCTTGTAGACTTTTCAGCAAGCCCACAAGGAACAATTACTGTTCCATTTTACAGATGAGGACATGATAGCTTAACACATTTCAGCAAGCAGTGTGATTTCATGTCTTTAAAAATTGTCCGTGCCCAGATTCAAACCAGCTGTGCCTATTTGCAAACTTACCTCTCAACCTGCAGTTACGGAAGACTGGGGACTCACTCACACAGGATCTGAAGTCTGAAACCACCAGCTTTCTGACTCTTTCCTTTTGTTACGAGGAGGAGGATTAGGCACTGTAAAAGGGTTATTGCTCTAACCCAGGGTGGCTTGTAACACTGCACTCACTCCTTCTTGGAAGATAAGCTGCACATTTGCACATAAAGAAGATATCCCTCAAAAAATAAAGTTAAGGGAAAAACCTTAAATCCTCTGATTAAGACCCTGTGTTTAGAAATCCTGCTTGCTTGCTCTTTTAAATTTAAATCTCTTCTTTGTTTTGGAAGAAGAAAAAGATTCACCCTTTGCCACCCTTTGTGGGTGAATGATAAATAAAGTGAAGAAACTTGTGATTGTCAACTTAAGCAAACAGGCAGTTTCTATCCCAGGAAGGTGGTATACAGGATAAAGACATCCAGAATTTGCAAAACAATTGCAAGGTTTTTCAAACGGAGGCTAAACTCTGGGCTGTGAACACTCAGCTCTTGGCGCTCCTAGTACCACTTTCAAAGCCACATCACATCCTGGAGTTGTGGTTGCTTGGACTATCAAAGAGTGCTCCAGGCCACAGACAGCTGGAAGTTGAGCTGATAATTAATACTCAGCTATGTCTTTAGTTGCAAATAAGGAGACTGGAGCCCCTTGATTTTTCTCTCCTAGTATTCTACAGCTCATTGTACTTAGAAAAACATAAAAATGCAGTCACCTCTGATCATTGGGAAACATCTCTGAGTACAGGCGGTTCTAAATCTACTATGTTCACTATACCAAAAGCAGAGATACGTCTAAGTAGTGAGCAGGTGACTTCCCTACCAGCATGGGGCCATTGGCTAATTTCTTCTAGAGTCTCTAGACAAGAGAAAGGAAAGGAAATGGGAAAAATTCAGAATCAGGAAAAAGTGGATTTCAACCCTGTCTTGGCCTTTGCCAAATGAATATCCTTGGGACAGTGACTTTGGCCAATACTTGCTGAGGAAGGGGCGATGGAAGCGTGTCTATTGGACAGCTCCGGGCACTGGAAGGGCCAGCCAATTTCTGGCTCCAGCACCAGTCTGTCCAACAGCGGCCTTCAATATTCAGAAACTTTGCTTCGACCTTTCCTGTCTGTGTATTTTAATAGGAGATGCGAGCAGTGATGAACGGCTGATTTGCAGCCCCTGAGTTATGCACCAGGGGTGTTTGGATGCTCTTGCAGGATCTCCAAACAGTCTGGCTGTTCCCTGGTTGCCCTGATGGATGGTCCACTGCTGCACTGTATGGCCCTCTTCCTGAACGTTGTTCATCTGGGGCTCGTTTGTCATCGTGAGCGTTCTAATAGGAAAACTACTAAGAAATTAGAGAGAGAAAGCACATGGCCTTTAGGTCCCCTTTTCAGTTGCTCTCAAATATGGTACCAGATGTTCAGGCATTGGAAGAAGAGAAGGGGATACAAGCAAACTCTTAACATTTCAAGAAAGCTGTCCCTAGATCTGTTGCCTAATACAATTTGGTGTTCATACAATTTGTTGTTGGCTTAGTCCTGTTTTGTTTTTTGTTAAGCCATCCTGTCCATGAGCTGCTAAAATCACACCCAGACTGAGGCCGGCCAGAGGGGCTGGGAGTCTGTGGGTCCTTCACACATAGGTAGAAAGTCCCTCACAAGCAGGCCATCAGCTGTGGCTAGAAAGCCTGTCTCCAGGCCAACTGATGTCTCCTCCACTGGTAGCTTCTTGTGCTGCGTGTGTGACCTTGCAGCTTTAAATCACACCTCCAGGGCAGCTGCCATCTCTCACCCAGAGCTGGCAGAGGAGAGGGGTCTGAGCCCCTAAGGAGATGGACAGTCTCCAGGAGACCCCCACTATCTCCATGTGTTAGGAAACTGGCACAGTTTTATCTATGGCGCGATCTACACCCTGATCTACATCCTAGGCCCTAGCCCCCGCCACCATTGCTGGAAGCCAGGTGGCCACATGGCCCAACCGCTGTTGTCAAGCTTCACCCCCATCCTAATGGGATTTGCTACTCCTGCTTCCCTGCCCGCCCTCTGGCAAAGTTTTACAAGGGCCTGTTCCTGAACACGTGGCTCTCCTGGCTCCTCTCGCCTGCTCTCCTCTCCTCTCATCTCTCTTCTCTCCTCACTAGCTCCTCTCCTCCCTCCCTCCCCTCCCTCTCTCTCATACTCTTTCTCTCTCTTATCCTTCTTCATCCCTCCCCTCCAGTCTGCTGGGTTTTCCCCAGTTAACCTTTTCCCTTACTCTGGTGTTCGGTGTGTTTTGTGATGGCCTAACAAATACATAACACCATGAGCCCCAAGCCACCAACATACATATTTGAAACACCCTATCCAATGGGCACCCCCAGTAGGATAACCCAATTATCAGAGAGTAATGCCTTAAAAACCCAGGACCCTTCCTCAACGCCAGTGTCCAGCTCAGACACTCTGCCGGGTCTCCTCTCGGGCCAGACGCTTTCTCTGTCACTTGCCGATCAAATAAAAGTTTCTGCCTCTTTGCAAATTGTTTCTCAGTTTTTTATTTCTATACTAAGCTGAGGAAAAGAACCCATGAGACTCGCTCCAGCAGCCACCCTCCCCTCTGTGACTGGTAACACAGGCCTTCCCTGGCCCTGGGAAGAGAGGAGGATACTTGCTTGACTCTTCCCTACAAGATGCATGCCAAGAGGTTGGGGACTTCTACACTGGCCAAATCAGACAAGTTCCAACCCTTTAAAAATGTATTCCTTCTCCAATGCTACTGAAAGAAAAGAGAAAGGAAATGGAGGAGAAGGAAGAGAAATCTTCCCAGAGTGATTACTTGTGTTCGGTTGTATACCATGTAGCCAAGCCATTCATTCCATCTTTGACACAAATCTCTTTCAAATAACCAACGCTATCAATCATGCCCCGTTTGGTGGCCTTGTTTTTTTTTCCTCCTCTAAAAATTGTTGATTCTTTCCACCAGTAAAAAAAGATTTCTTGGTACCATAGAAACAGTTGAGTTTTGTTTTTTTTTATTAGATCAAATTCAAAACTCAGCTTTGTCCTTTACAATCTAATAGACCTTCGACAAGTTGAGCAACATCTTTGTGTTTCTAAAACCTGGATAAACTGTGGTGTTGTGAGCATACAGATCCAGTTGTTAGAAAGTGTCTTGAATTATGCTACATGAATAATTGGTAGATGAATCAAGGCGGGCTGGTGTGTGCCTTTTTCTTCTCTCAGCCTCTCCCATGACATTTAAGCTATGTTGCTTGTCCTAATTATCTTGAGCAACTATAACAAAATATCATCTATTGTTTGGTTTAAACAACATTTACGTTCTCACAGTTCTGGAGGATGGAAGCCCAAGACCACAGTGCTGGCACGCTCAGACCCTGCTGAGGGCGCTCTCCCTGGCTTGCAGGTGGGAGCTTCCCCACTGTGTCCTTAGTGGGCCTTTGCTAGTTGTATTCAAGGAGAGATCACTCTTTCCTTGCTTGGAAGAGCACCAGCCCCACTGGATTAGAACCCCATCCTCATAGCTTAACTTAACCTTAATTTCCTGCTAAAAGCCCTACCTCTCAATACAGTCACACTCAGGGATGGTCTTCAACAGAGAATCTGAACACAGTGAAGTCCATGACGCCACTTTTCATCCCAGTACTCGAGCATGCTGGCTCTTTCTGGTTGCAGCGCTTTTGCATCCACAATTCCTGGTGTGGTCTTTTCCTCCAAGCTCCACAACTACCAGGTCCCAGCATAAGACGACCTTCTCAGGGAAGCCTTCCTAGGCCATGCCTTAGTGAGCACCCCTCCCCCCGATTTGTCCCCTGCACTGTGACACAGATCTCTGAGCCCCCTTTCATCAACCCAGCCCCACTCTGTCTGCTTTATATACCGATGCTCTAGTTAAGATTTATTTGGGGGAGAAAAGAATTTTGTGGATAGAAGGGATGGACTGGGGAGGGAAAACACAGGTTTAGATCAATGATTCTTCGGTTATTCAGAATTTAAAAATATAAATTCCCAGGTTGTACCCAAACCTTTCACATTGGAATCTTGATTGCTGCTCAGGGAATATTTAGTTTAAAAAAACTCCATACAGAAGATATGATGCCACCCACCCAAGAGTTCTATTTTGCAAAGCACTCTCCTGACACCTCTGAACTTCCTTCTCTGTCAGATTCTAGGGTTCAGAACTCCCTTTAGGCACAAGACTTTGGGGCACTCTGGAGAGAGAGAACCTACCCACTGAGGAAGCCCCGCTCTATTCTGTGGATCTGGAAAATGAGTTTGTCTTTAGAAATTGGTCCTCTCTCTAGGATTTCTGTGTTCTTGGGGCTCTTTAATCATACTTTGAGCTGTGAAGATTAGAAACTCAGATGCAACTGACTCAAAGAACAAAGCAATCTGTTATCCTCCATGACAGGAAGCCCAGCGGTAGAACAGGTATGGTTCAGCAGCTCAATGATGTCCCCGGAGACCCAGGTCCTAGCCACATCTCTGCGGCACTACTTTTCAGCCTGGCTGAGCAGGTCCAAGCATGGCATCGAGACAGGGCAGCATCCAGAGGAATAGACCTTTTGTTCTTGGGGTTCTCTCTCAACAGAGAGGAGGAGTCAGTCTTCAGACCTCCTGCAGATTTAACAGGCATCACCTAGAACCAGCCCACATGGTTATCTCTAGACCGCTCAGGCCCACCCAATTCTGGGCATGAGGTCAGCTTATCGGGAGGCACCTGCTGCAGGGTGGGGAAGGTAGATTCTGGAACAAGAAAGAGGATGGAGGTGGATGCTGTCCACCCCAAGCTTTGACCTGAAAGCAGCAGCACAGTTACGACTATTCTCGCAATCACCCAAGGGAAGAAGGGTGTGAGGAGATAGTTATACTTAAAACAAAATAAAAGCTTGCAATAATTTCTCAGGCTCCAGATGCTCTTTATTACATAATGGTGATCGTAAAAGGCCTTAATGGGTACAATTCTTGCAGAATTTCCACTCCCTCTCAGGAACAGGGCTGGGGAGGTCCTTGCATGCCAATGAGCAGGTAATTAGAGCCACAAAGAAAGGAGAGGGTGTACTGACTTCCTGGTTCAGCTCCTGGAGGGCAGAAAAACCCAGCATTTTCCAGAAATGCCCAGGCTTCTGATGGATAGAAGTGTAGGTGCACAATGAGTGACGAGTCAAGCCTGGCAGGGTTGGGGGCTCCTGTGGTTAGTTCTTTATTCAATCTTTCTATGTATTCTTTCAATCATTGATTCAACAACCCCCATGGAGCTCCACCAGGCTGAGTCACTGTTCTAGGCATTGGGAATACTAAGACGAATGACAAACCATCTCTCTCTCTCTCTCTCTCTCTCTCTCTCTCTCTCTCTCTCTCTCCTCCCTCTTTCCCTCCCTCCCCTCCCTCCACGGGGTTGCTACTAGCATTAAATGAGGTAATGCAAGTGTAGCACACAGCTGAGTGTTCCCTGGCAAACAGTCGGTGTTCAGTCCACACTTGCTATTGTTACGACTGTGATCATTGCGATTATTAATCTAAGTGAAAGCTGACATCTATGGAGCAGCTACCATCTGGCAGTCTCTGTGAGAGGGGCTTTGGGGCTGTGTTTCACACAGTCCTCACATCAGCCCAGTGGGGTGAGGTCTTATTCATTGTCCTCATTTTACAGAACAGGAAACTGAGACACAAACGGTGCAGCCACTCCCCATCGATGGAAAGAAAATTCACCGCTAAGGGTTTGGCTGGTTCTATAGTTTGTGTGCTCACCCCTCCCCCCTTTTTTCTGTCTCTCACATTCCAGAGTTAAAGTTCCCCGCCCTTCCCTTCCAAACTATCTGCTATCCATGGATGTGCATATTCATCAACTTTCTGTGTTGTTGCTTTTATTCCTGTGAACCAAAACAAACAAAAAACCTGAAATCACCTGGTAAAAAAAATTTTTTTAAAAATTCTTGACTAGATTATACTTCACTTTGGAAAGGCCAAGACTAAGCATTTCCTGGAAGAAGACATCTCTACCTTTAGAATAGTGTCAGTCTTTTCCACAAAATGCAGAGGATCTGTATTTGAGAAAGAGCTTTTAAATGGATAGCACTTGAAGAAGATAAAGTGTATCTCTAAAAGGTTAAAATTCCCAGATCTCTAGGACGATGCTATTGCATATCTTCAAGTCTCTGGCTACATCCACATGGGCAAAATATCTGTCAGGAGCCAGGGGGATGAACACAGGCTGTCAACACCCCTTCCTTTTATACTCTCATGGAGCCTACAGAATATATAATACACGGTATGAGGTTTGAGTCCAACCATTCCACTATCCTAAGTACAACTGGATTCTAATAGCTTTGTTTGGGTTTGAAAGAGAAGTGACTCATCAGGGATCAGCACAAGAGAAATCAAGATGTGCAGTGCTCTGCCTTTTCTCCAGATTCATATTGCGAACAGCTTGCTGGCTATCACCAGCTTATATTCCAGATAGTTCAGATTTTGCAAACCCTAATCTGGACTCCCCATCACGTCAAGCATGCCTGCCTCTCCAAACTCCTGTATCCCCACTCCACAAAAGATCAGGACCATCCTCCCTGGCCCCAATAAAGGAGACCTGAGAAACATCTGATCTCCTTCCCTGCTTTACTATCCAAAATCCGCCGGCACCGCGGCTCACTAGGCTAATCCTCCACCTTGCGGCGCTGGCACACCGGGTTCTAGTCCCGGTCGGGGCACCGGATTCTGTCCCGGTTGCCCCTCTTCCAGGCCAGCTCTCTTCTGTGGCCAGGGAAGGCAGTGGAGGATGGCCCAAGTGCTTGGGCCCTGCACCTGCATGGGAGACCAGGAGAAGCACCTGGCTCCTGGCTTCAGATCAGCGAGATGCGCTGGCCGCAGCGGCCATTGGAGGGTGAACCAACGGCAAAAAGGAAGACCTTTCTCTCTGTCTCTCTCTCTCACTGTCCACTCTGCCTGTCAAAAAAAAAAAAAAACACTATCCAAAATCCAAGTCTGACCAATTTCATCTCCCTACTGCTAAGTCCTGAAGGGTATGGGTTAAGATCAGAGGTTCTTAAGAGAGGTTGATGAAGAATGACAAAGATGAATTCTGGAGTGAGGCTGTTCCATTGGGATGTAATCTATTTCCAGGCAATGTGGCAAGTGTCATGTCAGCCCCATATCTAGGCACTGATGATGGAATAACCTGTGCTAGGGCTCGTTCCCTGTGCTCCCACAGCCCACAGATCTATCCTGATGAGAGTGCTCATGAGAGAGAATTTTAGATATCTGTTTCCTTGCCTGTACTCCAGCTAAACTCTGAACAACTTGCAGGCAGAAGCTGTGTCTAAGTTTTCCTGCATCTGTAAGTCTTTGCAAAGTTTCTTATAGTCATGTAGCAGGTGCATGGTTGTGTAACAAGTTATGACATAGTGTGGGCTCAAACAACAGGAATTTATTCTCCTGCAGTTCTGCAGGTCCATTGACTGAAATCTACTCCCTCTAAGTGCTCTAGGGAAGAACTCTTCCATTGCTTTACAAGCTCCTGGTGGATCCTGGCACTCCTTGGCTTGTAGGTGCCTCACTTCAATCTTTGCTTTTGGTCCTTACCTGGCCTTCTTTCCCCTATCTCTGCAGAAGTGTCTGTCATGTCTCCCCTTCTTATAAGGCCACTAAGCATGACAGTTATTGGATTTAGGACCCAGCCTAAATACAGTACAACATCATTGGAGATCCTGAACTCCTGAACTAATTGCATCTTCAAGACCCTATTATGACCTACATTTTGATGCTCCACAAAGATGTGAATTGTAGGGAAACTATTGGACCCACATATAGTGGATGTACAATGAACAGGACCTTGGTGATTGTCCCATGATCTTGCCTAGATAGACACCTTCGTTAAATACTGTCCCTGAACCACGACTTGTTCTTTCTGAGCATGTATTTCTGTTTTTGGTTAACACCGATCACTTTGCTAACACCTGCATCTCTCCACTAGACTACAAGCTTCATAGGAGTGGGAGAACGTATGCATCTCATTCATCATTTTTATCCTCAGCACCTACCACAGTGCCCTCCCATACCAGACACTCAGTAAATATCTACTGAATGGATAAACAAATGACTGAGTTAGGGAACAAATAAATGAATGATCAATGGCAGAAACACGCTGTGCCTCCCAGCCTGAGCGAGGAGGCCCCAGCCAGGGCTGCAGCAGTTCATCCTGCACAGCCAGCCTCCACATACAGTTCAGCGGGCTCTCTCTGGAACTGGTGGAGTTTGTTTAATCATATTATACAGTGTGCATGTTTTACATGATCAATATGTGTCACCCTAAGTGAACATGTCACCCAGCCTAATGGCTTCTGGAGGAGTCCTTTATTGGGGTTGGCATTCTCCTTTTAGATGCCTGCTCCAGCGGGGGCAGCAGCGATGGGCTCAGGACCCTCTGTGCCACTTGCCTCCCCTGTGCCGTTTTGTGCTAAATGAAATATGACAAGAGAGTGGCTTCCTGTAATTGCGATAATTGACTGTAGAAGGTCCATGATTATGTCATTAGCTCCTCTGTGGGTAACATGTTATGATTGTGGCCATATTTCTCTGCTTTGGAGACCATCAGAATTGCATGAAGGGACAGCCAGGATGGCTTGATACTTCCTGTCCCCTGCTCCCCACGATATCCCATGGTTTCTCTTCTCAGTGAAATGTTTAAAATGCAAGGGCTGTCACAACAAGAACCAAGTCCTAGTTGCCACTTGAACATTTGTTTCTGTGTGGCTACTGATAAAATTCTTAACTCAGAAATCTCTGATCTTCAACTCACTGAGATGTGTGTGTGTGTGTACGTGCATGCATGGGGGTGTTGTTATGGGGGAACAGTCAATTCCACCACCTACTTGTGGTGGTTGAGAAGATCCAAGTCCACAATGATGTCTTGGAATTTGTATTGAGACATTTGCATTCTATCTGCTCAAGGAGAGGTAAAGACAGACCTATACTTAGACGAGCTTATGTGGGTATTACTCAGCAATTAGTTTCTTGGACAACTATATGAAACAGAGACAAAAGAACATGGTTAATAGATGTTAAACTAGGCTTAAAAAAGCTTTTAATTTCAGAAACAAAGCCTACGCTTGCGATGCTTTCCCTGCCCAAGAATTTTTTCCTCCTAAAAATGTAGCAACTCCATCCACAGCACGGATGACAGAAATCAGCCAACCAGAGAGAGCAGAAATGCATTAGTCACTCGTTGTTCTGCATCCTCTTCCAGGAGACTTGGCAGGTAGTGCAGCAAATGCCTGCCTCTCTCCCATGGAGCTTGGAAAAGAGTGGTCCAGCTGGAAATGTATAACAACCTGCTCTCAGTGGAGGTGGGGAGAGCCCTGGTTTGTGGCATGGATGGATACTCAAGGCGTAAGTACCTCGATCATGACTGACGTAAGCTTACCGACATGGCACCACCAATCAGCTCTCCTGAGCCTTAAGAACTGACTCCCCAACCCCACTCAAGTCTTCCTCAATACAAAGCTTCCAAGATCCACAGTCAACCACTCAGAATCAGCACAGAAAAATGAAAATTGTTTGCTTCATTTTGCAGATGAATACACAGGGTTCCAGAGAAAAGGACACAAAGACCCACTACAAATCAGCGTGCTGGAATTCCGATTTCGAGCCCCTTGGGTCTTTCCTTTGTTCTACACCTCTCCAGAGGCTCCCTGGGAAGTGAGCATGCTTCTGTAGCCACTCGGCTAGCAGTGACTTACAGAAAGAAGTTGGCGCTGTGTTGCCAGATACTTCACATCTCCCCACTTGTTTAATCCTAAGAACTCCCAGGAGGTAGGGACTATTATTATCAGACATAAGACAGTTGAGAAAATTGAGGCAAAGAGAGGAGTGACATAGCTTTTCTGAGTTTACCGAGTGACTAAGTGATGAAGCTGTGAAAATATTACTTCAAGACCCAGGATCATAACCACTTGCTGGAGGCAGCTCTGGGCATGGCTCCCAAAAACTCCTACCTTCTGTTTTTCATGGTGCTGTGTAATCCCCTCCACTCGACAGTGGACGGTATCTAGTGACCTACTTCTAATAGGATATGACAAAGATGCTGAGATGTCATTTCCACAATTAGGTTATGAAAGATTCTGACTTCTCTCTTGCTGGTATTCTCTCTCCTGTCTCGTCTCTTGCTTGTTCTAATGAAGCCAGACTCCACGTTTTAAGCTATTTCAGGGCGTGCTATACATGATAAGGAACTGAGGGAGGCCTCGAGCCAGCAGTTCTTAAGGAACTGAGAGCTTAGTCCAACAGCCTAGAAGGAGCCGAATTACCAGCTACCACATTAGTGAGCTTGGAAGTAGATTTCCTACAGTAGATTTCCTGCAGCTGTGGCTGTAACCTCAGCCAAAACCTGGATTGCAGACTTCGAGAGACCACAAGGCACCAAGCAATGCACGCCAGGATTCCTGACCCACTCCAACAGTGCAATAGTTAACACTGCTGTTTAAGCTACTGCATATTAGGGTGATTTGTTAGCAATAGATAACCAAGACACCACTACTCTATCTAGAGGGAGTCTTTCAAATGACTTTCAAAGGTCACCGAGTGACTTAAGTATCTAAAAGTCAACCTTTTCTTTTTCAAAACAAGAATGGAGGTGTCACCAAAGGATCTGCTGTACAGGTGCAGGGTTATTGAGAAATAAAGTGAGGTAATACAAAGAAAGTGCTTGGCACAGGACACAAATGCATCACAAATATAACTGGAAACTTATTCTGGCTGGCTCCAGACGCTTGAATTTTCTACTCCAGTGCCTAAACAAGATGCGGAAAAGAGGAAAGGTGAGCAAGAGTTGGGAGGAATGACTTCCTTCCTACACAGGGCGGGGATGATTAAGTGGTATTTGGCAGGGCTTAACACCTAGGGTCAGAACCGACCCTATGCTGTGTGAAGCCATCAGGAAGGAGCTGGGATATATGATATCTATAGCACAGTCAAGAACAGCACTATTTATTTGTCATAAAAATCTCAGCAGGTTGTATATACTTTCCCTTACAGAAATAAAATCAACTGGTAAATAGATATAATTACACATACTTTGTAACCCCAGGATATAATTATTAGCCACGTTCATGTGCACATCACAGAGCAAATGGAAACTGTCCAGGCACAAGCTTCTTAGTCCAGCAAGGTTGCATGTGGACTCAGCTCATCTATTTTTATGCCATTGGCAGGTTCAGCCTGTCTATCTCCTAAAAATAATGAGATCCCTTGACCAGCATATCTCAGCTACAATAGAGGTGTAGTCACTAATAATCTTTTAAACAATATAAATCATGGTTTTCTGTTCAGACAGTGATGGGAGAATACCTTAGTCTCTATACCGTGGTATCTTGATAGCTAAAAGGGCAGACTCAAGAGGAGACAGGTAGGGTGTGAAATTGTCACATCATTTTGCCACCAATATGTCCCTGGACAAGAAACTCAACCTTTTCGAACCTCAGTTTCCTCATCTGGAAAAAAAAAATTCACATTCCCCAACTTCACAAGTTGGCTTGAGTTCCAGTAAATGAAAAGTGCTTAGCACAATGATTGGCCCGTGGAAGCAGCTCAATGCATGAATATTCATGCTGCAGAATATTTCATGTCTTTTTGATTTTGTTATTTTGATCACAAAGTATGACACGTGAGATAAGATTTCTCAAGGTTGGTGCTTCGCAATCTGGGACTTGCAGAATATTTTAACTGGCATTCAACCACATTAGGAAGGAAGGAAAGAAGGAAGCTCATTAGCTGCATAGTGAAGTGAGTTTAGAAAGAAATGAAAATTTAGAAGAAAACACATTTTCGAGGAGATTTTTAATTGCAGGATTTTTCAGAGCCTTTAATATGCAAATGTGTGTGACTCTCTGAGAGTCCAAGTATGTGGTGTTTTCATAATTTACTTCCATACAGAACTCTTTCTCTCCCTGGAATCCGTACTAACACATCACACAACACTGCTTTAGGGGATCACTTCAGAGACTACTACTGTGGGAATGCTACAGCCCCATTAGACATTCTCCACTAGAAACTGCTGGCCATCTATGCCAGTGCTGTGGTGCAGCAGGTTAAAGCCCTGGCCTGAAGCGCCGGCATCCCATATGGACACTCTGGTCGAGCATCTTGGGCAACAAGATTCCAAGCAGGTGAATTCTAGGTTCTACAGGGCCATGGCTATGGGTCCAGGGTGAGATGCATTTCTGCCTGAAGGCATAGATTATCCCCCATCCAAGTGTCGTCTTCCAGAATACAGCTGGAGACCCCAGGTGTCAATCAGTGGCTGCAGCGATAGCTGGCAACAGAAGCCGGAATTGCTCCCACACAGGACCCAAGCCAGTCCCTGCCACCGCCACAGATTGCCTTTCTCCTCCACTGTGTTCTGATCTACTCCTGAGCTGTCAGCTAATCCTTAGAAGAACTGAGCCATCACTTGAGTGTAAACTGATAAAAGAAAAATATCCTGGCTAAACAGACAAAAACATTATCAGAGAATCATGCATTTTAGATAGGGTACTCCCAGACAGATAAGCCCTAAATCTCCAATGAAGTCATAGCTACAGCACTGACAACTGAGAGGAAGGAGTGAAAAGTTCAAATCTTGATCTACTGATTCATTCATTCCTCTGTCTGTTGATCCAGCATGTTTGTGCTGACCCAGGCCCTGGGTTGGGTGCTAAGAACAGAGTGGTGAATAAAATATCCGGTCACCAACTCTGTCATGGTGGACCTCAGTAAGCCAAAGGGTTATTGTATAATTATAAATTATAACCAAGCTGTGATGAAAGAAGAAGATCCTACAATAGGACTATGTAGAATCTCCTAGTCCAGACAGAATGGACAAGGAAGTTCTCTCTGAAAGGTAATATTTAAGCTGGGGTTATAAGGAAAAGAAAAAAAAAAAAACAGCTTGCAGAAATAGTGAGAAGGGGAGCCCTCCAGGTCAAAGAGCCCATTTCCAAGTGCACGAAGGGGAGAACAAGCTTAGCTTGTTCAAGGGAATGACAGAAAGCATGGCTATCCCAAGCTGAGTGAGGGACACGGCACTACGAAATGAAGCTAGTGCATCAGCCAGCACAATGAACACATGTCAGTGGGGTACAACAGCGTGTTTACTGTCCACATACGTGGGCATGTGTCTCGTCCTCCAGTAGCCTTCCCACACCTGTTCCCATGGCAATGACAAAGGCAGAAGGGTGCACAAAAGCATGCAATGTACTGCAAGGCCTGGCCTCAGAACCGTCATCGCATCATCCTATTAGCCACACCCAGCCGCATGCCCGAGCTCAGAGTCGGAGAGCCAGACTGGGAGAATGCTGCGTGTTGACACGGCCAAGGGCCTGCAGACCATGCAGCGTGGAGACGCAGGGCCAATGCTGCAACCCTCACATTTAGATAAACACATAGAGAAAAATCTGTTCAGTTCAAACCCCAAGAGCTGACCCACTTAGTGTGCATTTTACTGTGAGTCCTAAGGCCAGCTATTGAACCGGCCATCTATCCACCAAATGACCTTCAGCACATCACTTGCCGTCTTCACTATTTGTCTCTTCATGGATAAAGCATGTGTTTGGGGAGACGGAGGTGAGTATGACATTCAAACTCTTTGAACTTGAATATTTATGTGTAAAAAAAAAAAAGAACTACGATCATAGTGAGGTTTCAGTGAGAATAACAAACGTAAAAGTGCTTTGCAAACTGTGAAGTACTCTACACTCATCAATGTATGCACTGTTCGCAACAGTTCTGCAAAGTGGTAGCAGCATTATCATTTTCTAGAAAAAGGAGTGAAACTGGGGAATGTGAAAGAACTTGTATTTTGTTACACAACGAGGAGAGAAAAGAGAAGCTGGAAGAGAAACCCCATCTGTCTGATTCTACCGCTCCAGCCTTCAATTAACTATAAATTAAATAAGTTGCCTCCCTGTATGAGGAATTGGCTGCGGTAGCACCTTTAACAGAGATTACTGGCTTTGCAGGCAGTCAGGGGTGTGATTTAGACCTTTCCTAGCGGCTGCTGATGTCAGCAATAGTTCCTTATCCCAGGCAGGCCACTGGCCAACAGCTAATTCACCAGGGGCCATCCCAGCTGATTGGTTCATCAATAACCCATTATCTCTGCCATTGTAAATATCTCAGAAAGAATGTGACTTTCTGGGAAGAATACCCAAGCTCACCCAGGCTGCAGCCTGTCCACAGCCTGGATCCTTGGGAAACAGCACACGCGCGCGCACACACACACACAGCTTTCCCAGCTTCACCGGCAAAAGGTTACAAAATCCTCCGGAAGTCTCTGACCAGAGGAAAATGAGCTGGGACAGTGTGAAGATAGGGCCCTTCCTTAGGCCCACACATGTGCCACTCACAGGGAACCCAGGGGGATACAATGAAGGTGCACAGGGCAACGGCTTCTATACCCCAGACCACAAGGGCAGGAAGCTCAGGTCCAAGCCAGCGGTCTTGTCTACAAAACTGATTCTCAAGACTTGTCCCTAGAGATTCTGAATCGAGAGCTCTGGAGTCAAGCCCAGAAGTGTGTGGTTTCATTTCAACCCAGTGATTTGGATGTTCTGATGCTGAGCCAGCTTTGGAAACAACAGTGCACAGTTTTCTTGTAACAAGCACAGCCTGGCAGTCCGCAGGAAGCCAGACCCTCCTGTTGAGTGCTAGGATGGAAAAGAACCAAACCCATCAGCTGACCTCACGGAGCTCACAGATGGGTCGGGAAGACAAACACCTTGACACACAGCTCGGGAGCACTGTGGGAAGGAGCTCCCCCAGCTCCCTCAGCTCCTGCATGCCAACGAGACACCCATGCCTCTACAGGACTGCCCACCGCTGGTCTGCTTCCCCCGGCACACTCCCTGGGCTCCACAGCCTCCACTTTCATTGTTTGCCGCCACCTTTGCAGCTCCACCTCACCACATGCACCTGGCTCCTGGGTACTGACGATTATCCACTGTATTAACTAAAAGGAGGCCTTGGGGAAGTTTCCGTACCTTTATTCTAAAATATTTCAAACAATACAGCTAAGTATAAAGAAGAATTCAATGAGCACTCATAGATTTAACAATTTTTAATATTTTGCCATCTTTGGTTCTCATGTAATTACTATATAATTTTATGTACTATTTTTAAAGCAGAGATAGATATATTAGTATCATACAATGTAGGATTCATGATAAAGATCATAAAATGAGAAAAAGGACCTATTATTTTGAAAGGGGTATAACCTGGTGAAAGCATTTCTAAATAGCTATATACCAAATATATAGAATCCACACATTCCTGTATCTATTCATGTATATGACTAGATATTCAGTATATATATTCATGTATATGCACATACACACATATATATTCAGTTTGATATAAACCCATTTGTCTACATTTGTGCATACATACCCACACATGAGAGAAAATAGGTGGCATTTGTCCTTCTGGCTTATGGCATTCAGCATAATGATCTCCAATTCTATCCATTTTGTTCCAAAGGTCAAGATGGCATCATTTTATGGTGGAGTAACATCCTGTTCTTGTATATACACCACATTCCCTCTCTCCATTTGTCTAGTAATAGACACCTAGGTTGATTCCATCTTTACTACTGTGTATAGTGCCACAAAAAACATGATAGTTCTGCCTTCATTTCCTTTGGATACACTCCAGGAAGTACAGTGGTTGGGTCTTGTGGTAGATGTTTTTTTAGTTTTTTGAGGAACCTCCATCCTGTTCTCCATAGCAGCTACACTAATTTGCATTCCCACCAACAGTGTCCTGAGGTTCCCTTGTCTCCACATCTTCACCAGCATTTTGTATTTTTTGACAAAAGTCAAAAACATTATCAGAAGATAACAGCCGTTCTAAGCGGAATGAAAGGATACCACATCATGTGTTATATTTGCTTTTCCTGATCCTTTTAGTTTTTCATGTATTTTTTGGCCATTTATATTTCTGTCGAAAAATATCTATTCAGATCCTTTGCCCATTTCTTAACTAAATTGTTTATTCTGTTATTGTTGAATTTCTTTAGCTCCTTGTGTATTCTGGATATTAATCCTTTATCAGATGCATAATTTTCAAATATTTTCTCTGATTCTGTCAGTCATCTTTTCATTCTGTTGCTTGTTTCCTTGGCTGTGTAGAAGATTTTCAGTTTGATATAAACCCATTTGTCTACATTTGCCTTCATTGCGTGTGCTTTAGGGGTATTACCCAAAAAATCATTGCCTATGCCAATGTCTTGGAATGCTTCCCCTGTGTTGTCTTCTAGTAGCTTAGTTTTTACATTTAGATCTTTGATTTTGCGTTGATTTCTGTATGGAGGCTGAGGTAGGCATCTTGTTTCAAACTTCCACATGTAGAAGTACAATTTTCCCCACACCATTGGCTGAAGCCACTGTCCTTTCTCTAGGGATTGTTTTTAGCATCTTTGAAAAAAGTTAAGTTCATTGTAGATGCATGGATTCACTTCTGAATTTTCTATTCTGTGCTGTTGACCTAGGGGTGTACTTTTATAGCAATACTATGCTGTTTCTGTAGTGTGTCCTAAAATCTGATATTCTGATATCTATGGCTTTGTTTTATTTTATTGTTCAGGATCACTCTGACTATTCAGGATCTTTTGTGTTTCCATATGAATTTTCAGATTGTTTTTTCTAATTCTGTGAAGAATGTCACTGGCATTTTGATGAGGATTTTATTGAATCTAAAAATCACTTTGGGTAGTGTCAACTTTTTTTTTTTTTTAAGATTAATTCTTTCAATCCATGAACATGGGAGGTCTCTCCCTTTTTTTGGTCTTATGATTTTTATGTACAGGTCTTTCACATTCTTGGTTAAATTTAGCCTATGATATTTAATGTCTCACACCATTATTAAGAAGATAGCTCTTACAAGTTCTTTCTCAGCAAGATCATTTTTGATATACAAAAATGCCACTGAATTTTCTGATTTATTGTATCTAAGCTAAAAGAAAATTTAGGAGAGGGGCTCAAAATTTTTCTTTACAATTAAGTTCCACCCTGGGTATTCAGTGTTCTTAAAAAAGAAGGCTGTTTGCAACTTTTTTACTTTTGCCTTATGTTTAAATACCAGCACAGGAGGACACAATCAGGATACCAACACCCTAACCAAGCTGAAGAGCCACTGAAGCCATTTTCCTAACCCATGTTGGGTTTCCACCTGAGGCAAAGCACAGTAACAGGATGCTTATTTCAGTAGTTCTGTAATAGTAGAAATGTGGAAGGAATCTCTCAGGCAGGCAGAGTAAAATGTGCTACACTGAGTGATACGCATGCAGTTTTTAAAAAAGTTACGATCCCTCAGGTTTAACTACAAGAGAAATCCAAACCCTGTATATAAAGTGTTTCTACTTGTATATATGAAGGCATGCATAGACATAAAACCTATCAATAGTAATTACTCTGTTTAAAGACACTGCGGGAAGGAGTTGATGGAAGTCTTTACTTTTCAATTTAAAATTTCCACATCCATAATGTACTTCTGCTTAAAAATAATAGCAGTGAGCTTTATGTGGTAGAATTATGGTTTTTTTGTTTTTAACTTCATAGCTGTACATGATATATATTTCTATATTTTTATAATATACATGTTACATAGACAAAAATATCTGCCTAAATATAATCATATATTAGACAGCAAACTCTATTAAAATTAATAGGTTATTTATCTTAGTCATTGATAACTGTAGCACTTTACATGGTCCTGGGGCTTAATAGATGACCCAGTAAATGCCCATTGTTGTTGCATCAAGGACACAGCAGCTGTATGTTTTTGGACGGATCAACTCTCAATATCACTTTTTAAATTTTTTTAAAATTTTTTAAAGGTTTTTATTTCTTTATATGCTTTGTCTACCATTTCGAACAAGGAAATCCTTTCTTCGTTGACTCACTCACCACTCAACAGATTTCTATCAAACTATTCAATAGCAAAAAATAAAGAACAAAGGCAGCACCATGGAGCCTCCTGTCTTGCACCTACACAAGCTCTTTCAGGTTTTGTCCTTTTGGAGAAGTAAAAACCTTTGTGGAAGAAGATTTTTTATCAACATAAAAGCGACCAACACCCAGAGAAGGCCCGACACAAGAGGTGCTAAGATGCAAGATGAGGACTTTAAAGTCTCTTGTGGGAAAAAATGACCACCTGGCCACACACATGCCTCCTTTCCCTTTGAAAGAGGTGACAAATGACAGCAAAAAATTTACAAGTTGTCAACAGAAGGACACAGACCATGGGATAGAAGATAGCAGGAGATGGAGATCAACATGGCAGGGGTTACAATCCATGTGCCTGAAGAGACTCATCTGTGAGCATCCAGTTCCTCCCCTAACACCCATGAGAGTTTCCCGCTCGAATAAACTGGCCTCTAACCTCCTTCATCAGCCTCCTCAGTCCTGGAAGGAGTGAAGATAAAGGCTGGAAGGAGAGGGAATCTACAGGGAATGATTAGTTCCTATCCCTACCCCACCCCCAGACTCTCAAGGGAACCACAAGAGACTGAAGACTCACTGAAGACTAAGTAAACAGAGACACTCAGTATTGGACTCCAGGCACAGCTGAGGGCTAAGTCTGCAGTCCCAGAACACCAGCAACCAGGCTTTTACCTTCCCAGGAGGAAGAACGAACACTTTACTTGTGGAGAATTGCAGGGAAGCAAATTCCAGATCTCCACTGCCAACATCTGGTCCTTTGACGAACAGGATTCAACACCAGACCATCCAAGCGAAATGTACCTGACAGCGGCCACCTTCCCTGCTTAACTTAATACACACAAAGACCTTTGATGCACCCCCAAGTATATGAGCTGCCCTTCAAAGACCACCAGACTGTAGAAGGATGCCTCCAATATGAAAGAGCAAGACCCTGTAAAAGGGACCCAGAGAGACGAGGAAGAGTAAATAAGATGAAAATAATAATGTGATCATCTCCAAAAGATGAGATAAGCTATCACACTGGTGAAGCAAGAAAAACAATTAGAGTAGGAGCAAAATCAAAGAACACAAATACTATGATACTTTTTGGTCAAGTGTGTGGAGAAAAAAATTCAAGTAAATTTCCAGGATATAAACTAAAAAGACAAAGAAATAGACAACCTAAGTATATGTATTCTTAAATCACAAGTCTGATATCCAAATAACAGATGTTTCAGAGGTCGCAGAAATTAACACGGGAGGGAACTGTCCAAAAACCGTAACAAAGCACACTTTTTGAAACTAAAGGATGTGTGTTTTCATGTCAACTGTGTCTACCTTAAGCTAAAGAAGGAAGAAACAGGAGAAAGAAGAGAACAAAGGAGGGTGAAAGGAAGATTTCCACACCAAGATGTATTTCAGAGATGCATTTTGGAACATCAAGGACCCAGCATAGTCACTCAAAGATTTTGGGACTGGGATAAAAGTGGGGAAAGGAGAAACATGTCACATACAAAGCACTAAGAATTAGAATATTAGACATATCAACAGAAACATCAAATGCTGGAAGACTGTGCATCAACTCACCAAAATTCTGAATAAAAATGATTTTCAACTAAACTTTCTAAACCTTGCCTAACCATCCATCAAGTCAAAAGAGAAAATAAAATTTGCAGATATAAAAGTATGAAAAAAATGCACCCTTATTCAAGAAACTATCCAAATATAAGGTTTAGTAAAACAGAGTCATTGTTAAGAGAGAAAAATATGCAGGAGCTAATATATGAGAGACTCAACTAAGACTGCAGAAGGAGACAGACAAGTGAGGGGGCCAGCATTGTGCCACCGTGGCTTAAGTCATTGCTTGTGTCAACAGCATCCTGTGTCAGAGCCCCCATTCCAGTCCCAGCTGCTCTGTTTCTGATCCAGCTCCTTACTAACGAGTCAGGGAAAGCAGTGGAACTGCCACCTGTGTGGGAGATCCAGATGGAGTTCCAGGCTCCTGGCTTCAGCTTGGACTAGCCCCAGCCATTGCAGCCATTTGGGGAATGAACCTGCAGATGGAAGATCTCTCTGTCTCGCCCTCATTCTCTCTCCTCTGTTCTGACTGTCAAATAAATAAAATCACACACGCGTCCACGCACACACACACACACACACATGACAAGTGATGATAACTATGTCCCAGGTCCAAAGATCTATTAGAAAGACAGGTGTATTTCAGTGCTTAGATTTGAACATTTGGTGGAATCACTTATAGCTGTTGCAATATTGGTTGGTATATGTATCAGAAATTGTGCTTATCATTATTTAATTATATGAAATACAATTATTAGATAATTTACTGTTATTAAATTATATTATTGTTATTGATGCATAGGAATATCTTTCCATCTTTTTTTTTAAGATTCACTTATTTATATGAAACTCAGAGTAACACAGAGCGAGCAGAGACAGAGATATTCCATCCGCTGGTTCATTCCCCAAATGGCCACAAAGGCTGGAGCAGGGCCAGGTTCAAGTCACAAGTCAGGAGCTTCATCCAGGTCTCCCACATGGGTGCAGGGGCCCAAGCATTTGGGCCATCCTCCACTGTTTTCCCAAGCACATTAGCAAGGAGCTGGATCTGGAGTAGAGCAGCCAGGACTTGAACAATTGCCTGTACGGGTAGCCAGCATCACAGGCGGGGGCTTTACCCACTATGCCACAATATTTAAGATAGGCAGACAGACAGAGCCTCCATCCTCTGGTTCAATTCTTCAAATGTCTGCAATGACTTGGGCTGGTCCAACTTGCAGCTGGGACCTGGGAACTCAATCCCAGTCTCCCACATAGGTAATAGGAACCCAACCACTTGAGCCATCACCATTGCCTCCCAGGGTGTGCGTTAGCAGGAAGCTGAAATCGGGAGTAGGTGCTGGGTGTTGAACCCAGAATCTCCAGCGTGGGACACAGGTATCTAAACCAACTCTTAACCACTGGACCAAATGCCTGCCATCACATTTTAAACACATTGAGAAAAAAATACAAGCTATTGAGCCAATATGAATTTTGCTTTGAGGCCCCAAGAGGAAGACATCAGCTGAAACCGAGGTGCACCAAGGGGTGTGGCTGTCAGTGAAGAGAGACAAGCCATGAAGGAAAAGAAAGAAAATAAAAGGGCTGCAAATATGGATCCCCAATCACAGAACCAGGGCAGGTGACTGAGATTCTGGGGATCAGCTGTGCTGCTTCCAGCAAGGGGAGCTCTAGCTGTGCCTGGGCGAGTGACACCCTGGGTTCATCCAGCGAAGGCTCAGAGCCCCTTCCAGCAAGGCCTGAATCTCCAAGAACTCGCCTGGTTGGGGAAGACCCATGAATGGAAATAGCAGGCATCGCTTGACAAGCACAGAGCAGATGCCTATCAAGTTGCAGGCCACCAGAGGAGCCCCTCCACTCTCCTTGAAGAACCTGAATCTTTGTACTGAAGGAGTCTCACAGGGAAAGCAGAAACAGGCCAGATGGGAGATGAAGTCCAAGTTCAAGTAAGTGCAGTCATAGAACGGAGAGGGAAGAGACAGAGGTGACCACCAAGCTGTAGGCAGACTGAAACTGACCTTGGTTTTCCACATTCCATCCCAGGGACTGCGAACATTTATTACAATCTTAGGACATAGCAGGCACCAAGCTAAACACTCACCGTTACTTTGTTAATATTCACCTTTCAGTATGACTCTACAGACTGGCAAGGTGTGAAGCAGAAGAAACACATAAAGATTCTCTGAGGGAAAAGGAGGTTAGAGCAATTCCTGAGCACAGAGCGAGTTATTCTACACCTATTTGGGTTTTGAAAAAGGTTTTCGGGAAGGAAGTTGGGGCCCTCTGCCATCAGTCTCAAAGGTAAAGTGCAGGCATGGCCAGTCTGGCCTGGCACTCCACCAGCCTGGTCCTTGTTAACTGGCATGCAAATCAGTGTCATTATATTCTGTGACATGGGGAAAACACAGGAGAAATGGCCACGCCTCCGGGTTTTACAAACATCGCCTGGATACCACCTTTCTGCTGGGCCATGCGTTGCAAGAAGCAAGTGGGCAGATTGACCTTCTGAGCTGCTGGAGCTGGACAAAGTTCAATAAGTCAGCTGGCAGCGGAGGGTCCCTTGCAGGCTCAGGAATTTCAATTTCAAAGTACAAGAGATTGACGTCTCCAAACACGAGATCATCAAACGCTAATGATTCCTGCACTCTGCTAGGGGCGTGGAAGCAGGTGAGCAACAGTGGCTTTCGGAATGCGCTTCTTGCACTGGATTAATTCTGCAGGCGTTGAGAGCAAAGGAGGCGGTGGGCCCCCTGAGATATTTCCAAAGCACGGGAAGGGCTTCACGTTCATGCCAGCTCTCATCTCTGCTGCTCCCTGGCCTAACAGGTGAATCTCCAAGGAGAAGGCAGAGTCACGGCCAAGGCAAGCAACCCTTGGCAGGAATGGGGGCTCAAGTTGTCAACTCAAGAACTTGTTCCGCGAGCTGGGTTTCCCAGACACTTCTCGTTTGTATAGGTTTGAGGTTTCAATCTTCTGTAAGGTGGACACTCACCCTGCGCCCCCAGGTTGTCCCTCCTTCATGCCTGATGCCCCCACAGATGTGAACAGTGAGCCTTTCGCTTTCAGAGACCTGTCTGACTCAACGTGGTGTTTCTGAGATCAGCCTTGTTGACAGTCACTCCTTCCTTGCCACTGAAGAGTAGACTGTTGAAAGCACACGTTACATGATCTCATTTAGATAAAGTTCATAAGCAGGCAACATTAATTTATAGTGCTAGAAATCAGAAAAGCAGCTCCCTTTGTGCAGGCTTGGGAAAATGACTAGTGGCCAGAAAGAGTCATAACGAACCTTTCTAGGGTGCTGAGAGTTTTTTATGTATTTTTCGGGGTGCTGCTTACATGGAAGAATAGATATGCAAAAGTATACAGAGATGTACATTTAGTATTTGTACGTTTACCCTATACAAGTTTTACTTTAACAAATAGTGTCCTGGTTGTTTGGACAGTAAATTAAATGGGCACTCTTCCTTTAGGAGAATCTCTTTTCAACCGGAAACCTGAGCGGGTATCATGCTTCCCAGTTATTTCTTGAGCCCCAAGGGTGAGCTTTTCCCGCTTTCTCTATTTGACCATCTGCGTAGGGCTCCAAGCATCTACATCCACCTGTTTACTCACTGCTGATTATGCACGCAAGTTACTAAATAAGCAAGTATTAACGTCTACTATGTATGAGATGAACTGCTTGACCACACACTTGTCTAGGTTTAGGGATTCCTTTTAGGACAAAAGCATGCTGTTGAAATATCTCAGGGTGCCCACCCCCACACTTGAAGCTCCCCATCCTGTTACGGGATCCCCCTAATCTCCTTTTCCTCAATGCTGAGAAAAAGCCACATGGTGCCAAGTCTGCCCAAGGCTCTGTGTCTGAAGGCGGAGTGCTGCAAGGAGCCCTGGCCTGCATTGTCACCTGACATTCGCTCCTAGGAGGAACTGACATCTACCGGGTCAGCATCAGAAGTGACTGTTGAAACAGGCAGACGTTTGGGTCACTAGGGGGTTAAAAAAAAAAAGTGCCATCCCTTCCATTTTTACATCCCCTGAACTATGAGGAAGGCAGATGTCCCTACACATCCAGAGAAATCCAGGTGTTAGATGAAACGGAGACCTGTGTTATCAATAAGAGCAAAGGAACCGCCAATCTCCCCAACTCTGAAACCTCTGCCCCCAAGCAGTCACAAGAGGAAAAAGATTAGGGACTTTCAATTCCAGACAGAGGGAGATGAACACAGAATAAAGACCAGGCTGCCGACCGGCAGGGGAAGCAGAGAGGGCGAGGGTAGGAGGAGGCGAAGCTGTCGAAGAGTTTGAAAGCTGGAAGGGAATAGGCAGATTCAAAGCGGGCCCGACATCCGCTCCGGGTTGGGAGTCTGCTAAGTTAGTTAAAGGAAGTCATCCTTAGGCATTGGAAAAATTCAATTTTCATCACAGGCCCTGATGACATTTCCTCTAAACGCCAGATTCAATAGGGAGATACACCTTCAGGGGGAAGAATTCTCTACAGTAAGGAGGCCAGATAAGGAAACGAGTTAAAAGGTCCTTTTCCTGCTATGCAAATATTCTCCAGGAACACTAACAAGATAAATACATTTCTGTAAGATACCAAGTTTTCACAGTCACGGGTTTATTTGTGAAGGTTTCTATCCACTGTTTGCCTCTAAATTGAACACCTTGTGGCTGAAATGTTAAAGCAGTTTGCCTCCAGTGGAAAGGTCTACGTTTACTGTTCAAAATCCGAGGGCAGGAATGCATACGGGGGGTGACTGTGTCTCCCGCTGTGTGCGAGGATCTGGATGAACTGGGGGTACCACGCCCGGGTCTCTCAGAGATGAACGGAGGAGTAAACATATCTTCATCCACGCTCTTCTGCCCAGAGAGACCGAGAGATCGGGGCCAAGAGAAAACGGGACTGACTGGTGACAGGTCACCCAGGTGGGGACGACAGCTGATGAGCCTGCGTCCCTTCCTGCCGCCTTTCCACCACACCGTGAGTCAGTGCCCAGGGAGATATTGAGAGATCACCCCTTGGTACACGTCAGCTTTGGAGCAAAACCCTGGGGGCTGAGATTTCTGAGGGCACACTAGCCCTGTGATAGGGACCCAGACTTTGGGGTCAGACAGATCCGGGTTAAAGGGCAGCTCTGCAACGTCCCTCTCAGAGCCACAGTCTCCACCTTTAGAAAGTAGGAAAGAATGATTCCTTCCCCATCGGCTGCTTGTGCGTGAAAATCAGATGTCACCCGTACGGCGCTAAGCACAGTGCCGGGAACACAGACAATGCTATTCCTTGCTTCCAGCGGAAGTTTCCCCTTGTTGCTACAGATGGAACTCCTCATGGGGGCACAAATTCTGTTCTGTTCAGGGGGTACAGCGGGTTTCACTTGGCTAAAATCAAGGTGTTAGGGGCCAGTGTTGTTGTGCAGCAGGTTGACCCATCGCCTGTGACGTCAGCATCCTTTATGGGCACCCATTCGAGTTCCGGCTGCTCCACTTCCAAACCAGCTCCCTGCTCATGCTCCTGGGAAAGCAGCAGAAGATGGCCCAAGTGCTTGGGCCCTTGCACCCATATGTGAGACCTGGATGAAGCTCCTGGCTCCTGATGTAAGCCTGCCCTAGCCTAGACATTGTGACTATTTCAGGAGTGAACCAGTAGATAGGAGATCTCTCTCTCTGTCTCTCTCTGGAACTGTGCCTTTCAAATAAATCAATAAGTCTTTCAAAAAGAAAATAAATGTGTTGGCAGGACAGTGCTGCTTCTGGAGGCTCTTAGGGAGAAAGCATTTGTTTACCCTCTCCACCTTCAAGATGCCGCCTGCCCTCCTTAGCTCATGGCCTCTCCCTCCATCTCTCTCAGTAGCAACATAGCATTGCTTTGTTTCTTCCTCTTCCTCCCTCCTGCCACTCCTAGATCCCGCACCTGTGTCCCTCTAATCCTGCCCCCAGTAAGGACCCTGCAACTGCACTGTGCTCACCCAGGTAATCCGGGATCACCCCCATCTCACGGTCTGGACATCCGCTCTCACCGTGCAAAATCAGACGCCTGCAGGAGCCAGCGCTCCTGGCACAGGTGCCTTTGGGGGCTGTGGGAGGAGGGGTGTTATTCAGTTCACCGCACCTGCTGCTTTCCTGACTGGATCGCTGGCTTTACCCAGGCTATTCAAGGCATTTCAAGTCAGATTCTTTTCACGTTTCTGTTACTTAGATTGCTTATTTATCACTTTTGTTTACAGTTTTCAACCTATTGACGCACCCCCTGAAGCAGACCGCGAGTGGTCCAGGTGTGACACGATTTGGGAGCATGTCCACATGCGCTGCTGCCAACCATACGGGAGGGAACTGCTCCCAGCCCATGGCCCTGGTCCCGGAGAACTTCCAGTTAGGGGAGAGGGGCTGGTGCTACAGAAAAAGAGTGGCTGTGATGACATGGAAACAGAATGGACCAAGGCAGGAAGAGCAGCAGAGAGAGGCAGCCAGGAATTTCAGATCCTAGAGAGAACTCTTGTCAAAAACCAATAATTTGGTCACAAGCAATCTGAAGCACCACATTTCACCTGATCGCTTAGTTGTCCTAAAGCAGTGTCTGATGGAGCTCCGTAATAACACCGCTCTGCCACCCTCTCCACACCGAGCGTGGGGGAGAAGAAAATTAGCTCTGCTGGGAAGTCTCCCTGAAATTCTCTCTCCCCCTGCTCTATTTCGAGCCTTCCAAAGATAATTTCCCAAGGACAGCCTCGAGCCAGCGGAAGGCAATTGCATTTTTCTGAGCTCCCTGTTTCCCTTAGTGGGGTTGCACTCTCACCCGTATTTCTCTTTTGCTAGGATTTATTTATTTATTTATTTGAAAGGTACAGTGTCAGAGAGATTGGGAGACAGTGCGAGAAAGGGAGAGAGGGAAGGAGAAAGATCGCTCATCCTCTGGTTCGCTCCCTAAATGCCTGCAACAGCCAGGGCTGGGCCAGGCTGAAGCCAGGAGCCAGGAAGTCCATCCAGGTCTCCCAGTGAGTGACAGGAACCCTAGGCCATCATCCTGTGCATTAGCAGGAAGCACAGGTGAGACTCCATCCCAGGCCCTCTGAGATGGGACACGGGTGTCCAAGCAGCAGTTTAACCTGCATCACAACGCACAGCCCTCCCCATATTTCCATTGAGAGCTTACACAAGCCTTCAAACCCTTAAAAAGAAACTGCCTCCCCCCCCCCGCCCCCGCCATAGCATGAACAAAATAAAGCCATAATGACAACCCCAACTGTTGGAATCTAAGAAACAAATGGATTCTGTGTCAGATCTCTCCCTAGTCTATAGCAAGGTCTGGAAGCTTTCTCCATAAAGGGTCAGATAGCGAATACTTTAGATTGAGTGCCGTCTCTGGTAGGCGAGCATCCATGAATGCACAGGGCTGAGTTCCAACAGAGCTTGATCTACAAACACAGGCAGTATCTGGATTCGGTCTGCAAGGCTGCTGTTTGCCAACTCCCTAGTGAAACTTTCTCAACACCTTCGGGGAGAAGAGGCAGAGCAAATGGAAGCAGGAGGAGCGCTGGGCTGCAGAGGAATGGGGACCATGATGAGCCTCCCCAGGGGCCACAAGGAGGAGTGGAATAGCGAGCAAATACCCTTCTTGTCCTCCTAGCTCAGGGCTGGCCCCAGGCAAACTGATAACGTAGGAGCCTCACTCTCCTGCCCTGGCCCTGGCTTTCAATTTCCCGCTACTGGATGCTCAAGGAGTTCTCACTCAGAAGGAGGGTTCATTTCCACCCTGTATGAAGGCCCGCCCCCACCACCTATCAGGTGCCTCTTACTGCATGATCATCTCCAGGGATGGGGTCCCGCATCTCCAGTAGGTGGCCTACTAAAGCAAGTGGGATATGGCACTTGGGGGTATAAGAGAGGCTTCTAAACCTCTAACTAGCTGCCCTATCACACCGCCCATGCCTTTAACCTGGGACCCCAGACTTGGTACAATCTAGGCCTGACAAAATGTCTTAACCATGGGGAGTCTCTCAAAATAACTGGTCTACTTAATACAATTTTATTTTTTAAAAGATTTGCTTTTTTGCAAAAGCATGGTGACGTGGTCGGGGGAGACACCGAGAGAGAGAGAGAGAGAGAGACGGACAGACGGAGTGGGAGAGAGGGGAGATCTTTCATATGCTTGTTCACTTACCAAATGTCATAATGGCCAGGGCTGGGCCAGGCCAAAGCTGGGAGCCAGGAAGTCCATCTGGGTCTCCCCCATGGGCAGCAGGGAGCATTTGGGCCATCTTCCACTGCTTTCCCAAGCATGTTAGCAGGGAGATGGGTCAAAAGTGGAGAAACCAGAACTCAAACTGGTGCTCATATGGGATGCAGGCATTGCAGATGGCAGCTTAACCCGGTGTGCCACAATGCCAGCCCCATATAAGTTCAATTTTCAAAAATAACAATGTTGGAAAAAAACTGAGTCATTCTCAGAACTTGACACAATGATTCTAGTATTCCTACGAATAGTGAAAATCATTAACTACCAGGGGCAGAGAAACAAAAGGTTCATCTTGCCAGGAATGAGGTATTAGGATAAACCTAAAATGTATCTACCTTTCATGAAGTCTAAGTTGTCTCTGACGGTAAGACACGTAACATCTGAGATGCAAAAAATACCAGAGTCGTGTGGCCAGCAATGTGCATTGCAATTTCAAAGATGGAAAATATGGAGGGGATTAAAATACTCAAAATCAATGACATAGTAAAACAGTGTGAAAGACAGATAAAATTAGATCCCTAATTCCCAAGATGTAGAAAATTATATTCTCAATGAATTAAAGTCCTATCTATGAAAAGAAAATCTTGAAAATGTTTCATCTGACAAAAAAAAAAAAAAATCCCAAAGAAAAGTTGAAAGACAAGCCACAGCCAGCAGGAGAAGATATTTGCAACACATAAAACGAAGAGTGGATCTGTTCCCAGAATACAAAAGAGTCCTGCAGATCAATAGCAAAAGATGAACAACCCACGGATTCACAGAGGAGGAATCCCGAGTGGCTGGCAAATCTGGGGAGAAGAGCATCCTGCTTTGTAAGCAGAAAAATGCAGATGAAAGCACAATAGGATATCCACCCATCAGAGTGGCCAAATAACATCAAGTGTTGGCAAGAATGTGCAGAAACACAAGCCCTGCAGCCTGGAGGGATATAAACCGCACAAACACTTTGGAGAAACATTTGGCAATGACTGCAACATTTGAGCGCTCATTTCCTGCATCCTAGCCACTCCTGCTTCTAGAGAGCTGCAGTGGGGAAGCTCTGGATCATTCACTCCTGGGATCAGGTACAAAGACGTTTGCTCTTAGCATCATTTGGAATGGTGAAAATTTGGGATCGACTTGTCAGTTAGAGGAGGAATAAATAGTTTACGGTACATTTCAACCACGGAATACGACCCATCTATCGAAAGGATTGAACCAAGTCTGTTTCGTGGTGATGGTTGCACAGTAATGTGACTGTGCTGAACGTCACCAATTGTCCAGTGAAAATGCTAACAATGGCAAACTTCATGCTATGTCTATTTTACAATAAGGAATTTTTTTTAATGTGAGCCTTGAAGAAATGGCTGATCCCAGATCAGAGGCAAAGGTAAAATGGAGCATCTTGCAGTACCAGTCAGGAGAGAAGTGGTGAAGAAATGAAATGATGGTGGCACAGCAAAGAGGACTGATAGTCAACTTGGTAAAATCTGCGATAAATGAAGCAACAAAACAAATAATGTACTGGACTGCAACCCAAAGCATCAATAACTATCTATGAGCCCATATCAGTATAAACAAATGATTTCATAAATACATAAGCGCGGGAAGGAGATACCTCTGCCTTGCAGAATTCCACTTCATATGCACTCGTGTCCCCCTCTCTAGGAGGGAGCTCAGGACCCCCAGCCCCTGAGCGTGGGCTAGACTTGCTGATTTGCTTCCCACGCAGTGTGGAAAGGGGCAAAGAGTCGCTCAGCACTGGAGACACCTGGCAGATACCACCCTCACCAAACAATGAGGGCTAGTGTCACCAGGGGTGTCAGGCAGGCGTCGTGAACACCTTGTCAGGATGAGACAAGGAGGGTTCTTCACTGCCAAGGTGTCCTTTCCAAAAACCCACAACCCCAGCCCAAGCAGCAGCAACCATGAGACACACCTAGATCAGGGCAGATGCTACCCCACACCTGGCCAGGACTCCTAAGATGGTCAAGGTCATAAAAAGCAAGGGAAGACTGAGAAGCGATTACAACCAAGAGGAAACATGCAACATGGCACCCTGCACGGGATCCTGGGACAGAAAGAGGACATTAGCAGAAAACCTAGGGGAATCCAAGTAAAATCCGGAGTTTTCCTGATAATCATGTCCCAACACTGTTTTTAATTATTTTTGACCGTGTACCCTGGTAATATAAGCCATTACCAATGGCGACACTCAGAAGGAAGTACTAGAACTCCCCATACTATGTTCTCAACTTCTGTAAATTTAAGTTTTCCAAAACTGCATGCTAATTTAATTCTAAAGACAATGTGATAAGCTGAAAAGGAATGCATGCAGTGTGACACTTATGTTAATATCTAAAACTCAGGAATATCATTTGTTGTGGCCATCTCTGGAAAAAGAGGGGAGAAGTCAAAGGGGGACATGAAAACTACCTTCTTAAAAAGTGCCAGTCATTATCAAAGTGTGTTTGGTGAGGATATGGGTATTTAGTATTTTCTAGGTTTTTTTCTGATACATAAAATATTCCAAGATTTAAAAACAAATATTTAAAAAGTCAAATATGCAAACTCCAGGATCAGATTGTCCCTGAATCCTGAGCACACGATGTCTTCACTAAGTAAACTTTCCAAGCCTCGGATTCCTCACGCACGAGCCATGTAGGGGAATAATAGCTGCATTCTGTATTGTTGTAGCGTTGTTGTGCGGCTGTGACAAGATGGTCCAGATAGATTCTTGGCAGAGTGGCTGTCAGCATCAGAGTGTGCGATACACACCAGCATTCTTATTTTTGCTGTCCTTCAAGGATGTGGACTCCTAGACTGAGGTTTTGTCTCTTTTCCATGCCAGTGTCCCCCTAAACGTTAGTCTCAACCACGATTTCTAGAGAACATGTGTTTATGCCTTCATTTACCAGATGAATTAAATATATGAGGTTCCGCAATGTGCAGGACACCATCCTGGGCTTGGAGGACAGACAGACGACAGAACGGAGTCTGCATTAATATGCATTTGTCCATAATGAAAGATGGAAGTCTGCACAAGTCTCAGGAGCAAGCAATGCTCTCCTGGTGCTTAAGATAGCTGAGCCGGCCAGCGCCGCGGCTCACTAGGCTAACCCTCACCTGCAGCGCCGGCACCCCGAGTTCTAGTCTCGGTTGGGGCGCCGGTTCTGTCCCGGTTGCCCCTCTTCCAGTCCAGCTCTCTGCTGTGGCCCAGGAAGGCAGTGGAGGATGGCCCAAGTGCTTGGGCCCTGCACCCGCATGGAAGACCAGGAGGAAGCACCTGGCTCCTGGCTTCAGATTGGTGCAGTGCGCTGGCCACAGCGGCCACTTGGGGCGTGAACCAATGGAAAAGGAAGACCTTTCTGTCTCTCTCTCTCTCTCTCTCTCTCTCTCACTAACTCTGCCTGTCCAAAAAAAAAAGATAGCTGAGCCAACATTAGAGCAATGAATAGAAATCATCTAGGTGAAAAAAAAAAAGACATTTGTGTGCAAGTAAAAATCCATGAACTTTGGAATCAGTGAAATGTAGCATGTTAGGGTGAGAGGAGGAGAAGTCCCGGCTCACAGGAAATAAAAATGGATTATAAGTCAGACACAGATAACAAAAGATCCTGAATGTCAGGCTGAAATATTTTGTGACTTAATCCTAAAGGCAAGGAGAAACATCTGAAGGATTCAAACAAAGGAGCGAGCTGGTCAGATTGGAAACGACAGCGTGGAATACATTAGCGCCGTGGACTGGGACACTCACGGCTCTTTTGATAGACTTGTGGCCAGGAACAAAGGAATGGAACGTTTTTCTTTACCTGAAGCCACTTCACTGCCCCCACTCCCAGAGGTTGAGGGGGCAGGGCACGTGAGGGCACTAGGGAAGGGGTCTTCTCTGTCTCACACTTTGTCAGCATCTGCAGAGAGGCTCAAGTCTCCACGACACAGACTGGGAGCACGAGGCAGCCACTGCAGGCCTGGGCAGGTCCTCCAAGTCTTTCCCAATAGATTTAGGGGAGGCCGGTGCCACGGCTCAATAGGCTAATCCTCCACCTGCAGCGCAGGCACACCAGGTTCTAGTCCCGGTCGGGGCGCCGGATTCTGTCCCGGTTGCCCCTCTTCCAGGCCAGCTCTCTGCTGTGGCCCGGGAGTGCAGTGGAGGATGGCCCAAGTGCTTGGGCCCTGCACCTGCATGGGAGACCAGGAGAAGCACCTGGCTCCTGCGTTCGGATCAGCGCGGTGCGCCGGCCGCAGCACACCGGCCGCGGTGGCCATTGGAGGGTGAACCAACGGTAAAAGGAAGACCTTTCTTTCTCTCTGTCTCTCTCTCTCACTGTCCACTCTGCCTGTCAAAAAAAAAAAAAAAGATTTAGGGGGAAGGACACGGGGGCCAGTGCTGTAGCATAGAGGGTAAAGCCACCACCTGCGGTGCCAGCATCCCATATGGGCACCAGTTCAAGACCCAGCTGCTCCACTTCTGATTCAGCTCTCTGCTGCAGCCTGGGAAAACAGTGGAAGATGGCTCAAGTCCTTGGGCCCCTGTACCCATGTGGGAGACCTAGAAGAAGCTCCTGACTCCTGGATCGGTGCAGCTCTGACCATTATGGCCAATTGGGGAGTGAACCAGCAGATGGAAGACCTCTCCCTCTCTCTCTCCTTCTCTCTGTGTGTAACTCTGATTTTCAAGTAAAAATAAACCTTTAAAAAAAAGGGGGGGGGAGGGCGCCGTGGTGCAGTGGGTTAACATCCTGGCCTGAAGCGCCAGCATCCCATATAGGTGCTGGTTTGAAACCTGGCTGCTCCACTTCTGATCCAGCTCTCTGCTGTGGCCCGGCAAAGTGGCTGAAGATGGCTCAAGTCCTTGGGCCCCTGCACCCACGTGGGAGACCCAGAAGAAGCTCCTGGCTCCTGGCTTCGGATCAGTGCAGCTCTGGCCACTGCAGCCTATTGGGGAGTGAACCAGCAGATGGAGGACCCCTTTCCCTCTCCCTCTCCCCCTCCCTCCTTCCCTCCCTCTTCCCTCTCTCTCTCTCTCTGCCTCTCCTCTCTGTGAAACTCTTTCAAAGAAATAATTAAATCTCCAAAAAAAAAAAAAAAAAAAAAAAAAGGAAGAAGGACACGGAGTAAGACATGAAATCCACCCCAGTGGGCTAGACCCTGACACCATCCCTTAGTACCATGGGGTCCACTGTCTACCCTGGACTCTAGCCTAACATCCTTCCATTGCTGAAGGGGTCTAAGAGCAGGAGCAAAGGGAGCACGTGGGCAGAAGCGGGCTTGTTGGGTGGCAAAAGGGCTCTTCCCTTCCCCCTGGGAGGCAGTGTTGAAGGTGAAGATGGGTTGCATTATGGGAGGGATGCAGTTGCTCTTTGCAGGCGCCTGCCCCTCCCCTAAGGAGTTCTCTAGACTTCCGTGTAATCCTGGAGCACCAGGAATGAAAAGTCACTGTGTCTGTGAGCAGGGCAGATAACCTGCTTTCCCATCAAAAAGGAACGCATCTTCAAATAGAAATCCCTGGATGGGGGAGAGTTTCCAAATCAGCCACGTCAACTGCCTTCCTCCACCAAGGCTGCTGCTGGTGACACTGAACAGCATCCACCTGCTCTGGAAACCTTGCCACCTGCTCCTCCCTCCAGTCAGCACGTGACCCAGCTCTTTCTCCAAAACCCTCTTCCCCACCTTTGTTTTTTATATCTTTTTTTTTTTTAAAAAAAACCTACTCTTTGATTATGGTTATTTTATCTGGGGTCAGTGCTCAGTCAACTGTTAAATAAATTGCAAATTCTACAAAACACAGCCAGCACAGCCATTTCTAACTGTAATGCCACAACTTCGAGCAAAATTGCATCTGGCTACAATACTATTCATATGCATAAATTATACCGCCTCTGATTATCTTAAAGAAAATTCAGCCATTAAACTTATTTTATAGGCACAGAACCAGGAGGAGTGCCAGAAAGAATCTGTATATCCTAAAAGTCACAAGAAAAGCAGAAAGAAACAAAACGTAATTGACAAGCCTTCTCCGCCTGCAGTTGTGTCTAATGGGCTCTGTCTCTCCGGATTTTCCATCACCACTCACCACTGACATACACACCGCAGCAGGAGAAGGAAGGGGGTAGGGACAGAAGAGGGGGTGTGCTCAGGCTGCATGTGGTTAGGACAGATTGAGGAACTATCCGGGCTCCACACGTGCCCCCCAGAGGGGAAAGGCTCTGTGGTGTACGTCCATAGAAGACTGAGATTTAGCACGCGCATAAATCCAAACCCCACCCAGGAGGATGCGCAAGACGGCTTCTGAGGCTGCTGTAGACTCCCTTTGCGGCAACAGCTCAAACTGTGTTGTAGTTTACAGGACGAGGAAAGTCTTAGGTATAGGTGTCGTTAAAAGCTTTCTACTGGGTGTGTATTACGTTCCACATAGATCCCATTTAGCCAGAACCACCACCCAACGAGGTAGGAATTTCTACCTGATGCCTTTTATGCATGGGAAGTGGAAGAGCAGAGAAAGCAAACTGCCTTCTCCGTTTAGGAAATGGCAGAACTGGGACCCAACACCAGACAACCTGACCCCGCAGCCTGTGATTTTAGCCGCCATGCTGTTCTACTTTCATCAACATTATTAAGATGTTAAGGTTTCTGAGCCACCCCCAGGGTATAATCTTATCTTTTAATCATAACACTCGATCCTCGATAATTTTCTTGGGGTCTGAGATTGGCTCAGAGGTGGATAGTTGACCTCAGCTGACCCAGTAAGATCCTTTCTGGTAATCGGGGAAAAGACGCCTTTTCTTAGTTAGCTAGCTGTGGGTGCCTCTTGGAGGCGATCATATGGGTCATGTTTATGGAGCAGAAATGGAAATGGATACTCTTCTGGGATGGAAGACCACAGTAGATGAAACAGATCTGAAAAAGATCGGTGGAAGGGGGAAGAGGGGAGGGAGAGAGGGGGAGAGAGAGAGAGAAACTGAGATTCATTCTTGGTTCAAGCATAGCTTTTAGTTCCAAGAGTCAACAGTCCTTTATGACAATGCTCAGTTGTCTGAAGCTCACTCAAGTGGGTCCTGCACAACCAAACCAAGTCTGAATAAGCGCTTGTAAGCACTGTGCTAAATACAATGGCATCAGCTCATATAGCCCTCGGGAAGTCCGCAACGCTGTGTCCTATCGTGGTCCCCATTTCCAAGATGAAGAAGTTCCAAGACATGGAGTAATTCTCCTTGGTTTGCAGTGGCAAAGCCGGGATTGGAACCCAGGCAGGAGGGCACAGATGGCCTCTCTTCACGCTCAGCACTTCCCTGTCCCTGGCCTCCCAGGCCTTGTTTTATACCTGTCAGCTGTCCTTACCCACTGCACCCCATCTCTGTCCCTCTCCCACACTTCAAAAATATTAAACGTTGGCCGGCGCCATGGCTTAACAGGCTAATCCTCCGCCTTGCAGCGCCGGCACACCGGGTTCTAGTCCCGGTTGGGGCGCCAGATTCTGTCCCAGTTGCCCCTCTTCCAGGCCAGCTCTCTGCTATGGCCCAGGAAGGCAGTGGAGGATGGCCCAAGTGCTTGGGCCCTGCACCCACATGGGAGACCAGGAGAAGCACCTGGCTCTTGGCTTCAGATCAGCGCGATGAGCCGGCCGCAGCGGCCATTGGAGGGTGAACCAACGGCAAAAAGGAAGACCTTTCTCTCTGTCTCTCTCTCTTTCTCGCTATCCACTCTGCCTGTCAAAAAAAAAAAAAAAATTAAACGTGATAAATCTAAGTTGAAAACATGCTTTTTTTTTTCCACGAGACTGTAGACTTTTTGCCTTTTGGTAGATACAGACAGGACAATTTATAAACTCTGATGGAGCTCTGATGGAATGGAATCCAACCTTTTCAACCCACTTGGCTGTGGACAGCTTATCACCCCCTTTCCTGACCTCCTGGATGTGATTTAGGAGGAAATTGGGTCGGGAGGGGCAACCCTCTAGTGGGTGATTAGAAAAACTCTCTCTCAAATTCTGTAAGCAGTGGATTAGATTTTATCAGCCCTCATTCACCCCGCCCCATACTTCACTCCAGGGAGTACGTCCTGGGTGAGGGAAGGCTAAGACTGTCAATTTGTTAGTTGAAAACAGTTTTAAAATCCATTTCTCCCTGTGAAATATGTCAGCCACAGAGAAGTTTCTCTCTAAGTTGACATTGCTGTGTGTATGTCATTTAAGACAACAATAGAAGATGCTCCAGGAGCGGGATCTGTATTCTTCCACGGGGCTCATGCCAAGCACAGAAGGCCTGTTTCTGATTTTTCTCTGCATGATCATTCCCCTGCTGCCCCCCCAAATTCATCCCAATTTGACAATGAATTCACCCAGCAGAATGTGTGTTCCTGGAAATATTAGGTCATTTCCATTTTCCTGCATGCAATCCTAATGAAGAATATAGACATCTACAATTATTCCAAGGTGGGGGGGTGTCTTGGAGGGTGTTTGCTTTTGTTTGCACAATAGAGACCCACTGGCACACTTACGATAGGTTAATACTCAAGGGATACATATGGGCGCCGGGTTCTAGTCCCGGTTGCTCCTCTTCCTGTCCAGCTCTCTGCTGTGGCCCGGGAAGGCAGTGGAGGATGGCCCAGGTGCTTGGGCCCCTGCACCTGCATGGGAGACCAGGAGGAAGCACCTGGCTCCTGGCTTCGGATCAGCGCAGCTCTGGCCATAGTGGCCATTTGGAGGGGTGAACCAACAGAAGAAAGACCTTTCACTCTGTCTCTCTCTCTCTCTTTCTCACTGTCTAACTCTATCTGTCAAATAAAAAAGAGAGAGAGAGAGAAAAGTAGAAACATACTGCACAATAGCCACTGGATTGAGTGCCCATTTGTGATTGGCTGATTTCCTTTAGTCCTCCTGGAAAGAAACTGTTTAAGTCGTCTCTAAATGAGGGGCTATGTATCTCAAACATTTAGGGCTTTGACTGCTCATAGCGTTACCGTTATTGTTATCCCTTGAGTATTTTTTTAACTTATTTGTCAGGTAGAGTTAGAGAGACAGAGTGAAAGGTCTTCCTTCCGTTGGTTCACCCCCCAAATTGACGCCATGGCCGGAGCTATGCAGATCTGAAGCCAGGAGCCAGGTGCCTCCTCCTGGTCTCCCACGCGGGTGCAGGGGCCCAAGCACTTGGGCCATCCTCCACTGCCTTCCTGGGCCACAGCAGAGAGTTGGACTGGAAGAGGGACAACCGGGACTAGAACCTGGCGCCCACATGGGATGCCAGCGCCGCAGGCAGAGGATTAACCAAGTGAGCCATGGCGCCTGCCCCTCTACTTTTCTCTTAAAACTCCTCTAAGCCCACAGACAATTAGCCTCCAAGGGATGTGCCATTTACGTCTTTCTCTCTCTTTTCTGTGCTGCATGCAAGGATCCTGGCTACTCACCACCACATACCAATAGATCACAACTGTGGGGTCGTCACTCCCGGGGGATGGCACTTGCTAATGCTGAAGCTTCCCACAAGGTTCCTCCCTAGGAGTATATTTGGGTTGTCAGATTCGTCACAGTGGGGAGTCTATCAGCAAAGTTTCAGCTTCTCAAACATAAATGCCTCTCATAACATGACTTTCTACATGATAATACTAGAAGTTCTTTCCTCCTCACCATCAATTTGTCAGAAGTTAAACCACTTTGCTTGCACATGAGTAGGTACCATGTGTATCTTTTTTTTTTTTTTTTTTTTTTTTTTTGGCACAGGAGAAAACTGAAGCTCAGAGAATTTAGGGGACATAGCCAAGGTGCTGAAATCAGCAAGCTGTAGAATCCCTGAACCTACGCTGCTACTCTCCACCTACAGCACTCAGGACCACGTTCAGTGATTGACCCCACACAAAGCGCCTGGGATGTCCCACACTTTGTGTCCGGAGTACAGCGTTTCTGACAACATGATCCCAATCCTTAGAGTACTTGCAGTCTAACAGAACAACCAGCAAACTGCAGCACAATTTCCTGGATCCAATGTGTCTGAGATACAGGGAGAGCAAAGGAAGAAACAAAGAACTGGCCACACACCAGGAATGCAACAAACCCCGTTTTTCTCCACACCTCCTAGAACAGAGGAGGCTTGAGAGATTTGTCCAAGGTCACAGGTGTCCCCAGCATCCCTCCTGCCACCCCCAGGGCTCTTTCAAGTGTTTACCACTCCGCCCTCCCAGTATCGGAAAAAGCTTTGGGGCCTTTTGCTTCCAAGCTGATAATGAAGAAGAGCCAAAGCTAATCCCTGGGAACAATCTCTATTGACAGAGAGCTTGCCTCAGAACTGGAGGGGTCAAGGAAATAAATTAAACAGTCAAGACTCCACTTAAGAAAATGGTGAGATCAGCCAGGCTGGTCAGAGTGGCGGTGGTATGATGAGCCCTGTCAGTTCAGCACCCCGAGGGCAAGAGGAGCCTCCGAGTCTGCAGATAACAGCACAGGATGAGGTCTTGCTGGCAGCAGGTGGGCCACCGCGCCAGCCTAGGCCTAGGGCACCGGGTGGAAGCGAGGAGGGGCCTCAGGCTGTGCAGAGTCCTTCTGCTTCTCCCAGGTGCTCTACACCCCACAGCTCTGGTAGAAATAGAGTGCTCAGGAATGCAGAGCACTGGCTCTGCTCCAAGCCTCACATCACTCCTCTCTGCCTCCCTCCCAGGGCATCTATAAGCTCCAAGCACAGCAAGGAAGCCTCAAAGGCCAAAGTCCCACTGCTTCTTTATTTCCTGCTGCTCCCGCCAGGATCCACGGGCACAGCTCTCCTTCACCCAGACCCCATCAACAGCATCCGGTCTGCTCTTCCTGCTTCCACACATCGCGCTCCCCAGAGAAGTGCATACTGAAAAACCAGGGTGATACTTTAAAACGCTCCCTGCTTAGGGTCCTTCCATGGTTCCCCGCAGACCTCAGGTTGAGGCTTGGCCCTTTCTAGTGACTTTGCCCCTTACGGTTCCTCTACCCACTTCCCCTGGGGTTTAAACTGCAGGCTCAACTGAAGCATGTTCGAAGTTCCTTCTGTCTGAAACAATCGCACAAACCCTCTGATTCCCGCTGCCCCTCTCAGGTTCACCCCCACACTGACACCCCTCCATCCTCTGCTTACCCCGTGTGCCCTTATGCCATCAGCAATTAGGGGTCACCTCCTTCAAGCTGGACTCCCCAAGTCTTCATCCAGCTCTGAAACCGAGAGAATGACACCTCCTTGGAGCTCCCGACGCCCTCTATATCGACTTCCACCACAAGTGACACTCCTTTGTCTCCGCCAAACAAGAGGCAAGGGCCAGGCATTGCACGCAGTTTCGTCTTACCACGTTCACTTAATCAGAGTTGTTCACGAACCCCGTAATTATTTACTGTGTGCTGTACCAGAACCTGTTCTAGCTATAAAGAATAGAACTGGAAGGCAGATACGGACTTAGTAGCCCTCTACACATATTTGTTTACTGAAGGTGTTAGTAAGCTCCAATGTAATCTCATTGTTCAGATGGAAGACCGGAAACTCAACGAATAGGAACCACTTGCACTGATCCATGGGGCACGGCTGCCTCCAGGAGCTTCTCCCTAACTCCAGGCGTGTCCTTAGCTACGCGAGATGACCTGGACAGCCCCGAGCTCCCCTCCACGATAGCAGGAGGTGGGGGGAGGCCTGGCTGACCTGATGTAATGACTCCGCTGATTGCTCTAAGCATCTCCTGCTGTGTGTTTCCACATCAGTGGTTGCATGAGTGACCTTGAGCAAATCGCTTACCCCTGCTGTGTCCCGTATTTTCATCAACAGAGCCAGTCTCAAGTGAAGATCAAAGGACGTCACGACTGGAAAAACTGTTGGAAAGAATGAAAGGGAGTCATATTTTCTGAATCCCATTTGAGCGGCTCACAGGGACTGAAAGCAGGCTTGCACAAAACTCAGATTCCCCAAGCCTTGAGATCTGTGGTCGCCTGTCATGGCTGCAGAGAAGGTGTTATGGTAACGGTTAAGAGGTTAGGCTTGGGGTCAGATGACAAAGTTCAGCTTCTGCCTCTGCTGTATCTGCCTATGTGACCTCCTCTCTAAGCTCAAACTTCTTCCTTAGGAAGTAGGGTTGTGGTAATATTGCCTGGAGTACCAGGCTACTGTGAGATTGCACTCTGAAGGAATTCAGCACAGCGCCTGGTGTGATAAAACACTCATTCTTCTACTTCATCATCCATGCATTTAATATTTATTTCTGATTTGCTGTGCATGATAAACTGTTCTAGATATGAGCAGTACAGAGCCACAGAAGACAGATACGTTCTCCACCTGTGGGCAGCTCAGGCTCTACCTAGGGAAATAAATACTGCACAATTAATTCCACAAAGTAGTACAAATTAAAATTTTGATTGGCGATGAAGGAAATGTACAATAAGTAGGAGGATAGAGAATTGGATACCCTGCAGACTTTGAGCAAACAACAGGAGAAATAAAGTGTACCTTCCTTGAAATAATGTAGCAATACAAATGTCTAAGGGAAGAAAATAAGGGTGGGTAGGGAAGTGGAGGAAAAAATAATAACTTCATAAATACCTTCTACACGGCAGGCGCTGAGATAAACAGTGAAAAATCATCTTAGCTGACCCTCCAATCTGTCCCGTGACATGATGTTATCATCACTTTCCAGGCAAGTAAACTGACCCACACTAAGTATACATTTTTTCCCTATAGCTTCATGTCCTGAATGTGATAGAATCACAATTCGGACACAATTCTGTTGTCTTTTAATACCTGCTACATTCCAGATTCTGCCATTCAGAAACCTACACATGTACTTGGTCCATAACTCAGAAATCAGTGTGAGGGAAGCAAACGACACTTGTCCGAGCACAGCCATCAGAGATGCGACGGGGGAGGCGATGTTCGGGGGCCATCCTGCGAAGCTCAGGCTGACGCGTCTGCCTTTGTCTCACTCGTCACTGGGAAGCACTGGAGGTTTCTGAAGAATATCTGACCCCACTCCACTTCACAAAAGACCTTCCAAAGGAGGCCTGATGACTAACCCCTAGAACTCAGCAGCATTCCCAAAGCAAACATAGAACCAGTTAAATAGAGCACCTGCCAGATCATGAGGATTCTACAATAAAAAAAAATTATTATTTTGCTTGTCATGTAGGATACTGGACATGGCCACTTGTCCCTAGGAAAAGGATTGGCTGCTGCTGAGGTTTTTCAGTCCAGGGAAAATGGGATTTGCACCGAATATCTGAAGGCCTGTTGATTAGTCATTGGTTGCTGGTCTTTGCAACCTCCCTAGCTGGTGATGAATCACTGTGGTAGACATAAAGCTTGCCTAAGGCCCCGAGTGCTGGGGCTGCGTGTCAGAAATGCTTTGGCAGGATATATATGACTTTTAATTTGCAAGAGGTAGAGCGCGTGTGTATGTGTGCATGTGTAATGTGTTGGAGAAAGAAATACGGTTCCGAATTCCAGTCCGGGAAACAGTGTGGATTTCTCTGTGTAAATCTCAGCTGTTTCGCAGGTGCTGTTTCCTGTGGGACCAATAGGTGATTTTATTATGTTTTTGTTCTCACAGAAGTCCTCATCATCAGCCAAAAGTCAGTGCCCAAGCAAGAAAGGAGATGAGGGAAGAACCTTAACAAGCGTCAGTTGTGGAGAAGGCTCCATCCTTGGAACTCCGCTCTTCAATTAAGCAAGTTGCCTTACGCGGTGGGTGTTTATGCACGCACAAAGGCCCTTTGTGGGATTCTGGGGTGGGGGGAGGAGGGAGGACCAGTTTCATTGCCTTCGGATGTGAACAAGGGCAGGCTGCCCCACGTGCTGACAGCTATCTCATGGCTGTGAACTGGCCTCAGAAATAGCTCCGGCTGAGCAGAATGGACAAAGGAGAGATCAGGGCCCTCAGTACCGTGGGTCATCTTCTTCATCAACCAGCCTGACCTTCCTCCTGACTCCCAGGCAGATCAGATGGCTAATGGGTGTAATGTTTAGACCAGCTTCAGGTCACTTCCTACTGCTTGCAGCTTGGAGCATCCTAATTTTGAGAGAGAAGAGGCATGAAAGCATCAAGACAGTCCCACTTTAGTCAAGACCGGAGTTTCTCAACCTGGCACTCCTGGCACGATGATCTGGGTATCTCTCAATCGCGGGGCTGTTATCTGCGCTCTGGGATGTTTAGCCACTTGCCTCTTCTCTGGGAGATGCCAGTAGCATACCCTCCCCACGCTGTGACAACCACATACGACCCTGTGTATTGCCAAATGTCTCTGGGCGGTAAAACCGCCCTCTCCTTGGAGAGCCACTGATCAAAACCAAACTCCTAGTCCTCCATCAGTTGCATCACTGCAGAGTGATAATATTCCTCATCAATCAGGCAACAGTGAGGAGCTGGCCAGTCTGCTCGGTAAAGGCCAGTTCACAATTAGGACTTGCATTCCCAGCACAATCCTTATCATCATGAAAGAAAGCTGCAATTATGTCACCCGAGCCTGCTAAAACTAACGATGGCTATGAGATTAGGATCATTTCACAAATTGCAAGGCCATTTGGTAAGCTACAAAGCACTCTGGAATGATAAGAGGGTTTTGTAAAATTCCAAATACTTTCAAAAAGATAACGTGATTTACACAAAGGAGTGTGTAAACTGGAAGAGGCTTTGGAAACAGTGAAGCACGTTGGAAAGGATATGGCCTCTTATGAGCCACCATGTCCATTGTAAACTGTGCTTATAACCTATAAAGTGCTCTGTGGAATGGGAAGTGGCCTGACGTGGGTACAAATGCTTCAGAGTGGTGTTGCTTAGATGAAAAATTGATCTAGACATTGTAGAAAAATCTTTAGCTTAAAGGTACTTTTATTTTGTACCCAAAATGAATAAACACAGTTTGAATTAGACAGAAATTTTCTTTCCCTGAGGCATTTCTTTCTTTCATTCATTGATGTCCATAGCACAGGAGCCATGTTAGTCCTATCTAGCTACTGGAAGATCCAAAGGCTGCATTGTTTCCTTGGGAACTGCCCCAGCATCACCTGGAACATGGAACTGACAAACACTAATCAAGTCGGCCTTTAGCAAGTGCTGCAGGCTTCTTCACCTTCCAAATTTCTGAAGATGAACATTTGGATGATGGTTCTCATTTAGATTTTTGAATCAGCTCCCAGGATTCTATTCTATCTGCTTGGTCTCAGCCTAGCAGGGGTGTCAGGCAGGGGTTGGGGGGGAAAGAGCCTCAGCACTGATGCCTTTGAGACCTGGAGTCTGAGAGGAAGACCCACATGACACCATCATGGAGGAAAAGATGACCAGGCAGGTGCACGGCCTCATTAACTGCTTCAGGAGCAGGGTGTGCACAGAGCTGTGGAGGTTTTCAAGCTGGAAGGATCCTTAGAAAACACTCAGTGTAGCGTTCATGCCCTGGGACCCTAGGATTCTCGATAGTGACTTGGTTGGGAAAGGGGGCTGGCATCATGGCTCAGAAAGTGAAGTCACAGCTTGCAACACTAGAATCCCATCCTGGAGTGCCAGAGTACCAGCTCTTGTACTGGCTGCACCACTCCCAATCCAGCTCCCTGCTAATGCACCTAGGAAAGCAATGGAAGATGGTACTTGCATCCTTGCTATCCATGGAGGAGGCCAGGACAGAGCTCCTGGCTTTGGCCTCTCCCCCTCTCCCCCTCTCTCTCTCCCCCCCCTCCACCTCCCCACTCTGTCTTTCAAATAAATAATAAATCCTTTTTTAAAAAAAGTTGGGAAAAGGCTAGAAAAGGAGCAGCACTCTTTTCACTAGGGCGGCTCTTTTATTTGCACAGTATAATGCAATTATACAGACTTTTCCCTGAATGGAAAATTTTGCAAAAATCTGTGCAAGGAAGAAGTCACTTCTCCAAATCAGCCATTTCACAGATGAGTTCATTGAGGCCCAGATTTGTTACCTGTTTTTCAAGCATCACACAGGTTTTTAAAGAGTGAAGTCGTGGCTGGCGCTGTGGCACAGCAGGGAAACCTACCACCTACGGGTGCCGGTTTGAGTCCCAGCTACTCCACTTCCGATCCAGCTCTCTGCTATGGCCTGGGAAGGCAGCAGAAGACGGCCCAAGTGCTTGGGCCCACGCTCCTGGCTCCTGATCAGTCAATGCTGTGAACCTTTGCTGAGTGAACCAATGATTGGAAGACCTCTCCTTCTCTGCCTTTGTCTCTCTGTAACTGTGAGGTCAGAGTCTGTGCCACTGCTGATCCCGTTTACCTGCTCTGCGAGCCCTTGACAGACACACGGAGTCATGCTTTCACACTTCGGCCATCACCACCGAGCCCATGACAGCTGACAGGAGGCTCCTCGGCTCTGTGGCGGCCCCACTCCTCCTCTCCTTTCCTGTTCCCTTTCTGCATTGGGAGGTAAATTTTAGTTCCAAGACTCCATAAAAACATTTGGAATCAGCAAAAAAAAGTGCATCTATCTGGGAGCTGTTCTTGGACTGGGGGTTCCAGAATGGGTGGGGAGTTTGTGGTCCAGGAGAGAAACCAGGAGGCGGCGTGCAGTCGGCGTTGTACAGGTGCCTGGGGGTCTACGTCTGCCCCCATCCCCAGAGGTTCTCATCTCGCCTCTGCGGCTCGCTGTCAGCCTGCTAGGATGTGCTTTAAATGGGACTGCTGTCTTCCCCCCAACCCAGTGACAGATAGGAACGAATAGTATAAATTCTCCAGCCATCCCCTGGCATTTATTTCAATGTAAGTGTATTTTTTCCCAAGTATAAAGCCCAATAGTAATTTATCAAGAGACAAATCATTTTTTCTTGGCAGTGAAGTCTGCAAAATTCCCATTTTTAAGGCCTTAAATCTCCCTATTTTGACAGGAGTAAGAAAGCATTAGAAGCTTTGATTTAGCTGGATCACACAAAATAGTTTCTCATAATTATCCTTTTGGATGATATATGCGTGTCTTTTCCCCCTTCTTATTAAACCCGAGGTCTCCATTTTTCACCCAGCTGTATTACTAAATTAAATTGCCTTTTGTTGTATTCAAGTTAAGCACTTTGCCGAAAGCTTTCCTTGTTCGGGAAAATAACATTTACCCAATATGCGCCTGTGTTTTACTGTTTGAATTTACTGTTCACAATTGTTTAGTTCGCCGAGTAATTTGAGGATATTGTTTGTTTTAATAGGAATAATGAATCACTGTAATTTAATGTAGTATCTTGAAGTACAGTATCAAGGAAGCTGGAAAGGGGATATTGAAGACCCATCACGTGGAGAAAATGACTTTTCCCACTGCAAAAGCAGATGGGGAAAAGGTTAGAAAAAGTGACGGCAAGACATAAACAGCTGTGGAGACGCTCTGCCGTCTTGCCTGCTTTTTCTTAAGCGGGAAACAAGCCTGGAACAAGGTGGGTCAGGATTGAACTTGCACCTGATCAACTTTTTGGAGAGCTGCTCACTGACCTCCTCTCTCTCCTTCCTCTGCCTCCACACAACAAAGCAAGTTCCAGCCTAAAATCCCTATCCATGTAGGCTTAGAAGTCCTGAGTTCGAGTCTAGGCATGGCTGCGCCAGCAGGACAGGGGCTTGCCATTTCATTTCTCAATATCTTAAAGTCATGTCCTTATTGTCAATTGGGGATTGAACTGTCTCTGTCCTACTGAACACAGTTTCTTTGGGAACTCGAATGGTACAGTATGCGTACAATGAAGAAAGTCCATTTAAATGGAAGGATCACCAGCTGCCACATCAAATACCCCCAGGGAAGAGAGGAGACCCTCAGTTTCTAAATACAAATCATTTTATTAGCAGTTTTGATTACTATGTAACATCTGTACATTTTATGAGGGATGGTGCAATATTTCAACAAATACACACAGTGTCAGGCAATCAAGTTACCCAAGCCCTCTGAGGTTGAGGACATTCTGTGCTAAAAGAGATTTGGATTTTGTAAGGCTCCAAGACCTAGGGGTTTACGTCTATGTAAAGTGCAAGCTCTCATTCTATGATGAGAAATTTTATCTTTTTTAAAGATTTGATGTGTTTACTTAAGAGGCAGAGAGAGGGAGAGAAAGAGAGAAAGGTGTTCCATTTACCGGATCACTACCCAAATGGCCGCAAAGGCCAGAGCTGGGCTGTCTGGAAGCCAGGAGCCAGGGCATTCTTCCAGACCTCCCATGTGGGTGCAGAGGCCCAAGGACTTGGGCCATCTTCCACTGCTTTCCTGGGTGTGTTAGCAGGGAGCTGGACAGGAAGTGGAGCAGCCGGGGCTTGAACCGGCACCCATATGAGATGCCGGCACCACAAGAAGAGACTTAGCCCACTATGCCACAGTGCCAGCCCTGAAATTTTATCTCTTCCCATATTTAAAAAGAACGGGTCACTCAACGAATTCACAGAGCTTTACTTAACATCAAGAATATCTATTTGGGGCCAGCACTGTGGCATAGCAGGTAAAGCTGCCACTTGCAGAGCCAGCATCCCATATGTGTGCAAGTTCAAGCCCTCGCTGCTCCATTTCCTATCCAACTTCCTGCTAATGTGCCTAGGAAAGCAGCAGAAGATGGTCCAAGTGCTTGGGCCCCTGCACCTACATGGGAGACCCAGAAGAAGCTCCTGGCTTAGCATTGGCACAGATCCAGCCGTTGCAGCCATTTGGGAAGCGAACCAGCAGATGGAAGGTTTCATGCTCTCTCTGCCTCTCCTCTCTATAACTCTGCCTTTCAAATAATAAACTTTTTAAAAAGAAGATGTCTGTTTCGTGTGTGGAGCACAAAAATGTAGGTAATGGCTAAGAGGATGGGATCTGGAATTTTAAAAAGGATACCCAACGTTAAATCCTAGCTTCGTTACATCCAGGGTGGCAAGACACCTCGGCTTCTCCACTCCGTGGCCTGCCTTGAAGTGGTTCCGGGTCCTGACAGTACTTCCGTCCTTTGCTACCTGTGAACTGAGTGATGCGCTGTCTGTGATTCACCCGGCATGGAGGAGCACCTGAGAGAGGCTCAGCCAATGGTGACCATTAGCGTGGGAACCAGAGGCACGTAGCGATGCTCTTTGGACTTTGACATCAGACAGGAGAAGTCTGAATCTCAGCTATGCCATGGGAATGTCCTTTTAACAGACACACAGCTGTCCACATCTACAGGATGCAGTGTGGTGATTCGATACATGTATACCATGGGTAATGAGCACATTGGGGTAATTAGCATTTTCATCTCTTCAAACGTCTATCTTTTCTCTGGGTATCCTAGCTCTTTCAAAAACACAAAACAGTTATAAGCACCTACTGTGCTATATAACAAATAATGCTGATTCCTCCCCTCTAACTGTATTTTCTCAGATGCTGTGCAGTCTTGCTACATCCCCATAACCTTTCAAGAAACCAGTAACCACTATTTTGCTTTCTATTCACATGAAGTCAACTTTTTAAATTTCTACATGAGTGAGGTATATGCGCTGTTTGTATGCCTCACTCATTAGAACACAATGTCCTCCAGTCCCATCCACGTCGCTGCAAACGACCACAAAAAACGGGGCAGCATGCTTGTTGTGTGCCTTTGCAAAAATTAAGTATTATTGGGGCCGGTACTTTGGCGCAGCAGGTTAAAGCCCTAGCCTGCATCTCATGTGGGCACCGGTTTGAGTCCTGACTGCTCTGCTTCCGATCCAGCTCTCTGCTGTGGCCTGGGAAAGTGGTGGAAGATGGCCCAAGCGCTTGGGCCCTTGCACCCACGTGGGAGACCAGGAAGAAGCTCCTGGCATCTAATTGGTCCAGCTCTAGCCATTGCATGCATTTGGGGAGTGAACCAGTGGATGGAAGACTTCTCTCTCTTTCTGCCTCTAACTCTGCATTTCAAATAAAATAAATAAATCTTTTTAAAAAATTAAATACGATTACCAAAACAAATGCCTCCGAGGGGCTGTCCAGACACTCCCTAAGTCCCACCTCCTGTCCAGGAGACAGAGTGAGGTAAAGTTGCCAAGACAGGGTCAGAAGCCCAGAGACGGACTCTCACCTATGTCAGCAGAGAACGGGGCCTGAAGACAAAAGTCAGGATCACCACCTGGGAGAATTCCAGGTCAAGCCCTGGCAGGATTGCTCTCAGCACATTAGAAGAAAGGCAGAAAATCGCCGGCGCCGTGGCTCAGTAGGCTAATCCTCCGCCTTGCGGCGCCGGCACACCGGGTTCTAGTCCCGGTTGGGGCACCAATCCTGTCCCGGTTGCCCTTCTTCCAGGCCAGCTCTCTGCTGTGGCCAGGGAGTGCAGTGGAGGATGGCCCAAGTACTTGGGCCCTGCACCCCATGGGAGACCAGGAGAAGCACCTGGCTCCAGCCATCGGATCAGCGTGGTGAGCCGGCCACAGCGCGCCTACTGCGGTTGCTATTGGAGGGTGAACCAACGGCAAAAGGAAGACCTTTCTCTCCCTCCTCCCTCTACTGTCCACTCTGCCTGTCAAAAAAAAAAAAAAAAAAAAAAAGGCAGAAAATCAATTATCTACACCTCCACACACAGAAGCCAGAGAAAGAATAGGAAGTTAAATGTAAAATAATAGCAGAAAAAATTTAAAAGGAAAAATTAAACAATTAATAAATTAGGAGAACATTAAAAATAAAACCAACACAGCCCCAAATTGATTTTTTTTTTTTTTTGACAGGCAGAGTGGACAGTGAGAGAGAGACAGAGAGAAAGGTCTTCCTTTGCTGTTGGTTCACCCTACAATGGCCGCCGTGGCCGGCACACCGCACTGATCCGAAGGCAGGAGCCAGGTACTTCTCCTGGTCTCCCATGGGGTGCAGGGCCCAAGCACTTGGGCCATCCTCCACTGCACTCCCGGGCCATAGCAGAGAGCTGGCCTGGAAAAGGGGCAACCGGGACAGAATCCGGTGCCCCAACCGGGACTAGAACCTGGTGTGCCAGCGCCGCAGGCAGATGATTAGCCTATTGAGCCACGGTGCCAGCCCCAAATTGATCTTTTAGAAGACTAATATAAATAGATCAGCTCCTAGCAAGACTGGTCAAGAACACAGAAAACATACCTTATCAGTAGCAAGGAAAATCGTGGACAAACAAAATGGAAATTCAAAAACAAGAGAAAAATCAAAGAAAAGTACCTACTTAATTTATTGAAAGAAAAAAATACCCTTTAAATCAAGACTGGGTTAAAGAAATACAAGATCTACATGAAAACAATCAAGAGTCAATAAAGAGAAAATGTGAAACTTTAACTGAATTTATTTAGAAAACACAGAGGATGAATAATAGATGTACTCATTTCCAATTCAAGAAGTTAGTAAAAGACCCAAAAAAGAGGAACTGATGGGGAAACAAATGAAGTAGAAAGCAAAGAAAATTTTCTTTTTTTTTTCTTTTTTCTTTTTTTTGACAGGCAGAGTTAGTGAGAGAGAGAGAGAGAGACAGAAAGGTCTTCCTTCCGTTGGTTCACCCCCCAAAATGGCCGCCACGGCTGGCGAGCTGCACCAATCCAAAGCCAGGAGCCAGGTGCTTCTCCTGGTCTCCCATGCAAGTGCAGGGCCCAAGCACTTGGACCATCCTCCACTGCCTTCCCAGGCCACAGCAGAGAGCTGGACTGGAAGAGGGGCAACCGGGACAGAACCAGCACCCCAACCGGGACTAGAACCTGGGGTACCGGTGCCGCAGGTGGAGGATTAGCCTAGTGAGCTGCAGCGCCGGCCAGTAAAGAAAATTTTCAAACAGGAAAGAAAAAAGGTGGTTCTTTGAAAGAGTAAGTAGATTGTGGAGAGACACTGTAAAAGTAAACATTAGGAACAGGAAAAGAAACATAACCCTAAATCCACAAGAAGGTTAATAAAAATATACATGATGCTTCTAGTTGAAGTAGCAAAACTAATGTAAACGATCGTCAAAGATCTACTCTTAAAAAAAAAACACCTTGTAAATATTCAAGTTACCATTCTCTTCACCTTATAAATGCACATAAATTTAATGTTGTGTTTCAGAGGATAAGCAGTTGATTAACCATCTGATTAGATATAAAATGATTTTTGAGTTCTTTAATTCTATATGCAATTTCTCATGCTCTAGGATGTGTTGTCCTTTCAGAGAGAGGGAGGGAGAGCTCATCAGTTTGTTCCCTCCCCAAATGTCCTTAACAGCCAGGGCTGGGCCAGGACAAAGCCAGGAAGCCAGGAATCCATCTGAGCCTTCAGCATGGGTGGAAGGCACCACCTCTGAGTACCTGACCCAGCATCCACTGCCTTCTGGTGTGCACACTAGCAGGACGTTGGATCAGAAGTAGAGGCAAACTCAACCCCAAGCTGTCAGATCGGGATGCAGATACCCCGAGCAGCTGCTGAACCTGCTGCAGCACAACACTTGCCCCCTAGGTCTGCCTCCTGCATAATTTTGGATAAAGCCCAACTATCCAAGGACACAATGACTCAGCACTACAGATGTTATTGGGAGAATTCCAGCCCCTCAAGCCTCGCTAAAACCTCAACAAGTCCCCCCAAAAAGGTCTCCCAAGCCATAGACTACGTATTCTGAATGTGGAAATTCTTCTGTGCAGATCCAGATAACAGTGCAATCATACCCTTGTTTATACTGTAAGAGGAATCCAAGGACTGGATGTTCAAATTAACACTGCGCAAAGTAATTTTTTTTTATTTGACAGATAAGAGTTAGACAGTGAGAGAGAGACAGAGAGAAAGGTCTTTCTTCTGTTGGTTCACCCCTAAAATGACCGCTATGGCCAGAACTATGCCGATCTGAAGCCAGGAGCTTCCTCCTGGTCTCCCATGAGGTGCAGGGCCCAAGCACTTGGGCCATCCTCCACTGCCTTCCCGGGCCACAGCAGAGAGCTGCACTGGAAGAGGAGCAACCGGGACTAGAACCCGGTGCTTATATGGGATGCTAGCACCAGAGGTGGAGGATTAGCGAAGAGAGCCACGGCGTCAGTCCCAGCAAATCAATTTTTTTAATGGTATAATCTTCTTAATTTCTAGGGGAAGATGTGCCCTTTGACCCTCACCAGCATCAGACCCTGTCTTCCATATCTCACCAGCAGGCTGTGAGGAAGGGGGTTAGTCAGTGCTGACACCATACCTGGCATTGTCAGTGACTGTGGCTGTGTGTGCTACTGTGTGACTTTGTTTGCTGTGCACTTTCATCCTTGGCATCCATCAGAGGTTGCATCTAGGACTGCCGACGTGAATATCGAAACCTGAGGATGCTCACGTCTTTGATATAGAAGTGCAGGCTTCGCACTCTACCATCTCTAAATTACAATAGGCAGTACAATGTCAGTGCTATGTAAATCGTTGTTGGACTACAAGAAAACCATCCACATATGTTTAGCACATAAGCAATACTTCTCAAATATGTTCAATTCAGAGTTAGTTGAAACTGTGGATGTGAAAGCCACAGGTATAGATGCAGAGGGCCAACTGCGTTACAGAGGACTATGTGTGTGCACCCGTGTGTGTCTATGTGTGTGCACCTAAGTACATGGGCATGTGCATTCATGAAGGATGTGCAGGCTTTTCAGAAGCAAGGCCTTGTTATTCCGGATCGAAGCTGAGTGATTCCACCGCTGACAGGGCGCCTGCCTTCCTCCCATCACCATCTATCTTGCGAAGAGGTCTCCGGGGCCGTGGTCCTTCCTCTGTGCTGGTGTTGACGGATAAGTACCCCAAGAACATTTTTCACAGCCTTTCAGAGAGCCGCGGACCAGTCTACACCAGACTGCGGGAAACACGGGCGGCCCTGCACACGTCGGTGTTTCCACGAGCTGATGAGCCGGCACTCGGGGGTGTTGACTTAAAAAGCAGCAGGTTTTTGTATTTCGCGATGTGTTTGGGCTTTATCAACGTCTCCTCGCCCCTTTGTTCTTGATGTTTCATTACGCTGGCGATCAGTTCTGACAGCCTCAACAGAACTTGATCCGGACAGTTTATTCTTTAGTGAGTGATCCTTACCTCTTCTGACATCCTTCCCGTTCTCTCTGAAATGTGCTCTTCGACACCTGGCAGAGCCAGTTGTAGCTGCCAGAACTGTCTTAATCCAATCATCAAAACAGGTGCCAAAGAAGTAAATCTGTGACTGTTAATTTTTCAAGCCGTGCGCTTCCTTTCCGCTGGCCTAAATGAATGTCAGCTCCCGACACAGCCCAGAGAGGCTTCGGGAATTCAAAAGAGGGGGAGGAGCCACAACACCAGACTGGGAAGGAATATTTGAAAGCGCCGGGGAGAAATGGAGCTGGGCTTCATTTTATTCTTTGTTTAGCATAAGGGGAAGGCAGGCAGGGCTCGGAGGAGGCATCCCTTCATGTTGTCCCCCTGGACGGAGACTCTCGGGGAATGTGGAAAATCATTTTGTAACAGAATTACCGGAAAAATCTGTGTCCGGATTCAAAAAACAAATTCTAAAAATCGTGCGTGTACGCAGCCTACGTGATGTTTCTATACGCACTGTTGGATGATGTATCTCCTCAACAAATTCAGTATTTCTCTATGGTGAGAACAACCCAAGTCGTATCTTCTAGCTGTTTTTATAGGATATACAGTATCTTAGTGCTGCCTGCAGTCCTGAAACTTCTGACTTCTCTGTCGCTGTAACTTGGTACCGGTTCATCAGTCTTCCCCCACCCTTCCCGCCCAGCCCCCATGACCACCGTTGTCCTTTTAACTTCTGAGCTCGCCTTTGTTTGACTTCGCCTATGAGTGACATCACGTGACACTTTGTCCTTGCGCTTGGCTTATTCCACTTCACATCAATCCTTCAGATTATGTAATTCCAGACCCCCATATGGACATACTGATTCAAAACTCGAGTGGGAGGGCAAAAGTGTGCATTTTGAATCCAGCCCTTGGGGGGATTTTAGACCTAGTTTAGCTTAAGGTCAAGTGATCTAAAGATTTTCTCCCCCAAAGAAGCAAACAGAACTCTTGCAGAGGTCACTTCCAACGGTAACGCACCTTATGCTCCTGCCCTCTCCCCCTTGGAGGAATGTAAAACAGCCAAGTGAGCTGCTTTAAAATTAGGATTGGGGGCCATAAAACTTTATTCGGTAAAGACCATAAATCCTGAAAAATAAATTTCAGTTTTATTTTATGTCCAGTTAGGGAGTGAGTGAAAGAGCACGGAAAGAAAATAATGAAGACCGGGATGAGGGGAAGGGAAGGTGGGAGGGTGGGGAGGCGAGAACAGAACACAGTTAGCTTTGGAGTCATTTCTGGGTGACAGACATTGCTCTGAGCACTTCCCACAGCTTATCATGTTTCATCCATGGAAGCGACAGAGTAAGAGGAGAGAGGCCCGACAGAGAGAGCCAGGGGTACAGTCTGGTTAGAGAAAAACACAGAGACCTCCCAGAGATACCATGGCCACAAAGACCCAGGGCAAGATCAAGTCAGTGACCACGGCTGCCTTACTACAACGCCTCGGACAGGCGGACCACACTCCAGAGACATCTTTTCTCCTGGCTCTGGGGGCTCCCAGGCGTCTTCCGAGGCCTGGCTCCCGGGCATGGGTGGCATCCTTCCCCTGTGAGTGCAAATCCCCTTCCCTGTCTATGTGATTGGATCCAAACCCAGCAGCACTGGAGCTGGGCCCACCCCGGGGACCTCATTTTAATGTAATTGCCCCCAAAGACCCTATCTCCAAATGCAGTCACATTCTGAGGAGTCCAGCACATTTTAGGGACACAACTCAGCCCGTAACAGAGGAAACAACGGGGCGAATTAAGAGTTTCAGAGAAGACTGTTCCAAGAGGGAAGGCAGAACAGGGAGGCAGAACTGGAGGAGGAGCCTGGAATAAACTCAGCAGTCACCGGTATTCCGGCACATTCTTTCACCTGCTTAAGCCAGAGATCGCTCGGTGGGGCTTGGGCTCTGTAAGTGGCTTTTGGCCGACTCAACATCTGTGGTTGGTAGGTCTCCATCAGCTCTCACACTTAGTGTGTTGGCAACATCAAGTTCTAAAGAGTCTGTAATTCTATTTCCATCTAAGCCTCTCGGTTTAACTTATCAGGGAAAATGTTCATCTGAACTTGAACTTACTTTTAAGGGGTAGCATACTGCGTAGCTGTTAAGATACACCCAGATCCCACACCGGAATCTCCAGATTTGAGTCCTGGCTCTGCTCCCAATTCCAGTTTCCTTCCAATGCACTGGGAAGCAGCAGGGAATTGGTCAAGTATTCGGGTTACCGCCACCCAGGCAGGAGATCTGGGTCAGCTTCCAGCTCCTGGCTATCGTCTGGCCCAGCCCCCAGCTGTTGCAGGCATTTGAGGAGCAAACCAGTGGATGAGAGATAATTCTCTCTCTGTGTGTGTGTATAAATATATCATTCTCTCTCTCAAACTTAAGAGGAAAAAATAGAGAAGACATCCCTAGCCCTTAGTGACAACTCCTTGAATAGTAAGCATAATAATTTAAGGAATTTTTAAACTCAATTTGTAAACCCACAAATTTAATATCCAACTGATTCAAAACATTTTGCTTCAAACCAATCCTAAAGAATTCCCTGCTATTTTAAAATGACCTACAAGTTGTAATATCTTCAGTAATATAGGATGTTTCCTATAACATCATATACAATGAATGTTTAGAATATTTTCAGCCATCCTTGGACTAGAACCATTGATATTGTATTTTTGTTAAATGATCCTCTAGGGTAAAGAGGGGAAACTACCTGTCCTGCTTCCTATTCCCTAGGGCTACAGAAAGATTAACAGTGACTGAGAACCCAAGTAATCCAGCCAGTTCCTGGGTATCTTCACACGGGATTGGAATGTTTGGTAGAAGATACTCAACAGATAACACAATGTCTATCAAGTAGCATTTCTTCATTAGTGGGTACAAGAATCCCCTGAGAAGTTTTCTGGAAATTTAAATTTCTGGTAGGCATTTCAAATCAGTAAAACCACAGTGAAGTGTGATAAGCTGAATTTTTACTAGAAATTTGGCGGTTTGTTTCAAGCGATTACCAAATCAAAGGTTTGAAATGGAAGGGCAACACAGTGAAAAGGCAACCTGTGAATGAGCGGAAATATTTGAAAAAATATTTGATAAAATATCTGATAAAGGTAACTCTCAAAAATATATAAGGAATTTCTATAATGCAATGGTAAAAATAAAGTAACCTGACTAAAAAATGGGCAAAGGACTTTTATAGACATTTTTCCAAAAAAGACATACAAATGACCAGCAGATATGTTTTTAATAATGTTTACTATGGCTAATCGTGAGGGAAATGCAAATCTAAACCATGGTGAGATATTACTTCACACGTATCAGGATACATATTATTAAAAAAAGAGAGAGACAATAAACACTGGTGAGGATGTGAAGAAATTAGAACATAGTATACTATGGGTGGAAATTCAGAATAGTGTAGATGCAATGGGAAACAGTAAGGAAGCTGCTCAAAAATTATATATAGGACTACCACATGATCCAGTGACGACGATTCTGCATGTTTAGCCAAAGGAGTGCTGAAAGAGAATTAGCATTCCCACATTCGTTATAGCACTATTCACAATAGCTGTGATGTGGACACCATGTCAATGGCCATCAGTGGAGGAATGCATAAGGAAATTGCTACACGTGCACACAGTGGACTATTACGCAGTCTTTAAAAAGAAGAAACCTGCAGTACCCAACAACACGGATGAACCTTGAGAACAGTACACTGAGTGAAATAAAAGTCACAGAAAAACACCGCATTATTTCACTTACGGGAATACCCAAAATAGTCAAATTCAAAAGATCAAAATTGAAATGGCAATTATCAGGGGCTGCACAGCCAGGGTAATGGCAACTGACTAACCAACAGGTATAAGGTTTCCATCAAGCAGGACGAATGCACCCTAGACACCTGCTATACAGTAGTGCGCCTACAGTCAACAGTAATCTGTCATACGCTTAGGAATTTGCTAAGAGGATACGTCTCGTGTTAGGTTCTCATCACACCAGAAAATCAAGTGTTTAAAGAACAGAAACACAGGGCTGGCGCCGTGGCTTAACAGGCTAATCCTCCACCTTGCAGCGCCGGCACACCGGGTTCTAGTCCCGGTCGGGGTGCTGGATTCTTTCCTGGTTGCCCCTCTTCCAGGCCAGCTCTCTGCTATGGCCTGGGAAGGCAGTGGAGGATGGCCCAAGTGCTTGGGCCCTGCACCCGCATGGGAGACCAGGAGAAGCACCTGGCTCCTGGCTTCAGATCAGCGTGGTGCGCCGGCCACAGCGGCCATTGGAGGGTGAACCAACAGCAAAAAGAAGACCTTTCTCTCTCTCTCTCTCTCTCTCTATCCACTCTGCCTGAAGAAAAAAAAAAAAGAACAGAAATACAGGATTCTGGGACAGTGGAGGACTTTGTGGTGATCAAATGCTGACTCTGACAGTTGTCGTATCTGTAACTCAGTGTTCCTAACCAGTTTCTTATCTGCACAGTGGGCTTGTAGGTAGAGCTCAAAGGATTGTTGGGGGATTCTGTAAAATCATGTGACAGGAAGTGCTTAGCACACAGACACACACTGAATACCGGAGTTCTAATAGGTAACTACACCTCTCCGCTCCCATCACCATTCAGTAAGACACTTTATTGATTTATAACATAGTAAAATTATGACTTCCATTTTATACAAATCATGGGGGGGGAATTTCCAAAACCATAGTCCTCTCCCCTAGTCTTCAAAGGCAGTGGTTCTGAGCCACATATCCTACCCTGCACACAGAACTTCCTGGGCCACTGGGCTCCTCACTTGTCATCATTCATGAATTATTTTATTTGTACCCTCAGGAAATCAACAGGTGGCCTCTGTGCGCCCTTCCTGATCTCCAGGTGGACTGTAAGTTAATGCATTCATTTTTGCTTAACACTCACTGTACTTGTGGCTTCCTTCCAGTAAAGCAAGACTGTGTGACTGATTACACTCCACAGTCCTCTCCATCATGGATGTTGGAATAATGGGTAAGGACTTGGAGAGAAATCCTGTGACTCCAGAGGTCTGAGCCGGGTGTTTCAGATAAAACGATCTTTAGAAAACCCAAACAGCAGATAGCTCACATCACATCCAAGTCACCAGTTGTCAGAAAAGCCACCGTTGACATTTCTACTCGTATGACTGCCAACTTCATGAACACTCTTACGACTACTGCTCCTTCCTTGCTAACCCTTAACATTGATCATCATCCTAAAACAGCAATAAACATTAGCACATGCTTCCTACATGTCACATGCTTCCTACATGTCAGCCCCTGTGCTAACAGTTTTGCCTATAGAATCTCACTTAATTCTCAAAACTAGAACCAATCACTGTCACTCCCATTTCACCGATGCCGAGAGCTAACTCAGGTAGTACCGATTTCCACTCAGGTTTCCCTGCCATCATCAGTTGCAATATCCACGCCATAATGCCTGGAGTGTGAACACCCCCATGAAAAGGTAAACAGGAGAAGGAAAACAGACTCTCTTGCAGTAGTAACCTCAATTTTCATGACTGTCAATTGAGAAACAGGCACAGCCCCCGAAAGCTACCATGGAATTTGCAAAGTTTAAGTGGCTCTGCATTACGTCAATCCCAGCAGCACCTGCAAACACCTGTGCACGTGGCGTGTTTGCTGGAGCTGGACCAGCACCGAAAGGACAACAAGTGGTGGGTGGCAGCCGAGTTCAGGGAAGCATTCCAATGACGCCAGTTCTCCTCCAACACCTGCCACTCTCAGTGCAAAGTGGGACAAAGGGTATCATAGACATAAATGGACTTGGCAATGTAGTTGTTTTTATTTTATATAAGTATATTTTTGACATCTGAAAATTATATTTAGTTAAGGTGTAAATGTCATGATTGTATTTGCATATCAGCTGCGAAATAATCACTCTAAGAACTAATAAACATATCCATTGTCCCAAATAGTTCCCATTTTTGTATGTGTGCACGTGTACGTGTGTGTATATTGAGAACACCTAAGATCCACACCCTGAACAAATTCAAGTATGCAATAAAGTATTATTCACCAGCGTCACTGGACTTACGCTCATCCAACTCCCATGGTGCCACTGGAGAAAACTGCACCACGGAGGTGAAAGGATCTGCTCAAGAACACAGGAGGCGGCAATGGCAGAGAAGCCTCTGAGCTGGAATTCGGACCCTTGATTCTTCCGGCACAGCACAGGACCAAAGCTTCAGCTCCTGTTGCAGGCTCTTACCTACCCACTGTCTTCATCCACACCTGTGACTGCGACGAAGGACAGAGGTCAACAACTATAGCCCACAGGCCACTCCAGCCTGCCACACTCGTCCATTTACAGACTGCTTCCCTGTGTCCCCAGTACAGTGGCCAAGGTGACCAGCTGCCACGGAGACTGAATGGCCGACAAAATTTAAAGCATTTTCTATTTGAATCTTTACAGGCAAACTTTGTGAACAGATGATGTACGGTGCTGTGGGGAGTGTGCCTTTGTCCAGACACTTGGGAGCAAGCCCGTATTTCATCTCACTCGATACTCTCCAGACATGTATCCAGATCTTCCAGAACAGTCAGTGGAGGGAGGCGAGAAGGGTCAAAGACAACTCCTGAGAATGGAAAGCTGATGTGGGCAGGGGTCCCTTGCTGCCAGAATCCCCTGCAGGGAACTTTCGAGGGTCTCTGGAAGCCCTTCTGGAAGAAAGCTGTTACCCACTTCTCCCCATCCCCATCTCCCTAAGTGCCCACGACTTCACTGTTAAAGAAACTTCCAGGTTCCAAGATGGTGGAATAGCAACATGGCAGTCTGAATCACATGGGGCAAACTTAAAAATTAAAAAAAAAAAAGGATAGAAACTACACATCTGAGATAAAGCCATGGGGAGTTCACAGCGAGAAACCCAGCAAGAACAACAGAGATGGTTCAGGTCCATGCCAAAAAAAGGAAAAAAATTAAAAAACAAAAACAGAGGTTTTGGACCCAGGGAGCAGAGCACCGTCCCAACAGACATATGGCAAGGGGAAGCTCCACCTATTGGAAGCTTGTGCCCACCCAACACTACTGAGAAGTGAGCTGGGCTCCACACACACACGCACGACCCACAGACCTGTAGCAGCATCCCACAACAGAGGGAACTGTGTTCATAGGAAGACACCACAAATCAAATGTGCAGTTTTATCAAGCAGCACAAACTAGTGTTGAAAACACCAGGGACCAACACCAAGGCATCCCGCAGCTGTGAGGAGAAGGGCAGCCACACCAGCTGAGGTGAATACCATCCTTCATCCGGATAACTGGAGGAGAGCTACCAAGCCCAACGGGGGCCTTATCATGGATACTTGTTCCTCCCTGCAATACTGATCAGAGCACCCAGGCAATACGCAGCACACGCCTTTGGTACTCACTGCAAGTACAAATGTCCCACTAAGCCACAAAGAGACAAAACAGAGATAAAAGCAGACAGACAAAAATACATATGGCCGGTGCCGCGGCTCAACTGGCTAATCCTCCGCCTGCAGCACCAGCACTCCGGTTTCTAGTCCCAATCGGGGTGCTAGATTCTGTCCCAGTTGCTCCTCTTCCAGTCTAGCTCTCTGCTGTGGTCCAGGAGTGCAGTCGAGGATGGCCCAAGACCTTGGGCCCTGCACCCACATGGGAGACCAGGGGAAGCACCTGGCTCCTGGCTTCAGATCAGCGCGGTGCACCGGCCACAGCACGCCGGCCACAGCGGCCATTGCGGGGGTGAACCAACAGAAAAGGAAGACCTTTCTCTCTGTCTCTCACTGTCCACGCTTCTTGTCAGAAAAAAGCAAATACATTAAAAAACACACACACAAATGCCAAAAAAAAAAAACAAAGAAACTTAAACAAGAATAGAAAAGACACTATAAGCCCCCAAAGGAACTTAATAAAACTTCCATAGTAGAAAGTGAAGATGAAGAGATTGAGTATATGCCAGAAACAGAATTCAGAAAATTAATCACCAGATTGCTTAGAAGCAACTGGAAACAAACTCATGAACTAAAGGAAAATATTTCCCATGAAGTTGAGAGATGAAAGAGAAATCAGAATGAAGTACTGGAAATGAAGAACTCAATAGATCAAACAAAAAATGCAGTGGGAAGACTTAACAACAGAGTAGGGGAGGCAGAAGAAAGAATATCAGAACTAGAAGACAAAGTTCTAGAAATTTTACAGTCAGGCCAAAAAAAATTAGAAATTAGGAAACTAAAAAACACTGTTGGAGATATACAAGATACTATCAAATGACCCAACATACAAGTCCTAAGAGTTCTTGCAGGCATGTAAAGACAAAGGATTAGAAGGCCTTTTTAATGAAATAATAACAGGAAATTTCCACAATTTTAAGAAAGAAAGGGACAACCTAGTACAGAAAGCACCCAGAACTCCCAATAGACACGACCAGAAAGGATCTTCACCATGACACATTGTAGTAAAACTCTTCACAGTAAAACATAAAGATTCTGAAATACACGTGAGAGGAACTGGCACTGTGGCATAGCGGGTAAAGCTGCTGCCTGCAGTGCCGGCACATCATAAGGGCGACAATTCGAGTCCTGGCTACTACTTCACTTCCAATCCAGCTCTCTGCTATGGCCTGAGAAAGCAGCAGAAGATGGCCCAAGTACTTGGACCCCTGCACCCGTGTAGGAGACCTGGAAGAATATCCTGGCTCCTGGCTTCGGATCAATATAACTCTGGCAGTTGCAGCCATTTGGGGAGTGAACCAGCAGATGGAAGACTTTCTCTCTCTCTCCCTCTCCCTCTCCCTCTCTCCCTCTCTCCCTCTCTCTGCCTCTCTCTCTTTGCCTCTCCTTCTTTCTCTGTGTAACTCTGCCTTTCAAATAAATAAATCTTTTTAAAAAAAAAATGCATGTGAGAGAAATGCCAGATCACATTCAGAGGAACCCCAATTAAACTCTCAGTAGACTTCTCATCAGAAACCCTACAGGCTAGGAGAGAATGTGAGATATATTCCAAAATGGTAGAGAAAAAAAACTGTAAACCTAGAACACTATACCCTGCAAAGCTCTCACTTATGAACGAAGGTGAAATAAAGACCTTCTATAACAAATAGAAATTGAAAGAATTTGTAACTACCCACCCAGCCCTACAAAAGGTGCTCAAGGATGTGCTACACACAGAAACAGGAACATCACTACAAAAGAAGGTGAAGGCAGAAAATTGCCCAGTAAAAGTACAAAGGACGCCCAAAGTAAAAAAAAAAAAAAAAACAAAAAAAAAAAAAAAAAACAAAAACAAAAACAAAAACAAAAAAAAAAAAAACCAGGACTATTAATAGAAATATGACAGGGCAAAGCCGTTACTTAACAATAGTCACCCTGGATGTAAATAGCCTCAACTCTCCAGTTAAAACACAGACTGGCTGAAGCTGAATGGATTAAAAAAGAAAACCCATCTATTTGCTGCCTACAAGAAACACATCTCACCAACAAAGATGCATGCAGACTGAAAGTGAAAGAATGGAAAAAGATAATCCATGCCAACAGAAACCAAAAACGGGCTGGTGTAGCCATCCTAGCATTACACAAAAAAGACTTTAACACAAAAACTATTAAACAAGACAAAGAAGGGCTCTATATAATGATTAAGGGATCATAGGAAAATGTGATTATAAATGTATATGCACCTAATTATAGAGCACCTGGCTATTTAAAATAAATGTTCATGGATTTAAAGGGAGACATGGATTCAAAGACAATAGTAATGGGGGACTTCAATACCCCACTTTCAGCAATGGGCAGATCAACAAGACAGAAAATCAGCAAGGAGACAACACTGTAGAACAAACAGACCTAACAGGTATCTACAGGTGCCTAACAGGTATCTACAGAACTTTCCACCCTATAGCCACAGAGTACACATTCTTCTCACCAGTGCATGGAACTTTCTCTAGGATTGACCCTATGCTAGGCCATAAAGCAAGTCTCACCAACTTAAAAAAAAAAATCAAAAATTCTCTGACCACAATGGAATGAAGTTGGTAATCAACAATTAGGAATCCCCAGAACATACACAAACACACGGAGACTGAACAACAAGCTCCTGAATTAACAGAGGGTCATAGAAGAAATCAAAAGAGAAATCAAAACATTTCTGAAAACAATTGAAGATGACAATGCAACATATCAAAACTTATGGGATATAGCTAAAGCAGTGTTAAGAGGAAAGATTATAGCAATTGGAGCCTACATTAAGAAAAAGGCACCAAATAAATGAGTTATCAATGCATCTCAAGGACCTAGAAAAACAGCAGCAAACTGAACCCAAAACTAGTAGGAGGAAAGAAATAATTAAAATTACAAAAGAAACCAATAAAATTGAAACTAATAAAACACTATGAAAGATAAGCAAAACAAAGAGCTGGTTCCTTTAAAAAATAATCAAAATTGACACACTGTTGGCCCAACTAACCAGAAAAAGGAGAGACAAGACCCAAATCAGTAAAATCAAAAATGAAAAAACAGGACACAACAGAAATAGAAAGAATCATCAGAATTACTACGAAGAACTGTACACCAACAAAACAGGAAACTTAGGAAATTGATAGATTCCTGGGCACATATGACCTACCTAAATTGAACCTGAAGACATGGAAAACCTAAACAGACCTATAACCAAGACAGAACTCAAATCAGTAATAAAGACTCTCCCAACAAAAAAAAAGCCCAAGACCAGATGGCTTCACTGCTGAATTCTACCAGATATTTATAGAAGAACTAACTCCAATTATTCTCAAACTATTCAAAATAATCAAAAAGGAAGAATCCTCCCAAATTATTTCTATGAAGCCAGCATCATCTTAATTCCTAAAACTGAAAAAGATACAACGGAGAAAGAGAACTACATACCAATCTCTCTGATGAACAGATATAAAAATCCTCAATAAAATACTGACCAATCGAATCCAACAACACATCAGAAAGGTAATCCACCTGGACCAAGTGGAATTTATTCCTGGTATGCAGGGCTGGTTCAACATTCTCAATGTGATACATAATACTGACAACTTGAAGAACAAAAACCATATGCTTATCTCAACAAACAGAAAACATTTGACAAAATGTAGCACCCCTTCATGATGAAAACTTGAAACAAATTGGGAACAAAAGCAACATTTCTCAACACAATCAAGACAACTTATGAAAAAACCCTTGGCCAGAGTACTATTGAATGGGGAAAAGTTGGAAGCAATCACATTGAGATCTGGAACCAGACAACAGTGCTCATTCTCACCACTGCTTTTCAATATAGTCCTGAAAGTTGTAGCCAGAGCCATTAGACAAGAAAAAAGAAATCAAAGGGATACAAATTGGGAAGGAGGAAGTCAAACTAACCCTATTTGTAAATGACATGATCCTATACATAAGGAATCCAAAAGACTCCACTAAGAGACTACTGGAACTCATAGAAGAGTTTGGAAATGTAGCAGGATATACACACAAAAATCAATAGCCTCTGTATAAACAGACAATGCCACAACTAAGAAAAGGCTTCTAAGATCAATCGCATTCACAATACCTACCCCAAAAAATAAAATACTTTGGATTTAACCAAGGATATCAAAGATCTCTACAATGAGAATTACAAAACATTAAAGAAAGAAATAGAAAATCAAAAAAATGGAAAAATCTTCCATGTTCATGGATTGCAAAAATCTGTATCATCAAAATGTCCATTCTTCCAAAAGCAATTTACAGATTCAATGCAATAACGATCAAAATACAAGAGACATTCTTCTCAGATCTGAAAAAAATTATGTTGAAACTCATATGGTAACAAAGGAGATATCGAATAGCTAAAACAATCTTATACAACAAAAACAAAGCCAGAGGCATAATATCAAATTTCAAGACATACTACAAGGCAGTTATAATCAAAACAGCCTGGTACTGGTACAAAAACAGATGGATAGACAAATGGAATAGAATAGAAATACCAGAAATCAATCCAAGCATCTACAGCCAATTTACCTTTCACAAAGGAGCTAAAATCAACCCCTGGAGCAAGGACAGTCTCTTCAGCAAATGATGCTGAGAAAACTGGGTTGCCACATACAGAAGCATGAAGCAAGACCTTTATCTGACATCTTTCACCAAAATCTACTCAAAATGGACTAAAGATCTAAATCTACAACCCAACACCATCAAATTGTTAAAGAACATTGGGGAAACCCTACAAGACATCGGCACAAAGAGTTCTTAGTAAAGACCCCAGAGGCACAGGCAATCAATGCCAAAATTGACAAATGGGATTACATCAAATTGAGAAGTTTCTGAATGGCAAAAGAACAATCAGCAAGGTAAGGAGACTGCTGACAGAATGGGAGAAAATATTTGCAAACTACACAATTGATAAAGGATTAATATCCAGAATATATAAAGAAATCGAGAAACTCAACAATAAAACAATCTGGTTAAAAAATGGGCAAAGGACTTAGACATTTTTCAAAAGAGGAAATCCAAATGGCCAACAGACACATGAAAAAATTCTCAGGATTGCTATCCATCAGAAAAATGCAGATCAAAATCAAAATGAGTTTCACCTCACCCCCATTACAATGGCTTTCATACAGAAATCAACAAACAACAAATGCTGGCGAGGATGTGGAGAAAATGGCACCCTAACCCACTGTTGGTGGGAATGTAAACTGATAAAGCCACTATGGAAGACAGTGTGGAAACACCTCAGGGGCCTGAATTAGACCTACCATAAGACCAGGCCATCCCACTCTTGAGAATCCACACAGGGGAAATGAAATCAGCATATGAAAGAGTTATCTGTACCTCCATGTTCACCACAGCTCAATTCGCAATAGCAGACATGGAATCAACCCAAATGCCCATCAACCGAAGACTGGATAAAGAAATTATGGGATATGTACACTATGGAATACAACACAGCAATAAAAGAAGTCTGGTCATTTGCAACAAAATGGATGAAACCGGAAAACATCATCCTTACTCAAACAAGCCAATCCCAAAAGGACAAATTCTCTATGTTCTCCATGACCTGTGGTAACTAACAGAGCACCTTAAAGACAACATGTAGAAACAACATGGACACTCTGAGAAGCAATGATCTGGAAGAGCCCTTCTCTCAACTGTTAAGGAATAGCTTCCTAGTCTATATTCTGGTTTATCTTTTCCTTTATAATATTTTCCTCATCTTTTTCTCTTTCATATGATTCTTTGAGCACTATACTTAACCAAGACTTAATCATATATATATGTATATGTGTGTGTGTGTGTGTGTGTATATATATATATATATATATATATATATATATATATATAAAGTTAAATGTAAATAGGGGCCGGCACTGTGGCACAGTGGGATAATGCCCCGGCCTGAAGTGCTGGCATCCCATATGGGTGCCAATTCAAGACCCGGCTGCTCCATTTCTCATCCAACTCTCTGCTATGGCCTGGAAAAGCAGTAGAAAATGGCCCGAGTCCTTGGGTCCCTGCACCTGCATGGGAGACCAGGAAGAAGCTCCTGGCTCCGGATCAGCGCAGCTCTGGCTGTTGTGGCTAATTGGGGAGTGAACCATCAGATGGAAGTCCTCTCTCTCTCTCTCTGCCTCTCTTCTCTGTGTAACTCTGACTTTCAAATAAATAAACAAATCTTTAAAAAATGTAAATAGATCTTCATAAAGAATAACAGTGAGAACAAGAAAGGGAAGAAGATGGGTGTGGGAATGTGGGCGGGAGGGGTGGCACAGTGAGAAGAATTAATAGGTCCCTAAAGTTGTAACTGTGAAATGTATGAAGTTTGCAATTGCAACGCAGTATAGTCCTACATACATTCCTATGGACTTAATTCTAAGGGTACATCTTAAAAACTAGCCATAGGACCCCAAAATCCCCTAAGCTGGTTGATAAAAATAGCACCTTCAGTGTTATAAAGATCAAATGGATAGGAATAAGTAGTAAAATGACCATATAGATAGGATCAAGTGTTAAAGTGATCATATAAATAGGACTAAGTGTTTGGAAACAATAATAGACAGAATTAGAAAGCAGCAAAGGCTCCAACATGGGAAGCAGTTCATACAGTAGACCCATAGAATGACAATTGCTTTAAGTAGCACTCCAATTTCAGGATCAGCCCTAAAGGCATTCTAGTCTGGCTGGAAAGCCCAGGGGGAGCATTTCAGGCATGGAAAGCCAAGACAACACTCTGGAAAAAATTGTCCTACATAAAAGACCCCTGTGGGTGAAACCCCAGTGGAAAGAAATGGCCACCAAAAAAGGATGTACTTTTCTCTGAAGGGAGGAGAGGACTTTCACTTTTCTTATGGCTTTGTCAGCCAGTGGATACAAAAGACTTCCATAGCTGAGGCAGCTCATGTCAAGAGCTCTGGGTGATCACTGATGTCAAATATAAGAGTATTATTTGTCAAATAAACCACAAGAGTCACTGTGCACTAACTTCCCCTGCAGGACCTCTGTCCCCAAAGAGTTGGATCATGAGACTCAATAATAAAACCTGCTCTCAAGAATCATTTCCATTTAGTATTAAATGGAGGATAATACTATGTCTCATAAGTAAAAGTTATGTCTAGCAGCTCACAACAGAGGTATCACCCTTGGGTTCTTCTTAAAAGACAAGATTCTAAAAGGAAAGAAGAGGGATGAAGGAAGGGGAAAGAGGAAGAGGGGAAAAAAGCAAAACCACCTTCGAGAAGCAGTAACATGGAACAGCCCTTGTCTAGACTACTGAGGGACAGTCTCAGCTTTTTTATTTCATTCTTTCTTTCTTGAACTAAACAGGAGAGGGAGGAGGAGGGGGAAGGGATGAGGTGGGAAGAATTAGTATGCTTCTAATGTATTTGCGAGATACATACGAATAAAAAAAATAAAAATAAACTTCCCTTGGTCTACTAGTGGCTTTACAGGACATGACAACCACTGAAGCATAAAGAATGAAAGTTGGAATATCGTAGACTCTATAATCCTACGATATTAAGATTTGGCTAGACAGCATTGGAACACGGGATATAAAAAGAGACTATGATCTGTAGCCAAAGACTTTGTGTGGAATCCCCAGCAGATCCATCACTCAGTTAGGGGTCTGGCTTTTCCCACCTGCAATGCCTCTGCTTAGAACACTCAGCTCTTTGTATCCCCCCATGGCAGAGTCCTTCTCCACTTTAAGTATCAGTTCAATTGTCACCTCCCCAGGGAGACCTTCATTGTTCTCTCTCTGCACTCCTCCATGTTCATCACCTGTTGAAAATCACCTTACCTTTTTTTAATGGTCTGTCTTCTCTCTATCTAGGATTTTAGTTCCACGAGGACAAGTACTTTTCTATAGAAGATATGCACACAGAACCCAGAACTTAAAAATATGCCTGGTGGGTAGTAGGCGCTCCATGAACACTTGTTGGATAAATACATGTCTTAATAAATTACTTATCTCCCAGGATTGTCAAGAATATTTCATGAGATAATGCTTTGTGAACTGATACATGGGTGTAATCGAAAAATTACGATTTTATCCTGGTGCTCATTTGAGAATTGAATATTCTTACCCAAGCAAATGAAATTACAAACCAAAACGTTCACTACTTCTTAAACATGACAATACAAATATTGTTCATTTCCTATATTTGCTTCCTTCCTAAGCGGCAGAAAATCCTGAAAGTCTAAGCAATGAGTATTTATTCATGACTTGTTATACACATACACATCCCCAAAGGTATCACGGCTTTAACCCACACAATGACACTAAATTATCTACCTGTTATCCCTAAGCAGAGATGAGCTCACTGATGGGAGACATCCTCCCACGTTTCGAGCACAAATGGATCTGTCCTTACATAAAACTTGATTTGTAGATGAGGAGGCGGCGAGTGTGGGCGGAGAGGCAAGCTCTCTGTTTCTGTGTTCGGAGTTTGTGTTCAGAGTTCCCAGAATGAGCGCTGCCTCTCTCACCTCTGCGCAGCACCACTCCCTTTCCCCTAACTCTGAATCCTTGCCGTTCAGCTACAGGCCAGGCCATCGGAAGGCCTTTCCTGTTTGCCACTGCCCCCCTGAGTCAGACCCCTCAATACACGTGATCTGCCCACTGTGTGTGTTAGGGTTCTCCAGAAAAACAGAACCAACAGGATCTACGTAACAAAGAGATTCGCTGTAGGAATCGGCTCGTGCAATTATGGAGGTCAGAATGTCCCCAGATGTGTCACGTGCCAGTTAGAGAGCCAGGCAATCTGATAGCACCGCTCAGTCCAAGCACTGGGCCCAAGACTAGGCACTTTGATGTCCAAAGGCAACAGAGGAGCTGTCCTGGCTCAATTTGCCTCTCCCTCTCCCTTTGTTGTGTCTTGGGGAAGGGACGCAGGGGCTGCGTTTGGATGTGATGAGGCCCAGTCTTCTCCCCAGGTGCCTGGCGGCCCCCTCCCCACACCCAGGACCCCCACGATTCCTGGGGCCAGGGTCCGAGTCCAGGGTGTTTCAGCTGGCACGGTCACCGATCTGTGTCCAGCCAGGAGGGAAGGGAGGCCCGGCCTGTGGAGCCTGGGTGCCCAAGCAGCTCCAAGGTGCCCACCCTGCTGGGAGGCAGCCCCTGAGCCCGACGCCACCGGCCGTGGGAGCACTGGCAGGGCAGTGGGGGGCCGTGGACAGCTCATGGCCCCTGCGGCTCTGGGTTCAACTGCATCAGCCCTGGAGTGCACGTGTGGTGCGGAGGAGCCTAAGGTGGCCTTTGTCGCTCCCGGATCCACAGGACTCCGTGTACTTCGTGCGACTGCGCCCTGTTACCTGCACTCGTACTTAGTGCCTGCTGCCTTGGTGGCCCCCAGGCTCCAGGTCGGCCTCGCTCTGCCCCGCGTCCACCGTGGGTGTGAGGGCCTGGGCCCCAGTGTGGGCGCCGGGCGAGCCGTCCCCAGGGCCAGTGTCCGTGGCACCCGCGGTGTTCCGCCTGTGTAGAGCATCTCAGCGGCGTGGGTGTTGATGGCGCCATTGTCCCTCGTCATGAATGGTTTACAGCTGGTGACACTCGGGTGAAGTGTTTACACTGTGGCATTTATGTGATGGCTTACAAATCATGAATTATTTTTATCAACACGGAAATGAATTAAAACTCCAGACCACCCCTCTGCGTCACTGGGCCCTCCGGCCCCGCCCCTCACTGGTCGACGCCCTGCAGCCCCCCATGGCAGGGCAGCGGCTCCGAGTCTGTCCCCACCGCCGCCGGGGCATGCGGGACGCCGTGCTGGCTCAGCAGGCCCCTCAGCCGCGTGATCTCCGAGGACAGCTCCGCGTGCACCTGCGACAGGGGCGGGGGTCAGGCTCCGCCTGGGGGGAGTCCCTTAAGGGTCTGAAGGACACCTGTGCACTTTGGTGAGGGTGATCGTCTTGATGCATTTTCCTAGTTCGGAGGCTAATCTCTTCTGAAAACACCTTCACAGAAATAATGTTTTGCAAGCTATCTGAACATCCTTTCGCCAGCTGGTTAACACATCAAATTGGCTAACACATCTGCCTGCTGAATAATACAGTTAAATAAATTTACTAATTTGTATAATTTATATGAATTTTGTAATTTCACCTCTCTGCCCTCTCAAGACTTTGTTGAAATTTGGATGCATCTCCAATGCCATGAGCTACGATAGTCCAAAGTCGTCCCCTCGATCTCTAAGAGGTCACTTTTTCACGCTCAGCTCTGCTTCTCCCATGAACAACCACGAAGACCCTCAAGGTAGCTCGTCTTCTCCACACCCATCCTGCTCAAGTCACAGCCTCTCCCACGGCTGACACACAAGGCCAACACACTACCTCCCCTCCACACTGGTTACTTGTGGAAGTTATGGAAGACTCACAGGACGTCCAAGGAATGTATGTTCACTGCCACCTCTGTTCATGATAATAAGCAGAATTTCCATCACTGTGCCGTGGCTTCTGTTCGTCCACCTGTAGTCTTGGCAGGAACAGAACGTCTCCCCTTTCAGAAAGCAAAGTTTTTCCAACTCTCAAGACTTCTCTGCCCACAAGTCAGAGTCTCCAGTGACTTTTTCGAGTACTTTTTACTGCCCGTTCTTTTTAAGCCAGAAATTCCGTTCAAGGTTTGCTCTGCCCTAGAGTCTCGATGATTTTGTAAAGGAAGCCAAAGAGATCACTACATCTTTGTGGAAGGCTGTTCTCTATCTAGAGTCACTGGTGAGAGGCAAATCGAAGACTCATTGCCTTCTCAACCCTTCGTCAATACTAACACCCCTGAAGGTATTTTCCCTCTGCCATGCTCAACATTTCAAACATCCAAGGGCCAAATTAACGAAGCGCGGGAAGATTCAATTTCCTCTTTAGTCAAATGGGGATGAGGATGCCAATCTGATGAGGGTTCATTCCATTGTCCCCCCCTACCCCACCCAGGACTCCTCCTGTGCTTCCCACAAAGAACAGATGCTAACTGTGTTAGACTGGAAACAGACCCCAGGCGCGATGAAGATCATGTTTCAACTTGGATCTCACTTTCTCTCTGTAAATGCCTTTGACTCCGTGGGACAGGATGCACCCATTCAGAGCCCAGGAAGCCTGAAGGAATGATATTTGCAAAGACACTGACCTGAGAGGTGCTAACCCTTAAATGAAACACCCATCATCGCAACAGCAAAATGCCCCGCCCCCCATTTCCCATCCAGTGCACGGCTGCCCCAGCCACACGGGCCCACCATCTTCTCTTTCAGAACTCATTCACCCATGGCTCAGTGTGAAAAGGATGCCCTTAGCCTTCAGTTTCAGGAAGCAGCTTGGCCTTGCTCGCAGAATACACAACTTCCTTCTGCTTTTGTAAAGAAAGAAATGGCGATCACGCTAACTAGAGTCACGGCCCCTGCAGCCCTCCTGGAAAACCCACAGAGACTGCGGCCTTGCTGCCCTCTGGCCCAGCCACCGTCCTAGCACCAGCATGATGGGGTCTGAGCGTTGTTGCTGTCCCTCAGGAAACAGTCTTGCAGCCTCTAGCATGATTTATTAATTTCACTGCTTTGGCGGGGTCGTTTATCAAAATTCCCTCAACAGTTCAATTAGGAACGGCCTGCCTCCCAAATTGGGGTTGGTTTTCTCATCTCCTGTAGCCAGCTTGTGGTCTGAATATCCGCCTTGACCACCCCGGGTTTGGGGAGTACCAGGTGAAATCAATCACACCTCCCACTTATCGACTTCACAATTTTCGCTGCATGAAAGCACCGCCAAGGAGATGGGGCAGATAAATGTTTTCCCTTTTCCAGGACACCTGATTATCCCTCCTACAGACCCCAAGGACAGAACGTCATCCTGCCAGCCACAGTCATCCTAACAGCTGCGCTGCCCTGGCTCACTCCCACCCCGGGAAATGAGAACCTCCTGGTTCAAGTCCTCATCGTCTCTCTCGTTTATTATTTGGGACTATGCCTCCTAACTCCATCCAACTCACTCTCCACACAGCAGCCAGAGGAAGCATTCTGAAATGTAAGCGCAGTCTCACTGCTCTCCTGCCTTACCCCAGCAATGGCTCCCTATTGCCCCATGAGAAAATGCAAATGTTTAAACAGGAGGGTCAACTCCCTTTGGATTCTAAGCTCCACCATTTTCCCAGCATCTAGAATAGCACATGACTCATTGAGTATCTGCAGACTGAATCAATCAGGCCCTTATTCTCTCCCAGGCGCATTTCCTCTTTCTACTTCCCGGCTTGTTCTTGGCAACACCAGCCATTAACATTCCACCCATTCTCACTCACTCCTGCCCCTGCTAATATTTTTCCCATTTTTATTGTGTTGTATGAAATACACATAACACAGAATTCACCACCTTAACCATTTTTTAATGTCCAGTGTAGTGGTCTGAAATCCAATCAACATTGCTGTGCAACCATCATCACTATCCATATTCAAAACTCCTTTCCTCTTGTAAAACTGCAACTCTAAATTTATTAAATAGGAACTCCTCATTTTGCCTATTCCTTCATCCATCAATGAACACTTCAATTGCTTCTATGCCTTAGCTGTCGTGGATATGCTGCTACCCCCCAACACACACACACTTTTTAACCTCCCTCCCTAAGGAGTCTTTTGCCTCCTCTTCAGCTCACATCTGTTATTCCTTTATTTCCTAGCCATCGCCGCCTTTTGCAAGTCTTTCCTAAACATCCCCCTTCCATCCCCAACCACCACATTGAACTCGAGACCCCTTCATCCCACAACACTCAGAGCACAGTTCAATGATACAGGACCTCAACCAATGCAAAAGCAAGGACCAACATGCCTTATTCAGACCCGTTTCCTCATGCAGTGTTGCCATGTGCTCTGGGTTCCCAAATCCACCTGGGCCTCTTCAACGCTGTCTTGTGGTCTCAGGGGATCATGTGTCTTAGCTACTACATCAATACTCCACCACTTGGGGGGGTGGGAAATGGTCAGGGGTTTCCTCTCAAATTTCTGGTGTTTATTTTCTCCTCCAAAAGGCATCCAGGCCCTTCTGTGTCACAGCTTTCTTTCTCAGAACAAACCTGAATTCTTTTTCCCAGAAAGCCAAAACCCCCAAAACGTCCCCTCTACCACCGCACTGACCACACACGGCGTCAGACTTGTTCAACGATTCTCCTGACTCAGCATGAACTTTCACCCTTGCATCTCACTCTCCCCTAGGAGTTCAGGAAATGTTGGTTCTCCTGAGACTGCTATTTGCTCTAGGAAATCTGGATGTCAACTCCGACATCCCATACTCCTCCCCCCAGGAAGCCCGCTGAGAGCCTTGCAGAAACAGGATTCTGGATTTGTCCAGGTAACCACATAATAATAGCATTAATAGCACACCTGCATGGTATCACAATTTTGTTCATTTTCTTGTTGAATAGCTACTTATTGGGTGCTTATCCTAAGCAAGGCTTTGGCATTAACATGGTATCAATGATTTGTTAAACAAAAAAAAGGCACATGTGTTTACACACTGAGGGCTCTGCTGTGATGAACCTGTTCCAAGTGCATGGACTGGAAGCTTCCCTTGCAGAGTTGCATTCTGACTCATTGAACAATTCAGATCCCTTAACCCAGCTCTGTGTGCAGCTCTGCAGACAATGTAGCCACACAGAAGGTGTCCACTCTTGTTAATTTTCCCAAACCATCTAGGCTAGGCTCAACTTTACCACTAGCCTTGATGTTACTAGTGAGTATAGATCAAACCTCCAATGAATCACTACAAAAATTCACTGTAATTAAATAATGAGTTGTTCATTTAAATTTTTTTTTTTAATCCCTGTGTTCTCTGCTTGGGAGCAAGAGACCATGCCTCTCTTGTCTACCTCCAGAATTCAGCAATGCACAAAGTAGGTCTTCAGGAAAGATTTACTGGGCCACTAAAAAAGCCAAGGAATTCATTAGAATGTTCTGGAACCCTCACATATGCTTAATTCTGACAGATTCTTCTTAGCTGGAGTTGATTCCATTTCGACCCTGACAGCAAAGATCCCCACAACTGTATTCATTGCAGAGCAAGTGACAGGGCCGATGCGAACAGCAGCAGCCTGTGTGTTGGCAATGCCACTGCACGTTGATGGACTTCCATAGTAATTCAACATTATTATGTGTCAAATATAATTTATGGCTTAATACATGCCAGTTTTATAACTGCATTATTGCTATATATTTACATCTGGAAAAAAATAAATCACAGTGAAATGTTCCACTTTGAAGGACTTCATCTGGGATTAAGTGCTGAGCCAACCAAGGTTGTGTTTTCTCAAGCTGAAATCGGGGACAGCTCCAGGCCTGAGAAACAGCCAAAATCAGTTAATTGCTTTCTGATTGTATCCATTTTTGCAACTATTCACCATCCTTTAGGCTTAAGTTTCCTGAATGTGCACTGGGAATTTATCTCTGCTTTTAAAACATTCAGGAGCCCTTGGAACATCTGAAACATGGCCCAGAGAGAGCCTCCATCCCTCCAGACATCTCACTTATATTAGAAAACATTAAAAAAATACCTAAAACTATATAATTGGGCTCATTCCACACTTAGTGTTTCTGTTAGCTGAGGGTTGTTGTTGTCCATTTTGTTGTTTTCCAGCCAAAGACATGATCTTATCACAGAAAATATAAATTCCTATCATTTTAACCCAGGTATTTGATTTATGGACACATTCTAAGCTATGCATATCCCTGCCCCCTTTTCACAGGCATTTTAAGTTGCTTCTAATTTCGCATTATAAACAACACTGCAAAGAACATCTTTAGACAACTGTTTGCATACATTTCAGGGTCAAGGAGCAAAATATGTTTTTTTTTAAAAAGAATGTGCAGCAAGTTTGACACAAAATCTTCTATTCAGGTTTTTTTTTGGGGGGGGGGGCAGGCAGAGTTAGATAGTGAGAGAGAGACAGAGAGAAAGGTCTTCCTTCCATTGGTTCACCCCCTAATGGCCGCCAAGGCCAGTGCGCTGCACTGATCCGAAGCCAGGAGCCAGGTGCTTCTCCTGGTCTCCCATGTGGATGCAGGGCCCAAGCACTTGGGCCATCCTCCACTGCCTTCCCGGGCCACAGCAGAGAGCTGGACTGGAAGAGGGGCATCTGGGACAGAACCGGCGCCCCAACCGGGACTAGAACCCAGGGTGCCAGTGCCGCAGGCGGAGGATTAGCCTAGTGAGCTGCAGCGCTGGCCTCAGTTTCTAAAACCCACTCAGATGTCACCTGCCGTATGAAGCCCTTCCTGATTTCCTCAGTGGTTTGCCACTGGCATACTTGTCTACCTCCGGTTTTTCTGGGGGAGCATTATTCTCCAGGATAAATGAACTGTTTAAACATCTGTCCACACTATTGGGCTACAGAATGCCATAGGACAGGGGTGTTGTACCCAGTATCTGATACTCAGTAGGTGTTACATACACGTGCATGGAATCAAAGCGCTCTTAGGGAACTGTTGGAAGGAAGGTCTACCAGTTTCTAAATTTTCAACTCAGTCTTGTATGCCATAGGAAAATCCTATGAAAAGTCATTAACAGGTTTTAAGGGTGTAGTTCATAATAAATTATCTTCTCCCTTGCTTCTCTTCCTCCTTCTAATAACCAGTTGTCCCAACCTCTTCAAATGAGGCAATCATTTTCAAATAAGGTGAGAACTCACAGGTGCTTCCCAAGGTAGCCCAGTGCTACCCAGTGTGCCTCGCAGGACTGTACTTCACAGAGCTCTGTGCATGGAGGTGGGGACCTGAGATCTGCACAGATCCTGGGCATGTGCACCAAGAGCTCATCTAGATGTCTGAAACAGCCATAATGGTCGACTCTGACACACCCTTCTCTTACCTCCTCCTCCCTGTAGCTAATCCATCACCAAGTCCTGCCAATTTCACCTTCAACACTCAAACTCATTCACTGCTACTTCCACAGTTCATGCTGTCCATCCTCCTCACCTAGATGCTGATGAGAGGCTCCTATGGGTCTCCCTCTTTCTCCCCTCAGTTTCTCAAAATGGAGAGCGAGAGGGAAAAGTAGTTGGGGGAGGGAGAGAGGGAGGGAGGAGGAGGGTAGGGGGAGGAAGGAGATAGGGGAAGAAAGAGAGGGAGGGAGGGAGGAGGAGGAAGTAAGATCAAAAACAGTGGGTTGACAAAAGGATTTTAAAATTCACCTGCTTACTTTTTTTTTTTGTCCTTTCTCTCATTTTCCCCATTCAACCTAATGCCTATTAGCCATAAAGAAACATACCACTGTGTCGAGCAGTTCACTTCCTGCTTATCTTTCAGTAAAGAATTATTATAACCTAGTATAACAATCCTGGATATTTTTAGTTACTAAAAATGTCCAACTTGAATTGTGTCCATCCTTTTCAGGATATAAGCATTCCCAGAAAATGATCTTCAGGTGAATCCATTTCCCATCGACTTCCATTATGAATCGGAAGAGGAATTCCCAAATGAGGGTGGATAAATATTTCCAAAGGCAGGGTTGAAACCTTTTCTCAAGAAAAAGTTTATTGAAACAGGCAGCATGTGACTTGCGGCTCCTTTTTCATTCCAGGATGGTTCTGCGTGGTCTGGGAGGGCTTCGCTTTCCTCTGTGACCCAATGTCAAAAACGATCGTGTGTCCAGAAAACTGTGTCTGGCTCAGTAATTTCACCTGCTGCACCAAGGGTCAGAAACAAAAAGAACTAGGATTCATGAAAGAGTGGAAACAGAACGTGTAGATTCCGGGAAGAAAGGCTCCGGAGAAGGTTGCCAGATAGGAATAGATGTTGATGACGTAGAATCAAGTTTTCAGAGAAAATCAAAGCACACAGAGATCAAGGAGGACCTACTTCCCAAATACAGCTCATCTGATACAAGCCAATTTAATTGTCCTTGGGCAGAACTGTGCCATTGAAAACTTTCCACATTCTATTCCATGGTCAGTCCGTCTTCTTCCTTCTAGAAAGTAATGTAGTTAGCCAAATATACCCCTCCAAAAGCTTTCTAGCTTTTCTCATTCATGACTTCCAAGAGCAAATGCCCAACCACATCTTTGAGATGGTATTCAATGATTTAACTTCCCTTATAGTTACCATTAAGGTGCTTTCTTCTCTACCCCAAATTGTGCATGCTATTATTGAAACCCTCTTTACCAGTTACGATGATCACCAATTAGATGCCATTCAGGTATGACACCTTATTTTGGGACACAAAAAATATAATTTGCCATTGGAAGAAAAACAGGGTTTGTTCACGTTAATAGTATCTACTTTTCAATATCACAAATTTTACCCAGGATTCTGGAATTTGAGACTTGAGGAAAATGGATACGAGAGGGAGATGGGCAGCTGCAGCCCAGGAGAGGCTACCTTAGTCTCCCTGATGGCTCCCCACGGCTCCCCCACCTCCAGCTCACCTCTTTGATAGGCATATAATTGCCTCCACTAATTGCAAGAGGCATCAGTCTCATTTTATTATGAAAAAGGACAGAAAGGATACTCGTTGTCACTGCACAATTTATGAGGTCGTTGTTAGATTCATTACTTGAAGATCAGTGGGTGTAATTAGTGACCCAAATTCCAGTAGATAAAACAGTTTGGCCCTTGTTTAAAATCTTGTCTTAAAATTGAGTAATTTTCCCTACTCCAGACACAGTGCCTTTGAGGGTCATATTTAATGATCACACATCCCAGTGTGAAATGACCCCAGGAGAACAAGAGACGGTTTTGTAAATTGCACTCTAACTAATTTGCCCATCAGTAGGCATCTCCTCACCTGCCTTGTACATGGTTTTACGATCTATTAATAATTATTCCTATATTTATATAATATTTTGCACGTACAAAACTCTTGTCAATATTTAACTCATTCCTTGGACACAGCACTAGAACAACAGATGTTTAAATTATGTGAATGAAACTATTTGAGTGACATCTCATTTCATCTTCACAACAACTTAAAGGAGTGATAGAAAAAGCAAGTGTTCAATTCCCCACTTTGCATATAAAGAAGGCTTGAAGGGTCCTTGAATCCTTGAGCCTTGATTCTCAGATTTTAGACCTGACTTCTAGTCTCTTTCCCTTGTCTTCTCTTGGGTTGTGAGGTTGAGTTCAGGCTATTGAATTTTAGAAGAAGAAAAAAAAGTGAAACAATGTTTTTTCCAAAGAAAGAATTTCTAACCCCTGCACCCAATGTCCTTCTGCAGGATGAGAAACTTTAAAAATCATTTTGAGGGTCAAGCTCACTATCAGAGAGGCACCTGACATGATCTCTCCCCAAAACAATCTCTAAGCAAGACTGAAAACGGATTTCTTGGAGATGATGAGAAGACCCTGGGGGCAGTCAGAAATTCACAGCATTTTAGCACGGGAAGGGAACTGGAGCCCTGGTCTTCTCCAGTGATAAAAGAGAACCCTTGGGTCCAAGTTCAGGGACTTAGCCAAAGTTACACAGTGAGTAAATGTCAGAATCAAACTAGATTCAGTTTCAGAGCAGACAATGGCACTTCACAGAATTCATAGAAAATTGAATTAAAAGTTTATTGTTTTGGCCGGTGCCGTGGCTTAACAGGCTAATCCTCCGTCTTGCGGTGCCGGCACACTGGGTTCTAGTCCCGGGTGGGGTGCCAGATTCTATCCCAGTTACCCCTCTTCCAGGCCAGCTCTCTGCTATGGCCCGGGAAGGCAGTGGAGGATGGCCCAAGTCCTTGGGCCCTGCACCCCATGGGAGACCAGGAGAAGCACCTGGCTCCTGGCTTCAGATCAGCGAGATGCGCCGGCCACAGTGGCCATTGGAGGGTGAACCAATGGCAAAAAGGAAGACCTTTCTGTCTCTCTCTCACTATCCACTCTGCCTGTCAAAAAAAAAAAAAAGTTTATTGTTTTGAAGATATTTATTTTAATTCTATTTGAAAGACAAAGAGAAATCCTCCCATCCAATAGTTCACTCTTTTTTTCTTAAGATTTATTTATCTGAAAGGCAGAGACACAGAGAGGAAGGTCTTCCATCCACAGATTCACTCCCCAATTGGCTGCAATGGTCAGAGCTGCACCAATCCGAAGCCAGGAGCTTCTTGCAGGTCTCCTATTTGGGTACAGGGGCCCAAGGACTTGGGCCATCTTCTACTGCTTTCCCAGGCTACAGCAGAGAGCTGGATCGGAAGTGGAGCAGCCGGGACTAGAACCGGCACCTCTATGAGATGCCAGCACCGCAGGTAGCGCTTAACCCGCTACGCCATGGCACCGGCCCCAGTTCACTCTCTAAATACCCACAACAGGGCTGGCACAGCCTGAAGCTAGGAGCCTGGAAATCTCTGAATCTCCTAGATGGGAGCAGGGACCCACATACGTGGGCCATTATCTGCTGCCTCCCAGAATACACAGTATTGGGAAGCTGAATCAGAAGCAGAGGGGCTGAGAGTTGAGCCAGAGATCTTCAGTCTGCTGGTACACTCCCCAGATGGCTGCAACAGCTGGGGCTGGGCCAGGCGCTTCTTCTGGGTCTGCCACGTGGGTGCAGGAGCCCAGGGACTTGGGCCATCCTCCACTGATTTCCCGGGCACATTAGCTGGGAGCTGAATGGGAAGTGGAACAGCTGGGACTCGAACCAGACCCATATGGGATGCCGGTCCTGCAGGCTGTGGCTTAAACCTCCTGTGCCACAGTGTTGGCCACAGATAGGTTTATTCTGAAGCAAAAAACTTTGAAATCCATGGAAAATGTTTTCATAATGCACATTTTCCATGAACTTTATGAAGACCCCTCTTATGTATGGATTTCAAAACCTTCTGTACCAAAATAAATCTACCTTTTTAAACTGTATTTACCATATACATCATAAAGTGTCCTTATACTTTCTTCAATATATTATTTCCTTCCTTTTTTAGTTTAAAAATTTTTGATGACCATACGGTACTTTTACGTTTTTACAGAGTGTAAGATCTCGACACACGTATGCAGTGTACATGGATCAGCTCGGGTAATCAGCATTTCCTCCCTTCCAGTCCTCCAGAGAGGCTGTTCTACGTAACTGGGAACCGCACTCCAGGTGCTGTGGCACTCCCCACCTCATTCCCTCTCCCTGTGTTCTGCCACCTATCGTCCCACCTCCCTCCATCTCCCACCGCCCTTCCCCATCTGTGGGCATCACTAAATTCACACCTCATAGGAGAGAGAACATACAGCACTTGTCTTTCTGTGTGGCTCATTTCACTTAATGTAATGACCTCCAGTTCAAGCCATGGTGCCAACAATGCTAGAATGTTGTTCTTTTTTGTGGCTGAATAGTACTCAGGTATATGTGTAGGTCAGGGTTTCTCAACCTGGGCCTTGTGGATATTTGGGGGCTTTTCTGTGCACTCTAGAAAGTTCAGCAGCATCTTCCATGGGTGGATATAATCTTTGTCTCAGAATTGCAAAGTTAATCTTTAATGATTGATTCCATCTGAATATCACAGATAAAAGAGATAGGCAACAGTGGAGAGACAGCCTGACTCATCGCTTGAACAGGGCCTAGTATTTTTAGGATCAAAATTCACCCAAGAAGGCCCCAAAGATGCCCAATCTCCCAACAACCAGACGTGAGGGGTTCAATACAGAAGCCAGATGTCACTTTGTTTATATAAAAGAAAAAATGGAGCTCAGGACCTAATGCTAATAATTGAAATTATACATCAGAAAACTGTCTAACAAACATGGAACCCAAGAAGAACAGACTTCCTCACATCATCTTCATTCCTTATGTGAACTCTAGCAGCTCGCTATCCCCACCTCCAGTCTACAGATCTACCCACTCAGTGCCCCATGTGCACGCATTCACTCACTACACATACGTCAACGCCAAAAGGGAAGAGAGCAATCAACAGGATGTTTACGTGTTGGTGAAATCACTGATGTAGTCCTCTGCTGGCTGCCCAAACCCCTCCGACCTCCCAAAGGGTAGAACTCAGTCCACTCTCACCTTCCATCCAGGCCCATGATGCATACATGGTAGCCACCCTGTGCCCAGTATGTACTGAGCTTTGTAAATAAATTCTGAGATGCCTGTTTGCAGGGGTCTAGTCAACCAGAACTGGGTCTGGATTGGCCTCTGGGGACCTCTTATGTGTTGTTGTAGTTATTATTTTGTTTGTGACTGTACAGTAGCCACCAGGAATTTCTCCAGAAAATTCTGCCTTGTAAAATGATAGTGTTCAGGAGGGATCACACTCTACCCGGTGGGTCGTTGTCTTCACAGGAACTCTTATAAGTGATGCAGCTCCTAGTCCTTGCCTGAATACGACCTCTTCCAGCTGTCACGCTTTAATGCATACGGAGGGAATGGGTAAACAGGGAGGTCCTCTCCAAGCAACTTTCTTGAGAGTCGCAGGCATCTGTGAGTGTCTGGAGTAAGGTGTCCAGGGGGGAGGGGGAGGAAGGAGACTTCACAGCTGGGTGGTCCTGGGGCTGGCCTGAAGCCTGACCGAGCCTCTTCCTAGCCACCTAACAGGAACAAGGGGAATGCTGGGCCTTGGTTCGCCTCACCTACAAACTGAGGATGACGATGGTGCCCAGATCACAGTAAGCACTCAAATTCAGGTTCTGTTTTATTGGAGGATAATAATGAAAGTGAGGATTTAAGGCACTGTGTCTCCTTTTGCATTCTTAAATGAGATATTTGTGTGTTTACCAATTCTGATTCACAGTGTGAAGTGGAGAAAGTCCTGAACAGAAACACTTAATGAGGCAGTGACTGTATGGAAAGTCACTAAAATTGGAGCAACACATCTTCCCTGCTCCCAAGAAAAAGATGAATCCTGTCTTTCTATTTACCAATTATGTGGCCTAGGAAAGTTTCTCAACATCTATTAGCTCCCGTTTTCTCGCATTTAAATGGAAGATAAAGATATCTACTTTGCAGGGAGGAGATGGGGATTCAACAAGCGAACTCAGTGGATGCACGGAATAAAGTGTCACGCCTCAACCAACAGCAGTCCTGCCTGCCAGCCGATGCGAACTGACTTAGCTTTCCCAGACCTCAATTTCTGTAAGATAGGAAGCACCTCTACGTGACAAGGATTGATAAATATGCAGATGGATATTTAGATAGACACATACATAACACGTAATTAGATAGATTACGAACAGCTATCTATTTCTTCCTAACAAATTATCCCACTGCATAGTGGCTGACAGCTGAAAACCATTTGCTATCTCCATTCTGAAGCACAGGAATTGGAGTTTGATTGATCCCTGTGCCTTTGTCTCAAGCTTCCCCACAAGAGCCTGGTCTAGGCTCTGATCTCATCTGAAGGTTTCACTGGAGATGGGATCCACTCACCAGTTCTGTAACAGATGTTTCTAGCATTCAGGTTCTTGTGGATAGTCGGACTGAGGCCATAAGGTTCTCATTGGCTTCTGAGTAGAGCCTGATGTTGATACCAGTTCCTAGCTCCGTGGGCCACTCCACAGGGTAGCTCACAGCCACCAGCGTGGACAAGTGAGAGGCCAGGAAACAGAGAACAAGATGGAAGCCACAGTCTCTGTAACCTATTTTCATAAGTAATATACCAAAGCTTCAGAACTGGTGTTCAACTAGTTACCTGTGAATCACTAGGTGAAGTCCACACTCAAGGCGAGAAGATCATGTAAGGACACGAGAACCACAAGGTGGACGACATCAGGAACAAACTCAATGACTGCCTACCACCACACTAGGACATTTAAAAGCCCTGTGTTATTCTACTAAACCCAGCAGACCCAACTGTCCTTCATCATCTTAATCATTTTAATTGCATATTTGATTCTTTTTCATGTTCACACCCATGCTCCTATCCTGTGGCTTTTGGGTACGGAGAGTGAGGTAGGACTGGGAGAATGTGAACAGGCAATGAGGGAGGCCTGTGAGTTTTGGATGAGCTCCATACTTGTTCTTATAAAATGGCAGCATTTCACACTGCATACTGTCTCCATGTATGGCTACAACATGGAGTCGCCACCTTGGAAAATTAAACTTCATAGAAAGCTGGCCATGGCCCCACTGGCCTCTCACTGAGGCAGTAAAAGATGGAAAGAACTCCAAATTGCTACAACTATTGCACTATTTTTGTAGAAGGTTTTATAGGAGCCTGCATCTCTTCCTTAGGAAGTTTACAAAACCCAAGTTTAAAAGCAGCCAAAATGAGGTGAAAAGCTTTAGGGAGTAAAGGGATAAAATATTCAAGAGATTGGGACAGCACTGTAGCATAGCAGGTTAAACCACTGCCTTCAGCTCCAGCAACCCCTGTGGGTGCTGGCTCCAGCTCTTTGCTGATGCTCCTGGGAAAGCAGGGGAGGATGACCCAGGTCCTTGGGCCTGCATTCATGTGGGAGACCCAGAAGCAGCTCTGGGCTCCTGGCTTCCGTCTGGCCCAGCCCTGGCTGTTGTGGCCATTTGGGAAGTGAGCTACCAGAAGGAAGACTGACTTCCTTCCTTCCTTCCTTCCTTCCTTCCCCCTTCCTTCTCTCTCTTTCTCTCTCTCTCTCTCTCTCTAACTCTACCTTTCAAATATATAAACAGTAAATCTTTAAAAAAAAAATCTAAGAGAATTGTATAAAGTGGGAGTAAAGATACACGTGGAGAGACACACAAGCAAGCAGACAGCAACAGGATGCTTCCCAGAAATCGGGGGCAGTTATTCCCCAGGGGGCAATCCCCCGATTGGAGGAGAGGATTTAATGCCCTCACCCAGCTGTCCTTTATCCTTCCCCTCCTCTACTGAAATGCTCATAAAGGAAAGGTTAGTCCCATCCTAAGGATATCTTCCACCTTTTCCAAACCATGCTATTAAGTTGTATTAACCCCTGGGGGCTCGGCCACCCGAACAGGACAAATGTGTGCTAATGTGGCTCGCCTGGCGTTAAGCTCATTTAAAACCTGGAATACCGTGGAGAAAGTTCCCCAGGCTAAGGTAAGGTTAACGCAATCTAAATCTCAGCAATGAACTCGCCTCTCAAGTTGCAGAAATAATTAGCTCTGGGAGGGACATCATTTGTTCATTCAATGCGTTGACTCGGGCCCTTCCCCATCTCCGTAGCTTGGGTGCTTGGGAACTGGGAGAGAGAGTGGTTTTGTATGAATGTCCCCCATCTGCACAGCTGAAAGGTAAGTTTCTATATACACTCAAAGGTCTCTATATAAGCGTTTTGCCCAAAACAGAGGGCTGAGAGTTTTGTCTTTAGACTTTGTGTACAGATGGTATTCTTACCAGCCTATCTTTTCCTCCTTTTGGTAATAGTGCCCAACCCTGCTTTCAGGAATCACATCTTGGGTAGTCCATATTGCCCTGGGGGAGCGGTGGATGGTGATGTCTTTCTCCAACCTCTCCCACTACAGGGTGGTCACCTGACCCAGGCAGACCAACCCATTCATACAGAGACTGAAAAGGGACGTGATTTGGGCAAATTAGAGTCATCCTTAAATTTTGATACACAGGTGCAGAGAGAGATAAGGGTTTACTTTTCCTTTTGGATTTTGAGCTCATAGTTTTCACTGGTCATTTTTACCACCATAAGGGGAAGTCTGAGAATAAAGTCACAGGGCACTGGTATGAGATAAATAGAGCCTCAGTAATGTTACTTAAACATGCACATCCAGCCCTGGACTTCCCAGTGAAGAGTCACTTTCTATGGCTTTTTTAAGCTGATTTGAGTAAATTTTCTGCCACTAACAGTTAAAAGTGTTTTGACCAATACTACGATAGATAATGGAGCCACTGAGTGTATGCATTTAGGAAACCAAGACAACTGGCACGAGTCCTGCCCCCGGAGAGCTCCTAGCTGAGGACGTGGGTGCTGGTTTGAGACATGAACTGTGGAGTCAAACAGCCCTGGAGTTGTTTCCCAGCCTCCTCGTTCCCCTCTGTGTGCCTGTGGTAGGAAGGATTCTAAGGTGGCCTCCCAGCCCTCCCCACACACACCCAGATACTGCTGAGCACGCGTTCTGCACCGCAGGCCAGTCCTGGGAGTGATGCCAATCCCCGACAAGACGATCGTCTACGGAAGAGGTAAAAGGCGTCTCCACCAGCAATGAAGACGCAAAGGAACATGAGCTGGGTGGGCCTGGCCTGAACAGGAAAGAGCCCTCAGAAGAGGAAGAAGCCTTGTTCAGAGAGCCATGTGGCAGACTGCTTGTGGGAAGGGGCTGTCTAGGAACTGGGTGCCTCAGGGCTGGAACCGCCCGGAACTAGATTACACCAACAACCTGAAGGCGCTTGGAAGACGGCCCCTAGTCACAGCTGAGAATGAAGCCGGAATAACACCTCAGCTGCAGCCTTGGAAAAGCCTGTGCAAAGGACCGAACTAGTTCTCCCTGGAACTCCGGAGTCACAGAAACTGGGAGGCGGTAAATGTGTGTAGTTTTAAGCTCTTACGCCTCTGGTGATTTATTCTATTGCAATGGAAAACAGGGTATCCTTGTGGAAAACTAAGGCTTCTGGGCCTGGAATTCCTCATCTAATAAACAGCGATAGTGGAAGCACCTGCTTAAATGGGCTTTGTTTTTTTTTTTTTTTTTTTTTTTTTTTTTTTTTTTTTTTTTTTTTTTTTTTTTTTTGGACAGGCAGTGTGGACAGAGAGAAAGGTCTTCCTTTTGCCGTTGGTTCACCCTCCAATGGCCGGCGCACCACACTGATCCGAAGCCAGGAGCCAGGTGCTTCTCCTGGTCTCCCATGGGGTGCAGGGCCCAAGCACTTGGGCCATCCTCCACTGCACTCCCTGGCCATAGCAGAGAGCTGGCCTGGAAGAGGGGCAACTGGGACAGAATCCGGCGCCCAACCGGGACTAGAACCCGGTGTGCCGGTGCCGCAAGGTGGAGGATTAGCCTATTGAGCCGCAGCACCGGCCCTAAATGGGCTATTGTGAGGGTTAATTGGTAATTCCTGTATGATTCAGTGCCTGACCTCGAGTTCAAAATTCTTCCCTTGCTGACTGAGCTCTCCACATTTTAAACGTGTGGCTGTGTTTGCACATGCACACACTGGTGCCCATGTGGGATAACAAGTATTTCTTACATCTAGCACCAAACACCCATGACCAGTGAAGACACCCAGCATCCTCAAGTTCATATAGTCCAACCTCTCACTTTTGTGAAAATAAGGCCCAGAAAGGAAAGGAACTTGCCCCAGACCGTAAACCTTGTTATTGGCCACAGTACGGACGCTCCACTCCCAGCCATGATCCGCTTCCACTCCACCCTCCGGACGACGGAACCTTTCTGTCCAACTTTTTATGGAGGTTCAGACAAATCTCAACCGTTTGAAGGATTCCACACCTTCATCTCTTACAGCTGTTACCCACTGATGCCTAACAGGTTACACCTGAAACTTAGAGATGGTGTCAACAAACACGGAGTATCTCCAAGTTTCTGAGGACCAGGAATCCAGGTAAAGCTTGTGTGGCTGCCCCCTTAGACTGAGGCTTCACGGAGGCCAGGGTGCAGGTCCAAGTTCACTCACCTGACTGCAGGCAACAGGCTCCAATTTCTCCAGAAAGCGTCTCACAACCCAGGAGCCGGATTCTCCTTGAGTGATCTGAAAGAGAGAGGTCAGCTGAGACAGAAGATATAATGTCTTTTTTTTTTTTTTTTGACAGGCAGAGTGGACAGTCAGAGAGATAGACAGAGAAAGGTCTTCCTTTTCTGTTGGTTCACCCCTCAATGGCCGCTGTGGCCTGTGCGCTGCTGATCCGAAGCCAGGAGCTTCTCCAGGTCTCCCATGCGGGTGCAGGAGCCCAAGGACTTGGGCCATCCTCCACTGCCTTCCCAGGCCACAGCAGAGAGCTGGCCTGGAAGAGGGGCAACCAGGACAGAATCCGGCGTCCCGACTGGGGCTGGGATTAGACCTAATTTTCCAAACTCTTGCCTTTAACCTAGAGAAGAACTCTTAAGTACAGGCCCACTACGGCATGCAGTGTGATTAACTTTATTTACAAAGTCAGAAAAATACACGGACTCATTAGGACTTTATTTAGGGAGAATGGGGCCAAACAAAGGGAATTACCATATCCTGCTCTGCTCGTCCTGAATTCATGAGGAGGACAGAGTATGTGTCCTCCTTCCTCGCCTTTTATAAGCTTAGACAACAGGAAGTGTTTACGTGGTACCACCCCCATGACCCGGGTAAGAGGCGGTACTTCCTGAGGAGGGGTCCCCTGATTGACAGGTAGATGAACATGGCAACACAAAGCTAAGAGGGTGCGGCTTGCAGCTCATGAACTTAAAATTATCTAAGCTTCCCCACACTGGGGCCCTTCTCGGGGCAGCTTCCCATCTCTATCACCTACACAGCCCCTTACAGAGAGTCTGAAATAAAAGCTTACCAACAGAAAGGTAGGATGACTTTGTCCCAGCCCTTGTGGTTAATAGAAATGGGAAGACCGTGACTGTGGTATCCCTGCCAAATAGCAAATGAAAATGGCATTTGAAAACTGCAATTACTACTCCTTTCCCTGAGAAGGTCTGTGCAGCTTAATGATCTACATATCAGTGCATTCCAATTGGAGGTCTTAAATGCCTTAGAATACGCAGACACTCGACCACATTACAGCATCTTCAGCAAGAACGGCGAAATGATCATTACTGCCGTTGGCTCTGAGCAAGGCTTCCAAAGGTCCAGGTGGCCTTGAACAGCAGAGCCGCGCCGCAGCAGGAGGGAGGCCCTGTGGCTTCCAGAAGCCACTGCCCCTGAGCATGAACAGGCGCTACACAGTCCGACCCCAATCTGGCTCTCCAGCCTCGGTCCCCGCCCTGGCCTCCCGGAACGCGGCCCCAGCATGATTGAAAGGCTGTTTTCCGAGAGTAGAAACGTCACCGTCGAGGTGGATTCGCAGTGAATGGGCAGCCTTGGCCTCAGCAGGATGACCTCACGTGCAGACATTTAATCAAACCCTGACTTCCAGAGTGAAGTTGACAAAAAAGAGAGGCAGAGTGAGACTTGGTATTATACCAAAATTGATAAAGTACTGCTGGAAACTTCTACCCAGTCTTCGCAGATTTATGGCTGCCCCCGTCTATTCTGCAAACTGTAGCCAGATAAATTGTTCTGAAACCTCAATCTTCTTGTGTCGCTCTCTACTCGGAAGGAGTCAGGAGACTTCCCATTGCTTCTCGGGCAAGTATAAAATACTTACCTAGAAATACCAAACTGGGCCTGATGCCTCGCTCGTCCTCCTCCTCTGGGTAACTCACTCCAAGTCCCTATGCCGCACGTTTATTCTCTGGCTTCGTGGTCCAGCCTCCCCCTGCCCCAGCTTCTCACCTTCACTTCTTTCAGCCCCCATCGTCCCTGGCATCCGCTTCCGTCACCCTGTGCCTGCTGCCTTCAGAACACTCAGCAGAGTAATCAAGTGTTTAAGTGCCTTCCTCCTTCCTTACCATCCTGTCTCTGCTACTGTACTGCAGGCTCTATGAGAACAAGCACCCAGCCCTGTCCTGCCCCAGGGCGAGGTCCTCTGTGTCCCACACAGTGCCTGACACGTGGGGATGCTCTGAAATGAATGTATGGAGCGAGACAGATTATACAGATGTTGCAAATGATGGCCGGTGAACCAAATCTGGTCCAACTGGTTAATAAGATTCTGTTAGAACCTGGTCACGCCCACTCTGCGGCTGCTATCATGCCACCACGGCAGGGTCGAGGTGTCATCACAAAGACCATCTGGCCGGCCAAAGCTAGGCTGTTGACCATCTGGCCCTCTACAGAAAAAGTATGCCGACTTTTTCGACGGACTTGATTCAAGGCTCCCGAGAGGTCAAACAGGTATTGTGAACCATAACTACATTTGTTTCCAGATCTACCTGATATCTAGGTGAGGAAGGAGGCTGTGATTTGGAAACTTTAGGGGTGGAAGTCATGTGGGGGTTGAGGCAGAGCTATTGGACAGACCAGGGAAGGCCCTGTGGACCACACCACAAGTGAGCCAATACATGGATGGAGGTGTTAAGTGACGAGAACACGGATGTGATGACCAGCATGGACAGCGTCCTTGGTCAAAGTCAAAGGCTGAACTCTGCCTCGTCTCAGGAGCAGCAGGAGAGGCAGGCCCTTGGCACCTTGTCATGTCTGGTCTTAATCGGCCGTAATGGATCTGTTGCCTTCCAGGCTAGGTGGACCCATGGAATGCTGTGATTGATCGTCTGTGTCATCTCAAGATTTCGCAGCAACATCAGCCCCCGTTTGTTTTGCACTAAATGGACAAGTGCTCATTGACGTCCATGAATGAATTCATCGATGTGAGACACAAAGTGTCAACACAATGGGGCAAGGTGGACCA